>NC_065450.1:183948030-184573030 GCF_917563875.1 Diabrotica virgifera virgifera
CCCGACGCGTAGCGGAGGGCAGTAATCATTCAAGGGAGGAAAAGGCACTTTACTCCCATGTTATACATATGGTTTTTCCACCTTCCTCAAATAACAAGTAATTTTTTCATTTTTACTTAATTTATTTATGTAACTAACCAACAAAATTTATTAGAACTAAAACTAATTAGTAGGTACAATATAACTGTCAACTGTCAAATAAAAGTCAAATTATTAATGTAAACATTGTTAAATCAGAATAACAATTTACTGTTTTTTACCATTCTGCAAAATATAGAGTGTTTTTAAATAAACGTTAAAATGTATAGGTACTTAAGTAATAGAAAATAGATATTGTACAGGGCGTCAATAAGTTATATTTCATGAATGAAATACCGTGACGTCACTTTTACTTTTCCTCCCTAGGGAGGAAAAATATTTTCCTCCCTAGGGAGGAAAAGTACAACTTTGCTCCCTACAATCAGGTCCGGAAAAGTATACTTTCGGTAGAGGTAGGTGGAAAAAGTCGTTTCCTAACTGTGACGTTAAATAACAAAAATATCATTTAGACCTGGATCCCGCGTAAGAAAAAAAAGTTGATTAATAGCAAGCTGAAAATTTGTTAATAGCTTAACGGTGTCTAGTCGGACAAACTTTGATGCACGGGAACACTGGAACAGGGGAAGTTTTAACTGTGGAGCATGATAAACGTGTCGTCCTCACAAGTTTATGATTGTGAAAAATAGCAAGTTGTTTTTAAGTTTATTCGATAGCCAACGTTATGTAATACATGAGAAAATGTTTGTCCGACAAAAATGTTGGGCATTTTAACGAGTCCGACACGTAGAACATGTCACATCACAGGAATTATGTTGGTGATGAATAGCAGTCTGATTTTTGGATGAGAGTTTAATGAAAGGTTAAAAAAGCAATTGGAAGTTATGTCCGACAAAATTAATGGGAAGTTTTCGTAGTCGGACATTCTAAACAGGTAAGATATACACAAAAATGCTGGTGATAAATAGCTTTCCGACAAAGATGAAATTTAATTAAGTAAATTATTCCTTACCAAGAATGACTGTTGTCGGAAAAAAATAAGGGGTAGATTTTGTAGTCGGACAATTTAAAAAAATAATTTTTGAAATTTCAATAAGGGGTGATCATTCTATGTCAAAAGTACCTGCAGTCAATTACAATCGATATCTTTCGATTTATCTCAACATCATTTAGATACCTCACTGTAATACATTTATAGTAGATCAGGCAAAGTATATTATGGATTGAATGGTCTAGCTATCTTTGTCTGCAACATGCGCGGGATCGCTTGGTTAAAAGAGATAGATAGACCACCTATCGATTTTTGCACTGTGTTCCCTATCTACCCTTATGTCTATGAATACATTTCCATTTAAGAAAACTGTCACTTTTGACAATAATTCATAATAAATTGCAATCGTAACTTCAAATTTAAACTAATCGATTTATTTTGGCAGCAAATTATTTCTAGCCATGTGACATATTACATTAATATATTTCATTTGTAGAAAGTTGAGAAAAATTACGTTATACAATTTTAATAATAATTTATTTAGGTACCCTTTTTCAATCAAGCAAAGCATTACAGCACGAAGAATGATATTCAATAGAATTTTCACAATTATCTGGCAACTGAACCTCATTGAATTGATGACCAAGCATTTTACGAACTTTGTAAAATGTTCAAAAATTACTCAAAAATGTTACGTTGAATGGTTTCACTTTTGATTTGGCGACTTAAAATTTAAACTGTTGACACTCAAAAATAGACACAAAAACACTCCATAGTTAATATAAATTTTAATTTCCAACACACGTGGCAAACAGAAACTCAGAGACCATGTACTTTCAAATACTACTTTGTATAGCACAAAGTGTCACACTGACAAATGCAGCCTTCTATTATAATACATACTTCTAAGCATAATGTGTCATATTTACGTCTATTCTTATAAGCACCGGAGTTTTACACTCTTCACATTTTTCAATGTCGTTTACAGGGTTAAGATTTAAGTATGGAAAAAAGTGTATACAACGTTTTTTGTAGGAAATTTTCCGTACTTTCTGATGCGCCTAATTAGAAAACCCTAAGAGATTGCTTTCACATGTTCTTTGACATTTTTTATTATCATTTTGAGAATATCTAGAACAAACTCAAAAAAATAATTGTTTTGCTATATATACATGCATTGATACTTACCTCACTGTTTTTGGAGTGTGCATGTATATATATGCACATGCAAATATGTGAATATAAATAATAATATACAGCTAAAATAGCTTTATCAATATGTGACTAAGTCATTCTGAAAAAATGTTTTTTATTTATTTCCTTCAATTTGCCCAAACTTTTTGTCCGACATATAACTTTTTGCGTTACAAAATATAATTTTTACATAAACAAATCAAAATTAGCTTGCTATTTATCACCAACATTTTTGTCTATATCTTACATGTTTAGAATGTCCGACTAGGAAAATTTCCCATTAATTTTGTCCGACAGAACTTCCAATTGCTTTTTTAACCTTTCATTAAACTCTCATGCAAAAATCAGACTGCTATTCATCACCAACATAATTCCTGTGATGTGACATGTTCTACGTGTCGGACTCGTTAAAATGCCCAACCTTTTTGTCGGACAAACATTTTTTCATATATTATATAACGTTGGCTATTGAATAAACTTAAAAACAACTTGCTATTTTTCACCATCATAAACTTGTCAGGACGACACGTTTATCATGGTCCACCGTTAAAACTTCCCCTGTTCCAGTATTCCCATGCATCAATGTTTGTCCGACTAGACACCGTTAAGCTATTAACAAATTTTCAGCTTGCTATTAATCAACTTTTTTTTCTTACGCGGGATCCAGGTCTAATTCTAAATGTAGTTATTTAACGCATTCCATAACTACTAATCCTTCTATGTGTTATTTAAAGCAGATTAATTCTGATAGCATCATCCATCTCACATCTCACGGTTTTTAGATATTATTCATCTGGTGCGTCAATAAAAATTATTATGAATACGAGGGACCGGAAATAGTTTCAATTATTTTCCTTTCTGTTTGCAAGCTGCTGCTTCACTGTAATATTATAATTGACAAGCGACAAGCTTACAGACCATCATAACGCTAATGCTTGCCAATTTATCATTGCCTTCTTAATTAATTGACTTAATAAATATCACATAAATATCAAATTCAAATCCCATTTGAGGATTTTCGTTAAATTCTTCTTTATGGACTATGAATGAGCCTCTGCAATGGATGCTATAGTTGCTCTCTCTGATTAAGGTTTAACATGCATGCTGGCCAATTAGTCTATCATTTAGATAATTATTTTATAGCATCTCCAATAACAAAAATTGACAAGGTCCTCGTGAAAATTACCTTACATATCTATGGACATAGTTGCCTACGTCATAACTAATAGTTTTTAAATGTTTGATTTCATTCTATTCTATTCTCCATGTTTTTCTGTCTCTTGTCTAAGTTGCTCATTCCATCTTACACGCGGTCAGTCAACCTTGTTTTTTTCCCTTTACGCTAAATTCGTTTTCTTTTGCTAGTCTTTCGTTATTTATTTTGTGTATATAACTGAGCCATCCTAGTTGTTTCACACTTAAAATTATTTTTTTCTATCATTTTTCTTCTACATTTGTTCTTGTCATCACGTTTCATATCTTATGTCTTATTTTGATCCCCTCAATGTTTCTCTGATCTCCCTAGTTATAAGTTTCCTTCTGTTATTTTTTATTGGTACTCACTATTTTCTGATATACTTGGGACTTTAATTTCTTATGAATCTCTTTTTGTCCTTTAATTTATTAAAAATATTGCTCTTAATGTATTCCTTTTGCTTTCCAAATTTTCTGGTTATTTGTTCGTCTATCTTTCCATTTTCTTTAATAATTGTAACTAGATAGGAGTTGCTGACCTGTTCTTATTATTTGCCTTTTATTGTAATTATTTCTTTTTTGGAGTTGCCATTACAATGGGTTTGCTTCTGTCGGTGTTCATTTGCATATTTATTTCCTTTTTTTTTTCGTTTATGTTTATATTCATAACTTTTTTCCTCCGAATCAGCGAATAGTAGTTATTGTAGAGTAATATCGTTCATATTTTCTTTTTCCACTAGCATATTTTTGTATTTGTATAAGTGGCGTACTGATAGATCAGCGGGTCCTGGTTCCAGGTGGGGCGGGGGCCCGCTCGCCTAATAAAGACACACATTGTATATCAAAAGTTTTTATTACTTAAACATTAAATATACAAATCATCATATATCATAACCATCATTGTAAATTATCATAAATCTTAAAATATAAATATCATATATTTATAAAACGCAAGCTAATTTATAGTCCATTTACTCACGGCTTTTACTGTATATTTTAAAGAACCACTTGGATCGACATGAAATTCGGCATACACATAGCTAACATGCCAAAGAAAAAAGTGATATTGTGCCGATGTGTGCTTTTGCCCTGGGAGTGAGTTTCATCCCTCCTCCCTTGGAGGTGAAAAAGCATACGTTCAAGATAAGTCCGTAATTCGGTAAACTGACTAATTCTCAGCAACTTTAGTTCTATAGAGTTTTTTCACTAGTCAATGCTTTTCGAGTTATTTGCGAGTGAATCATTTTCCAACAAAAAAACCACAGTAAACAAAAATCAACAAGTATTTTATCGCAAAAATATTCTTAGTAGAAATATAGCTTATAAAAAAGTGAAAAAAAATGGTGTAGGTACCTATATACGAAGTCTGTAGACTCAGTAGGAGCAGAGTTGTAGGTAACTAATGAAAAGTAGGTTCTTATTCGTCAAATTTCAAACCGAATATTTCAACGTGAAATATCCAAAAAATTAAGCACTTTTCGGGAAAAACTCATCATAACTTTTTAAAAGTATTTAAAAGCTTTATTTTTTGGTTTTTTTAAGTTTCTAGCATCAAAATTAAGTATGAAACGCTCAAAATAAAGTTGGTCGCTTTTAAGTTATTGGTGATACCAAAAATCTCAAGTAGCAAAAAATATATGTTTTGCTATTTTGAGTATTTTGAACTTTTTGTTTTCCTGAAGACAAAAATAGATTAAGATATAGCTGTTCAAAATGTGCATACACTCGTGAAGTAAAGTAATTTGTGAAGCGGTAATGATTAATTTCATTTCGGATGCTAATTATTAGGAGGTGATTTTCACGATTTTTTTACCAACAAAAAAAAAGGACCAACATTCTTTTGATCGTAACTTACTTTTGATGTTAAAACAATATTAAAGCTTTTTTTAATACCTACCTTAAAAAAGTTAAAATCAGTTTTCACGTTGAAATATTCAATTTGGAATTTGACTAGTAAGAACCCACTTTTCGTTAGATACAACTGTAGGTGTAGGCACCTAAACTATGCATCCTGGTTTTGATCCCATTTTTGCTCCGAACTCAAGATGAGATAAACTTGCTTTTTTAAAATTAAATTTAAATACCCCACAGTAAATTTTGATGACCTTTAGCAATCTAATAATGTGGCTGACGCCAGTTTTATTAATGCATGGAATATATAAACAAATTTAGAAGATGCACACCTACTTAATGTTGTAGACCAGACCCAAATAATGCAGCATCGCATGCATAAAGTTGTCTCACATAGAACGTAAAACATGAAAATTTGGTAAATATAATATTTACAGGAAAAATTACTGTTGAAACTGTTGAACAATTTTTTATACATAATATAATGTATTAGAACGCATTGTGAAAGAAACAATTATACAATACAATTAAACAATACATAGTAAAAATAATCATAGTTTTGAATTTCCATTGGTGACTTCAAAACGTTTATTGATATTATTTCATTCTCTGGATATCATCAAGTGCCGTCTGAGCGGCATTATTGAAGTGACGAATAAGATCTTGGTATAGTAATTATAAAAAATGTATTATTATATGTTTAAAAATCAGTATGTAATACTAGGAATTTAAAAAAATTATACATTTCACTGACTATTTCACTCATCTTAAAATTTTCACATAATCTGACGAATCAAAAACCAAAGACAGCTTGTGTTATCGCGAAAACACCAACTGTCTTTCAATTCTGATTGGTCTATCAGCTTCGTGTTTTCAACGACGTAACCATGGATAACGATCGCAAAGCAAAGTTTGACGTTTGCCAAAAAAATTATTGTAGCTGTATACGTCAAAATGAGTCGTTTCGGTGGTACTTCAAACGAAGTTATAAAGCAAAACATTGAAGAAAATATACCGAGTAACACAAGAAAATCTAAATCTTATATATGGAAACAATTTATGATGTTCTGTGTGGATCGCAACTACAAATTAGATGCAGAAAATAACAACGAAAGACTAGCATTCATTCTAAAAGACTGGGCCTTCAACATGCGAAAAATTGATGGTAGTGATTACAAGGAGAGTGTTAAACCATATGGAACACTACTGCAAAAATAGGTACAAGAAAAATATTTCTGTGAGTATCAGAGACATATTGATCCCTTCAAAGATATAACCTTCAAGGACGCGAGAGCGGCTCGTGATAGTAACAGAAAATTATTGCAAACTGTACCCGATAAAAGGAAAATGAGTTCTGTATTATGACTAATTGTGAATTATTCAAAAAATGGGTAGATTTGGGTTACCTAGATCAAATGTATTATTATTAAATTCCTTCCTCTCATTCTACTGAATTTTTGACCTATCACTTTGTTCGTGAAATAGTCTAATAAAATACCACTCGTGATTTAATTTATCTTATAAGTCTGTCTTTTATTTCTAAACTCAACTGAGTTGCTTAAAGAAAACACCACTCGTCCTACGGACTCGTGGTGTTTTCAAGCAACTCCGTTTCGTTTAGAAGTAAATCGACAGACTTATCGCGAAAATTGAATCACTAGTGGTATTACTATTGATAATGCATGTAAAGATAGAGGATGACAGAGGATTAAAAGTAAGCCCACTTCGTAATATAATAAATACTAAATTTAGAAAAATATGGAATTAATATGGTGATAATATTTATACGATTATGAAATACTATCGACATTACTCATTGAAGCAATTTATACTTCGAAAATCTATTCGATTTGGTTAAAATTTTGGGCTCTTTGTGGAAGTAGCGGATGTTGATATAATTTTGAGTTTTATACTGGCAAAACAATAGCTAAAAATGATATCAGATTTTTTACATTAGGATCAAGACTAGTACCTACTTGCTACTTGATATGTAAGATTTCATTTCTGAACCTGCAAGCCACTAGGTATGTTTTAACAATTTATTTACCAGCGGAGATTTATTATTTTATTTATAAAAATGTGGCTCTTGAGCAACAGAAAATAGTTTGTGAGTAGGTATTGTGCATCCAGGAAACCCACAAAAACCTAACTGCAGCGAGACCGAAAATCTCAGATATGAAACTGATCGCAGAGTTATCACACAATAAGCATGGGAGCGCGGTATTTGTGAGAACTCAAACCATAGCCTCATCTGTGGGAACAACGAATGTTACAGTATAATATAACCTCGACATATAAACTCCTCAAACCAGTCCATTATCTTTTCACTCTAACAGTCCAATGACAACCACGGTCCCAAAATTCCATCATCCATTTAGAGCAGAGTTTGTAAATGAGGATATAACCCGGATACCTGGTTTTCAAGTACTAACCTCGAAGATCTATGCACAAAATTAGAGTTATATTATGGCTCCATATCAAAAACTCTGCATAGACCAATTGGTATAAATCTTTTCATTTGTCAGACCACAACTAGCCTATTCAGAAGAAAATTTAACTTCAAAAAGGTAAACTGGGAGTAGTGTGCAGACATGCTAGATTTTAAATTTGTACGTCTTGAACCAAACCAGAAAAATATGTAGAATTAATAAAAAATGTGTAGAGAAGTTATCTCCATGGAACGTAGACAATATTATTCTCCCAGTATCTCCATCTAGCTCAAATACCTAATAAGAACATAGGTATAGTCTGTTCGCTAAACTCAGACGCAATTTTCTAGATGTTTTAGTCGGTAATTTTGCCAATTTTAGTAAAATTGGCAAAAAATAATTATTAAATAGTTAAACTAAATACTTAGTAATTTTGCCAATTTTTGCAAAATTGGCAAAAAACAAAAAAATTATCGACTAAAATATCTAGCCAGTTGCGTCTGAGTTTAGCGAACCGACTATACGAACTCCTCTATGCAGATGACGTTTTTAGCCACGAAACGGTTGGTTAGCATCCCTACTCCCAACAGTTGGATCAAGCTAGAAAGTAAAAGTGGATCAAAAACAAAAGTGGAAAAACCCACTTTGGAAAATGTAAAGTGGAAAGACGCAAACACTAGAAGACTGAATCAGGAAACAAACCACCCATGAACTTAATTTGCACTAAAGGAATTTCTCGATGATATTAACAAGTTGAAAAACGGGAAAGCTGCAGATATGTTGTAAAAATGGGTCTTGCAGCTATATAAAAAGTGCTATAAAGCCTCCAAAATTCCAAAATCATGGAGAACATCTAAAATATTAGCCTTGTTAAAATCAGAATAAGATCCACAAAATTCCAGAAACTACAGATCTATTTCCCTGGTGTGTCCTTTTTTTATATACAGGGTGTCCCAGACTAATTTACCCACGCTATATCTCTTAAACGAATAGAGATTTTCGATTCGGACAAAAAGTGGTCTATTCTACTTGTAATACACTTTAATATGGCGTAGAAAAATATCATCCCCTAAATATTCATCCCTTAGTTACAACCCCTAACTTTAATTTTTTTAATAGCACCCTGTATATTTTTTTATAGTTTTGGATGTGGTCTTCTATCGTCTATTCAACACATTTTTTGAAAATCAAATCGGTTCGCAAATAACCAAGAAAATATCAGTTTAGTTTTGTTAATTATGTGTCCCAGACTAATTTATCCAGACTATATTTCTTAAACGAATAGTGATTTTTGAATGGGACAAAAACTGATCTATTACATTTATACACTTTAATTACATTTATACACTTTAATATGGCGTAGAAAAAAAAATATTCCCTGAAAATTCATCCCGTAGTTACAGCCCCTAACTTTATTTTTTTAAATAGCACCCTGTAAGTTAGGGATGAATATTTAGGGGATGAATTTTTTCTACGCCATATGAAAGTGTATTACAAATGGAATAGATCAGTTTTTGTCCCATTCGAAAATCTCTATTTGTTTAAGAAATATAGCGTGGATAAATTAGTCTGGGACACACAATTAACAAAAATAAACTGATAGTTTCTTGGTTATTTACGAACCGATTTTAATTTCAAAAATGTGTTGAATAGATGATAAAATACCACATCCAAAATTATAAAAAAATATACAGGGTGCTATAAAAAAATTAAAGTTAGGGGTTGTAACTAAGGGATGAATATTTAGGGGATGATTTTTTCTCCGCCATATTAAAGTGTATTATAAGTAGAATAGACCACTTTTTGTCCCATTCGAAAATCTCTATTCGTTTAAGAGATATAGCGTGGGTAAATTAGTCTGGGACGCCCTGTATAGGAGAGACTCATCTTGACGAGAATAGAAAAAAAAATTGACAAGCACTTCATTCCACAAGAAGGAGAATTCAGACCCGACAAATCTTGCACCGGTCAAGTCCTCGCACTAACAGAACACATTGAAGAGGACTTTTAAAAAAAACTTATAACAGAAGCTGCTTTCGTCGATCTGACCTCTGTCTATGACACAGTAAGACACAGTGGCGTGCTGGAACTTTTCAAGCAGCCCAGTGATTTTATATAAAAGCGGCCTCCCATTCTCATTTTACCTTCTATTATCAGGATGTTTTATTCGGTATTTAAAAAAACAAAAATATAAATTATTTTTGAATAAAACATAAAACTTTGAATTCAATGATTTTTTTCATAATTTGGTATATTTTTTCATTTAAGAATAATAAATCTTACAAATAATAATTGACATGTATGACAATAATATTGAATGTAGTAAGGCAGAAACCATAATTTCCTTAGTCAATATAATATGAATTTGATGTAATTAAGGTACAACTAAAATAAAATTGAGAATTTTTCAATTATGTATTAAGTTGCATTTTAGTAAATCAATTAATTATACAAGAGAATACAAATACAAGTACAACGCAATAATCTAAATATTCTTTTGCAATTATTTTATAAAATAATTACTTAACTCTCAATCAATAATTTCCGCATTAAAATATATTTTTGAGCAAATTCGTCGATTATTTCATCATTTTAAGCTCATACAAAGCTTCTTTTTTTATATCCATGAGCATAAAAGTGATCTTGTGTTAAAGTACTTCTTAGCCGATTTTTTATGTATTTAAATGTTGAAAAATTTTCTTCGCAAGATACTTGTGTCACTGAAAAAGTTAATAAATGCTTTATATTATACTATTTAAATTTGGATAAGCACGCACTGATATAAGTTGTGCTTATGCAAAACAGCGTAACAGCAAGCTATACAATCTTTACACTTTTTAGTACCACACGGAGGTGAGGTTTTCACGATATCAACATTGTCATTTGTTGCTTCATGTTCATTATCACTTGGATTAATAATATAATCCTTCATATTTTCTGTAGGCTGAACATATTCATCATTAACTCCATCTTGTATAATCTCAGTATTTTGCAAAATCCTATTTTAATGCAATCCATTTTTCAGCAAAATCCATGAGTTCTTCTCTAATTGTAGTCGCAGATATAGTAGGATAAAACTTTCTTAATTATTCAGTAAATGATTTAAATGCCATCAAAGGTATACCATTTTTTTATTGTATCAAAATTGTAGAGTGCTTATATCATCATAAAACGATTTGATTTGACTTAATCAAATCGTTTTTAGATACTTTCAATAATTCGGTCAAAAATGAGCAAGACGTTTTTCCATTTTTTAATTCTGCAGAGTACATACACGTTTGAAGGAAGTTGGAAAACCATAAATATACTTGTATGTATGAAAATAAATAATATTATTTGTAGCAATCTATTTATGTATATAGACTATAGAGTCTTACTCATTTACTTAAACTATATTTCACAATAAAAAAAATTTGTTTTTTTAAATGTTTTGTTAATATTATGAACAAAATTAACATCCGATTAGAAATTAAAAAAATATTTTTTTGTTACATCTAAAAATTTTTGTGAAAACCTATTTGACCGGCCTCAAGAGGCCGCGGCCTCTCGGTGATTGCACCGATTCATTTATATGGCCAGCACGCCACTGGTAAGACAAAGGGAATTACTGTACAAATTGTACGACACTCTCAATTTCCACCCTCTAGTTAGGGTCGTACATTATTTACTGCAACTATTGCAAATAACAATGACAGAAACAGAAGCACATGCACATAAGTATTCAAGGATACATCACTGATACATTTATGATAACTCAAGCACTAAAACGAGGCGACGGACTGGCTCCAACGCTTTTTAATCTTATTCTTGAATTACTTGAATATGTAATTATTGACTTCAGAAATGGTATGAGCACACGAGATGCTTTGTTCGGCTTGAATGTGCTGGCCCAGAGATGCATGGGCGTGAATCAGGATATGTACTTATGTTTTTTAGACTTTGAAAAGGCATTTGGTTTGGTAAAGTTTAACACAAAAAGCTTGTAGATATATCTATTAAAAAGCAAAAGTATTGACAGTCGTGATATGAAAATTATATCTAATATAGGACTGGAATCAAATTTCCTAGGTAAGAGTTGATAACCAGGACACCCAAGATATCAAAATACAGAGAGGAGTCCGTCAGGGTTGCGTGCTGTCCCCACTACTCTTCAATGTCTACAGTGAAGCGGTATTTCAAGAAGCGCTCCCAGATTCAATAGAAGGTATATCCTATCAATGGAGGAATTTTGAACAACTTACGTTTTGCGGACGATACAGTAATAATAACGGATAACAACAATGATTTAGAGAACGTAATGCAACGCCTAAATGAACGCTGTCATGAGTACGGACTAAAGATGAATTTAAAGAAAACTAAATGCATGATCATGACTAAATCATCACACGCAAACATCCAATTGACTATTGAAGACACTGTAATTGAGAGTGTGGATAACTACAAATACTTAGCTACATGGATAATATCAAATGTAGAGCAGACCAAAGAAATTAAGACACGTATTGAAAAACCACGTGGATCATTCATTAAACTTAAAAAGTTTCTTGGTTGTCGGGATATAAGGTTAGAACTACGCCTAAGGATCCTTCGGTGTTACGTGTTCACTACTCTTCTTTATGGCTTGGAAGCGCGGACATTAAAACAAGTCCATCTGAATAAGTTGGCCGCCTTTGAATTTTGGTGTTTCAGAAGAGTTCTACGAATATCATGGATTCAAAGAATGTCAAATGTGTAAGTAACTAGAAGGATAGGAAATAAACCGGAAGTAATATTAACTATCTAAAGGCGAAAACTTGAGTACTTGGGACATGTGATGATGATGAGAGGGCAGGAATACTCATTATTACAACTTATTATGCAAGGCAAAGTCCGAGGAAAGCGAAATGTGGGAAGACGAAGAACATTTTGGCTTAAGAAGTTAAAGGAATGGTTCGAATTGAGGAGTGCAGAGCTATTTAGAGCAGCAGTCAACAGTGTTCGCATTGCCATGATGATTTCAAAAAGAAGAAGAAGTATTGTTATATAATGACTAAGATAGTTCATTTATCTTAATAAATTTTATTTGTTTTAATTGTCTATATTTAAAGCGTAACCGTTTTCCTTCTACAAATTGATATATTTCCATATTGGCGGGTAAGTCGGTTAAGCAAATAATTATAATTAATTCATTTCCACCCTGAGAAAAATAGGTAAAGTTCAACACTAATGGCTAGATATGGAAATTTATACTGTTATCTTTCATCGCTTTTTGTAGCAACATGTTATTCGGTACAAATGCTTTTCCTATTATTCCAGTATACCACCGCTAAACCTCATTTTTTGATGCAAATAGAACCTCAATCAATAAGAGTATACCCTTTTTGTTACTATGAGTATGTTCATGGTCAAATTTGGCTAGAAGATTGTTTGTTCTATATAAAGTGAATTGAGCTTTTAGGTTAACTTTTTGTGAAGTCAGAATTGAATTGTTAGGTCATAGGCGAGGAAATAAATCAGTAAAATCACCTGAACCTCTAATTTAAAGTAAGATGTTTAGGCGATTCTAGTCATATTAGTAAAATCGTTATGAAACCTTTTACATTCGATTCGAGAGAGCTTCAGCAAAATTCCTGACTACTTGGCATGAGGTACAAATGAGCTTTGTAGGCAGAAAATGCCTTTTCCAAAGTGCATCTCAAAGTGTTCAAAAAAGAATGTGTGTGTACTTTGTACGCACGTAAGAAGTTATACTTCTATTATATAATTTCAACGAAATCAATATACTTTAAACAGTTTATTTAAATATTAAACTAATTTTAATACTCACTACTTTCCAAAAATTTTTATTAAAACAATACCAAAAATTAAAAAAATAAAAGAATAAAACACACGCAAACACATTGAAAAATGAAACAAAGAAATGATTTCTGAACAATAATTGTTGACAAAAATTTTAACTAAATACCTACGTATTTTCTGAAAAAAAAAATATAATAAATATACTTACAATCATAAAATGTATAAAAAAAATTAAAAAAATAAAAATTTGTATTGGGAATTTAACCTCAGCGTCTATAAGGTTGTTAGATTTTGAACTCACCGCGCGCAGAACTTAGCTAGCGAGACATTTGAATGATGTGGGAAGATATAGCAACTAAACGTTTTAAACTTTTTTGGCAGTTGCTTATTCTCTTAGTTTAATTAAATAAGTTTGATTCTTGCGGAATTAAAATATTAAAATACAACAAAATATACACCAAAAAAGCAATTTATTAGATATGAAGCTTGGTAGAAATTGTATTGGCAATCAAATTATGTAAATCAAAGCAGTAACTACTAACTAGGTACCTACATTTTCCAAATAGGTATGTAGGTCCTAATCTTTTATTACAATACTGAAACATTTAAAATTACATACCTGTTGCTTTTAAAAACTATTTAAAAAGTCACTACAATTATAAACTTATTTTTTGTGTCTGTCCTCACAACAATAAAAACTAATATACTTCATACAATTTGTTTACCCATAACCATTGACGTATTAATAAAATAACCGACATATTGAACAATTGCTGACAGGCCATTGTAATTAGAAGTGAAAATGAGGCAAGGCGCAGTCAGAATAACATCAGCCTACGTAAGACCTCAGGACCCATTAATGGATGAAGACCTCGACGCGTTCCTAAACATCGCCGAATCAACACTAATAATAGGAAACCTAAATGCGAGATCCCCCAGCTGGAGTGATAGAGCTACGAACCGAAACGGAAGATTATTAAACAGCTACATAGAAAATAACGAAGATACAATGGCAATGGGCCCAGAAGATCCAACACACTTCCCAGGAAATGGACTACCCACACATATAGACATCGTTGTTGCAAAGAACCTAGGACTTCAAGCCGAACTAACCACACTAGACGAAGGGAACACAGACCACAACCCCATTCTACTAGAACTAGGAACATGGGAAGAAACAAATCAACCGAAGAGAACTAAAAAGAAAATAAAGTGGACAAATTATAAAAGATTAGTTAGTGAAGGAATAAACATAGTGCCAACTATAAACGATCCAGAACAAATAGAAGAAAAAGTCTTAGAGCTAGAAAACATCATACAAGAAGCGATTAGAAACATCACAACGGTAGAAGAAGTCGAGATCCATACGGGAAGGTTCAAAGACATACCACAAGAAGTAAAAGATCTTATAAGGGAAAAGAACAGAGCGAAGCAAATAGCCAGAAGAACGAGAAACAGAGTAGATAAAACCTGGGCAAATACACTAAACAGAGAGGTGAAGACGGCTCTTCGACTACACCGCAGCGAAAAATGGGACAACTTCGTACAAGAGATGGAAGAATCAGACCCAAACATGAAAAACGTCTGGAAGCTCCAGAAAATGCTAAGAAGCGACAGAAAACCCATCCCCCCATTACATGGAGCAAACGGCATGGTATACTCCATAGAAGAAAAAAAAGTATATGTTTGTACTTTGTACGCACGTAAGAAGATGTTCTTCTATTATATAATAGGTAATTTAAACGAAGTAAATATACTTAAAAGGTTATTTGTACTTATTTTATTTAAAAATCAAACTAACTTTCTTATCTACCACTTTCAAAAAAGAAGGATATCTTCAAAAATTATATAATAATATACTTACAATCATAAAATCTATAAAAAAAATAAAAAAATAATAACTTGCTTGGGGCTTGAACCCACTTCACGTCTACCGCGCCGTACGAAAGTTGACGCCATTTCAAACTGCACCAAACTCTCGTATACGTCATGTGGGAATATACACAAACTAAATGTTTACACCATAAATTTATATGAATTTAATAATATTATTAGTTTGATTGTTGTCGAAATAAAATACAACAAAATATAGAGTAAGAAAACGATATATGAAATGAAGATTTGTAGAAAGTTTGTTCGTAATCAGATTATGTAAATTAAAGCATTGTCTACTAATAGGTAACTACATTATTTTGTTTACATTTTCCAAATAGATAGGTATTGAAACTATTAGGTATTTCCAACTGAAACATTTAGAATCACGTACCTACGGCTTTTCAAAACTATTTAAAAAGTCACTATAATTATAAATTTGATTTTATTTCTGTACACACATCAATAAAAACTAATATTATACAATATTTTTGTTTACCGATAACCTCCATATTGAACAATTATTGACAGATCATTTCAAAATTTCAACACCCAATCAGAGCCCGTATAACAACTAATACCATACTGTCGGTGTGCGCATGCGCGCGGATCAATCAAATTTTACCCTCAATCGATTCGCCGCTAAAGAAGAATATCTTCAAAAAGCTGAGGCGATGAGGTCCACACTCGAAAGTGAATGCAGGCTAAACTTCCATGAAGACGAGGACGACGACTTCTTAGAAGAAGTCGAAGAGCAAGAAGAAAGACCAGAGGATCCAGAAGACATCATCCCCCCAACATCACCGGAAGAAATAAACGAACATATAAGAAACAGTTCACCGAGAAAAGCGCCTGGTCTACAGTGTGGCTGGTGTGGCAAAAACCACACGTTCCCGCAGAACTACAGGCCAATCAGCTTACTCCCAGCGATCAGCAAAATAGTGGAAAGAATCATCCTCAGAAAACTGCAAGCGGAAACAAACAGACTAGAGATAATCCCAGAAGCTCAATTTGGATTCAGAGCAGAGCACTCCAGTGAGCTACAAGTACTCAGACTAACTGAGTACATATCAGCTGGTTTCAACGATAAGCAGTACACTGGAGCAGCATTCCTGGACGTAAGCAAGGCTTTCGACAGAGTGTGGCATAAGGGACTCATATAGAAAATGCGAGGCTATGGGTACAGTGGGGCGATGACGAGGCTGATCTCTTCGTACTTGGGCGACCGGAGCTTCAGGGTTCGGATAGGACAAGTCCTGTCCGAGCTCGGGAGCCCGGAAGCTGGGGTACCGCAGGGAGCAGTCCTGTCACCCCTACTGTACACAATATATACCGCAGACGTACCTAGAACTCCGGGTACCATTATGAGCCTCTACGCAGACGACACAGCGATAGCGGCCAAACATAGAAATGTAGATATAGCAGTGACCAACCTGCAAACAGCGTTAGAAGACATAGAAGAATGGAGCATAAAGTGGAAGATAGCCATCAACTCGGAGAAAACGCAAGCGGTACTATATAAGAAAGGAAGACAACAGCCAGAAGAACAATTGACGGTGCAGAACACCCCCATCGAGTGGAAAGACGAAACCAAATATCTAGGAGTCATCATGGACAAAGGATTAACCTTCAAGAAACACGTAGAAGCCACAGTCCAAAAAACCAACATAACAAGAGCAACACTCAGAGGACTAACAGGAAAGAGAAGTAAACTAAGATTGAAGACTAAAATAAGGCTCATAAATAGCATAATACTTCCGATATTAACGTACGCATCTCTCGCATGGGGACACGTGTGTAACACAACATAAAAGAAGATACAGGCGGTCCACAACAACAGCCTAAGAGAAACAGCCAAAGTCCCAAAATACGTTGCCGAGCGATTCCTCTTCAGAGAACTACAGCAAGTAAGAGTCACGGAGATGAGGACAGACAAGGCCAGGGTAAAATTTGCAGAACTGGAACACCATCCAAGCCCAATACTGCGAGAGATGCTAAGGTACGACGCTCTCCACCGGTGGAAGCACAAACGTCCAAAGCAACAAATATTGTAAAGTGGGATAAATAAATAAAATAGTGTAAACAGTGAACGGTTCGTAGCTCGAAAACAAGTGCCGAAGAAAACGTAACACACGTAGGTCCAATACCACGATCACCTTTAAGGTAAGTCAGAAATAGAAAAATACAGAAGGGCGTAAGCCCCCAAAAAAATATATGAAATACAAAAAAGGCGTAAGCCCCCAAAAAAATATAAAAAACCAAAAAAACACCCAAAACAACTCGAGCAACAAGTCATTGGACAGAGCTCAATGGGGCTCGGTACAATGACTTGGGGCCCAAGCAAGCAATTTTAGTTCCGCGGATAAGTAATTAAGAAGATAAAGGCATAGAGCGCTTCACGCTGGCCTAGTTTTTTGCATTCGATTAGGGTACCACATGGAATCTTATTACCCAGGATTCCATTGTGAACAGCATTTGGCTACGATAGTTGTGCCCCCATCGCGCATCAGCGTGCTATGGGGGGGGGAAAGGGAGGGCCTGGGGCATTGGAGCGAGGTGGGGTGATCCCTGTTTTTACTCGGGTCAAAACACCTCGCCCCAATGAATTGTTACACCCGAAAGTAATTTTTCGATAGGGTGGACATCTCCCACAGGTCGGGTTGAATCAAATTGCTTGCTTGCTTGCTCAAATAGTTTAAAAGGTATTTAATTTGTTTATCCCAAATTAATTTTTTTTGCAACGCTATAGTCAGAAAATGATGAAGTTACACTAATACTTTAGAAGTCTATGAAAGAAGAAGATTTATACTATTATTTTAATTAAAAAAAAATGGCAAAAAATAATTCTAAATACTGCAAAATTATTTTGCAAAAACATGTGAATCAAAAGAAGGGGGGGGGGCTAACTTCGTCCCTAATTGTCCTAGGACAATTGTTTTTTTTTCTAAATGTGTATAAAAATTCAGTCTTTCCAAATATGAAAAAATAATTTTTCTACGGGTAACGGTTAAAAAGTTATTCTAATTGATTATTGTATATAGCAACAAATCAACGTGTTTTTGCAAAATAATTTTACACTGTTTAAAATTACTTTTTATCATTTTTTTTTAATTAAGTCAATAGTATAAATGTTCTTCCATAAACTGTCAGAAGTGTTAATGTAACCTCATAATTTTCTGACTTACAGCTTACAGTGTAAAAAAAATGAATTTGGGATAAACAAATCAAATAACTTTTAAACTACTTAACCAATTGCTTTGAAATTTAAAATATAATTTAAGCACAAGAAGTCTCAGCAATTCGTGTAATAAGAAGGTTCTAAGTTAATTTTTACATAAGTTATGAATATTTATAAAAACTCAAAATTTATTATTTATTTTGCAATTTTCTAAGCAACCAATAGGGATAGACATATTCAGCGAACGCCATATTGAAATTTTTTAGACAATTTATGAATTTCTTACTCTCAAATTTGTTTAAAATGCTTAACTTTTTGGTTATAGACGAAAAAAGCGAAAATTTACCGTTTTTTGAGCTTCATTTGTTTATAACTATGTATATCATCAAAATCGGCTGCAGTAAACATAAAGGTTATTAATGTAGATGTCCGTACTACTCAAAAAATTTGGTTTCGGCCTGGAGGGGGATGTGTCACGAGAAAAATCTTATTTCTCTGGACTATTAGCGTATTTCTCGAGATATTAGACCGTCTCCATAATTTTCCTAGGGTGTCAGAATAAATCGTTTTTTCCAATTATAGCGCCATCTATCAACAAGTCGAAACAATGTTTCGAAAAAAGTGACTTTTTTTCATAAGGAATACAAATGTGTAACAAAAAGAATGTGTGTGTACTTTGTACGCACGTATGAAGTTATACTTCCAATATATGATTTCAACGAAATTAATATACTTTAAACAGTTTATTTATATTTTATTTAAATATTAAACTAATTTATACTTACTACTTCTCAAAAAATTATTTTTTAAAACAGTGCCAAAAATTAAAATAATAAAAGAATAAAACACACACAAACACATTGAAAAATGTCACAAATGATTTCTGAACAATAATTGTCGGAAAAATTTTAACTAAATACGTATTTTCTGAAAAAAAATTATATAATAAATATACTTACAATCATAAAATGTATAAAAAAAATAAAAAAACAAAAGTTTCTATTGGAGTTCGAACCCGCTTATCAGCGCAGTTAGTATTGAAATTCATTCTCCTTAAACTTTTACCCACGGAGACCATGCGTCATCATGTGCGAAGATCAACTAACTAAACCAGTCATGTCAAAGATACGGCCCGCGGGCCGCATCCGGCCCCCGGGCCATACCAATACGGCCCGCGATCGCAATGTGTCACAGAAAGAAGAATCATGTTTTTTAGAGCTTTTAGACTTCACTCGATTGCTCTACGGAAGTTTTAAAATGCGTACACTACACTACATTTATAAGTCATTTCAAAGGCAGCGCGTGCCTAGACAAGCGAGAGAGATAGACAGTAACACCATCTCTTAGCGGAAACACCCTATTATTTTTGTTGAGAACAATAGAATCTTCCATGCGCTTCGAGTCTAGACTAGAACCTTCCTTATCGATATAAAAGAAGTGCGTCGACGTGTCACGTGAGTCAGTTGCGAAGTAGTGGTTGAGAAGGTATTGTACATTTGTTTGTGTCGTGCGTGTGCGATATCCATAATTGTGTCGAGTTCCATATTTGTTACGATTTCGGCATAATGTCACAAAAACGTAAAGTTGATAGTGAACGTAGAGTTTTTCAGTCTAAATGGGAAAATGCATATTTTTTCATAGAATGGAAAGGTAAACCACTGTGTTTGATTTGCAATCAAACAGTTGCTGTTTGTAAGGAGTTTAACTTGAAGAGACACTATGATACGAATCATAAATCAAAATTCGATTGTTACACTGAAAAAATAAGAATGGACAGATTGTCATCTTTAAAATCTAAACTTCAAGGTCAACAATCGATGTTTACTAAAGCTAATACTGAGAGCGAAGATGCCCTGAAATCAAGTTTTATTATTGCATTAGAAATCGCGAAGAGATCAAAACCTTTCACTGATGGTGATTTTATTAAAGACTGTATGTTGAAAGTTGCCGATGTTTCATTTCCATTTCAAAAGTCAATAATTCAAAATATTTCGCTGTCAAGAAACACTGTTGCTTCAAGAATAAATGATTTATCTCAAAATTTGGTTCTTCAACTGAAGGAGAAAATTAAGGAATTTACAAACTTTTCACTGGCTGTTGATGAGAGCACTGATACTGTTGATAAAGCTCAACTTGCTGTTTTTATACGAGGTATTAACAGTAACTTTGAAATAACTGAAGAACTATTAAAGTGCGTTCCATTGACAGGTACTACAACAGCAAATGATATTTATTCTGCATTGGAGCATTTGATGGCAGAATATGGACTCGATTGGAATATACTTAGCAGCACAACTACGGATGGCGCTCCTGCCATGGTTGGCCAACATTCGGGCGTTGTAACTAAATTAAAACAGAAAACATCAGGAAATTTTGTGGGATTTCACTGTATAATTCACCAGGAATCATTGGCATCCAAACATTTAAAAATGGACCATGTCATGCAACCTATAATTAAAATAGTAAATTTTATAAGGAGCAGAGGACTAAATCACCGACAGTTCAGGCAGTTTTTACAAGATTTGGACGAAAAGTTTTCTGATGTCCCTTATTTCACCGAAGTTCGTTGGCTCAGTCGAGGAGTAGTTTTAGAAAGATTTTTTGCATTACGTGACCCTATTCAAGCTTTCATGTTAGAAAAAGGCAACCCAATTGATTATGACAATGACTGGTGGGTTGATTGTGCCTTTTTGGTAGATATGAATAAACACTTGACTGATCTGAATGTAAAGTTACAGGGTAAAAATCTGATTGTCACTCAAATGTACTCATGTATTCAAGCCTTTGAAACAAAGTTGAGGCTGTGGGAAAATCAGGTAAAAAATCAAACTTTGGATCATTTCCCTCATTTAAAATCATTTGGCACAGTGGATAAAAAAAAATTGGATCAATATTCTCAACTTCTGCAAAATCTTATCACGGAATTCAACAATCGTTTTGAAGACTTCCACAAAATGAATGAAATGGAATTCCCAATTTTCAACAATCCATTCAATTTTGAAGCTTCACAGGCACCAGTTCATTTGCAAATGGAGTTGATAGATCTTCAATCGGACAGTATTTTGAAAGAAAAATTTAAAGAGGTTAACGCACTTACATTTTATACACAATATTTCAAGAGTTTGGATAACTACCCGGAATTAAAAAAGCATGCAGCACGCATTCTGTGCATGTTTGGTAGCACCTATTTATGTGAGCAGATGTTTTCCGTCATGAAAATAAATAAGAACAAACATCGCACAAGACTTACAAATGAACATCTCCAATCAATTCTTAAAATAAATACAACGAATATGATACCTGACATCAATGAGCTTGTCAAAAACAAGAGAAGTCAGGTATCTGGATCCTCGAGCTCAAAATAATTACCCTCTTTTATAACTTTGATATGATTTTTAGCAACCGTATATTATAAGTATACTATTAAATAAAATGTTATAATAATTCAGTACATTTTTTTTTATTTGAATCTGGCCCGCCGACACATTCTGAATTTAATATATGGCCCTCTGCAAAATTGAGTTTACTGAGAACTAAACGGATTAAACTTTTGACAGTTCTGAATTTAATCAAATTATTTTGATTTTGAATTGAAATCATTTAGAATTGAAATATTAAAAGAGTAAGAAAACAATATATTAGGTGAATATTGATAGAAATTTTGATGGTAATCAAATTATGTAAATCAAAGCATTACATACTATTTTGGTAGGTTCTTTTTAAATTTTCCAAATAGGTAGGTACCTATGAAATTTTTTATTAGGATACTGAAACATTTACAATTATTATGACGTACCTGTCGCTTTTAAAAACCATTTAAAAAGTCACTACAATTATAAACTTTTTTCTCTGCCATCACAACAATAAAAACTTCTTCTTCTTTAAGTACCGTGCCCAAATTTTTAGGCGTAGGTAGCTTCCATAACAATTTGCCGATATCGTTCTCGATCTTGTGCGGCATGTAACAATTGATCTGCTGATAAGCCAGTCCATTGACGAAAGTTTCGGAGCCATGAATATTTCTTTCGACCAATTCCTCTTTTTCCGTCGATCTTTCCATTGAGTATTAACTGCAGCATCCTGTATCTGCTACCTCTCATTATATGCCCCAGATATTCAAGTTTTCTCTTTTTGATCATCTTCATTAAGTCACCTTCGCCTTGACCTACTCTGTTTAAGACTTCTCTGTTTGAAATGCGTTGAACCCAAGATATTCTGAGCATTCTACGATACGACCACATCTCAAGGGCTTCTAATTTGTTCATCATGTTAACCTTCATGATCCAGGTTTCACATCCATATAGTAACACAGGATACACATAACATTTTAGGAACTTGATTCTTAGTTGTAAGTTCAGCTGAGAGTTGCTCAGAATAGATCTAAGTTTCATAAATGCTCCTCTTGCAATTTCTATACGAGTTTTAATTTCTTCATCCGGATTTAGTGTCTCGTTTATCCAACATCCTAGGTATTTAAAATGGTTAACTTTTGTTATTGAATTATCATTGACAATTAGTTGCATAGGGCCGACGTCTTGTTTACTAACCACAAGTAACTTTGTCTTTGTTGCATTTATGTTAAGTCCGTTATTGGAGCATTCTCTAGTGACTCGATCTATAAGGAATTGAAGATCTTCGATATTTTCAGCCATGATCGCGGTGTCGTCTGCATATCTGATGTTGTTAATAGTTTCTCCCCCGATTCGAACTCCACATTGTCCTTCTAATAAAAACTAATATACACAAAATTAATTTGTTTATAGTCCTGTCGCCAGTGGGGGCACAACGGCCTCCTTAATTCAGATGGACTTACCCAAGTTTTTTTATGTATTTTGACCCGTAGAACACGAATTTTTTGGGTAACAGTCGATCCGGATGTCGATAAGATTGTTAACATAGAACTTGAGGAATTACATAACAGCGATTTTTCGCAAAACAAAACATTGTTTTGTATTTTTTGGGTCAAGCAAAAAATGTTTTTACAAGTTTTTTCGTAGGATGCGCAGTGGCGTAACTAGTCTGACCTGCGCCCCAATGCAAGTATTCCTCGTGCGCCCCTATTCCCAGACTTATTCTCCGCCCCCCCCCCCCTCCCCACCAACCTCCAACGAAACTAACAACGACATTTCTTCAGAGAAAGATTATACAAAGAAATATAACAGCAATTTTAAAGTTAATTATTAAAAAGTTATTATTCGAAAAAATAATTGAAAGTAAAATTAAGGGGCTATCCTAGTGTAAAAGTACGAAATTCACATACTTTTTTTAATTTCTAAAATAAAAAGAACTGTACCAATATGAATTACCAACTGAACCAATATGAAGTATGTTATATGCATTTCGTACTTTTACACTAGGATATCCCCTTAAGTTACTGAACATTTCCAAATACCAATAATATAACTGAAGTAAGGATCACATTATACAGGGTGTCCCGAAAAGATTGGTCATAAATTATACCACAGATTCTGGGGTCAAAAATAGGTTGATTAAACCTCACTTACCTATATACAATAGTGCACACAAAAAAAGTTACAACCCTTTAAAGTTACAAAATGACAATCAATTTTTTTTCATATATCGAAAACTCATAAAGATTTTTCATTGAAAATGGACATGTGGAATTTTTATGGCAGCAGCATCTTAAATAAAAATTAAAGTAAAATTTGTGTACCCCATAAAAATTTTATGGGGGTTTTGTTCCCTTAAACCCCCCCAAACTTTTGTGTGCGTTCCAATTTAATTATTATTGTGGCATCATTAGTTAAACACACTGTTTTTAAAACATTTTTGCCTCTTAGGACTTTTTCAATAAGCCAGTGTTTATCGAGATATTTTGAATATTTATCGAACCCACCACATATTTGTACATATATGGGTAAAGTACGATTATAGAGACCTGTTAATAATCTGAAAATGTATTTATAATTTACATTTTTAGGTATATTTTGAAAAAGAAGTCACATCTCGATAAAAGGTGACTTATCAAAAAAAGACTAAGAGGCAAAAAAGTTTTAAAAACACTGTGTTTAACTAATGGTATCACAATAATAGTTTAATTGGAACGTACACAAACATTTGGGGGGTTTATAGGAACAAAACTCCCATAAATTTTTTTGAAGATATTCTTCTTTAGCGGCGAATCGATTGAGGGTAAAATTTGATTGTTCCCCGCGCATGCGCACACCGACAGTATGGTATTAGTGGTTATACGGGCTCTGATTGGGTGTTGAAATTTTGAAATGATCTGTCAATAATTGTTCAATATGGAGGTTATCGGTAAACAAAAATATTGTATAATATTAGTTTTTATTGATGTGTGGACAGAAATAAAATCAAATTTATAATTATAGTGACTTTTTAAATAGTTTTGAAAAGCCGCAGGTACGTAAGTCTAAATGTTTCAGTTGGAAATACCTAATAGTTTCAATACCTATCTATTTGGAAAATGTAAAGAAATAATGTAGTTACCTATTAGTAGGCAATGCTTTAATTTACATAATCTGATTACGAACAAACTTTCTACAAATCTTCATCTCATATATCGTTTTCTTACTCTATATTTTGTTGTATTTTATTTCGACAAAAATCAAACTAATAATTTTATTAAATTCATATAAATTTATGGTGTAAACGTTTAGTTTGTGTATATTCCCACATGACGTACACGCGAATGTGGTGCAGTTTGAAATGCCGTCAACTTTCGTACGGCGCGGTAGACGTGAAGTGGGTTCGAGCCCCAAGCAAGTTATTATTTTTTTATTTTTTTTATAGATTTTATGATTGTAAGTATATTATTATATAATTTTTGAAGATATTCTTCTTTTTTGAAAGTGGTAGATAAGAAAGTTAGTTTGATTTTTTAATAAAATAAGTACAAATAACCTTTTAAGTATATTTACTTCGTTTAAATTACTTATTATATAATAGAAGAATATCTTCTTACGTGCGTACAAAGTACACACACATTCTTTTTTTGTAATTATATTAAAAAAGAAGCCGCGGCCGGATAAATACTCGCTTATCGAAAAAATACTAAGAAGCAAAAAAGTTTTAAAAACGTTGTGTTTATCTAATGGTACTACAATAATGACTTAATTGGAACGTACACAAAAGTTTGGGGGGTTTAAGTGATCAAAACCCCCATAAAATTTTTATGGAGTAGACAAATCTCACTATAATTTTGTTTTAAGATAATCCTGCCATAAGAATGATACAAGTCCATTTTCAATAAAAAATCTTCAATAGTTTTCGATATATTGAAAAAAATCGATTTTCATTTTGTAACTTCAAAGGGCTATAACTTTTTTTATGAGCACATTTGTACTAAGGTAAGTTAGGTTCAATAGAACTATTTTGACTCCAGAATGTGTGGTATAATTTATGACCAATCTTTTCCGGACACCCTGTATACTTACAATTAATTAATGTACTTTTTAGGACGATAAAATATACACTACTTACTTTACTCAACATTTTTTATTTATTCAGTGCCCTATACAGTATAGTATACATGATATCGCAAGCAACAATATAATGTTTATGTTCCGTTTCTCAAACTTTGATTAATTTTACTTGATGATGCATTCTTACAGTCAAACCTACCTACAGCTCATAGGAACAACACTGTACGTTAATTCCTATTCCCTGACAAAGCCCCTGCGGCTCTTTGTTTCTAGAACAGTCTTGCTAACTTTTCTACATCTAAAGACCGAGCTCTTTCATGTTCAATACTAATTACACTAAGATCACACAGTCTAGTATTGGACATAGAGTTCCTTAAGTAGTTCTTTATTATTTTTAGTTTAGAAAAAGATCTTTCACTACTTGCAACAGTTACGGGTAATGTAAGAAACATTATTAATGCTGTACTTACGTTTGGGACACTTGATGCAATAAATTTATTCCTAATCAATAGATAATCAGCCAAGTGGCTGATTTTGCTTATTTTATTACTTTTGATATCGTCTTTGACTACATTTCTAAAGCAAATTACTTCATTGGTCAAAGCATGAGTCACATCAGATTCATATTTTTTACAAAACTCAGAGGCTGATTTTACAAGTTGTTCGTCAGAAAAATGTAATAAATTATCTGGGTTTAAAAAACTGAACGTGTCAGTTATACATACCATACATTTAAACCTTTCGTTTAACTGTGAAATAAGAATATCAACAGCTCTCAAAAATACCTTAACTTTAAAGCAATGCACAGGATCACTAAACTCATAGTCACTAGAAAGTTCGTCAAAAAAAGTCTTTACTTTTCTTTTGCGTTTGGAGGTCATTAAGGAATCAATATTCCACTTCGCAGCTAACTTTCTGGCTTGATCCAGGACATCGTCGAATTCTCCTCGCAGTTCGCTCACAGTCTTTAAACACTTCTGAAGGAGATTCTTTGCATCATCTAGATTAACATCGGATCTCTGTACATTTACATCGGTGTTTTTTTACATTTTTTATTTTCGGGAAGCTACAGGGAGTTTTGCTTCAACATATTTTTTTGCTAAAATTTTTCTAGAATATCAGTTTTTTGCGCCCCCTAAGGCCTGCGCCCCAATGCACCGCATTGGTTGCATTGACGTTAGTTACGCCACTGAGGATGCGTAGTTTTCCACGTAAACGCGGTTGAACTTTCAAAAACGCTGGACGGAAGGGCCGCCCGAGAAATTTATGGTACCGATCTATTATCGTTATCGTACTAGATACTGGCATTCTATAAAAATAACAAAGTTACTCGTTATTTTGATATTTTAGAAACACCTTGTATACTTGACATTATTTTATGGTTCTACGCATCATTAATTCCCGCATTTGAGAAAATATTCGGGGACACACTATAGATTATTGCATAAATCAATAGAGTATTAGTCATACTTTCATTTCAAATTAGTCCATTTTTCTGAGAAATTAATAGTTTACAATATTTGCATTTTACTGCATGGATTGTAATGAAATTTTGGGAGTAGCCCAAAGCCAAATCTCCTAATTTAAAGTCTATCCTATATACTATGGCGCTTTTATCATGGGGGCGGTTCTCACCACTTCTCGGGGATAGAACATTTTTATTTTCGAATTGCATGGAGCAAAAGGAAGAATTTTAAGAAAATTTAAAAATGCGCTCTATAATTTGATCTTATTTTTTGCACCCGTCCAACTTTTTGAAAGTAGAAATAACACTATATTAAGAGGTATTGCAAAAGAAAAACAATGCATTTAAATTCTGGTGAATGAGGGGTTAAATGTATGTACTTCTCATTTTTCCTTAAAGTACATTAGTCATATATTTTTTTGCACCATATCTCGCTTAGTTTGAATGTAACCGACATTTAACGGTGCTCGTTTTAAAGGCCTTTTCAAACACTACAAAAGCATGAGCACTTTGAGCATGCACCAAAAAACAAACGCTTTTTACCTACCATATCTCTTTTTGTATTATAAATAGAAAATTTACGAAGGAACGAATCTCTTTGTTATTTATAATTAAAAAAAAAATTTTATATAGTGTTTTTAGTTTGATGCATAGTTTTTAAGGTATTCACAAAAAACCGTCCGAAAACGTGTCATTTGTAAATGAAAATGGCCAATTTTCAACCACGCATAACTCAAAAAGTATTGAGTTCTCAAAAAAAAAGTATAGATCAGTTTTTGCTTAAAAATAGGTTCTCTAGCCACTTCCATGCTTATTTTGACCAATAAATTTTCCACCCCCTTGAAGGGGTGGGAATTGCCCCAAGATAAAAGCGCCATAGTATATAGGGTAGATTTTGTTTCTTGAGCTATTCCCTACTTACTGTGAAAATATCAAGTACATCGATGTAGTAGGATGGAGTTCGGAGCCAAATACCCTCATTGACTTCCCTATAATAATGCTCTGCTATGATCGCGTGAGAGGGGACACACAAGATTCTAGCAAAATTTCAATTTTCTGTAACTTTTCGAGTTTTTGAGTTACAGCAACGAGTTTTATGTCATTGGAAAAATAATTTTACATTCTTTCAAAATATGTAAAAATATACGGCGTATGTTAAATATTTTTTTTCATTTCCGGTTAAACCGGAAGCCATATGGTGGGTAAAATTTATTGTGCTAATAGATAACAAAGTACTATATATGTCTGCCAAATTTCAAATTTTAGTTTCTATTACAGAGTTACGGGCACTCGAATATTTTTTTATAAAAAATTCATAACTCCCCTCCTATGAGGAGTTAAGAAATCTGACCAATGTTATTCAATTTACTGATAGGATATCAAAAATATATCAAAAAATAAACTTTAGTTAAAAATAAAATTTAGTTCAAATATATGTCAAATTTTGACCACTTAAATATAGGCAACCCATAACTTTTTCTGAAAAACGATAATATTCTTGTTATAGCCCCATCTTTAGGCTATATAAATGTTTTTTCAAATTAAATTTATCTTAAACATGTTTTTAGATTGGTAGGGAAATGTATCGGGTGGGCGGTCGGCCATGCTGGCCGCCATTTTGGATTTGGAAATGTCGAATTCCGTATTTCTATTTACCTATCGATGAGCTAACTTTAAGTTAAATTTCATTCGTTTCCCTATTTCGGCCCCCCTTTGAGAGGTTTTTTTCAAAAGCCTAGTTTCTCGACAAAATTCTCTTAAACTTACTCATACCGACTTTCATCGAAATCGGTCCAGTAGTTTTTGCTGGGCGGAGGCGACATACGTACGTACATACGTACATACTTCCGACATGTTTTTTTTATTTGCTTTTTAGACTCAGGGGGACTCAAAACGTCGAAAAAAAGTGAAATCTGAAAAAATTTTTTTTGCACGATCCTATAACTTTATCTATTATACTCATACTGCGTATGTAGTACGATAAAGTAAAAATCGAAAAATTGCAATTTTTGAACCCGAATAACTTTTGATTGAAAAATAAAATAGCAATTCTGCTTACCGTATTTGAAAGTTCAAGTCAAATTCTATCGGTTTTGATTACTTTCATTGCTAAAAATTATTTTTTTTATTGTTGAACAAAGCTATAAACACATAGTGATTGAATGATGTTTTCAATGCATTTCCCATTTGAAATCGAACGAGTAGGCGCGCATATAGACAATTTCTACGTAGATTACGTACATTAAAACGCATTCATTGGGCACGGGAAACACTATGTGTTTATGGCTTTGTTTAACAAATAAAAACTTAATTTTTAGCAATGCAAATAATCAAAACCGATAGAATTTGACTAGAACTTTCAAATGCAGTAAGCAGAATTGCTATTTTATTTTTTAATCAAAAGTTATTCTGGGGTTCAAAAATTGCACTTTTTCGATTTTTTGAAAGTTCAACCGCGTTTATCTCTAAAACTATGCATCCTACGAAAAAACTTGTAAGACCATTTTTTGCTGAGAATCACCCAAAAAATACAAAAAAATGTTTGGTTTAGCGAAAAATCGCTGTTATGTAATTCCTCAAGTTCTTTGTTTATAACAAACTTATCGACATCCGGATCAACTGTTACCCAAAAAATTCGTGTTCTACGGGTCAAAATACATAAAAAAAACATGGGTAAGTCCATCTGAATTAAGGAGGCCGTTATACCCCACCTGGCGACCGGAATATTATCCAAAATCTCCATATTGATTATTGACAGATGATTTTAACTCCCAATCAGATCTTGTATAACGTTTATACTATACTGTCGGTGTTTGCATGCGCCCAGTAAAATCAAAATTTACCCTCGTGCCTAAAGAAGTATAACTTCAAAAAATGGGATTACTATATAATATTTCAAGGTTGTCCCTAGCCCCACCCCCCAGGGTTCGAGGAGTTTGGTATCATTCGATAGATTTTTGAAAAATTGAACTGAACATGATTTTTTTCACTTTTTTTATCCGATGTAAATATCGCGAAGTATTCGACCGTCTTGCTTCTTGTTCTTGCTTTTGGCACACCCGGTACCTATACACGTATTTTGTACTTATCTCAAACGAACTTATTGAAAAAACTTCTCGTTTCTGGCCAATATATTCTGCATAATTTTATAACAAACTCCAAAATCGACCTAGATTTCGACTTGATATTCTAATTCTGTCTGGAGCGCTTTCTATGAGTCATTTCTATTAACCTTATTTTGTGCTAAAAATTAAGGTTTTTGATAAGCTAACGTAATGTTCACTGCTTTTGCTTTCTTCTATTGCTCTATAAATGATTGGTTGGGTAATATTTAACAATGATTAGCATTTCAATAAATTTGGCGAAAAGCGTGGCGATCGTCTTTCCAAAAAAAATTAAAGCTAATTGTGCATTATAACTGCTTCTTTGGACCTTTGGACGTCTACAGGGTTGGCCACTGAAAAGATTCCACTCTAACAATTGGCAATATTGGCAATAATGACATCTATCATTTGTTAATCCTCCATCTTCCAGTACCACAGACCCTTAATTTTAAATCATTATGTTTTTAAATGGAAAGTGTGCAAGGAGAACAGCCAAATTATTTATTCAGCTTCATCAAGATAGGCAACTTCATCCCTCATATGGATTATAACTACTTAAAACACTTCATAAAACGCGATCAGTAGCTGATAAAAATGGAGTGTGAAAACGTGTTAGCACTGAAGCGGCTGAAGTAGCAATTTTAGGTTATCAATTTGGAATTCCTTTTGATTAGTGAAAAAATTGGTCAAGGATCTAATTTTCCGTGCTTTACCGCCCGTAGTGTACTTTTTCTTCTTCTTCACGTGCCTTGTCCGTTCCTTCTTCTTCTTCCTTTTTGTATGTAGGCTTTAAAGCCTGTTTCTTCTTCAATATTAGCCTCCTAAATTATTTAAGTTATCGCACCATCTTTTTCTTGGTCTGCCAATACTTCTTCGTCCATTTGGTGACTTATCTCGTGCTATTCGTACTATCCTATCCTCTGCCATTCGACTAATGTGTTCGTTCCACTCCTGTTTCCGTTTTTTCACCCATCCATTAATGTCTTCTACATTGCATGATCTTCTTATGTTTTCGCTTCTCTCCCTATCCATCAGACTTTTCCCTGATATTCGTCGAATAATTTTCATCTCTCTTGTTTCTAGTATCCGTCTCGTTTTAGATGTGTCAGGTCTTGTCTCCGGCGTGTATGTCACTATAAGTCTAATTGCTGCTTTATAGATTCTTGCTTTTGTGTCTTGTCTTAGGTGTTTGTTCTTCCAGATTGTGTCATTAAAGGATCCCGCCGCTTTACTTGCTTTTAAGCTTTGTTGTCATACTTCCTCTTCAACATCTCCATAACTGGTTATATCTATTCCCAGATATCTAAACCTTGCTTCCTGCTTTATTATTTTCCCATCAACTTCGATTTTACATCGTAGTGGGTATTTAGATGTCATATATTTGGTTTTTTTCTGCTGATATTACCATATTGTATTTCTTGGCTGTTATATTGAAGATGTGTGTTAATCTTTGGAGATCGTCTTCTGTGTCGGCGATTATTGCGGCGTCGTCTGCATAACATAATATTTGGATTTTTTTTGTTCCCCATTCTGTAACCATGACCTTTACGTACTGCTTCTATTATTTCGTCCATTATTATATTAAAGAGCAGTGGGCTTAATGAGTCACCTTGTCTGACTTCGCTTTGTACTGGTATAAACTGCGTTAGTTTTCCATTTATCTTTGCCTGTATTAGATTATGAAAATTGATGTTTTCGATGGTTTGTATAATATTGATTGGTATGTTTCTTCTATACAGTAAATGTAAGACGTCTTCGACTTGGATGCGATCGAAAGCCTTTGTCAGGTCTATAAAACATATATATGCTGGTTTATTGTACTCAATAGCCTTTTCTGTGATTTGTCTCAGTACAAATACGGCGTCTACGCAGGATCTTGCGGATCTGAATCCTTGTTGTTCATCTGATAAAGTTGTTAGTTTATTGATTTTGTTGGTTAGGACTTTTGTGGTTAGCTTAAGTGCGGTGTTCAGTAGATTTATACCTCTATAATTGTTGGGGTCTTCTTTGTCTCCTTTCTTGAACATTGGTATCATTATGCTCTTTCTCCATGAGTCTGGTATCTTGCAGAGCAATATTAGTTTTTGTACAAGTTTTGTCATATCTAGGGTTATACTTTCTCCTCCGTACATTCCATAGAACAATACCAGAAATACATAAATATCATTTGTGAAGTCGGATTTTGAGAGGTGGGGGGTTGGGTGAGGCTGTTAGAGGTAAAAATTTGCTTCATGCTAGTGAACGACGTTCTTGATTTTTCTATTCTTATACATATCTCCTTCGCTTGATCCCAACTTGAATTAACTGCTGTTTCTAAGTAAGTGTACGCATCCACGTGTTCAATTCATTATTGTCTAATATCAGTAGTCTTGCTCGTTGTTGGGTTTTGCTTACTAGCATCCAAAATCCATCGGGCAACTTGGCACCTTCATGCTACTCGCGAGAATAACAAAGTCGTCAGCATAGTACTCATTACAAATTTAATTCTACAAAATACACTTGGTGCACGAAATAAATGAAAATGGTCCAAACAGGTGACTACAGTTTTGTGACATTATGAGAGAGATGAATAAATAGTATTCCAAACTTTGCGTTTAACATTTGCTTTTCGGAAGAATGTTCTTTATTTCTAAGTTATACTGTAAATCGACAAAAGTGACGTTATTGGACCGATTAAAATCATATGAGTTTTTTACGAAACTCATACGTATGTACACGAAGAAGTATATCTAGAGGTTAGATTCTTCTTTAGAGGACACAGTTGATATCATTGTGACAGATATAATCAAAAATGATAAAATTACTTAGAAGATGATGTGTTTTTCCAACAACACGGCGCACTCCCTCTTATACCATAACCATAAACGTAGGGCGACACCTTAATCAACGATTTCCTATGGAATAGATTGGACGAAAGGGTTTTACTGAATGGTTAGCAAGATGACTCTCCTGGACTTCTACCTATGGATTTATTTAAAAAGCAAGGTTTATAATAGCATTTCTGCTTTAGTGGAAGGACTAATACGACGAATAGTGCATGAATGTAGTCCAGTAACCCTCTACCCTGATACTGCCAAATATCATGGTGGACGTTTTTTACCGGCCAATCTTGTACATATATTTGATTTACAAATTTAGACAATTGATTGACAAATACTTAGTTAATATAAATAGAAATAACTATTAGTATTGTTGTTCTGAAGCTATTTTCTTGTGGCATTTTTATAATCAAGTATATTCAAATGGGAAATAAGCCACAATTTTACCTAAAAATGATTTTATTAACGTTTCGACACCCAAGTCGGGTGTCGTTGTCAAAATACAAAATAATACTAAATAAATAAAAATGTTGTTGCTTAGTAAAAAATTCTTCTAATAATTTATTTAATCTGACTCATTTATATCGGCAATTCAGACACGTATTATACATTTTAAAGTAGACGACTTAAAATGATATTGCCAATATTGATGAGTTGCGTTCCTGGGACGACTTTACTAAAAGATAGTTCATTCGATTACATGAAATCAATCCCAACTCAAGAATATCCGCCACAAAAAATTATAGCATGTGATCCGTCTTTAAAAAGACAACCAAATGCAACGGTGGCACTGAAATTCTCGCGTTAGAGATTCCATAGTAAATCACGAGGGAAAACCAGGAAAAACCTCGTGATACTATCCCGACATCGTAAGTATTTGGGTTTACATTTAGTTTACTCTCAAAACTAATACCAAATTCTGACTTGATATTTTAAATTTTAAATATGTACCAACTCGATATGTTACTGATTTACTAATTGTGGTATTTTCTTTCTATTGACTTCCTCCTTTAATATGGGTAACCACATCCTACTGCATTCTACCGAGGAATTTGCGACACAATTGGTTTCATTTAGCATAATTAGAGCCGCTTCTTTGATTTTTCTCTTTTTACTATCTGCTTCTTTTAGGACTATACTTGAATCTCTCCACTGAACTCTATGTTCGTTATCCCATGCGTGTTGACATATTTGAGATCTATCAAATTCTCTATTTTTTATATAAGACTGATGTTCATTTACTCTAACGTCTAATGGTCTTGACGTTTCACCTATATAAAATTGTTCGCATTCACAAGGTATTTTATAATACAATTCTTTGTTCTTTCTTGTTCACTGTTAGGTATAGTTTTAGATAGAATAGATCTCAATGTGTTTGTTGTTTTGAATGATGTTGATATGTTGAATTTATTTCCTATTGTTTTAAGTTTCTCGGATAGTCCTTTTACATATGGTATTGATATTTTCCTCGTATTATTTCTTGTGAATGTTGTAGGATCCCGTTCTAAGTTGTTCTGTTCCATTCGATCCAATCTTGACAATTCCTTATTTATAAACGATATGGGATAATCATTTTTTAATAAAACAGATGTTAACAATTGTTTTTCTTCTAAAAATGAATTTTCGTTAGAACAAGTAATTTTGGCTCTATCATATAAGGATTTAGTGATTCCCTTTTTAACGTTGATGTTATGATTTGATTTGTAATTGAGATATCTGTTGGTGTGTGTTGGTTTTCTATACACTTGAGTCTCATATCCAGTATCCTTCTTTGAGACCAAAATATCGAGGAAAGGTAGGGTGTTATTGTATTCCTTTTCCATTGTAAACTTTATTGTCTCTTCTTGATCGTTTATAATATTCAGGAACGTATCCAACAATTCTGATCTATGAGGCCATATGGAAAACACATCATCTACATATCTCCACCATACTGTGGGTTTTAAATTTTGTTTAGAAATGATATTAGTTTCGAAATCCTCCATAAATATATTAGCCAATAATGGAGATAAATGAGTCAGATTAAATAAATTATTAGAAAAATTTTTTACTAAGCAACAACATTTTTGTTTATTTAGTATTATTTTGTATTTTGACAACGACACCCGACTTGGGCGTCGAAACGTTAATAAAATCATTTTTAGGTAAAATTGTGGCTTATTTCCCATTTGAATATACTTAACTATTAGTATTATCCCGGTTATTTTTAGCGTTCTGCGCCTTCCGGTTCCCAGTTTCCAGCTACGTCGTTTCCGATATTGCCTTCTGAATGCCGCCTAGCCAGGATTGTTTCGACCTTCCTCTCTTCCTTCTTTCCCTTGGCGTCCATTTTATAATTTGTTTTGGCAGTCTGTCGTCGTCCATTTTTTCTACATGACCATACCAGATCAGTTGTCTCCTTTGAATTTCGTCTATGATGGTTGACTTGACTCCCATTATATTTCTGATTTGGTCATTTTGTATTCTTTCAAGCCTTGCTTTTCTAGCCGATCTTCTCCAGAAGTCCATTTCCAGTGCAAGTAGGTGTCGTTCCAGGGATTTAGTAATTTGCCATGTTTCACATCCATAGAGCACTATACTTTTAAAGATGGAGTTAAAGATAAGATGTTTTCTTTGATTATATAGTTCTTTTGACCATAGCATCGGTAGGCATCCAATCACCCTTTTTCCTTTCACGATCCTTTGCTTTATCTCTTTTTCGGTGCGCCCACTCATGTTGATTGTTGTTCCCAAATATACATATTCCTCACAGTTCTTAATTGTTTCTTGTTCGGTAACTATTAGATCTTCTTGTTCGTTAACTATTAGATAGAAATAACTGATGCAGTAATATTTAATGCAAACTCAATATGCCATCTGTCTTAGATTTTAAGTATTGTTTTTTTCTTTCAGTTAAAGCAACGGTACAAAAACCGGTACCCTTAAAATATAAATCATCAAAATCGAAGAAAGAAAAATCGAAGAAAACTCCATCACCTACTCGAAAACCATCACTTCCTTCTCAAAACATTGTTCATTCCAATCCATCTTCAGCGAATATGCTTGCGGCCAAACGACTCGAAATAATGAAGAAGATGCAGGAAGGCAACGACAGCAGAGCTAGTAGTTCAGGGAAACGAACCCTCACTTGCTATATTTGTGGGAGGGAATATGGAACTTCTTCGTTAAAGTTGCATGAACCTAAATGTTTAGAGGTGAGTATTCTAATATGTTTTTACTACACACAACCAAACTGAGTATATGGAATCACCATGTATTTCAAAGCAATATTTATTTCTTTTGAAAAAACATGTTATTGTTGCGAACAATAAAGATTTTTATTGAAAATAAACAAATCGATAAGACAATCAGATAGTACAGCTCGGTACGGTATAGGTTATTTACTTGAGTTGCAAAATGAACAAAAATAAATAAAAATAAATAAACTAACTTTTGCGTCCAAAAAACGAAAATATGCCTCATGTGGGGTTATAGAACTTACAACTAGGAAAGATTATTGGTCTTGTGGAGTAAGTAATGTTCTCAGAGGGACATAGCTGCAGAGCTAGGCGTAACACAGGGTGTCTGTCCAAAACCTATGCTAGGTAACAGAAACTAGGAAAGCTCAAAAATAAAGCAAGGGAAAGTCGCCAAAAAGTAATAACGGCTCGCCACGATCGATTAATTGTCCAATCAGCTGGAAGACACCCAACCATTTCTCACCTGCAGCTCCAAAGGCAACTTTTGGAAGCTACAGGTGTAACTGTTTTCTGTTGAAACGATAAGAAGAAGAGTTCGTGCCAAAAAGTTAACAGCAGAAAACAGTTATAGGTTCCCGAGTTATGCAGGCAGCACAAGATTGATCGCCTAAATTGGTGCCTTCAGCACCAAAACTGGAACATTGGGAATTCACAAAATGTGCTATTTTCAGAAAAATTCAGGATTTATGTAAAATCAGATGACCCACGAAATCGTGTAGAGGTCGATGAAGACAAGCAAGAACGAAAACTGTCAGATCTGTTCACAAATATGAAAGGAGAAGTGTAATGTTCTGGAGAGGAATTGTGATCTGTAAAAAAACTCTAATTTTCATCCAATCAACTTTAACTGCTCACAGGTAGGTTGATAACCTGTAGTTAGGCTCTGGAGAGGTGCAACAGGAGAAAATTTAATGTTCATGCATGATAATAAACCTTCACATACTATTAGAGTGACTAGAGACATCATTGAAGCAGAAGTTATCCCTTGTTTGGAGTGGCCTGCTTGCTCAACCGAGCTTTACTCTATAGAGTATTTATGGGATATGCTTAAAAGAAAAATTAGAGCCCGCAGGGATAATCCACAAAACACCGCACAGTTAGTACAGGCTGCTCTTGAACAATGGAGAAACCTACCACAACAAACTATTGATAATTTTATTAGGAGCATGCCCACGCAAACTGAACATTTATTTTTTGGTAAAAAAAAATCGCGAAAATCACCCCCTAATTAGCATCACAAATAAATTTTATCATTACCACTTCACAAGTTACTTTGCTTATGTATTATTTATAAATATGATCTGTAAGTTTCATCGGTTCAAACTGCTTATTTTTGAAAAAGCTGTAGTTAAAATGGCTTGAACGAGTAACTAATCACGAGTTTAGGCAAATTTTGAACAGCCATAGCATAATCAATTTTAGTATAACAAGAAAACAAAAAAGGAAAAATAGTCAGAGAAGCAAAACGTACATTTTATTACTCTTTAAGATTTTTGGTATTACTAATAATTTTTTTTAAGTTAATTCCATGAACAATTCCATTTTTTTTCAAAATAAAAAAAAAATGTTTTATTTTAAACCCAATTTTTTTCAAAACTGAGCACTTTGAACCAATGAAACTTATAGATAATATAAACAATACATAAGTAAAGTAACTTGTGAAGCGGTTACGATTAATTTTATTTGGGAAGCTAATTAGTGGGTGATTTTCGCGATTTTTGTACCAAAAAATAAAAGGGACCAACAATATTTTGAGCGCAACTCACTTATTTTTAATGTTAGAATTTTTTTAAAAAACAAAGCTAAACCTTTTTTTAAACACTTTAAAAAAGTTGTAATGAATTTTCCCCGAAAAGTGCTCTGTTTTTTTTTGTTATTTCACATTGAAATATTCGATTTGGAATTTGACGAAGCAGAACCTACTTTTCATTAGCTATAACTCTGCTTATACTGGGTCTGCAGACCTTACGCGTACACCATTTTTTTCAATTGTTTATAAGCTATATTTTTACTAGGAATATTTTTTTCGCTAGAGTACTTGCTGTTTGAGTTATCTGCGAAAACCCGTCCATAATCATGTTTTTTTTTTTGTTAAAAATGAACATATTCACTCGCAAATAACTCGAAAAGTATTGACTTAGTGAAAAAACTCTATAGAACAAAAGTTGCTTAGAATTAGTCATTTTATCCAATTCGAGGCCTATTTTGAACGTATATTTTTCACTCAAGAGAAACTATTTTTCATCCCGTATTTCCCAATTTTTGTAAAATGGGGGGGGGGATGTAGAATTGTAAACTTTTTCTTATATAATAATAGACAATTTCAATTACCTATTTCCAAATTTTCATCCTTCCTTTATTTTTTTGGAGGTTTTGGTAAAATTTTCTGTTCCCTGATCGGGCTATTAATGCAGTAGAGCATCATGTTTCTGGAAGTAATCCATTGGCATCCAATGTAGGCCAAATTCTTTTATAATTTTTACTATGTAGTTTGAACATACAACTTAACCAGTGTTTGGCATTGTGGCTATTTAGCAAGGACAGGGAGTTCACTGATGATGGACTGATAAGTCCGAAAACGTTCTGAACGTAACCCTTTTGGATTTAAAAAAAAATTTTTAAATTTTTGTTAAAGTATACCAATCACACCAGAGAGTGTTTTACTTCACGTTAAATTTTATTTAATTAATTGTATTTTGCTTGCAGTACTGCATTAATAATTAATTTTATTTACTACATACAATTGTTTACCCTTTATAACATAACCTCAGTCTTAATTTTTCTTCTTATAACTTTTTTGGGCTGTGGCCTTGACAATTATCCAGCAACCAGGACTAATGCAATTGGCCAATACAATTATTAAAAGTGCGAAAAAAGTTGCGAGCCATGAAACCAGGTGTCGCTTTTCCGAACTTGCATGGTCCCAATACCTACCTATCATGTTTATTTAATAAAACCAAAATAAATATACTTTATTTTAGTGTACATCTGCAAATATTTGTCTCTTTTTAAATACAGTGGAACCCCGATAAGTCGGCCCCCGATAACCCGGAACTCCGGCTAACCCGGACCGATTTTTATCAGACAAACATTTCAACAATAAAAATGTATTGCTGTTACAAAATCTCGTAAACCTAATTCATTCATTTGGTGACGTCAATATACGAACGAAACGATTGATGAATCCGACATTACTGAAAATATCAGGGCAATCAGGGTGCAGATGGGACCCTGTCGCGCATTTCGCAGCAAATAAAATAGTCGTATGTTTTTGGCTTCATTTTATTTCGTTTATACATACGCATTTTCAAGGTTCACGAGGTTTTGTACCAACTCTATGTAATATAATATTTGAGAGATAATGGAACCGGATTGAACTACATATAACATAGTAAAAATGACTCATGGTATACCACATTCATTGTCGAAAACAACATGCACCTGTATTATCCTTTATTTTTTTGAAACTGTCTGTGTTAGCATTGTTTAGAAAAGACTATTAAAATTATTTTTTTAACAATGGTCTTAGTCATCACTTTTATTAAATAACATAACATCAGAGACGGTATTATGTGTAGTAAAGTCGTATTATTGTTCGCTTCCGTTTTGTAATCGTTCGTAAATTTATTCAGATTTTGTGTTTGTGTGTCTTTTGTCTATAAGGGCAACAAAACGTAAAAATGTTGTAGTGACAATGGAAAAGAAACTAGAAGCATTAAGTAGAATTGATAAAGGTGAATCTTGCAGCATTATATTATGGTGTCGGTACATCTACAGTATCGGATTGGAAGAAAAATAGAACTAAAATCGAAGAATTTTTTTTTTCAAAATGATAACAAAAGACAGTTTAATCGGTGCAAAGCTAATAAAGCTAAGAATGAGACTTTTGACGACGCTTTGTATGTGTGGTTTTGTGTGGAATGCGAACGTGGTTTACCAGTGTCTGTGTGACAATTATAACGGAGTTTATCTGTAAGCATACCATATTTTATTAATTTTTACCATTTTCTCCGGCTAACCCGGATTTTCGATAACCCGGATCGGCCGCGGTCCCAATTAATCCGAGTTAACGGGGTTCCACTGTATGTATCATTTATTACTGTAAAGAACAATGTTTCTCTACATATTACATAAAATATTAAAAAACAAAAAAGATTCCTTCGAGCCGGATTTGAACCAGCGACCTATGGATGACTAATTTGATAATTCCACTACAGTCCACCGCTCTACCAACTGAGCTATCGAAGGTTACACGTCATGCGATCGAAATGCTAAACGCCGGCGCCAATTCTTAAAATATATTAAAATATTATTTATAAATTAAATAAATTATATCATTGAAATATTTTATACATTACTGCGTACGATATAAATTTCAAGTTGTCTAGTGTGAAAGGATTATTTAATTTTTTATAAACAATTAATTTTAATAATAATTTTGTATTTTAGTCCTTTGAAAGGTAAAATTCACTTCATCAAAAATGATCGTGGATAATAGGTACCTAATTGTATAAACGAGATTTTGTATTTTAGTCCTTTGAAGGTAAAATTCACTTCATCAAAAATGATCATGGATAATAGGTACCTAATTGTATAAACGAGGTTCATTTTCGTTTTTGCCTTTTATGTAGGTACACTGGCGGATCCAGGGGGGGTGTCACGGGGGGTCATGACCCCCCCCCATAATTGTAAACCCACGTATCCTAGGGTTGGTAAGACTAAGTGACCTTGCATAAAATAAAGGTAATTAAATCACCCTCAAGACCCATGACCCCCCCCCAAACAACATTTCTGGATCCGCCACTGTGTAGGTAATTAATATTTTCAAAATCAAAATTAGCCAAATCGATCCTAGTCGTTCTTAAGCTGTTATAAAATGAGCGATAAGAAGTATTTACTTCAAAATCACTATTTGATGGACTTGACAAAAAAGGATGAAAAAGAATTAAATATTTGACATCGATACAAAATAGCCAAACATAGAGTAAAAAACAAATAAATTTTGATCAAATAAGGTGCAATGAAGATAAAAATAATAAAAAACTAATACATGCACCAAAATGGAGTAAAACTGAAATAATCTAACATACAAGTTACCAGAGGAGCATAATAATTTGTAATTTTATATTATCTACTAAATAAGTAAAAACGCTGGACGGAAGGGCCACCCGAGAACTTTATTATCGTACCGATCTATTACATTATCTTACTAGAAATGGCATTCTATAAAAAATAACAAAGTTGCTCGTTATTTTGATATTTTAGAGACACCCTTTATACTTGAAAATATTTTATGGTTCTACGCATCATACGCCTACCTATCTAATACATATACTCCGACAAGTTTTTTTTCTTTTTTTAGACTCAGGGCGACTCAAAACGTCGAGAAAAAGTGAAATCTGGATTTTTTTATCTGTACAATCCTTATAAGTTTATCATACTACGTAAGTAGTACGATAAAGTAAAAAGTAAAAAGTTAAAAGTTGAAAGTTAACATAACTTCCCGCGCTTTCAATTTCGGCGACGGTATTTATAACCTTCGATAGCTCAGTTGGTAGAGCGGTGGACTGTAGTGGAATTAACAGAGTAGTCATCCATAGGTCGCTGGTTCAAATCCGGCTCGAAGGAATCCTTTTTGTTTATTTACTTCAAAATTTAATGGAAAAACATGATAACTTGACCCCTGTTGAGCTGCCCCCCCCCGCACTCGCAAAAATTAACAAACAAATAGCGCTGATTTATGAGCTATTTATGAGCTTTCATATTCCGCAAACTAAAAATTTTGAGCTCGGTACATTGAGTAGGAATTTAATATTTTAGTGGGTGGGGGCTGAGTCAGCTCCCCTCACCCCTCACTACTTAAAAATAAGGATATTGAATCGATCTTTGCGACAGAATTACGAGCTATTTATGAGCTCTTGAAATTATATAGTTTCGATTTTTGAGCTCATCCCCTTCACACCCAAACAACCCTTTAATTGATTTAACTTAAGAGAAACATGCTGAAAAAAATTAAAATATATCGTATCGCGGATATAATTCCTATAGTTTATATATTCTAAGAATAAACTCTTTAATCACGCGCATTTCGATTATTGAGCTACAACCCCTTCGCAAGAAAACCACCCCATCTTCCCGGCTTAAGAGAGTTGTACTTAAAATGCATTAAATTAATTATTTGGCGACAATCGTTTATAATTTATGAGCTCCCAAAATACGCGCATTTAGATCATTAAATTGCAATTTCTTTTGTATAGTGCAGTCACTGAAAGTAAAAATCAACTATTACCCTCAATTTCGGTGAACCTTCATCAATTTTCACGAAAATTGGTGAGTGGTTAGAGGATACCTCAAAAAACAAAGGTGACATGGTATCACCTTGCGCCTTTACCCTGAGGGTGGATACCGTCCCTTCTCGTGGGTGAAAATTATTTTATTAAAAGTAATTCCACAAATCGATAGAAGTACAAATTATAAGCAAAATTTGTTATATAAAGTTATTAAAATAAGTCAATACTTTTTGAGTTATTAAAGATCAAAAATTTTAATTATTCGTGGAAAAAATGCATGTTTTAAAGCGGTTTTTCGTAAAACACTGAAAAACTGTAAGTTTTTACAAAAAAGTTTATACTAGTTTAATTCGTATAGCTTTTGTTTTAAGAATAAACTCTTAAATCAGGCACGTTTAATAATTTACGAGCTCGCCAAATACACGCATTTCAATTATTGAATTGCAATTTTCTTTCTATAGTGCAGTCACTGAAGGTAAAAATCAACTATGACCTTCGATTTCGGTGAACCTCCATGCATTGAATAATTTGATGATCTAAATGCGCGTATTTTGCTAGCTCATAAATTATTAAATGATATGTAGTCGCCAAATAATTAATTTAATGCATTTTAAGTACAACTCTCTCTTAAGCCGGGAAGATGGGGTGGTTAATAATCGAAATGCGCATGATTTAAGAGTTTATTCTTAAATATAAGCTATACGAATTATATCCGCGATGCGATATATTTTAATTTTTCTCAGCATTTTTCTCTTAAGTTAAATCAATTAAAGGGTTGTTTGGGGGGTGAAGGGGATGAGCTCAAAAATCGAAACTATATCATTTCAAGAGCTCATAAATAGCTCGTAATTCTGCCGCAAAAATCGATTCAATATCCGTATTTTTAAGTAGTGGGGGAGGGGGCTGAATCAGCAGCCTTTAGTCAGCTAAAATATTAAATTCCTGCTCAGTGTAACGAGCTCAAAATTTTTAATTTGCGGAATATGAAAGCTCATAAATAGCTCATAAATTTTTGCAAGTTGGGGGGGGGGGGCAGCTCAACACGGGTTATAACTTGGACTACCGGGTGTCAAAAAGCATGTTACTGAAGCATGATTTTCTTTAAAATCAGCTTTAATTTCGTTGTAGTCGTATTGATATCTAATAATTTCCCAGTGTCCCAGATTCCTCTTTTAACTCTTAAATGCAAATAGGACAAGTTATGATTTTTTTAATTTCCAGAAATTTTTACATTTATATGTCTCCAACGGAAGCGTTTTTCTCACGAATCGTAAGTCGTAGAGAAATTCTGCGCACGCCAGAGGAACGAGCGGCAAATTTTATGTAAGAAAAGTCCTACGCTTTGACTCTGGGACTCAAATTTATGCCAATATATCCAATTAACGAATTAAAAAAAATCCAAGTGTCCCCCATTTGAAGATTTTCTGACAAAAATTAAAAAAAAAAATCGTTTTTTTTTGACGTCATTGACGTCATAACCTGGTCCAGCTAATTCCAAAAATGTCCACTTGTCGCTAACCACAACCCACCGTTGGGCTGCAAAATGGAAAAAATGGGTATCGGTATAAAAGCTAAAAAACATTCTGTAGTGTGGCAGATTCGTGCAAATATTATAAGAATTGTGCATTTAATGATAAAAGCATATAATTTGGACCACATATAAAGGTTCAAATTTAGATATGAGGCCATCCCAGATTTTGCCTTTTACAAAAATGGCGGGCATTCAAAATGGCGACGATACATATGTGACTAATAGCACGATAACTTTTAAACTAAAAGTCCGACTTCAACCAAATTTGGTATATGGGTTCTTTTTTTGATGTGTAAGATTGAGCTCCTGAACCGGAGGAATCGGTTTACCAAAGGTTGGGTTTTTCCTGATTTTTTATGTAAAAATATGTTGTTTTTTTTTTAATTCTTTCGCCCTATATATATATTAATTTTTCAAAAAGGTGATACCGGCATTGAAAACAGCGAAAAAATATTTTTTAGGAAATATTTTGAACTTTTTAGTTATGTTAATTACCATGTAACAAATTCATAACTAATCTTCACATGTACCTATGTGCGACAGATTCGTGCAAATATTATAAGAATTATTGTGCATTTAATGGTAGAAGCATATAATTTGGACCACATATACTACACATAAAAGGTTCAAATTTAGATATGAGGCCATCTTAGATTTTGCCTTTTACAAAAATGGCGGGCATTCAAAATTAATCTGCCTCTCATAGGTATATGTGAACATACGTTATGCATTTATTAAATGGTAATTAACATAACTAAAAAGTTAAAAATATTTCCTAAAAAATATTTTTACACTCTTTTCAATGGCGGTAATACTTTTTTGAAAAAGTTATATATACAGGGTGAAAGTATTGAAAAAGGAACAACATATTTGTACATAAAAAACAGTAAAAAACAAAACTTCTGGTAAACTTATTCTACTGGTTCAAGACCTTGATATTACTCATCAAAAAAAGAACCTATATACCAAATTTGGTTGAAATCTGACGTCTGGTTTAAAATTTATCGTGCTATTAGTCACATATGTATAGTCGCCATTTTAAATTCCGCCATTTTTGTAAAAGGAACAAAAACTGAGACAGCTTCATATCTAAATTTGTACCTTTATATGTTTGGTATATGTGGTCCAAATAATATGCTTCTACCATTTAATGCACAATAATTCTTATAATATTTGCACGAATCTGCCGCACATAGGTCTTTTCCGCCATTTTCAATGGCGGTATTAACTTTTTGAAAAATTAATACATACAGGGTGAAATATTTGAAAAAAAAACAACATATTTTTACATAAAAACCAGGAAAAACACAACTAGTGGTAAACCGATTCTTCTGCTTGAAGACCTGGATCTTATACATCATAAAGAGAACCTATATACCAAATTTGGTTGAAATCTGACGTCTCGTTCAAAAGTTATCGTACTATTAGTCACATATGTATAGTCGCCATTTTGAATGCTCGCCATTTTTGTAAAAGGCAAAATCTGAGATGGCCTCATATCTAAATTTGAACCTTTATATGTGTGGTATATGTGGTCCACATTATATATTTCTATCATTAAATGCACAATTGTTTCACATATCGGCTGCACTACTGATCTTAGAAGAAGAACGAGCATGAAATTGTATGTAAGGAAAGTGCTACAGTTTAACTCTTAAAGTCAGATAGGACAAATTATGATTTTTTTAATTTTCAGAAATTTTTACATTCATATGTCTCCAAACGGAATCGTTTTTCTCACGAACCGTAAGTCGTAGAGAAATTCTGCGCACACCAGAAGAACGAGCGGCAAATTTTATGTAAGAAAAGTTCTACGCTTTGACTCTGGGACTCAAATTTCTTAAAAAATGTGTTGAAAAATGAAAAATTAGTTTGCCGTCAAGTTTGTACCATTGGGTTATGATGTACGTAAATCTATTAGTGCAGCCGATATGTGAAACAATTGTGCATTTAATGATAGAAGTATATAATTTGGACCACATATACTACATATATAAAGTTTCAAATTTAGATATGAGGCCATCTCAGATTTTGGCTTTTACAAAAAGAATTGAAAAAATTAACAACATGTTTTTACAAAAAAATCAGGAAAACCACAACTTCTGGTAAACCGATTCTTCCGGTTCAAGAGCTCGATCTTATACATAAAAAAAAGAACCTATATACCAAATTTGGTTAAAATCGGAGTTTTCGTTCAAAAGTTATCGTGCTATTAGTCACATATGTATAGTCGCCATTTTGAATGCCTGCCTTTTTTGTAAAAGGCAAAATCTGAGATGGCCTCATATCTGAATTTGAACTTTTGTATGTGTAGTATATGTGGTCCAAATTATATGCTTCTACCTACCATTAAATGCACAACAATTCCTATAATATTTGCACGAATCTGCCGCACATTGGTACATGTGAAGATAAGTTATGCATTTATTACATGGTAATTAACATAACTAAAAAGTTCAAAATATTTCCTTAAAAATATTTTTACGCTCTTTTTTCAAAAATTAATATATACAGGGTGAAAGAATTGAAAAAAAGAACAACATATTTTTACATAAAATATCAGGAAAAACACAACTTCTGGTAACCAGATTCTTCCGGTTCAGGAGCTTGATCTTAAACACCAAAAAAAGAACCCATATACCAAATTTGGTTAAAGTCGGACTTTTCGTTTAAAAGTTATCGAGCTATTAGTCAGATATGTATCGTCGCCATTTTGAATGCCCGCCATTTTTGTAAAATGTAAAATCTGAGATGGCATCACATCTAATTTTGAACCTTTATATGTTCCAAATTATATGCTTCTATCATTAAAAATGCACAATTCTTATAATATTTGCACGAATCTGCCGCACTATATGACGTGTAGGTCTAATTGTTTGAATCGAACCTTATACCGTTTTCCGATTTTTATTGTGTTATTAAACTCGTGTTTATTCATTGGACAGATTCCTAAACATCGTAAAACAAATTGTGACTGATTATAACGTTAGATTATAATAAAATAGATACTTGGTTACCTGTTATCGAGAAAACTAATAATAACAAAACGTAAATGCGGATAACTATAAAAAGAACTGTAGATTTGTATAATACATTTAGGTCAACGAGATGCAAAATTACCTCCATAACCTATGAACTTCTGAACTTCAGTCTTCACTTTACGTTATTATGAACCAAAAAGCAGACTATTAATCTTTTCCGTAATGCTAGAAGGTTCGCAATTTTAAATCTGACCTACATTTTTATTTCCATCCTCGGGCGTAGAATGTCTTGGAACAGGTGGTTAATTAAAGATGATCTTGATAACTAAAATTACCGGGACCGTATATTTCTCTACTTTAGATGATATGATTACTTTGAAGAATATAATGACTTACGGCAACACGTACCAATCATTAAATTATTTTTTCTTTGTATTCAGAAAAGTTTCCAAAATCATCAGTTCAATATATTTTTTTTGTCCTTTCGAATCAACAGTTTTATTTATCAATTTATTTGTATTATATCTTATTCGAGCTGTGTATATTTTTGACAAAAAACTTTTATTTATTTTATCTACACACCATTTCCACCAAACAAGAAAGAACTTTTATTTATTTTATCTACCTACTAAGTATATTTCCAACCGACATTTCCTAGTCAAGGATCACAAGACTAAGACCAATAAAAGCCGGAGTACCACAAGGAAGTGTCTCGGGACCGATACTGTACTTACTCTACACTGCTGACTTACCGACAAGTAACAGAACAACGTTGTGCAAATTTTGCTGATGACACCGCTGTACTAGCCTCTCACCATGATCCAATGACAGCATCCAGTACCCTTCAAAAAGACCTGAATAATATCCAAAGATGGCTTAAAAAATGGAAGATAAAGGCGAATGAGAGTAAATCCACCCATGTAACATTCACCATGAAAAAACAAACATGTCCATCTGTAACTCTGAACGAAACACAACTCACACAAACCGGTACTGTCAAGTACCTAGGAATCCACCTTGATAGGAGATTAACTTGGCAAAAGTACATTCTCACAAAAAGAAAACAACTAGGAATAGAATTCCGAGACATGTACTGGATCATCGATCGTAAATCTCAACAATCTCTTGAAAATAAACTGCTGATATATAAAGCTATATTAAAACAGGTGTGGACCTATGGTATCCAACTTTGGGGGACAACCAGTCAAACAAACCTAGAAATACTGCAGAGATTCCAGAACAAAATCCTCAGAACAATGCTGAATGCCCCTTGGTGCGTGCCAAACTATGTGATAGAGCAAGACCTCAATGTGCCATCCATAAAAACAGTAATAACAGAATATGACAAAAAATATTCCAAGAGACTAGAAGCTTATCCAAACGAGTTAGCCAGCAACCTCACTGACAACCATAATGATGTACGACGCCTGAAGAGATTCAAAATAGTAAACCTAGCAAGAAGATTCGAATAATCTGTGATAACTAAACTTAGTTTAACTTAAAAAAAAAAACAGTATAATCCTGTATAAAAGGTACGTATATTTTTATATACCTAGGTATGTACCTGTATAAAAGTTATATCCTTTTATACAGGATTTTACTGTTTTTTGTATTATATGGTATACAGCCAACTACAGGAAAACTTTTTCCTTGTGGATTTTTTAGTTTAACTTGTTTTAATTTAATTTATGTAAAGAGGGTGATCCCTGGATCTCCCCATACAGGTAAAATTTTCAATTTTTGTCAAATAATTTACCTATTCTTCTTAGAAAGACAGATCTTAGAAAGACAGAAATATTACAAAATTTTCAAAATAAAAAAATTATCTAAACACCAATCTATCGGATCATTTCCATTTCACCAAACAAGAAAAAAATTACTCACTTAATACTTAATTGAAACTTTATATAATAAATCTACTAATTTTCATAATAAACCAAACACTTTTTAACTGTTAACAATTTAATATCTATTAAATTGTTGATTTCTCATGGCCTACTTTAGGCTTGTTTATTCAATTAAGCAGAAAATGAGGATTTATTGATGAAAAACATGGCTAGTTGTTAACGTACCTAACTTTTTTATTATCCAACATAAGCAAATGAATAAAAAAATGTTAAGGAGGGCTAAAGCTACAATTGAGTTTTAATTTCAATATTTTATATATGCTAGAATATTCCACAGGGTGTTTCAAACTTCAAGGAAAAAACACAGTATGATTGTTACACCCGGTATAAAATGACATTTACCTGTCTAGCAACAATATTATTACATCGATATTCTTAAATAATAAGGCTATAACATACTAAAAAATCACTCAAATCGGACAACCGGTTTAGGAAATTCGAGACATCTAACATGTCCCATTTTCAAGGTGTTCCATTAATTTTGCCGCTGTATATAAATGTAGGATTCGTTAAAGACAATCGTAATAAAAGTCCGTATGAGTCTTAACAGTTTTAATTAATAAAATAGACAATTAAATTATGATACTATTAAGCTGACGAAATGTAAAAGTGTTTGTGTAATTGCGATCAAAATTTTACGTGTTCTTACAAAAAGAAATGTATTTGGACATAATTGCGTCTAATGAATATTATAACCGGCTTGACATAATACCCGTCTTAAAGCGTCTCTAAGTTGCGTCTTTTTCGATTATCCCAAATAACACGTCCGTCGAGGTCCTGATGTTAAAATCGACTACCTATCTAACGCTAAATAAAAATCTCCTACAGCTAATCTCCCTCTTCTCATGGTTTAATTTACTTTCCTCTGAGAACTAACCTATTAAAATTTTAAGGGATGTAATGTTATTTTTATGTCTTAAGGGCGATTGAAAATAAACACAATCTTCTCACCGCCACCCGTCGATTGGTTTCACCCATCTGTCCACACATCTGTCCCTGTGGACGTCGACGGACGCTCGTTTCGTGTTCGTAATAATAATTAAGAAAAATTATATACAGGAGACTTAAAATTTAAGATAAAATATTTACAATTCTACATAAATATATTTGAAATTTTTGCAATAGATCTAGGTTTTCATCTTCTAAGATCTTTACAATAATTTCACTGTGACTATAAATGTAATCGGGACCAAATGCTTTTCCAGTTTTCATAACTTTCAATGCGTATTTTATTTCTGATGTTAGAAAGGATAAATTATTATCAATTTTTGAGTGTCTATTGATTTCTTTTTTCCTGTTGTCTCAGAATTTATTTTGTACTATTTATATTTTCCATTCGTCGATTATTTCTTCTAATGTTGTCAGGACCCTATCATCCATGCCTGTAGTCACCAAAGATATTATACACATAGATTAGTCAAGATCCGAAAAATAGCGTAACGCGGAGCAGTTCGGGTCGGTGGTCTATCTATCTCTTTCTACCGGCGCTTAACTTTCTCTCTCTAGCTAATGATGGCCGCCGCCTCTGTGTTTGTATCCTTCGATTACTCCCACCTCTTGGTAGATACGCTCACACTCGCACGACAAACAAAGATAGCTAGACCATCGTACTTGATATTGGCGTTACACTCCGATGCATTGAGTGGCATATAACTAGCCTGGTCTATTGTTAACATGTCTCTGGTAGTCACACTGTCTATTATTTCTATTTCCAGTTAGTTCCTTTGTTTTCCCGTGTAGAAGTTTGTCATCATATTTTTTCTGTAAGTCTTCTATCTCTTCACATTTTTATGTAAGCCAATTTTTCTTTACCTCCACTATCCGTCTCCTTATTTGTTTGTTAATGTCTTTATATTTACTGTTATCTTTATTCTGATGGCCAACTTAATCAAACCATGAGAATAATCACTGGAGCAATAAAATCAACCCCAGTGAGATGTCTGCCTACGTTGAGCAATATTGCTCCACCAGACTTACGCCGTACAGCGGCACTAGTGAGAGAGTAGCAGAAAATTGTAGCTAACGTACAATTACCAATACATCAAAACATACCAGACATGTCAAACGAGCACCGGCGACTGAGATCTAGAAATCTTCCAATCAGATCTGCCCGAAAAATTGGTGATTCCTATGATATACAGAGGCAATGGTCCACAAGATGGATGCCAACAATAGCAGTAGACTATATTCAGATATCCACCCCAACTCAGGGTTTCATCGGATCAAATCTGCCCGGTCCACCTGGGCGAGGCTCAATCGCATACGTACGGGACAGGGTAAATATGCTGATTCTCTGTTCAAACAGGTCGTGCGGAAAGTCCACAGTGCGATTGCGGATCACCTAGACCTAGACAGACCATAAGCCATTGGGTATATACTAGTTCGCTCCCGCGATCAGATTTTAATCCCCCAAAAAAAGGGTCAGAGGTAAATTCGCTCCGGCCAAGAAATCAAAATTTCTAATAAAATTTCTTAATCAATCACTAACATTTTTCAAAATAGGAACCGAAATAAAGTGAATATTATACTAAATAATCTAATTCAACTGTCTCGTATATAAATATGTAACACATAATATTTTCAATAATGAATGGGTTGCATGTGTGAGTCCATACTATTGTAGTAAAGAAAAGAGAGACGTTCTCACAAACAATTTATTTTACAACTGACGACCGGTTTCGCTGTCTACAATATTCACAGCATCTTCAGGTCACGGTAAAAGTAAAATTAAATGCTACAAATAACAAAAACCAGAGTTAGTTAAGTGGTCTGGTTGAAATCAAAGGGTAATAATCAAGCCAATATTAAAGTATATATATTTATGCATACATATAAATACTCACATGTACGCAAATATGGTGTATAACCCTCACACTCACATACATGCACGCATTCAAATGTAGTGGCAACAAAAGTATGTCAATTATAAGTATAAAATATACACTTACTTTCCGGTATAAGGGAAGAATATAGTAGTATTCAATATCATACTTTTTCTCTATACTATGCTAAAAGGAGAGTTGGTAGAGGGACAGATTAGAATGTAACAAATTAACAAAAAAACAAAACAATTGGCAGGATCTTGAGGGGATTAGTAAGGAAACACGACATTAAACCGTGAAACAAAAAAAATTGTTAGTTATATATAAAGTTATGTTATTTTTATATTTTTAATTAATAGTGTATATTTTAATTTAGTTGGGATTATTAGATGTTGTTCTAGATGTTCAAGAACTTATAGATGTAAGATTGGTTGTGCAATTTTCCTAAACCAGAATTGGTCAGTTGTGTATTAGTTGTGGTGTGATTGTGAAAATGTTTTAATTTGATTTGTTGGAGATATTGAAATTAAATTGAACAAAAGTAATTAGGTAAAATTTGCTAAATTTTTTTTTAATATTAAAAGTGTCAAACAATAAAATCATTAATAAATAATTCAGAATTAAAGTCAAGCGTAAAGGTAACTGTACCTACATGAAATTAAATTTATAGTAATATAAAGTTATGATAACTTGTACAGCAATGAGACTTTATGAGATATTATTAAAAAAGGGTTGGAAAAAGGCAAATATGAAAAAATAATAATAGATGACAAAATCTTTCATTTATGTTAATATCTGTTGAATTTAATAAATAGTTGAGTACCTAGATTGAAAATTAATCTTAAAAGATCTTTGAAAAAGTTAGGTGGATCTGAATTATATGGTTTCTTTGAAAAGTTAAAAAAAGTTTTTGAAATATTTTTTGTTTTAAAGTCGATAAATAACACATAACAGATTCTAGAACGCACACAAAGGAGACACACAAAGGAGATGGACATAACAGGTCATGGTCCTGTTATGTCCATCTCCTTTGTGTGCGTTCTAGAATCTGTTAACAAAAAATATTTCAAAAACTTTTTTTAACTTTACAAAGAAACCATATAATTCAGCTCAACCAGATAACTTTTTCAAAGATCTTTTAAGATTAATTTTCAATCTACTCAACTATTTATTAAATTCAACAGATATTAACATAAATGAAAGATTTTGTCATCTATTATTATTTTTTCATATTTGCCTTTTTCCAACCCTTTTTTAGTAATATTTCATAAAGTCTCATTGCTGTTCAAGTAATCATAACTTTATATTACTATAAATTTAATTTCATGTACCTTTACGCTTTAAAGTTACCTTTACTTACGCTTGACTTTAATTCTGAATTATTTATTAATGATTTTACTGTTTGACACTTTTAATATTTAAAAAAAATTTTTAGCAAATTTTACCTAATTACTTTTGTTCAATTTAATTTCAATATCTCCAACAAATCAAATTAAAACATTTTCACAATCACACCACAACTAATACACAATTGACCAATTCTGGTTTAGGAAAATTGCACAACCAATCTTACATCTATAAGTTCTTGAACATCTAGAACAACATCTAATAATCCCAACTAAATTAAAATATACACTATTAATTAAAAATATAAAAATAACATCACTTTATATATAACTAACAATTTTTTTGGTTTCACGGTTTAATGTCGTGTTTCCTTACTAATTCCCTCAAGATTCTGCCAATTGTTTTGTTTTTTTTTTGTTAATTTGTTACATTCTAATCTGTCCCTCTACCAACTCTCCCTTTAGCATAGTATAGAGAAAAAGTATGATATTGAATACTACTATATTCTTCCCTTATACCGGAAAGTAAGTGTACATTTTATACTTATAATTGACATACTTTTGTTGCCACTACATTTGAATGCGTGCATGTATGTGAGTGTGAGGGTTATACACCATATTTACGTACATGTGAGTATTTATATGTATGCATAAATATATATACTTTAATATTGGCTTGATCATTACCCTTTGATTTCAACCAGACCACTTAACTAACTCTGGTTTTTGTTATTTGTAGCATTTAATTTTACTTTTACCGTGACCTGAAGACGCTGTGAATATTGTAGACAGCGAAACCGGTCGTCAGTTGTAAAATAAATTGTTTATGAGAACGTCTCTCTTTTCTTTACTACAACATAATATTTTATATAATTTCTATATAAACCAAAAAAATCACAGTATTTCCTACCAATTTTGCCGATATTAATAATTCTACTAGAACCTAGTAGATAAATATTTAATCCGCTTTACCATGGGAGCGAACTGGTATATAATTAAAAGGGTTTTTTGACCACGGGAGCGAACTAGTGTGCTCCGAAGCCATTGTGTTTCAGACTGCCTAAATCGTGCCTACCGATGAAACCTCCAGGACTTTGTGGAATGCTCCCCAGAAGCAATTGAATGGCTATGTAAATTGGACATTAATATTTAGGTTCATTCATTATAATATATTTTAGTGTATGAACAATATATTATATTTGTGTATTTATATCGTACTGTGGAAGTCCATACGCTAAATATATAAAATTCTGATGTTGTTTTCTTTATTTCATCATTCATGTTTTTTTTTGTCAGTTGGTTTGTGTTTTTTAGATTATCTTTAGTTTGTATAATGTATTAATCAATATAATTTTTTTATTTGCAGAAATGGGAGAGAGAGAATTCAAGTTTGCCCCAACATTTGCGAAGAAAATTGCCTGTTCGACCATCTGGGGCAGTATCGTCAGAAGAATGGAATGAACTAGCCTGGGAAGCATCTCAAGTAAGCCAAAAATTCTTTATCAAACCAGGTCTAATATATTTTTTATACTAAACTTAACAGATTTTTTATTGATCTGGTAATTAATATTAATAATAATTTTATTATATAACTTATTAAAAAATATTGTTATATATAATTATAAAAATTTTAACCCAAAGCACAAAATCGAGTAAAAAGTTTATTAACTTTACTTTGAGAAGAACTGTGAGTCATATTCCTGTATCATCTTGAGTATCATATTTTATATTCTATTTCTTTTGCATCATGTGCTACAATAATTAATTGATCGTCTGAAAATGACAGTGTATATAAATTGTATCATCATCCAAAGGTATTCCTATATTTTGACACTTCTATTTTCAAGTAGCTAGTGCTCTTTTCAAGTATATTTTGAACAATTTTTGTAACAGACAATATCTTTGTTTTAGTCCTTTTGTTATGTCAAATTCTGTTTGCCAATAAGTCAGTCTACCTGTTGATATTGCTTCACATTTCCGTTGTTTTAAGGCTGCCAGTAACTCCTTTTTTTTGTTGTTGGGAATCTTAATCCTCATTGGGTGTGCTTTACATCAAAGTCAGCTCCAATAATTATATATCCCTTTACTTTACAACTGCAACGATTTAAAAAAAAATGTTTGTTGTTTGTTTGTAAATGTTTATGTAAATGTAATTAAAGGAATAAAATGTTATTTGAAAATGGTTTTAATGCCACTACAGACTGACTTCCATTTTTGGTTTATTTGACATTTGTATAATTAATGCGTGTATAAAAAATATTGCTAGATCTAAATAAATATCTAGATAAAAATTTTAGTGCATAAATATCCGGTCTCTACCTATTGCATAATCGTAATAAACAACTTTAACCAAATAATAATTCATGCTAAATAAAGAAACGCATTAAATAGTTTTTAATTCTTTTTTATGTAACAATTCCAAGAATTGATTCTCATATGCATACTGAAAAAAAAAATAGTTAATGTGTGTACACTTATGGACAAAAATATGGAATATTAATTTATGTTATGACACCACAACTTGAAATAATTACGAAATACAGTCGAACCTGCTTATTGGAATAGCCTACGTGCCAAGCTAAAGTATTCCTATAACCGGGATATTCTAATAATCGATCATGAGTGGCTAGTAAAACATTTCAGGACACCAAATTTATATTCCTTAAAGCGGGTATTCCTATAACCGGTATTCTAATGCGGGTTCGACTGTATCTTGTTCTATCAAAAAACTTAACACAGATGTGACACATGAGACCAGAATTACAGAAGAATTGACGAATGGTATGCCAGTTGTAACCAGGGCCGTAACTGCCATTGGGGCAACCGGGGCAGTGCCCCGGGGCCCCCGGCCAAGGGGGGCCCCGCAGGTGCCCTTTTTTTGACCGTGCATAGAGTTTAACGAGGAAAATAAAAATATGTATTTTAAAAGCCGATCCCAACGAAATATTTTCAAGTGACACAATTTTAAAAATACCTTACAGGGGCACTCTAGAACTGATAAAGTTTCAATTTTTCACTGGAGAAATTAGTATTTTCGACTAAAATGCAATTGGAACAGAACCCTTAGAAGGGGCCCCTGAGGCCTGAGCTGAGCTGTGGCTCCCAAGACCTTAACATAAAAATTTAAATTAATACTCAGGGAATTAGTTATTTCGCCGTAATAAAACCTAAAATGCCATTGGAAGAGGGGCTCCAGCTTAGCTAGAGACCTTTCGTAAAGATATAAATTGTTACTGAGGAAATTAGTTATTTTGGTGAAATAAAAACTAAAATGCAACCGGAATAGCGGCCCCCGGTCCCAGCTACTTTGTCTTAACCAATTTACCCAGACCACATCTTGGTACGTGAACGGAACCACATGGTACCACATATTGAAAGAAAGGTAAGGGTAAGATGGGATGAGCACATTGGAATCAGCCCTACCAGCATAATAAATCTAACAGCAGTGACGGTATTCGCCTTCGAGAGTATCACTGCTGAAGGCACCGGATATCGTTTTCTAATATCCTCGTCAAATAGGATTCTGCTCTCATTAGAGCTGTATACAATTACTTCCCGACGGTCTCCTCTTTGTGACATTTTCCTATCTCCGTCAATTTTTCTTCCACTTTTTCCATATCGAATTTTACCGCATTCTTGAATTTTTCTTACACCTTTTCAATTTTCTGTATCTCCTCAGCAATCTGATTTACCTCTTCCTGCATTTTCTCTAAATAAACCTTCATATCTTCATATTTTTCGATTCGGTCTTGAAGTTTCAAGAAATTTTCTTTTTATTGTTTCATTATATTATCTCATTTTGTTTGACTATCTGTTCATTTTGTTGTTTTTCTTTTAAATTTTTTAAAGCGAATAAAAAATAAGGTGATTTCAAAATTTTTGTGTTGGTCAACTAAAATAGCAATATGTAGGTTCAAGAAACTTCAGTGATAGAATCCATTAAAATGCGTTTTCAAGGGGTTAAATATCAGGCATTTTTCCGGACCCAGCCTTCCGCTGGGGGTAAACCTCCAGACCCCCCGGCAGGGGGCCCCAGATCACCTTTTGCCCCGGGGCCCCTAAAATCGTAGTTACGGCCCTGGTTGTAACCTCACATAGAGCGTTGATTATGGTGTTGTCAGTATAACACTATGGGACGGTTTAACTTGGCTTGGGAATGACATACCAAAACATACTAAAGGTCATGGTGTCAATCAGGCTCCATATGTCCTCATATTGCGTCATTCAGGTAACCTGCGGCTCTGTTTTCTCTATTCACTTGATCTTCCACTTTTGTTTCTAGCTTTCCGTAGCTAGATAGAGTGATGCCTAATAGATATTTAAAGTCCATCACTTGTTCTATTTCTGACCCTCCAGCTCCAATTTACATCTTATTGGATTTGCTGTTATAACCATGCATTTTGTCTTTTTTGAGGAAATTAACCTGTTGAATTTTCTGGCGGTTATGTTAAAGTGGTGCAGCATACGTTGTAAATCATCTTCACTTTGAGAGATTAGTATTGCATCGTCTGCGTAGCAGATTATTTTAAGTTGTTTTTTCCCATTTGGTATCCTTTTTTAGATCTTACTTTTTTTATTATTTCATCCTTGATCCGGTTGAACAGGAAGGACTCAAGGAATCCCCCTGTCATATCTTATTGCCAGCTTCAATTGGATCAGTTAGTTCATCGTCTACTTTTATTTTTATTGTGTTATTCTGGTAGATGTTTTCGATCGGTTTAATTATTCGTAGAGGTACCTCTCTCGAGTATAACAAATTTATAATAACGTCCTTTAAATTGACCCTGTCAAATGCTTTCTTAAGGTCCACGAAACATAAAGATGCCGGTTTGTTGTATTCTAACGATTTTTCTTGAACTTCTCATTATAAATACAGTGATAAGCGTGCTAATAATCGGCAAAATAACGCAAAATATGAAAAACATAATCCATTGCGAAACAAAAAGGGATGAAACTAGTGGAGGTGAAAATTATCGTTATAAACGTATTCGCCGTGTGCAAGTACTTGGAGGGGGATACGAGAAACGATCGTGCACGAATAGGGCTTTTCATTCACAGTCATTTGTTTCGAGCTTCTGTCATGTGTCACATAATATTAATATATCTACGTCATACGTTATTGTTATATACCAATGATACAAACCAAAGACGTATGACGTCGATATATTAATATTATGTGATACATGACAGAAGCTCGAAACAAATGACAATCGATGAAAAGCCCTATAGCGGAGAAATCTTGTAACTTTATTAAATAATTCATTGTCAATTGAAATTGTCAAATTAACGTATATTTCATATCTACTGTCAATGAAGAAGAAAAATTATATGTTGCTCCACAATATTGATATAATAGACAATTATTATATAAAAGTAAATTTAATTAATCGTATTTTGCTTGTACATAGTAGTGCATTTTAATAATTAATTTTATTTACTACATACAATTGTTTACCTTTGAATAACTTAACCTTAATATTACTTTTTCTTCTTATAAGTTTTTTGGGCTATGGCCTTTACAATTGCCCAGTAACCAGGACCAATATGATTGGCCAATATAATTAAAAATGCGAGAAATTTTGCCGATCTATGAAACCAGGTGTCGCTTTTCCGAACTTGCACGGTCCCAATAAATTAACATTACATTACATAGATTCCCACCTTAAGACGTATCAAAGGAGTATGACAACTGTCACTGTGACAGTAGAATTTTATAAAATACTCCTGTCACAGACATCTAAAGGTGGGAAATTATGTAATGAAATGTTAATTATTACGTTTATAACGATCATTTCCGCCTCCACTAATTTCATCTCTGTTTGTTTCGCAATGTATTGTGTTTTCCATCTTTTGGGTTATTTTTTCGGTTTCAGTTTTTTTGTTATCACTTTGGTTGTTAATTTTAATGGTATGTTAATTCCTCTGTAATTTTCCAGGTCCTATTTGTCTTCTTTTTTGAAGAGAGGTATTATATAGAGGTATTATATAAGAGGTATAGATGCTTGATCTCCATTGTTGTAGTATTCGGTTTTGTTCTATTATTTTTTGTATTAGTTTTATTAGTTGTTTAGTTAGATCTTGTCGTCGTTACTTTAAGAGTTCGTTCGATATTCTGTCGTCTCCTGGAGATTTTCTATTTTTTAATTTTCTTAATGCTTCCTTTACCTCTCCTTCCTCGATATTTATTTCTTCGTTTGTCGTAAATTCGGGTGTTGGTGGTTCATTATCGTCTGCCCATGTTTCCTTCTGAATGTGTTTCGTTTTTAGTAATTCGCTCCTCTCTTTCCTTTATCCTCTGATCATTTTCCATACCTACTTCTTTTGTTGTCCGTAGAAGTCGTGGTGTTCCATCTGTTTGAGAAACTCTGCCAGTCAGAGCCGCGCCAAGGCTTTCAAGCGCCCCGGGGCAAATAATTTTAGACGCCCCTTTCCTCCTTCCTTTGTAAGTAGTTTTTTGTAGCTTTGTGAATCGTTATACGGTATACCTACAAACTATTTTTAATGTGTTAGAAAGTATCATCATAATCTAACCATTATCGTCCACTGCTGAACATAGGCCTCCTCTAAGTTTCTCCATGTCGCCGTATCTTGAGCAGTGTTGCCACATCTACCGATTTTTCGGTAGATCTACTAAATACCTGTCAAATCTACCGATCTACCTAATTCTCCTTTTTTTCTCAATCAAAATCCGAATCAAAATTCTTAATTTTCAAATTAATCTACCGATGTTTTTTTCTACCAAAAAATCAAAATTTTTAAAAAACATTTTTTATCGGATAGAAATGGCAACAGAGTTTAGTCAATTTTCAAGAATTCTTGATAGTTCAGAGAAATAAGGAAAAAAAATATCGTGTTGGTGACACATCCCCCTCCAGGCTGAAACCAAATTTTTCGAGTAATATGGTCATCTATAATAATAACCTATATGTTTCCTGCAGCCGATTTTGATGATATACATAGTTATAAACAAATGAAGATCAAAAAACGGTAAATTTTCGCTTTTTTCGTCTCTTACTAAAAAATTGGGCATTTTAAACAAATTTGAGAGTAATAAACTCATAAACCGTATAAAAAACTTCAATATGGCGTTCGCTGAATATGTCTATCTTTATTGGTTACTTAAAAAATTGCCAAATAAATCATAAATTTTGAGTTTTTATAAATATTCATAACTTATGTAAAAATTAACTTAGAACCTTCTTATTACATGGAATGCTGAGACTTATGGTGCTTAAATTATACCCTAAATTCCAAAGCAATTGGTCAAGTAGTTTAAAAGTTATTTAATTTGTTTATCCAAAATTAATTTTTTTTGCAACACTGTAAGTCAGAAAATGATGAAGTTACAGTAATATTTTGGATAGTTTATGAAAGAAGAAAATTTACAGTATTAATTTAATTTAAAAAAAATGACAAAAAATAATTATAGATATTGCAAAATAATTTTGCAAAAACATATGAATTAAAAAAAATGGGGGGGCTAACTTTGTCCCTAAATGTCCTAGAACAGTTGTTTTTCTTTCTAAATGTGTATAAAAATTCAGTCTTTCTAAATATGAAAGAATAATTTTTCTACGGGTAACGGTTAAAAAGTTATTCTAATTGTTTATAAGTAAGCAAAAAATGGACATGTTTTTGCAGAATAATTTTACACTGTTTAAAATTATTTTTTGTCATTTATTTTTAATTAAGGTAATAGTATAAATGTTCTTCTTTCATAAACTGTCCGAAGTATTATTGTAACCTCATAATTTTCTGACTTATAGTGTTGCAAAAAAAATGAATTTGGGAAAAATAAATTAAATAACTTTTAAACTATTTGACCAATTGCTTTGAAATTTAAAATATAATTTAAGTACAAGAAGTCTCGGCATTCTGCGTAATAAGAGGATTCTAAGTTAATTTTTACCTAAGTTACGAATATTTATAAAAACTCAATATTTATGATTTACTTTGCAATTTTCTAAGCAACCAATAAGGTTAGACATATTCAGCGAATGCCATATTGAAGTTTTTTATACGATTTATGAGTTTCTTACTCTCAAATTTGTTTAAAGTGCTTAACTTTTTGGTAATAGACGAAAAAAGCGATAATTTACCGTTTTTCGATTTTCATTTGTTTATAACTATGTATATCATCAAAATCGGCTGCAGGAAACATATAGGTTAATAATATAGATGTCCATACCACTCAAAAAATTTGGTTTCGGCCTGGAGGGGGATGTGTCACGAGAAAAACCTTATTTCTCTGGACTATGAATTGCTTTTACTAGCTTGTGACACAATGTGCGAATCAGCAGATACGGATTTACCGATATCAATTTATGACCAGTCCTTTGTCCTTTTGTATTATGATTTTGGGAGTAAAATGTATCTACATACCTGAATCTGAATAGTAAATACTGAAGGCTTTTGTGGCTTATTTTGATATAGAAGATGATTCCAAACTAAAAACTAAAAATAGTATTTATATAAAAATCTTAAAACAGGAGAAATTTATTTTGCACCTTTTTTAACTTACAGTATTTTGACATAACTAAAGAACATTAAAAAATTTTGCAAATCTCAATTGCTTCAATATCCGACATTGATTTGTTTTTAAACAATTATAAAGTGTAAAAAATCATGTTTTTGCCTATAAAACATTCCTTGTAGATTTTAGAGAAAAATGTTTCAAATAAATATTCTAGATCTTAATAGTTTCTAATTTGAAATACATAAACAATTGGAGATAATTGCAGAAAACACTTATTTTTGCAGTAATTTATAAATGTTAATAACTTATAACTATTATTTATTATAACAAAATTTTTTAACTTGTTTAAACAATTATACAGCTTTCAAATAAGAATATTTGTATTTTGAACGTTAATAGGTACACGTGTGGTAAGTTTTTTTAAAAAGTCTACAACAGGAAAAAATATGCAGTTTTATTTTATTATAAATAAATTAATTCCTTATAGCAGAACTAAAGCATCCTTGATATTTAGTATTGCGTTAGTTAGACGGCTTTACTCGAATTACTTTGGATTAAAAAAATGAAGAAAATTGCTCTATAATACCTAGAAAGCCGAGAAAATACATTTTTTAAAGGTATACCGATTTTGAACTTTGAATGATTTTTATGATGAATGGTGATTTATCATTATATGATGATGAAAAATCCTGAAAAAACTAATAAATATTTTTGAAAAATTTAAACGCAGAATGAAATATTCTATTATTCTCGATAGATAGTCGAAAGTCTCTGAGAACTCCTATAATGTTTATTTTAATAAGTCACTGGGGTGAAAAAAAGAGAAAATTTAGTCTGATTTTTAATTTCAAATATATCATTCAAAAGAAACTTTTTGTTTATTCTAAGGGACTGTCAGCCCTCGGTAATAATGTAATCTATCATTCTGCGTTTAAATTTTTCAAAAATACTTAGGTATTAATATTCTCAGGATTCGAAGAAAATAAATGCGTTTAAAAAGAGTTCGACCGAAATGTTGCGCCTACGCTCTCAAAAACGATTAAAGTATTATACATTTTTGTAATCAGTATTTCAAATGCTTTTAAATGAGGTGTCAACATGATGTACTTTCCCATTTAAAAAATTAAGGTTATGCCTGTCAGCTGAAGAGGGATCGCGTAAAGTTCGAAACATTAATTCTATAATATACTTTAATTAATTTAAAAATCGACCTGTCCGAGCGTTTTGCTTATGTACAAAAGATAAATAAGTTAATAAGGGGGGGGGGGTAACACTTATTCCAGCGCACTGAATTTTGAACACACAAATTTTGAAGGCAATGCTTTTTTTCAAAATTTTTCCTAAGAATATATTTTCGATAAAATACTTTTTGAGTTACATATTTGCAAAAAACCGTCTAAGAACGGTTTGGTTTTTTTTATTGGGGCTTTTTTGGATTTTCTGTTGAAAAATGAACATATTCTTTCGTAAATAACTCGAAAAGTAGACATTCACTTAAATAATATAAAAACTTTATAGCACAACTTAACTTTATAGTTACTTAAAATAATTAGTCAGTTTATCCACTTTCGGACTTATTTTGAACGTACATTTTTTCTCCCCCGTGAAGGAGTGCTACTCTCCCAGGACAAAAGCACACGTCGACACAATATCATTTTCTTCTTTGACATGTTAGCTACGTGTATGCCAAATTTCATGTTAATCCGAGCTGTTCTTTAAAGTTCAGAGGTTTTGCAATATTTTACCGTGAGTGAATGGAGTAATAACAGTTCGTAAACTTACGGGATCAATATAATAATAATTGGTATTTTTGTATCTACCTACGATTGGTAAATTTTCAATTTTACAAAATAATAAAATATTACTAATATTTATGGTAATTTCGGTATTGTCAAATTTCTTTTTCGGCACCTGCCGTCGCCTTTTTGGTTCGGCGCCGTGTAGCATCGCCCCTCTCCGCCCTTATGGACGGCGCGGCCCTGCTGCCAGTGTTCCCTTTTTATTTGTCTGACTAAAGTATTCGTTTCGTTTCTGATTCGTTTGTAGTGGTTGTATGCCTGTTGTGTTTGTTTTGTTCTGCATTGTAAAAAGGCTTTCTTCTTTTCTTTACATTTTATCTTCACTTCCTCTCGAAACCATGGGGTTTTCTTTTTTGATATAGTCAAACCCGCTTATTGGAATAGCCTTCGTGACAATCAAACGTATTCCTATAACCGGAATATTCTAATAACCGATTTCTGGTCACTAATAGAAACGTTTTGGCACATCAAATTTCTATTCCTTAAACCGGGATATTCCTTTATACGGTATTCTAATAAGCTGGTTCGACTGTATTAGTATTCGTTACTTTCCTCTCTCTAAGTGATTCTGTTGCAGCATTGATTATATAGGCCAGGGTAATAAGACAAAAATATACCCTGTTCGTGACACTTCAGCAGCCAGGGTACTGAAGCGTTTCTTCGACAGGTTATACCTATAGGAACAAGTTATGACTATTTCCTGCGTAGGATCTGGCGGCCATTTTTATTTATAAACAATTAACAATTTCCTCCTTTTTTTTCAAATCAACGGAAAACAGTGAAACTTATGATTTTTTTAGTACAAAATATCTTCGACATTATGGAAAAATCTTTAAAATGACGTATTACAAAGTTTGGTATACTCATTTATTGTTAATATAATTTCGAAAAAAGGTCGGAATTGCAAAAAAAATATTTTCTCAATAACTGTTGTAAAAATTAGTGTACAGCTATGAAATTTTTGTCAAATGAGGGTTCTTTGTTGCTTAATATGTGATAAAAATTTCAAAGCGATTCATTCAATTGTTTAAATTTTATTCAAATTGTATATCCCAGAGAGCATTTTTTTTGCAATAACATAAGTCTGAAAATAATGACTTTAGAACCATTCCACAGGTGTCAAATGAAAGAGCATGAGCTTCTTTTTAACATGGTTTAAAAAAGTGAATAAAAAATGCATTTATTAGTAATAAATAATTATGCAAAATATCGTAAATTTTTCTTTATAAACTTTTTGAATAACTTTTTCCAAAAAAATTAACTTTTTTACCCTGTTTTAAGTGCACAAGCTTCCAAGTAATGGTATCTATATCATAATTGATAAAAAATTGTAATAAATATGTATAATTTCTTATACAGCAAAATAAAAAGTTTATAAGGAAAGATTTACGATACTTTTGCATAATTATTTATTACTAATAAATGCATTTTTTATTGACTTTTTTTAAACCAAGTTGAAAATATAGCTCATGCTCTTTCATTTGACACCTGTGGAATGGTTCTAACGTCATTTTCTTCTGACTTATGTTATTGCAAAAGAAAATGCTCTCTGGGATAAACAATTTGAATAAAATTTAAACAATTGAATGAATCGCTTTGAAATTTGTATCACATATTAAGCACCAAAGAACCCTTATTTGACAAAAATTTCAAAGCTGTACACTAATTTTTACAACAGTTATTGCGAAAATAATTTTTTTTCCAATTCCGACCTTTTTTCGCAATTATATTAACAATAAATGAGTATATCAAACTTTGTAATACGTCATTTTAAAGCTATTTCCATAATCTCGAAGATATTTGTATTAAAAAACCATAAGTTTCGCTGTTTTCCATTGATTTGAAAAAAAAAGTGAAAAATACCATTTTTTGACACTTAATTGTTTATAAATAAAAATGGCCGCCAGATCCTACGCAGGAAATAGTTACAATTTGCTCTTATAGGTATTACCTGTCGAAAAAATGCTTCAGTATCCTGGCTGTTTAAGTGTCATGGAAAAAACCTTATTACCCTGGACTAATATTGTCTTTGAGTTTAAATAATTCTTTAAATATAAATTAATAAACGTGTGACGTTTATTTTTGTCAATGAGTGTATTTTATACCCAAACCACAACCCAAACTTTCCAGCCCTTTTGACTTATAATTGGAGGGCTCAGAAGCCAATCAGTGTAAGTCACTTTCCGCTAAAAATTGAGTTACGTGTCGAAGATTCCTTCTTACAGCTAAAACTTTCTACAGACAAAACGCCTAAGTCAATGCTTGACAGTAAAACCAACAGATGGCGGTACTTTGTTTAGCGTCAGAAATAAACTGAAAAATTATCGGAAGTCAATTAGTGTAAGTCATCTCGGCGTGTCACAGTTCGATTTGAGATTTATTTCACGATTGTTATCGGTAAAAATGAGTGAAAATACCGTTGATTTTTCATTAGAACTTGAAGAAAATGATCCTTACTCGGATAGTGGATCAGAATATGTGCCTAACAGTGGAAATAGTTCATCTGATTCAAGTAAGTAACTTTTAACCTAAAAAGGCGGGGATAATTTCTTAGGAAAATGTGTTTTATGCTTTTTCTGCTAACAATAGATTAAATGTTAAAATTATTACTAAAGATGAACACAAAACAATCCTTTTTATGATTATTGTGACTGAAATTGCATCAAATTCAAAGAAAAAAAAAATGATTTTGACTTACACGCTTTGACCACTGAAATTTGTTTCAGATGGTTCCAGTTGACCTGCCGAGGATCTTGGGGCAGAAAATATTGTGATTGAAAATGAAGGGGGTGTTATAGTAGAATCTCCGACAAGAGGGAGAAAGCGAAAAAGGAATCCAACAGAATGGAGACGGACAGTCAACGCAGTTCGACGGTATAGTGGAAAAGCTTACGTGAACAGAAACCGGAAGAACATACCTGGCAAATCGTTTAAAAATGTTGATTGTAAATGTAGACGACTTTGTTCTTCTAATATAACACTCGAAGAACGACAACTCATTTTTGACTCATTTTACAAGTTAGCTGACAATACAAAGCAGAACATTTATCTTCGTGGACTGATTCATAACAGCTCTGTTCAAAAATGTCGCGTCAGAAATGGATCAAAAGCGCCAAGATTAAAATCAGTAAAATATTACTTAACTACTACAGACTTGTCCATTCGTGTGTGTAAGAAATTTTTTAAAGATACCTTTCAAGTGAGTGAGGGGCGTATCTATAAACTGTCTTGTAGTACAACGCCAGCTTCTTGCATAGACAAAAGAGGTCACAAAGAACCAACCAATAAAATAGACGTCACGAAAGTCAAGGAACACATCAAATCATTTCCTTGCTACAAGAGCCACTATACTCTTTGTGATGCTCCAGATAGAAAATATTTAAATCCAGATTTAAATATTAGAAAGATGTATCAACTTTATAAAGAGAAATGTGAACAGGAAGGTTCAGAATCGGTTAAAGAAAAAATGTACTATCATGTTTTCTCTTCAAATTTTAATCTGCACCTCAAACCTCCATCTAAAGATACCTGCCAGTTATGTGATTCTTTGCAAAATACCATCAGATTTGGGAATAATGAAGAAGATATACATAAAGCAAAAACCGATAAAGAAATTCATCTCAGAAAGGCAAAACTAGCGAGAGATTCGCTTAACAAAGATAAAAATTTAGCTAATGAAAACATCTATGTTCTTACATTCGATCTACAAAAAGCTTTACCTTTTCCCAAACTAAGCACATCTGTTGCTTATTATAAGATGAATTTATATGTTTATAATTTGGGAATTCATAGTTTCAACGACAATAAGGGGTACATGTTTATGTGGGACGAAACAGAGGGATCGCGAGGTTCACAAGAAGTTGCCACCTGCCTGACAAAACATTTAAAAATGAATGCAAGAAATTGTGATAGTATCATTTTGTATTCGGACTGTTGTACAGGCCAGAACCGCAATATTAAACTAAGTCTGTCACTTCTCAAACTCGCACAAGACCCCGAAATGAACGCTACTTCAATTGACCATAAATTTCTCACCTCAGGTCATAGCTACCTTCCGAATGATGCAGATTTTGGGGTTATTGAGTCAAAGGCAAAGAAAAAAGAGTTTATTTATGGTCCTGAAGATTGGATTAATTTAGTTGCCACTGCTAAGAAAACTAATGCATTTCAAATAATTGAAATGAAACGTGAAGAATTTCTTTCGACAAGAATATTGTAAAACAGCATCATTAATAGAAAAATTGATAATACAGGGGGGAAAGTTAATTGGTTGAACATAAAATGGCTCAGATATTACAAAAATAAACCGGAATCTATTTTCTATAAAGAAACACTGCAAGAAGATTTTCCATTTAACGAGATCAATATTGCAAAAAAGGCCGGAAAGGGAAGACCACCTAAGTTATTTAATATTGTTCAGGAGCAACTCTACCCAAATCGCAGACCTGTCAAAGACTTAAAAAAAAACACATGTTTGATTTGCTTCCTTACATTCCACCGCACTACCACACATTTTATAAAAATTTGCCAGTAATACAAAGGAATAATCCTCGAGCTTCAACTTCAGTGATCGGCCAACTTGAGGCTAATAACGACAGTGACGATTCGGATAATTACATAGACTAATAATTGTTTTCCCATTATTTTATTTTTTAGTTCAGTGGACACTTAGCATAAGTCATTTTTCCTTGTGTAAACGCATTAAAAAAGAAAAACGCTTTTCATTTTCATTAACTTTTCTTATATTTAAGTTTATCAGTATGTTACATTTCAATAAAAATTATTATTAGTACTTATATGGGAGTCGTTATTTTCTTACAACAAGTTTTGAAACAAGTCAATTTTCTCAGATTTTATATTTAGTGACTTAACCTGATTGGCTTCTGAGCCCTCCAATTATCGTTTTAATAGCTACTTAATATAGGTACGCCACAAATCGATAGTACATTTTGTAGACAGTTAAAACATAAAAAGAAAACATTCAGGTAGTAATGAAACATTCACGTGTATTATTAAATGACCACCGACTGTTTTCATGGAAATCAATATTATAACCTTAACTTTGACAAACAAGTGCAGTTGGGGGTATCGACGTAGTCGTCTATAAATATTTTTATAATAAATCTAAAAGCATGATGTGAATAATAAATGAAAAAATATTTTATAATTTTTATAATAGCTATATAATATTGATCTATTTTAGTACGTCAGTGGAAAACACAACAATTTTAATATTCTTTGTTGAATATAATTTAACGCACATAAGGGTTTGGATTCTTCTTCTTCTTAGTCTTCTATCGTCCACGTTTGGACATAGCTATATAGGCGTCTCCCACCTCCATTCGTCTGAAATCTCAGCGGTATTGTGGTCAGTACTGTTTAAAATTGTGTCATCCTTATCAGAGCTGTGTGGCACAACATTCTTGTCACAGTCTGAATCATCCTGGACTTCATCACTTATAATTTTTTATTTTACCTAAAATCACAGTTTCCTAAATAGTCGGAGAGATAGAAGCGGATTTTGTGCGTGATAAGTAATATGGAAAAACTATATGGGCATATGTTGAACTAGTTGTGTACATTACTTTCCCCAACGGCCGGAAACCAGAGTGGGGGCCGAGGGTAGATATAAGGGGTCAAAGTCGCGGTTTTTATTATTTTTTTTGTGACGCTCTTGATAGAGATAGTGCACCAAAATTTGGGAATAAGTAGGTCATGACGTAACTAATTAAAATCTCCAGGGGCGGAACGCTACGTGGCTGACAAAGGGGTGGAGACAGGGGTGAATATAAAAATTATAAGGGGTTTTTTGTGACGTTCTAGATCGAGATAGTGCACCAAAATTTGGGAATAAGTAGATCATGACATAACTAAGTAAAATCCCCAGAGCCGGAAACCAGAGTGGAGGATCTGGGTAGTTATAAGGGGTCAAAGTCGCGGTTTTTATTATTTTTTCTGTGACGCTCATGATCGAGATAGTGCATACAAATTTGGGAATAAGTAGGTCATGACGTAACTAAGTAAAATCTCCAGGGGTGGAACGCTGCGTGGCCGACAAAGGGGTGTGGCAGAGGTGAATATAAAAAATATAAGGGTTTTTTTGCGACGTTCGTGATGGAGATAGTGCACCAAAATTTGGAAGTAAGTAGGTCATGACGTAACTAAGTGAAAACTCCAGGGGCGGAACGCTGCTTGGGGTACAATGGGGTGGTAGGCAGGGGTGAGTATAAAAATATAAGTTTTTTGCCGTTCGTGATCGACATAGTATAGTGCATCCATCAAAATTTGGGAATAAGTAGTTCATGACATTACCAAGTAAAATCTCCAGGTGAGAAACGCTGCGTGGGGGACAAATGTTGTGATGCATCACAAAAAAAAACAATACAGACTGCAATTTCGACTTCTTACAACTACCCTCATGCCCAACTCTGGTTTCCCCCCTGGAGATTTTGCTTAGTTATGTCATGATCTACTTACTCAAAAATTTTGGTTCACTATCTCGAATGTCAACGTCACAAAAAATCCCTTATAATTTTTATATTCACCCCTGTCCCCACCCCTTTGTCGGCCACGTAACGTTCCGCTCCTGGAGATTTTACGTAGTTACACCATGACCTACTTATTACCAAATTTTGGTGCACTATCTCGATCATGAGGGTCACAAAACAATAAAAACCGCCACTTTGATCCCTTATATCTACCCTCGTCCCCCACTCTGGTTTCCGGCTCTGGGGATTTAACTTAGTTATGTCATGGTCTACTTATTCCCAAATTTTGGTGCACTATCCCCATCACGAACGTCGCAAAAACCCCTTATATTTCGATCATGAGCGTCACAAAAAAAATAATAGAAAGCGAGACTTTGACCCCTTATAACTACCCTCGTCCCCCACTCTGGTTTCCGGCTCTGGGGATTTAACTTAGTTATGTCATGGTCTACTTGGTACATGGTCTACCACAAAAGACCCAATTATAATTTTTATATACACCCCTTCCCCCACCCCTTTGTTGACCACGCAGGTTTCCGCTCCTGGAGATTTTAATTAGTTACGTCATGAACTAGTTATTCCCGAATTTTGGTGCACTATCTCAATCATGAGCATCACAAAAAAAAATAATAAAAACCGCGACTTTAACCCCTTATAACTACCCTCGTCCCCCAATCTGGTTTCCGGCTCTGGGGATTTTACTTAGTTATGTCATGGTCTACTTATTCCCAAATTTTGGTGCACTATCTCGTCCAGGAACGTCACAAAAAACCCAATTATAATTTTTATATTCACCCCTTCCCCCACACCTTTCTCGGCCACGCAGGTTTTCGCCCCTGGAGATTTTAATTAGTTACGTCATGACCTACTTATTCCCAAATTTTGGTGTACTATCGCTATCAAGAGCGTCACAAAAAAAAATAATAAAAACCCCGATTTTGACCCCTTATATCTACCCTCGGCCCCCACTCTGGTTTCCGGCCGTTGGGGAAAGTAATGTACACAACTAGTTCAACATATCCCCATATAGTTTTTCCATATTACTTATCACGCACAAAATCCGCTCCCAGCTCTTAGACTAAAACCAAATTAAAAATAGCTAGATACATTAAAAAAATAAGTAAATTTGTTGTTACTTAGACTGTACAGCATGTGTTAGTATTTCACTCATCTTCAATACTTTTTTAAGCTCAATTTGCAAAGATAGTAACAATTCACTAAAAATAATATCCAACACCTTACATACAATCTCTCAAAGTGAAGATGATTTACAACGTATGCTGCACCAATTCAACACAATCGCCAGAAAATTTAACAAGTTAATTTCCTCAAAAAAGACAAAATGCATGGTTATAACAGCAGATCCAATAAGATGTAAATTGGAGCTTGAAGGTCAGATAATAGAACAAGTGATGGAGTTTAAATATCTAGGCATGACACTATCTAGCTACGGAAGGCTCGAAACAGAAGTGGAAGTTCAAGTGAATAGAGCAAACAGAGCCGCAGGTTGCCTGAATGACACAATATGGAGAAACAAAAATATCGGAAAAGAAATGAAAGGCAGAATTTACAAAACAGTCATCAGACCAATAATGACATACTCGGCAGAAACACGACCCGATACAAAGAGGACAAAAAGATTGCTCGAAACAGCGGAGATGAAAACCCTTCGAAAAATCGATGGTAAGACTCTATGGGACAGAGCTAGAAGTACAGATATACGACGGAGATGCAAGGTGGATAACATTAATAACTGGGTAAGAAACAGAAGAATAGAATGGAATGACCACATAAGCCGAATGATAACAAATAGGGTAGTCAGGATAGCGAGAGATGGCTCCCCAATAGGAAGACGATCAGAGGGAAGACCACGAAAACGATGGAACGACAACTTACTAGAGGCACATTGAAAAAACAGACAGAGTCATGTCTATACAAAAAGAAGAAGAAGACCTTACATACATGCAAAGGGATACAAGTGCACTAATACCTGTTTGACCGAAACTCTTTTTAAATTTTGCTTAATTAGTAAAACTGACTTATGGCCACGAAATAAAAACTCGTATTGAAAAAGCCAGAAGCTCTTTTAACGCTCTTAGGAAGATTATCTGCAACTTATGTTGAAGTATCAATACAGGCATAAGAATTCTTAGATGTTACGTCTTTAGTGTCCTCCTCTAGGGAATAGAAAACTGGAGTCTTACAGAAAATGCCATAAAACGATTAGAGGCATTTGAAATGTGGTGCTACCGACGGCGTATGTTAAGGGTCTCATATACATACCACACAACTAACATAACTATTAACAGCGTAAAAAGCAGAAACTTGGTTTACTTTGGCCATATTATGCGTAGCAGTACTGCAAATATGTACTGACTTCTACAATTCTACATGCAAATATGTACTGACTTCTACAATTCTACATTTAATTTTACAAGGCACGATTGACGGCAAGAGAGGCCTTGGACGGAGGTCCGTGAAGTTAGCCCGAAAAAGTCTGGAAAAAAATGTGACCGACGCCATTCGATTGTCCATTGATTGTCCACGTTTGTCCACTGTGTTATTTCGTTAGTCCACCCATCAATTTTTTTTTATAAACAAAAAATGTTTTTCGGGCTAACTTCACAAATCCACAAATTTTCGAAAATTCAAAAACTCTCTTACTATATTGTTTTATCCATCGTTTTTCCATGTTTGTCCACCAAATAATTTTGTTTCTCCACCCACAGGTATTTAAAAATAAAATATTTTATATATATTGCTTACGGATAATAGGACAGTACTGATGAAAGAGTACTTCAGCCTCCATTAGAATGAATGTTTCTGCGGGGGAAGAATCTCAACTACTTGTTTGCCCACATCCTCGCAGCGTTTGTCCAACCCCTTAAAGTGCAAAATAACCCCCTTGAAGACTTTAATTTATTTTTTTTTATTTTCAACCCGGGCCAAGTTCACGTCCGCTTAAAAACTCATTTAAACGTTATTTCAGGTTCAGAATGCCAACAACACGTTTGTCCACCCCTTCGCAGCGTTTGTCCAACCCCTTACAGTGCGAAACGACCCCCCTAGAGATTGTAATTATTTTTTTTATTTATTAATTCGGGCTGACTTCACGTCCGCTTAAATGCGTATTTAAAGGTTAATTCGGGGACAGAATCACAACTACCCGTTTGTCCACCCCTTCGCAGTGTTTGTAAAACCCCGTAAACAGCGAAACGACCCCCCTGGGGATTGTAATTATTTTTTTATTTCATAACTCGGGCTAACTTCACGTCCACTTAAATGCGTATTTAAACGTTAATTCGGGAGCAGAATCACAACTACCCGTTTGTCCACCCCCTCGCAGCGTTTGTCCAACCCCTTAAAGTGCGAAACAATCCCCCTGGAGATTGTAATTATTATTTTTTATTTAATAATTCGGGCTAACTTCACGTCCGCTTAAATGCATATTTAAACGTTAATTCAGGGACAGAATCACAATTACCCGTTTGTCCACCCCTTCGCAGCGTTTGTCCAACCCCTTAAAGTGCGAAACGACCCCCCTAGAGATTGTAATTATTTTTTTATTTCTTAATTCGGGCTAAGTTCACGTCCGCTTAAATGCGCATTTAAACGTTAATTCGGGAGCAGAATCACAACTACCCGTTTCTCCACTCCCTCGCAGCGTTTGTCCAACGTTTTTTTATTTTACAGCGTTTTTTATTTATTAATTCGGGCTAACTTCACGTCTGCTTAAATGCGTATTTAAACGTTAATTCGGGGACAGAATATTACAACTACCCGTTTGTTCATCCCTTCGCAGCATTTGTCCAACCCCTTAAAGTTGGACTTTAAAAGTAAAAAATGTCGGAAGTAAAAAATTAACGTTTAAATACGTATTTAAGTGGACGTGAAGTAGCTCGAATTGAGAATTAAAAAAAATAATTACAATTTCCAGGGGGGTCGTTTCACACTTTAAGCGGTTGGACAAAAGCTGCGAAAGGGTGGACAAACGAATAGTTGGAATTCTGTCCACGAATTAACGTTTAAATACGTATTTAAGTGGACGTGAAGTTAGCCCGAATTAAGAAATAAAAAAATAATTACAATCTCCAGGGTTGCCGTTTCGCACTTTAAGAAGTTGGACAAACGCTGCGAAAGGGTGGACAAACGGTTAGTTGGGATTTTGCCCCCGAATTAACGTTTAAATACATATTTAAGCGGACGTGAAGTTAGCCCGAATTGAGAATTAAAAAAATTATTACAATCTCCAGGGTGGTAGTTTCGCACTTTAAGGGGTTGGACAAACGCTGCGAAGGGGTGGACAAAGGGGTAATTGGGATTCTGTCCCCGAATTAACGGTTAAATACGCATTTAAGCGGACGTGAAATTAACCGAATTAAGAAATAAAAAAATAATTACAATCTCCAGGGAGATCGTTTTGCACTTTAAGGGGTTGGACAAACGCTGCGAATGAGTGGACAAACGGGTAGTTGGGATTCTATCCCCGAATTAACGTTTAAATACCCATTTAAGAAGACGTGAAGTTAGCCCGAATTATGAAATAAAAAAATAAATACAATTAAGAGGGGGGTGGTTTCGCACTTTAAGGGGTTGGACAAACGCTGCGAAGGAGAGGACAACGGGTAGTTAGGATTCTGAACCTGAAATAACGTCTAAATACGTTTTTAATCGGACGTGAACTTGGCCCGGGTTGAGAATTAAAAAAAAAATAAATTAAAGTCTTCAAGGGGTTTTTTGCACTTTAAGGGATTGGACAAACGCTGCGAGAGTGTGGACAAACAGGTAGTTGAGGTTCTGCCCCCACAGAAACATTCATTCTAATGGAGTCTGAAGTACTTTTTCAGCGGTAGGTACTGTCCTATTATCCGTAAGCAATATATATATATAAATTTTTTTAATATCTGTGGTTCGACAAACAAAATTATTTGGTGGACAAACATGGACAAACGATGGATAAACAATATAGCAAGAGAGTTTTTGAATTTTCGAAAATTTGTGGATTTGTGAAGTTAGCCCGAAAAACATTTTTTGTTTATAAAAAAAATTGATGGATGGACTAACGAAACAACAGTGGACAAACGTGGACAATCAATGGAAAATCGAATGGCGTCGGTCACATTTTTTCCCGATTTTTTCGGGCTAACTTCACGGACCTCTTGGACGGAGATGTAAATCCTAGCTGGCCAATCTTAGGAAGTGGACTGGTCTAACGTCAACTCATCTATTTCGAACTGCTGCGGATGAAATAAGATGGATCAATGTGGTCGCCAACATCACTAGAAGGTAGGCACTTTAGAAGACGTAAAACTGGAACGTGCGATATGTCGCCATCAGTAAATTAATTCACCTGTATCTAATTGCTACTAAGTTTGTAGTTTGTTTGTAGTACTATCTAGTATTATTTTGTACACTTAACTCATTTCATATTATTTTGTCACTTGTACCCCTTGTAGCTTCTAATCCCCTCAATTTTAATATTCTTTGTTGAATATGATCGTACATGATAAGGGTTTGGCTTAGAAATAACAAAACACCTCAGACTATTTTGTATAATCTAAGCGAAAGATCTATATCATGCAATGTGAAGCAAATGTTCGAAAAGCTTAAATTATTTAAGCTGTTAATATGATAATTAATAGGTCTGGATCCTGCGTATGAAAAAAAAGTTGATTAATAGCAAGCTGAAAATTTGTTAATAGCTTAAGGGTGTCTAGTCGGACAAACTTTGATATATGGGAACACTGGAACAGGGGAAGTTTTAATTGTGGAACAGGTTAAAAATTTGGAACGGTCAGACCACGAAAACGGCACATTTATTTTGTCCGACAGAACAGACTTAAACTCTTCGAACAGAGATTAAACTCTCATGCAAAAATCAGACTGCTATTTATCACCAAATGGGCGTTTTAATGAGTGGAACATGTAGAATATGTCAACTGCCAGGAATTATGACAGGTGATAAATAGCAGTCTGATTTTTTCATGAGAGTTTAATCTCTGTTCGGAGAGTTTAAGTCTATTCTGTCGGACAAAATAAATGTGCCGCTTTCGTGGTCTGACCGTTCCAAATTTTTAACCTGTTCCACAATTAAAACTGCCCCAGTCCAGTGTTCCCATATATCAAAGTTTATCCGACTAGACACCCTTAAGCTATTAACAAATTTCAGCTTGCTATTAAGACCTATAATACGAAATTCTAAAAATTTTATTTTAATTCCGTATGCCTAAAAAAATTTTATTCGAAGCCATTTGGGAAATTTTGGTTTTATAAGTTATTTGTTAATAACAATTTCCGACCCACTTGGAACAATTAAAAAAAAAGCAAATTTGAATTTTGAAAAATATAGATAACCGAAAAAAATGTTTGATGCGTTAGAAATGCAAAAAAGAATGTGGTACTTGCGGAGTGCTGACAGAAGTGAGTACTTCTTACTAATTCAATTATTATATTCCATTCGATTCTGTTCGAATAGATCCAATTCAATTTATTTTATTCATTTTTAAGTTTATTTAATTCTATTTAAATTGATTTAGTTTTATTGAATTTTATCTAATTATATTTAAATTTATTTAATTTTATCCAATTTTAATTAAATTTATTTATTTTATTTGAAACCACCCCGAACCCTACATCTAAGTCAATAATAAGAGATTCTGAATCAAAGCTAATTTTACCATAGAAAAATGTTTCTCACTATATTTTCGGAAAAACTGAACAATTCACTCTCCAACAAAGCTAATACCCTCCCCCAAAGCCACTCAAGAATTAAAAATTCGGAATCTATATTTAGTTTTAGTATAAAAACATGTGCCGCTCTATGTTTTTTTTTTTCGAAAAACTGAACAAATCAACCCCTATAGGGTTGAGACTACCCAAACCCAGTCAATAATATCAAATTCGGAATCCATACTTAGTTTTACCATAAAAACATGTGACGCATTTTTTTTAATTGAACAACTTGTAGGTCTGGATCCCGCGTATGAAAAAAAAGTTGATTAATAGCAAGCTGAAAATTTGTTAATAGCTTAAGGGTGTCTAGTCGGATAAACTTTGATATATGGGAACACTGGAACAGGGGCAGTTTTAATTGTGGAACAGGTTGAAAATTTGGAACGGTCACACCACGAAAACGGCACATTTATTTTGTCCGACAGAACAGACTTAAACTCTCCGAACAGAGAGTAGACCCTCATGCAAAAATCAGACTGCTATTTATCACCTGTCATAATTCCTGCCATTTGACATATTCTTTATGTTCCACTCATTAAAACGCCCATTTGGTGATAAATAGAAGTCTGATTTTTTGCATGAGAGTTTAATCTCTGTTCGAAGAGTTAAGTCTGTTCTGTCGGACAAAATACATGTGCCGTTTTCGTGGTGTGACCGTTCCAAATTTTTAACCTGTTCCACAATTAAAACTTCCCCTGTTCCAGTGTTCCCATATATCAAAGTTTGTCCGGCTAGGCACCCTTAAGCTATTAACAAATTTTCAGCTTGCTATTAATCAACTTTTTTTTCATACGCGGGATCCAGACCTATTGGTTGGTGGAGTTCAGTTTTGCATTGTTGTCTCCATGCTTTCTGATCTTGGATTAGGTTCCTTGCACTTTCCAATGTCAATCCTTTCTTCTCGATTTCTTTTCTGATTTCATCTACCCACATAACACTTGGTCTTCCTCTTTTGTTTTTGCCCTGCGCTTTCGTTTCGAACACTCGTTTTGTTAGTCTCTCGTTCGGTATTCTACACACGTGGCCGAACCATCTAGGTTGTCCTTCTACTATTTTTCATTGATTGGTTCTAGTTTTAGGTTTTGTCTGATAGTTGATTGATGAAAATTGAACAACTCACCCCTATAGGGTTGAAATCACCCCGAAGCAGCCGATAATTTAAAATTCGGGATTTATAATTGAAATCGCCCTGAAACCAGTCAAACAATAGATAATTTGGGATCTGTGCATAAAACAGAATTAAGTATGGCTTTCTAAATTCTAATACGATTCTAAGTGATCATAATAATTATCAGTAGTAATTGCACAAGAGCTCTAAAATTCTATATTAATTTTAGAGTTCGAGTGCAATTTGATGCGATTATTTCATGAATAAAACTGTTCAAAACCAAAATTTTATTGTAATTTATTTATGTAAGTACAAATTAGTACAATTAAACACAAAGTTTTTATAAATATTTGACGATTGAAAGTCATCACTTTTATAATTTTTAAAACATTAATTGTCATAAATGTCACTGAATGTATTTTTTCGTAGCAACGAAGGGCATCTGACGTAATATACTTAACGACGGGCAACTATCAAAAATTATTGATTTAATTCAGATTTCTGTAGCTTTCTATTAGTCAGAATCTCCTATGAATGAAATAATCAGTAGTAATTGCACAAGAGCTCTAAAATTCTATATTAATTTTAGAGATCGAGTGCAATTTGTTGCGATTATTTCATGAATAAAGCTGTTCAAAACCAAAATTTTATTGTAATTTATTGATGTAAGTACAAATTAGTACAATTAAACACACAGTTGTTATAAATATTTGACGGTTGAAAGTCATCACTTTTATAATTTTTAAAACATTAATTGTCATTAATGTCACTGAATGTATTTTTTCATAGCAACGAAGGGCATCTGACGTAATATACTTGACGACGGGAAATTATCAAAAATTATCGGGTAATATAGTATCACAAGAGAGTGAGAATAAATTGAAAATAATGCGACAGTTTTTCGAAAATTTGTTGTCTGGCAATAGACATTGCCCAATGACAACAAATTTGAGTAAAAATGAAGCATTATTTTCTTATTTAGTCTTACTGTCGTATGATATTCGTAAGATTATTTTTTAATACGTATATTATGGATATTTTCTTAAATGTGACAGTTGTCAAAACTAGGAAACTAGTTGCCATTAAACCGAAACCATCTACTTAAAAAAATTCTATCGGTAATTTTCTACAGTAGATAATTCTCAGTATAATTTTAATCTGATTGGACAGAATTAAACACGTGATCAAATATCTTACTATACGATTGGAAGTTAAAATCATCAAAAAATAATCAGTTTAATTTTTATTTCTGTAGCTTTCTATTGGTCAGAATCTTCTATGAATGAGATAATCATTCAAGTAGAAATTCTGAATCCTTTCAGAATTCCTGAACGAAAGGTGCAAAATGTAATAGGTACTAAAAGAAATTGTTACGAAATATTAAAAATGTATAAACATTTTCAATTTCGTTGCAACCCGAAAATGCAGCCGCATTATATTCTTATTCAATCAGAGAGTACGTCAAGTGTCTATACAGGTTTCGGGGCTTTTTGCCCTTGCAAGCCATGCGGAAGCCGAGACTACAGGAAGATGAGGGATTTTTTCAATTTGCAAATCACATCCCATCTGCTCAGCGTGGTAAATAAAAGCTCCAACGGGAAGGTTTCCTACGTACACCAAATAGAGTAAACAAATTGAACATTAGAAATGTATAAACATTTTTAGAAACTTCGGAGGTGTCACCAAAGAAGGTTCTCATTGTTTTCAATCTGATGGGATAAAAAATAATATTTTAAATGTTATTTTTTTATGTACTGTTACATTGAAAACTTAGTCTTTTTTCTAGCAGATGTCGCTAAGGCATCCCAGCCATTTCGTTCGTTGCAATCCGTGACTGCACGCGTCGTTGTATCGTGATTCAGTCAGAGAGAAAAACGTATGTGACTACTGACGAGGGGCAAAAAAGACCCGAAACCGGTATATAAATACACTTGCTGTACCTACTCTCTGATTGAATTAGAATATAATGCGGCTGCATTTTCAGGTTGCCACGAAATTAAAAACGTTTATACATTTTTAATGTTTAATTTATTTATTCTATTTGGAGTACGTATGAAACTTTCTTGTTGGAGCTTTTACCACGCTGAGCAGATGGGATGTGAATTATAAATTGTAAAATTCCGTCATCTTTCTATAGTCTTGGCATCAGTATGGCACGTATTTTTTAGAAGCCTTGGAGGTGTCACCAGAGAAGTTTTAAAATTGTTTTCAATCTGATGTGATGTAAAATAATATTTTAAAATGTTATTTTATGTACTATTAGATTGAAAACTCAGTCCTTTTTCTTTTTTCTGTCTTTTTTTTTTGTTACGAAATAGTTTACGAAATAGAAGATAATCTTTTTTCCAATTTTGCTGTTCTATCTTATTTTTTAATTTTTTATTTTTCTGCTTATAACATTTTGTGTACCCATATGATATGGATTTGTAACATTTATGTGAACATCTTGATTGTCACTATAAAAACTCCATTTTATTTTAATAAATGCGTAATAAAATTTAAAGAAAATATTGTCTAGTATTTGTCTAGTTCGAAAATCCCACGTTCAGAAGGTCAAATAATTTATGTATCTAATACACAAATAAAATTCAAATTTATTCCTATTTTGTAATAACTTCACGTGTTTGCTAGAATATCAATAGACAATATATTTTATAAAAAGTGTTTTCTACCATGAACAATATTCCCAGAAAATCAATAAATTGCCTTGGCATTAACATTTAAAACGTAGTTACAAATGAAGTAGGTAGGTACTTAAATAAAATTCGGAGAAAACCTTTAAAAAATTAAACACTTAAAATTTATTTGAATAATGCTAGTAAATAAATTAATTTATTATTTTGATTTTTTATTTAGTTTTAATAATCAATTCTTTTAACTAAATTAAAATTAACTAAATTAAAATTAAAAATCAATTCTTTTAACGAGAGTCGGTCGCATTATAGTTGCGGATCAGTCAAACCTAAAAAATAATTTAGATTTCTTAATTATATTTAAATATTTAACTATATAGATAGGCAAATTTATGGAATTGGAGATAAGTCCCGAAAAAGGTCGATTTTTATTTTTAAATTAACGATTTTACCAGTAACCATGCGACAGGGTGGACAGGGGATCCAATTATCCAATCAATATAATTGCCATCTACAGTCATTTCTCTGAATTAAATATTTAATTTCAAATATCTTTTTTAAATGAAACTTTTTGTTTATTCAAAGGAACTTTCGACCTACGGTAATAATGTAATCTTTCAATCTCCGTTTAAATGTTTCAAAAATATTTATTACTTTTTTAGGATTCGAAAAAAATGAATGCATTTAAAAAGCATTGCTAGCAAATTTTGCGCCTATGCTCTTAAAAAAAGATGGCAGGAGTTATGATACATAAAAAAGACCAAAATAAGAAAAACGGAAAAAACAGTTTGGAGGTTTTGAACTTTATTATTAATTTATATAAAATCAGTAGATATCCGTTCACTTTGCGACTTTGGAAAGCTGAGCTTCAACCTTCGATAGCTCAGTTGGTAGAGCGGTGGACTGTAGTGGAATTATCAGAGTAGTCATCCATAGGTCGCTGGTTCAAATCCGGCTCGAAGGAAACTTTTTTATTTTTTTTTTAATTAACTAATAAATCTATTCTTTCTTAAACAGTGTATTTTAGGATTTAGAAGTAATAGGTCAATAGAGTTTTTGGTTACGGAAAAAATCAAACACAAACAGGATAGAACTTTTAGTAATTTCATTAAGAAATGTTTTAAACACCATATCAAAAAGTTCTACAGTAAAACCCCGATAAGTCGGTCTTCGATAACCCGGACCGATTTTCATCAAACAAAACAAACGTTTTTTCAGTTTGACTGAGTTTTTTACCAAGAAATGAACAATAACTGTATACAACTGTACGTAATTTAGATGTAGTGTCCATATACAGGGTGTCCCGAAAAGATTGGTCATAAATTATACCACACATTCTGGGCTCAAAAATAGTTCGATTGAACCTAACTTACCTTAGTACAAATATACTCATAAAAAAAGTTACAGCCCTTTAAGTTACAAAATGAAAATCGATTTTTTTCAATATATCGAAAACTATTGGAGATTTTTTATTGAAAATGAACATGTATTATTCTTGTGGCAGGAAGGTCTTAAAACAAAATTATAGTGAAGTTTGTCCACCCCATAAAAATTTTATGGGGGTTTGGTTCCCTTAAACCCCCCCCCCAAACTTTTGTGTACGTTCCAATTAATTCATTATTGTGATACCATTAGTTAAACACAACGTTTTTAAAACTTTTTTGCCTCTTAGTATTTTTTCGATAATCCAGTTTTATCGAGATGCGGCTTCTTTTCTAATATATTTACATAAAAATTTTATGGGGGTTTTGTTACTTTAAAGCCCCCAAACGTTTGTGTACGTTCCAATTAAACTATTATTGTGGTACCATTAGTTAAACACAGTGTTTTTAAAACTTTTTTGCCTCTTAGTCTTTTTTTGACAAGTCACCTTTTATCGAGATATTTTTCAAAATATACCTAAAAATGCAAATTATAAATAAATTTTCAGATTATTAACAGGTCTCTATAATCGTACTTAACCATAATATACAAATATGTGGTGGATTCGACAAATATTCAAAATACAGTCGATAAACACTGGCTTATCGAAAAAGTATTAGGAGGCAAAAAAGTTTTAAAAACATTGTGTTAAACTAAAGGTGTCTCAATAATAATTTAATTGGAACGTACACAAAAGTTTGGGGGGGTTTAAAGGAACAAAACCCCCATAAAATTTTTATGGGGTGCACAAATTTCACTTTAATTTTTTTTTTATAAGATGTTGCTGCCATAAGAATGCCACATGTCCATTTTCAATAAAAAATCTCTAAGAGTTTTCGATATCTGAAAAAAAATCGATTTTCATTTTGTAACTTCAAAGGGCTGTAACTTTTTTTGTGTGCACTATTGTATATAGGTAAGTGAGGTTCAATCAACTTATTTTTGACCCCAGAATCTGTGGTATAATTTATGACCAATCTTTTCGGGACACCCTGTATATGTATTTCATGTTTTCGCAATTAATTATAATATAGTTTACCTGTAAGTACCTACCTATAGGCCGCGGTCCCGATTAATCCGACTTATCGAGGTTTCACTGTACTTCAGAAGTGGGTGCTTCCTTTTTTATTAAACAAATAAACGGTGAAATTAGTTGTTTTATTAAATACATACCTACGAAAATATAAATCTTATAAAAAAACTGACTTGACCATTGAAAAATTCAGAAAATTTTACACAAAAAACCTTATATAAAGATTTTTCTAAAATTAAATCTATAACTTCTATAATTTTTTATTTAAAGTCACCCTTCTCACAAACATAGGCGCAGTGTATACATATTAGCTTTCGGCAAAGCGCTTGATTGAGTTATTTTAATATAATTCTTTAAATAATTGATCAACTTAAATTTTACAACTTGGAAATGAAAGAAGAACATTAAAGCTATCTTATAGTTATAATAAAAAATACAATGTATGGACGTAAGCAGTGATGTTTTTGTAACAATAGAGGTTCTGGTAACAATGTTCCGGAGGGTCTGCCCCGGGGAAAACTTTTTAAATTTAGCCTCAATAAGGGCGTTTTAAAGCTATTTGGGAGCAAGGAAGAATTCAGGAATTTGTCTATAACTTGGTTGTTTTTTTTTTATATTATGTCCCAAGAGGTGTCGGTACGGCGCGGCGCGGCGTTCCGGCGCGTACTGTCACAAAAACAGCACTGGACGTAAGTACGGTGTGGGCGTAAAGTGAGACTTACATGAATTTTGTTTAAAAAAGATTTAAAAATGTGAAAGTAATAAAATTTTACTTATATAACTCTCAAATGTGCACATCTTACCTTTCAAACATCTTGCTAAATGATGTTTCATTTAAAAAAATCTCAAATATTTAATTCAAATGATACAACCTCTCAATCAACTGTTTTCAATGGGAAATAAGCCACAATTTTACCAAAAAAATGATTTTATTAACGTTTCGACGCCCAAGTCGGGTGTCGTTGTCAAAATACAAAATAATACTAAATTAAACAAAAATGTTGTTGCTTAGTAAAATATTCTTCTAATAATTTATTTAATCTGACTCATTTATATCGGCAATTCAGAAATGTATTAGGTTGATTTCATGTAATCAAATGAACTATTTTTCAGTAAAGTCGTCCCAGGAACGCAACTCATCAATATTGGCAATATCATTTTTAAAGTCTTCTACTTTAAAATGTATAATACATCAACACATGTCTGAATTGCAGATATAAATAAGTCAGATTAAATCAATTATTAGAAGAATTTTTTACTAAGCAACAAGATTTTTGTTTAATTTAGTATTATTTTGTATTCCGACTTGGGCGTCGAATCGTTAATAAAATCATTTTTTTGGTAAAATTGTGACTTATTTCCCATTGAAAATAATTGATTATATAAATGCCACAAAGAAATAGCTTCAGAACAACAACCTTTCAAAAAATATAATTTTTGAAAACTTTGTAGTTTTTAAGAGGGTATTACTCAAGTTTGAACAAATATATTTATAATTAAAATTTTTTAGTCGCTTTATTAAAGCTTAAGATATAATCTTTAAAACGCACTAAATTATTTTACTTTAGACATGAAATAAACAACTTTTTTTTACTCTTTTTGAGAAAACAACTCTTTTGGAGAAAATTAAGAAAGATAAAAAAAGTGTAATTTTGTTCCTTTTTCTTTGTCAATTTATTCAAAGAGTAGGTAAATAATTCTTTGATAAATAAATAAAATAAATCTTATTTGACGTTAGTGAAACGTAGATGTGTCAGTTTTATTGGTCAAATAACTTTATTCATCGAATAAACTACTATTTTTCGTTGGTCAAACCGGCCATAATTAATTTTATTCGAGGAATAACTCACTGATTTATTTATTGTTGGTGAAACCGGCCCTGACTGAAGCGTACACAAAAGGTGATGAAGAAGTTAAAAACGTAAAAGTTTAATCAGCTAATTAATTTCAAATCTGTGTTAGTATTGCCACTTTTTTCTGTGCTCTAATTTTCTGTATTATTTTGGTGTCTAATCTAAATACCTATACTAAGTTTATAATCAAGATGCAGTAGAAATAAATAAACTGTTTCATAAAGACACGTTAAATGCTATTAGGAGCACTCCCAAATCATAATTTAAAATGTACCTATGTATACTTACATTGTAAATCCCAAATCATAATTTCCAAAGTTTATACATTGTAAATTATGATTCGGGAGTGCTCCTTGTAACATTTAACGTGTCTTGGTTTGTTTATTTCTACTGCATCTTGATTGTAAACTTAGTGTAGTACCTATGTATTAGCAATTATACGCCTGCAATAGATTATTGCAAGTAGTCTCATTTATATTTTTATACATTTTTTCATTTGTAAAATGGTTCTACCAGGGCCCCCGCAAGGCTGAGCAGCGCCCGCGTGATGGATATATTTTGGCGCCCTTTAAATCTACCTATATCCAATTATGAAATAAATCTATAATTTTTTATATTTTACTCCTTTTACAACAGAAATTGCAAGAACTCAAATTTTATTTTTTTTGTAACTAATTTACTGATAATGGCAAAAAAATAAATAGAACTTTAATAGGTATGTATTGACGTGATCTTGATTATTGATATGAGATAATATTCTTATATGTCATTTAATTTAATCAATGCATTAATAATAATCTAATTAATTTACCAGATCACATATCAATATGTTTTCAATCTCAGGGCGAATTATAAAATTGATTACTTACTCTCGTGGCTTCTAAGTATTTCTCAATGGTTCCTAATCGGGATAGGAAAGAAAAGAGTAAAATAATACACACATATGGGTTACAATTATGATCAAAATATTGTTTATTTTATTTAAATGGCAATCACTGCTTAATATTTGCTAGATCTTATTTTCTTAAAAATAACATTTACAAATGGGAATCTTATTTCCTTTTGGTTTCCAATTGAAAGTTTTTATTAACATTTAACTATTAGGATTTATTAGCAACAATTCTATTTAAGTTTGATGAAGCTTTTTTGATATTATTTATTATATTCTTCAATTTATAATGTGGTATTTAATACGAAAAACCCATACATTCATGTCCAAACAAATGAGACTGACCTTTTTCTGGTGAACTGAGAATGTCTTCACACAAGACCCGTTTCCTGCTATCCTTGGCTGCGATCAAAACCTCGTCCTGGCTTTCAGTAATGTTCTCCTTTGAAAACTAGCTCGTATAGCTCTCGTTCCTGCTTCTGTCGTGATGCTGTATTCTACCTTTTTCGAAACTGCAATCAGCTACCGGGACACTCTTGGCTCAAGGAGGTTCTTTTACTCTCAACCTGGCCTACCTCTCGTTCCACGATAGATACTCCACACTCACGGAACTACACCGGCTTTCTCACTCTCCGTACACTACCGTCTACTACTGGACTTCACTTCTCGACAGCTCAAAACATTCTGATCTCTATTTGTCATTCATTCCCCTACTTTCTAAATATCCCTTCCAGATTCACAAATCAACCTTCCACCACCAACTCTCATTCGCAGTATTCCTCAAAACCAATTTTTAATCTTTCTAAATATGCTTAATGGATTTCAAAAAAAATAGTTAATTCCCATTCTAAAATTACTTTCTACTATTTACAAAATTTAATGACCTATTATCTACTTCAACTGAGTCTTATTTAGCATAGGCTAATGATCGAACCTTCCGCGAACAACGATAATGACCTATTATCGATTTCACTTGAGTTTTATTTAGCATAGGCTAATGATCGAACCTTCCGCGAACAACGATAATGGTACGCGCCATTCACTTTGTTTATTCTAAGCGCATTGTCCCGAGTTTCGTTTAATCACTTCTTAAAATTAAATATAACAATTTGTTGTATACAGGTTGTTCTAAATTTATATGCCCGTGGTTGAGAAAATTGAAAATATTTTATATTAAATTGAATTTTGTTTATAATTATCAAAATTTAATTTTCATATCAAATAGAAATATAACAGTATATTAGTTAAGGGCGTAGGCGTAAAATTTCGGATCAATGTGTTTTAAATCCATTCATTTTTTTCGAATCCTGAGAAAACTAATATGTAAGAATTTTTGAAAAATTTTAACGCAGAATGAAAGATTACATTATTACCGAGGGCCGAAGTACCTTAGAATGAACAAAAAGTTCTTTTGAATGAGATATTTGAAATTAAAAATTACGCTAAATTTTCTTTTTTTCACCCCTGTAATTGATTAAAATAAACATTATAGAAGTTTTCAGGGACTTTCGGCCCTCGGTAATAATGCAATCTTTCATTCTGCGTTTAAATTTTTCAAAAATTCTTACATATTAGTTTTCTCGGGATTCGAAAAAAATGAATGCATTTAAAACACATTGGCGCCAAATTTTGCGCCAACGCCCTTGAATCTAGAAATCGATATCTTAAATCTAAATTGAATTAAATGGGTGTTTTTCTAAATTTGACGGCAGCAAATTCTTTTATAATATCTTTAAATTCAATTTTATTGACGAGCTCTTGCTCGATGGTTAATATTACCAAACCAGATAATCTTTCCTGTACCATAGTACAGCTCAAACAATTTTTAATTAACTTTAATTTTGAAAATGATCGCTCACCAGAAGCAACAGATACCGGTAAAGTGAGGATGATTCTTCATGAAACAGTGATATTTGATAAAGATGAAGTTAGATTATCTTCAAATATATATTGAAGAATATAAGTGGATCAGATGAGTTAGGTAATTAAAGTACCTAATTATAAAGCTTTTTATCTCGCTAAATAAATCAGTTGCATCAATCTTTACTTTTGCCTCCGCCTTCACTGGATCAGTTATCTTTTGTTAAAGAGCAAGAAAATGTTTTAAAATATCATGGTCACTTAATGTAAAAAATCACTGAAAAACCAAAAACATTATCATAATAAGACATCGTATCAAATCTACTATTCAATGAATTTGATCAATAATTATTCTAAAAAAAAAAATAATATTTTAAACGCGGTTTTTGGATCTTGAAATGTCTCGTTTCTGTGTTCATAATCGAAAAATTTTGGTTTATATTTTCGTTTCACGATATTTAACGAAGGAAAACCTTGTTCATCAGCTGCCAATTTTCCCACTTTGGCAATTATTTCCTCAACAACATTTTCATCTCTGTGATTTTTTTGGCCATTGTGATAATACAGTTGATTTCACATTCAGATTATAGTGTAATGTGTAGAGTAAATGTCTTGTTATATAGTAAAGTCTATTTCATTGTCTTTGCAAAGAGACGCTAATTTTATCCAAACGTCTCCCTTCACCGATCCCACAAGGATATAAATTATTTCTATTAACTGATTTTTAATAAAGAAAAATTTGATACTCAGCTGGGATTCATAACTCACAACCCTTTGATCCAAAGGTCGGCTCTCTTACCATTGAGCCACACAGGGCCGGCGATAACGGGCCTTCAACTGATGCTGCCCTGCAGGCGGGCGCCCCTATTTGGTGGGCGCCAAAATGAGCTTTTTGCTGCTGGTGTTATACAAAATACATACTAATTTTAAAAACCTAATAGGCATTATGCTAGTTTTGCAGGCGGGCACCTTATACCTTAGCGCCGAGAACCACAGAGGGGGGAGACTGTAATTTTTAAAATGATCAACTAGATTCTTTAAATAGTTTTGACATACTTAAATGTCAATTATTGTATCATTTTGCGCATAATATTAATCTGGAATAAACATGATACCAAATAATCATTATGATCTCTATAAATAAATCTGAATGATTGGATATTTTTAATAGTAAAGTACTTGCTTTATGTCTTGCTAACAGAATTTCAAAAACGGTAGTTTAGAAATAAATATAATGGTACATATTATTTTTATATTACTATCTATGCCTTTTTATAGCATGTATTATTTATCAAATTGGGTGTTTCTATTAAATTATTAAAAAATCTATTTAACCCAAAACCCAAGCTATCCACCGTTAAAATTTATTTGTCAAAATTCGAATTCCTCGTCCCGAAAAACCCCAATGCCAAATTTTTATGAAATTGTTTTAATTTCAAAAATCCACGAAAGTTTCAAATCTGCACAGAATATTACAACCCAACAAGTTTTGACCTCTAAACAAATTTTTGCGATTTACGGATAAGTACTGCAAAATAGGTATTCCGATATTATACCGTTAAAAAAAATACAATAATATATAGTAGTAAATTATTAACACCAAAAATATAAAATAAGATTTTAATTACTTTTTCATTAATAAACATTTTTTTATTTTTGAAATTTCTCCAAATATTCGTTAAAAATGTAAAATTAAAATTGTATAAAAAATGAATATTTCGTTAAAATAAATATTTCTTCGCACGCGTTGCTCGCCCGGTTACGGGGGCCCTGGGTTCTACCGTTCATATTAATAAAATAAAATAAACTACTACTACGAAAGGCGACGAATATTATTAGTTAAATTAAAAAAAAAACAAAAAAGATTCCTTCGAGCCGGATTTGAACCAGCGACCTATGGATGACTAATCTGATAATTCCACTACAGTCCACCGCTCTACCAACTGAGCTATCGAAGGTTATAAACCTTTGTGTGAATACTGGTATACATTGTGAGAGCCATTTTTGAACTAAATATCTACTATTTATTTGAAAAAAATAATTTGTATTGTTTATGTGATAAATTGAAACTAACGTTTTAATTACAATTCAAAGAAAACTTTGATATAGTACAGATAACAAAAAGTCTTTGTAAACATAATATTTAGTTTATGTATAATACGATAATACATAAACTAAATAATTACTGATGTTGTATTATACAACTTGTATACCTAATATGTATAACGAAATTCAAATTAAAAATTTTTATTTTAAACTTTTCTAATATTTAAATTTTTTAAAATAATATACCTAGTGAATAGACTTTTTAGAATACCTTCTACATATGTATACCTACTGTTTTAAATGTTTAATTTTATTTATTTAACCATCAGAAACCCCATAATACCTTTTGCTGTTGGATTTTGATCAATTAAATGAAGATATCTAAATTAATATCTAATTAATAGATTTTACGTATTTTTTATGGGAAATAAGCCACAATTTTACTAAAAAATGAATTTATATCTAATATATCTAATTAATATCTAAGATATCTAATTAATCAAAACCAGGGCCGCGTCGTACACGTGTGCAATATGTGCGGCGCACACAGGCGCCAACAATTAAGGGGCGCCACTAGAGTTATTTTAGAGAAATTTTAGTTATTTAAAAAAAATGCATATTTTTTGGGCGCCATTAAATGTTTTGCACTTAGGCGCTACCACGCGCCACGTGTTGGCGCAGCACTGGTAAGAACAAGTTGCAATTAAAGTGCACATTTCTTACCATTTTGTACTTTTCTTCGGTATCTACTTTACCCACGGAATTGAATTTTCAAAACATAATATTGTCAAAATTTTCAAGAGGTGCTGTACCTAGGTAATTCATATTAAGGGGGAGTTGGGGTATGGTTTGAAAATTTTTAAATCTTCGATTTTTTTTATTATTTTAAATGAAAGTACTTACCTACCTACATAACTTTAAGAATACCTATTCTTTGAAAATTTTTGATTGAATGGACGATCGGAGTAAAATTACATGAACTACAGCCTACAGCCTGTTGATGTTGAATAATACATTGACATAAAGCGTCGACTCGGCATAGGTACTCACCAAAAAAACGTAACGCGGAAACAGCATGGAAACAGTCGATCGGTGGTCTATCTATCTCTTTTAACCAAGCGAGCCCGCGCATGTGACTGACAAAGATGGCTAGACCACTCAATCCTATGTCGACGTTACACCTCGATGCATTGAGTAATTGAGTGGCATATCCCTAGCCAATTATTCTATTCTTTTACATGTCTCTGGAATAACCCTACCTTCGGCTTTGCAACAGCTTCGCTTGCTCAAAAACTACTTGATTGATGCACCTGAAATGTTGCATATTAATAAATATTTAAATAAATATTATTTTCTTTAGACTTTTCGTGAGGTAACGCTGTGGAGATTTTTTGTTTTAAGCTTATTTTTTGTTTAGCAATAATAAACATGTTGATTTTTACCATTTCTTACAAAAAACAATCGATAAAAATCCGATACCGTGTAATAATCTTCAGTTATCTTCAAATAACTCAAAAAGTAAGTGTTTGATGAAAAAAAAATATTCTTAGCAAAAATGTAGCTTATAAAAAAATGAGAAATGAGAAAAAAATTAAGTCTATCGATTCAGTAAAAGCACATGATAAGTTGTTCTTATTTAACTTAACTTATATAACTTAAATAAATACTTTTTTAGTTATAGAAGTTATTTTGAAAAAAGGGCATTTCAAAAGCATCATTTTTAAGGGCATCCATTATAAAAAAACTTTTTTTACTACAAAATCAATTTTTTTCAAAAATAAGAAGTTCGAACCGGTTAAACTTACAGATCATATAAACAATACATATGAAGTAAATGGTAAAGCGATAACGATTAATTTTATTTGGGATGCTAAATAGGGAGAGATTTTTACCATTTTTTATTTACCAAAAAAGGGGTCAACTTTATTTTGAGCGTAACTTGCCTAGTTTTGATACTAAAATTCTTTGTAAAAAATAAAGCTTTTTTATAAACATTTAAAAAAGTTTTAATGAATTTTCCCCGAAAAATGCTTCATTTTTTGGTTATTTCACGTTGAAATATTTAATTTTGAATTGAATAAATAAAATCAATTTTTCATGAGCTACAACTTTTGCTTTCATTGTGTCTATAGACCTTTTTTCACGTATTTTTTTGGAAAAAACGTGTTTTTTGTTGAAAAATAACATTTCCACTCGCAAATAACTTAAAAAAAGTATTGACTTAGATAAAGAAACTCTTCTATAGAACAGAAGTTGTTTATAATTAGTCAATTTTATACATTTCCGGACTTATTTTAAACGTATATTTTTCACCCCCGAAATCGTAGAGACTTTCACCCCTCAAGTAAAAGTAACCAACAGCACGAGTCCAACTTTGAAGTGGGGGGTAAGAGAACCTAAATCCAAATTGTCAAGCAAATACGTCATGACGCTGATAATTACACTCCAAAACAGTCATTTACTATTATGCTATTAGTGTATTCATGCACTGTTTAATTATGACAACTTACATTTGTCATCTTTATTGATAGGTACCTATTCGCTCTGAGCTTCGCTGGTATCGCTAACTAGCGGATTACTAATGCAACTTTCGCCGGAAATTTTCAAATTTATTATTTAATTTTTATGGCGTAATAGCAAAAAAGTAATTAAATTGCAATCGTTTTTTTTTAGATTTTGCTAATCATTTGGACGTTCTATTGACGAAATATTAGTTTCTTACTTTGGACACTTTCACAATAATCTTGTAGATGGCGCTTAGAATAATAGTCCTGTCGCCAGTTGGGGTACAACGGCCTCCTTGTAACAGTTTTTGAGTAACAGTTGATCCGGATGTCGATAAGATTGTTATAAACAACGAACTTAAGGAATTACAAAACAGCGATTTCTCGCAAAACAAAACATTTTTTTGTACTTCTTGGGTCATTGTAAGCAAAAGATGTTCCGACAAGTTTTTTCGTAGAATGCATAGTTTTCGAGATAAACGCGGTTGATCTTTCAAAAAATCGAAAAATTGCAATTTTTGAACCCGAATGACTTTTGATTAAAAAATAAAATAGCAATTCTACTTACCGCATTTGAAAGTTTAAGTCAAATTATATCGGTTTTGATCATTTGCATTGCTAAAAATTTATTTTTTTTTTATTGTTAAACAAAGCTATAACACATAATGCTTGAGTAATGTTTTCAGTAACCTCTCATTTAAAATCGAACGATATAGATAATGTCAGTAAAAACAATTGCAAAACAAATTGGCAACGTTTGTACAACCAAAATACAACGGGAATAAATTTTAGAAATTGCCAACCACTAATTCCCAATGAGAGATGTTTTAAAAATGAGTCCAATAGGTTATTTATAAAAACATTAAATAGAGTAATAGGTCTGGATCCCGCGTATGAAAAAAAAGTTGATTAATAGCAAGCTGAAAATTTGTTAATAGCTTAAGGGTGTCTAGTCGAATAAACTTTGATATATGGGAACACTGAAACAGGGGTAGTTTTAATTGTGGAACAGGTTAAAAATTTGGAACGGTCACAGCACGAAAACGGCACATTTATTTTGTCCGACAGAACAGACTTAAACTCTCCGAACAGAGATTAAACTCTCATGAAAAAATCAGACTGCTATTTATTACCTGTCATAATTCCTGTCATTTGACATATTCTACATGTTCCACTCATTAAAACGCCCATTTGGTGATAAATAGCAGTCTGATTTTTGCATGAGAGTTTAATCTCTGTTCGAAGAGTTTAAGTCTGTTCTGTCGGACAAAATAAATGTGCCGTTTTCGTGGTCTGACCGTTCCAAATTTTTAACCTGTTCCACAATTAAAACTACCCCTGTTCCAGTGTTCACACATATCAAAGTTTATTCGACTAAACACCCTTAAGCTATTAACAAATTTTCAGCTTGCTATTAATCAACTTTTTTTTCATACGCGGGATCCAGACCTATAAGATCAAATCACGCACTAACCCCATCATACAAACACAGCATAGGTATCAGTGATAACCCATATTGCGCCTGTGGTGGAATTGGAGATCGACAGCACCTCATATTGGAGTGTGGACAGTACAGGCAAAATATTAAAATAATGTATGAAGAGTTAGTTGATCTAAATTGCCCTTTACCTATTAATTTAAATGAAATTATTTTTTCAAATAACAAGCAAACGTTAAAATGTCTTTACAAATATGTAACGTCCTGTAAATTTAAATTTTAAATAGGCTTAGGTAATAAAATTTAAAATAATTGTAAACATATCACACAAAATTGAAAAATGTATCCATGAATATTACAACACACTGTAAATTTAGACTATAAGTAGGCTTAGGGCCGGTTGTTCGAACGTTAATCAGCAATGATCACTATCAAATATTTAATTACATTGTTATTGTAATACCATAGAAACAACAAATAGTCTGGCTAATTGGCTAAGCCAAAGCCATTATAAAATAAAATAAAGTAAAAAAAGAAAAAAAAATCGAACGAGTAGGTAGAGTAATGGTACAACACTATGTGTTTACAGCTTTGTTTAACAATAAAAATATAAATTTTTAGCAATGCAAATAATCAAAACCGATATAATTTGACTCGAACTTTCAAATGCGGTAATTAGAATTGCTATTTTATTTTTTAATCAAAAGTTATTCGGGTTAAAAAATTGCAATTTTTCGATTTTTTGAAAGTTTAACCGCGCTTATCTCGAAAACTATGCATCCTACGAAAAAACTTGTAAGAACATTTTTTTCTTAGAATGACCCAAAAACTACAAAAAGATGTTTTGTTTTGCGAGAAATCGCTGTTATGTAAATCCTCAAGTTCTTTGTTTATAACAATCTTATCGACATCCGGATCAACTGTTACCCAAAAATTTCGTGTTCTACGGGTCAAAATAGATAAAAAAAACTTAGGTAAATCCATCTGAATAAAGGAGGCCGTTGCGACAGTACTATAATAGATTACTTTAGAATTACATATTACGAAATATATAAAAAAAAAACAAATTTCAGTATTTAAAACGTAAGTATATTTATACCACAGCTTTGGCCAACTAATATTTTTTCCTTAATGTTTTTAATTTTAATGTTTTAAATTAAGAGGAAGCAGTAGCGATCAACAGGTAGCGAAAACGCGTTCCAAGATTGCGGCTGTAATTTTGAATATTTTTTCGATATATTTGGCATACGTACAGTCGGAAAAATGAAAGAATACCCATGAACGAACATATAAAACACGCTGTATTTTCCTGTCACCGTGTCACAAAGAAAATTGTCCAGTGCAAGTACATGTAACAATAATTATTACATGTACTTGCGCTGGCCAATTTTTTGTGTGACACGGTGACAGTAAAATACAGCGTGTTTTATATGTTCGTTCATGGGTATTCTTTCATTTTTCCTACTGTATTCGTAATATAATAAGGAATGGCGGTACAGAGCCCAATTTGAAAAATATATTAATATGTGGAAATTACTCTGTAATTAAATACAATATTAAAAAAACGAGCCTGTACCGCCATTAAGAAGAACAAAAAAATACACTTTCTTCAAATAAACTTTTTTATCCGATGCCTAGATTTTGTGTCATTTTGGAACTACTAAAATTTTTTATTTCATTAGTAGTTCCAAAATGACACAAAATCTAGGCATCGGATAAAAAAGTTTATTTGAAGAAAGTGTATTTTTTTGTTCTTCTTAATGGCGGTACAGGCTCGTTTTTTTTAATATTGTATTTAATTACAGAGTAATTTCCACATATTAATATATTTTTCAAATTGGGCTCTGTACCGCAATTCTTTATTATATTACGAATACGTGTGCCAAATATCTCGAAAAAATATTCAAAATTACAGCCGCATTCTTGGAACGCGTTTTGGCTACCTGTTGATCGCTACTGTATCACCTTAATCACTTTGACATTTACCTATGTCAAATTTCCAGAAAAAGTTCACGAACTTTTAAATATACCCTCTACGTATAGTATGAGTACGTACAAGCTCACAGCGGATAGAATAAAATAGACCAAAAACTAATAAATGATTACATTATTATATAGTATTATTCTATAAGATGAACAACTTTCTTCGTGCATTACTATAAGTGATCACCGAATATATCTACAATTTTGTATAAATGATGCCCAACTTCATTTTCAATACTGCACTACTTAAAAAACTTTGCGAATGTATGCGTAAAATAATATCACAATAACACATTTTTACAAATATTAGACGACAAGATGGGGCCCCTGACATATTGGGGCTCCCGCAAGCTTCGTGCTGCGGGGCCTCTGTTACGCCTCTGTGCCTGTGCTCATGTTTCAACAGTTTGCCTTGAATTTTTTTAAATATTCTTTGAATTGTACTGAATATGTTTATTTAATTTAAAAATAAAAGAATTCTACCAGAGTTTAAAAAAATATTCATAAAAATGTGCTTGAAATGTTGATTTCAAATCATACCCCCTTTAAATTGATGCAAGAATAGCCATACGCCTGCGCTACTGAATTTGACAGCATGACACATAACCTTCGATAGCTCAGTTGGTAGAGCGGTGGACTGTAGTGGAATTAACAGAGTAGTCATCCATAGGTCGCTGGTTCAAATCCGGCTCGAAGGAGTCTTTTTATTTTTAAATTAAATTTTTTTATTCTTATCCGAGTATCAATATCACCGAATTTATACATAAATCGTCGGTATATTTCTGAATGAAAGTGACTAATCCCAAATTTTTATGCAAATCAGTCTGCTGTAAAAATTGCGAGGTTTTGTCCTATTAGCCCAGTAAATGAACGGGAAATACGGCGATACCGTGTAATTTTCAGGGGCAACTCCGAATTGCATGAAAATTTGGATTTAGGTTCTACTTACCCTCAACTTCAAAGTTGAAATTGTGCCGTTGGTTGCTTTTACTTGGGGGTGACAGTCACCCCTTCTAGAGGGTGAAAAAAACATACGTTCAAGATAAGACCGGAAATGGATAAATTGACTGATTTTAAGCATTTTTTGTTCTATAATGTTTTTTATGTAAGTCAATACTTTTCGAGTTATCTGCGATTAAAAATGTGTATTTTTCGACAAAAAAAACTACGTTTTCAGACGGTTTTTCGCAAATAACTCAAAAAGTAAATATTTAATCGAAAAAAATATCCTTAGCAAAAGTGTAGCTTATAAAAACCGAAAAAAAATGGTGTATCAGTAAAGTCTATCAATCAAGTAAAAACAAAGTTGTAGCTCATTAAAATACGTTCTTATTCGTCTAATTCCAAATCGAATATTTCAAGGTGAAATCACCGAAAAATTAAGCACTTTTCGGGAAAAACCCTTTCGAACTTTTTTAAGTTTATAGAATGCTTTATTTTAATTGTTTACAAAAGCTTCTAGCATTAAAAATAAGCGAGTTACGCTCAAAATAAAGTTGGCCCTCTTTATTTTTTTGGTAAACAAATCATGAAAATATCCCCGTGTTTAGCTCCCCAAATGAAATTAATCGCTACCGCTTTACAAACAATTTACTTACTTATCTATTTTTTATATGATCTGTCAGTCTCGCTGGTTTAAAGTGCTTATTTTTGAAAGGGTTATAGTTGAAAAAGCTTGAACGGGTCACTATAATCACGAGTGTATGAAAATTTTGAACAGCCATATCTTAACCAATTCTTGTCTCACGGAAAAACAAAATAAAACTATCATATTTATAATAGCAAAACCTACATTTATTTACTCTTTAAGATTTTTCTTATCACTAATACTTTCTCAGTTATTTTGAAAAAAGTAAATTTTTCAAAAATTTTTAGAAAAATTTATTTTACCATAAAACCAATTTTTTTGAAGTTATACTTCTTTACCGGCGATAGAGGGTGATTTTTTTATATGTTAAAACCTATCAGCCCGGCGCATGCGCATTATAACTTTGTTCTGATTGGATGTTCAAATGGCATGTCAAAAATTATCCGATATGGCAGCTGTGGTTTGGAGGTAAAGGTAAAGGTAAACAAATGTATAATATATTAGTTTTATTGTTGTGAGGACAGAAACAAAAAAGTTTATAATATTGTAGTGACTTTTAAATAGTTTTTAAAAGCAACAGGTACGTAATAATTGTTAATGTATCATGCGTATAAACCTACCTATTTGATCTGCCAAAATACATAGTATGTAATACTTTTATTTATATAATTTGATTACCATCAAAATTTCTATCAATATTCACCTAATATATTGTTTATTTACTCTATGTTTTGTTGTATTATTTCAATTCTAAATCATTTCAATTCAAAATTAAAATAATTTGATCAATTTTCAAAATATCAAAATATCACAAGTTTAATCCGTTTAGTTAGTCGATCTTCGTAAATAATAACACATACTGTCCGTGGCTAAGCGGAGAAGGCGAATGAATTCCAATACCAACCGCTCTTATCAGCGGTGGTTCGAGTCCCAATAGAAACTTTCTTTTTTGTTTTTTTTTAATACATTTTATGATTGTAAGTATATTTATTATATAATTGTATTTTCAGAAAATACGTATTTAGTTAAAAAAATTTTCGACAATTAATGTTCAGACATCATTTGTGGCTTGTTTAATGTGTTTGTGTGTGTTTTATTCTTTTATTATTTTAATTTTTGGCACTGTTCTAATAAAAATGTTTGAGAAGTAGTAAGTATAAATTAGTTTAATATTTAAACAAAATATAAATAAAAAGTATATTAATTTCGTTTAAATCATATAATAGAATTATAACTTCTTGCGTGCGTACAAAGTACACACACATTCTTTTTTTCAAAAATATGCACTTTAAACCAATCAAACTTATAGATCATATAAACAATACACATACAGTTAAAATAAATGGTAAAGCGTTAACGATTAATTTTATTTAGGGTGATAAATAGAGGGAGGTTTTCACGATTATTTTACCAAAAAAAAGGGGCCAACTTTTTTTTTTCAGTGTAACTCGCTTATTTTTTTATGCTAGAAACTTTTGTAAAAAACAAATGTAAAGCTTTTTTTAGATGCTTTAAAAATGTTAATAAGCTTTTCCCGAAAAGTGCTTAATTTTTCGGTGATTTCGCGTCGAATTACTTTATTTGGAATTAGACGAATAAGAACGTATTTACCATGAGCTACAACTTTGCTTTTACTCAATTTATAGACTTTACTGATACAACATTTTTTTCGTTTTTTCATAAGCTACAGTTTCGATAGGAACATTTTTTTCGATAAAATATTTACTTTTTGAGTTATTTGCGAAAAACCGTCTGAAAATGTAGTTTTTTTTGTCGAAAAATCAATATTTTCAATAGCGAATAACTCGAAAAGTATTGACTTATGTAAAAAACTTTATAGAGCGAAAGTTGCTTATAATCTGTCAGTTTATCCATTTCCGGGCTTATTTTAGACACGAGTTTTTCACCCCGCGAGAAGGGGTGCCTGTCACCCCCCAGGTAAAAGCAACCAACGGCACAAATTCAACTTTGAAGTGGAGGGTAAGTAGAACCTAAATCCAAATTTTCATGCAATTCGGAGTTGACCCTGAAATTTACACTCCAAAACGGTCATTTATTGGGCTATATTTTAAGCTTCATTTCGTGGACTATACTACAAGTTTACTGTAATAATATCAATCAAAACCTTTTTTTTTCTTACATTTTCCATTTATTTTTTTCTATAGTCGTAACAAAAAGTCATGGTTAGCATCTAAAAATAAAGAAATCTTTTGTACCTATAGTAATACTAAATTATATTTAATTAACATACACAACCCACCTACCTTTCCACTATTATTCTTAGGGATGATTAATGAAAAAATAGAAATTACCAAGGACAGAAATATATTTAATCAGTGGTGGCACATATTTCGTGAATTGTGTTTTATTAACAACAGTTATAGAAAATAGCTATTTTATCCCATTCAATATATATATATATATATATATATATATATATATATATATATATATATATATATATATATATATATATATATTTACTCCCAGCGTATGAAGTGAGCCACATATCAAAAGAAACTGCGGTTGAAGTGAGGTCCTGTACAAAGTGAGGTCCAGTATACGGACCTCACTTAGTCAATCAATGTAAGACTTTTTCGTAGACATGTACTGATAGCAAACACTGTTTTTTTACAAAAAAAAGTGGGACCTCACTTTGTATGGTCCACATCAATTTTTAGTTCAGAGATTTTCCACATAGAGGCGCTGACTTTGGCGTATATTTTCTAACCATGTATATTCTATGCCCTGTTGAATAACTTACGATACACATAGTGAGGACCATACAACTGGCAACATCTGTTCAACCAATCTTTAAAACAGTGGATCGTCAATCGTCGCATAAATTCAAACAGTACAAAAATGTTTAATACTTTAATCCTTTTTGAGAGCCTAGGCGCAAAATTTCGGTCGAGTTCTTTTTAAACGCATTTATTTTTTTCGAATCCTGAGATAACTAATAGGTATTTTAAAAAAATTTAAACGCAAAATAGAAAACTACATTATTCCCGAGGGCAGAAAGTCCCTTATAATGAACAAAAAGTTTCTTTTGAATGATATATTTAAAATTAAAAATCAGACTATTTTTTTTCACCCCTGTGACTTATTAAAATAAATATTTATAGAAGTTCTCAAGAACTTTCGACCATGGATAATACAGTAATATTTCTTTCTGCGTTTAAATTTTTAAAAAATACTTAAGGTTTTCTCAGTATTCGAAAAAAATGAACGCTTTTAAAAATAATTCGAGCGAAATTTTTGCGCATATGCTCTCAGAAAGGCTTAAAATACTATAAATTTTTGTAATCAGTATTTCAATAGTTATTTATGATATAAGTGTTAAAAGTACACGTTTAAGGCACGCATGTGAAAGTTTGCAGAATGAGCGACAGCGAGTTCTGCAATTCACATGAGTGCCTTAAAAATGCACTTTTTAACAGACATATCATGCAATATTTTTTCTACAAACGTAATTACAGGACAATATCTACAAAAACTTTTACTTGAACTTGACTGACATTCCATTTTTATATTTTTTTGACATTACATCAAAATTGCCTATACGATCAATACGAATTGCAGTGCCATAAAAATTTTAAAGCACTAGTGCCTTAAAGCAGCGCCGGATAAAGGGGCGGGCGAGCCGGGCGACCGCCCGGGGCGCCAGAATTTGGGGGCGCCAAATTTTGAGAGACGCTGATATATAAATATAATATTTACCCCCCTCCGTGGCTCAGTGGTAAGAGCGCCTGCCTGTGGATCTAAAAAATCCGAAAGGTTGTGGGTTCGAATCTCACCAGGGTCGGAAATTTTTCATTTATTATAAATTAATAAATGAATATAGTTTCTGTCCTCGTGGGATCGGTTCTCACCGGAGCCGGAGGGACCGCAGACGTTCGGATACAATTAGCGTCTCTTTGCAAAGACAATGACGTCGACATTGCAAAGTAACAAGGCGCTTACTCAACACACACTACTTACACATGACACTAGGTACCTAACTGTTCAAAATTACCGTACCTACCATGCCAATGGCCATTAGTTGTCGAGGCATTAGCTAAACAAAAAAAAAATATAATATTTTTTACATTCATTATTTTTTTGGACTTTATAGATTATCTTTGGGCTAAGATTACTCCTAAGACAATTAATATTAAATAATTGTAACAATAAGAAAACTATTTCTAGCTCACAAAAATTCTCTAATAAAAATAATGCAACCTAAAAATTTTTATGGCTTTTAAAGGTCATTTGTCAGGTAATACCTATCACTTTTATGGTATTACAATGTTATACATACATACTTAAAATACACGAAGATCAGATTTACGAAGTATCAACAAATTTATGAATAGTCAGTGATATTATTATACTGCTGCTTGTCATTATAGCCTCAATGGTTAAATAGTTTTGTCTTCCTGTTCTGTAAACTTTGCTTTATCAACATTGTCGTGTGTCCGTGGGTGTGTAATTTGAAATAAAAAAAAACAAACCAGGTATATCTATATGAATTAGAATTGGCAAGTTCTTTTTCATAATATGAATATATAGAAATTTATTTCGAATACTTTGTATGCGTTAAGATGTTTCACTTTTTGCATAAAAACGGCACGAACGACGTATGAAAAAAAGGAATAATAGATTTTTGTATATATCATAAATTGAACGAGTAATTCCAAAATGATTTGTTATTTGAAATATCTCAGTGGCGTACTATGTTTTTCTTTAAAAAAATTCACACCATTTCAACAGTAGATATAAAATTATTAATTTTATGTCAAAAAATGCGCAATAATTACCTCTTAAAACACATCCAATTTCATTTGCATATCTGAACCGGTTTTAGAACAATAAAGAAATCGTCAGTTTGTAAGAAAACTGTCAACACCCCATATCTCGGAAACGAAGTATTTGCTGACATATGCTTATAGAGCAAACTGTCATTATTTTTTCATATAGAATTACCCTTTAAAGTTTGTCGCATTTATTTAGAAACATCCTGTTTTTTCTTGACCACCCTGGATTTCCATAGTTTTTCCTGTATTATTTCACTTGACCGTTATTTTCAGTTCTTTCTGTTTTTCCAGTCCTGCAGGTTTCTTTTCTAATATTGCTTCGTCCATTTTATCTCTAAAAGATTTTCGGGGTCTGTCTCTCTTCCTTCTTATATACTCGATAGGTTATAATGTTAATATAATGTTATATGTTACATACATTTATATTGCAATTCAGTTTGCTCAATTTTCCTCCCGAAAAATTCCCCAACCAATTCAACCTATAAAAATTTTCCCATGTGCTTTCAAATTACCCTAAAAATGGGCGAAAGTACCCCAATCTGGCATCTCTGATTCGTCGCTCGTTGTAGACGGCGTCGGTGTATATTGCGTTGTCAATTGGGATATTCCCAAAACTCCCAAAAGTGATGATCCTACCGATCTACCGACATGTCCCTAGGATCTATCGAGTTTAAAAAAATATCCAAATGACATATTTTACTTAAGAGGAAACAGTAGCGATCAACAGGTAGCGAAAACGCGTTCCAAGATTGCGGCTGTAATTTTGAATATTTTTTCGAGATATGTGGCACACGTATTCGTAATATAATAAAGAATGGCGGTACAGAGCCCAATTTAAAAAATATATTAATATGTGGAAATTACTCTGTAATTAAATACAATAGATATTAAAAAAACGAGCCTGTACCGCCACTAAGAAGAACAAAAAAATACACTTTCTTCAAATAAACTTTTTTATCCGATGCCTAGATTTTGTGTCATTTTGGAACTACTAAAATTTTTTATTTCATTAGTAGTTCCAAAATGACACAAAATCTAGGCATCTGATAAAAAAGTTTATTTGAAGAAAGTGTATTTTTTTGTTCTTCTTAATGGCGGTACAGACTCGTTTTTTTAATATTGTATTTATTTACAGAGTAATTTCCACATATTAATATATTTTTCAAATTGGGCTCTGTACCGCCATTCTTTATTATATTATAAATACGTGTGCCAAATATCTCGAAAAAATATTCAAAATTACAGCCTCAATCTTGGAACGCGTTTTGGCTACCTGTTGATCGCTACTGTATCACCTTAAAAATAAATTCGATAAACCAATTCATCATTTATTGCCATCAAAAAATTTCAGTAGGTAGTATTTTTTAACACGTTTGTATAATACCTTTCATTTCCTAAGAATTATGTATTATTTAAAAATTACATAATGGAGATTCCTAATCGTATTTCGGTATTCACATTTCATACAAGAGTCTCAAAGTACTCATGTATAAACAATTTTTAGATGATTTTGGGAATATCGATTTCAAGCAGATCACATACCTTTTTATGTAAATATTCATGTGTTTCATAAAAGCTGATGTGACACTTTCGTCCAGTTCTTTATTAGTAAATAAAAGTTGAATTATGGTTGTTTGGGTTAATAATTACTTCGCATATTATTTATAATACATATAGTAGGGGAGCAAAGTATGCTAAATGTGCAGTCACTCGAGCGCTTTGGGGACCTATTGGGTTGTGATTATTAGGTTCTAAAACCAAAAAATTTAAGTAAAATTTTCCATTTTAGTGGGGACTTTCCATATTTTAATTTAATTTTCCATTTCCAACACCCGTTTTCTCCGATTATAGCGCCACCTATCCGTAATTAGAAAAAACGTTTCGAATAAAAGTTGCTTATTTTTACGCAAAGAATCCAAATCTGAAATAAAAAAAGGAGTTCCTATTTAAGATTTTAAAGTAACCCCCCCCCCCCACCTCCGTGGGGGTCGTGTTTGGTACCATTCGATAGATTTCAGAAAAAATATTCAGAAATTGTAGTGTATTACCTATAAGCAGTTACCGTTAAGCCGGGTCCAGACTATGTAACAAAACATGTTAAATAACAAAGTTTTGTAACTTGTTACAAAATTTTAAAAAAACAAGTTTTAAAACACAGTGTTGTATAACTTTGTTCTGGTTATATAGCATGTTTTATGTTATCCAACAGATGTCGGTAAACATCAAAGAAAGTTATAAAACCGCACCGCGACTGATCTACACCTAAAAACATGTTATTGAAACATTCTCTGGCATAGTACCTACGCGAGCAGCAACCGTTGGAGTCATATCGCCTTGTTCATTCTGGAGTGATTGTGCTAGATTTTTCTTTGCTCTGTTCACGTAGGGTCATTTACGCGATGAAATTGTCGAAAGAACTGACTACTCATTTAATTGAGCTATTTCGTAAGTAACGAGTATTATGGGATTGCTATGGGATGAGCTACATTTATTGATTTAAAAAACAAATAAAGAACACGATGAATAGACTGAAATAGAAGTGAAAATAGATACAGAAACTGTAGTTAAAACTAATGCACGTACGCCTATAACTCAAGCCAACAAAAGAAAAGCAGTACGCGGAACCTTAACAGCAAATCGGTGCAAATCAACTCTAAATTTGACATAAATACTATTCTCTACAGAGCAGAGTGTTCAGACATAAAACCTGTAACATTCACTTCATTCCCTACACAGATGCAGACTGCTTCATCAGCTACTCAAACAGGCACTCAATCATACAATATATCTGAGCCTTTCTATTCCGTCCACTACACCTACATCCGCTACTTCTCCAGCTACACCAATTCAAACAGACAGTGACACTTAATCATGAACAGGTGAAGACGATAATACTGAGGAATTAAATTTTACACAAATGTTATACTTCCTCTCTGAAACAATGAGTAAAAAGTTTAAAAAATATACTTTGCTAATAATATAACTGTTAATCTTTCTCTTATTGGAATTGCATCTCGAAATGTCTTTCCTGCCTATTTTATGGCCGATGTCATTTATAAGAAATTCAAAATCAGAACTTTCTATTCTTAAGAAGTTTTTAAAACTGCCATCACATTTAATGTCTCCTGTCGATGGGTCTATGTTATCTCTTTCCAGATCAGCTAAAAGAGCTGTACCACTACCTATATTTTGCTCGAGCTGCTAATGAAGGACACATCCAAAATATTAATTTAACACGCCGGTGTCGCCTCCACAATATTACACAAGCTGCTGTTGCTATGAAGAGATCCTCCATACTTATATACAATTCTATATACTACCTAACCTACCAGCTATCCATCTAAAATGCTGCAAAATTTATGCGCATGTTGTTGTTTTGTTTTTTGTTATATAGTCTGGATACTCATGCTATATTATACCAAGTTACATAACAAAGTTGTACAACAAATTTGTTGTACAACTTTGTTATTAGCATGTTTTGTTACATAGTCTAGACCCGGCTTTAGAAGTTCCCCGTTTCAGGAAAAAATATTGTCTTAAGAGCGATAGCCTAGTGACCTAGTGGGTAGACCTCGGATCTCGGATTCGTAAAGCAGAGGTTTCGATTTCAAATCCGGGGTGTGGATCTCCGATTTTTTTATTTATTGTTACTGCATTCATGTCTGTAGACAATGTTGCAATCTATTATGAGCACAATAAAAAAATATAGTAATAAAATAATAAATAAATATTTAAAAAAAAAACAAGAAAAAAAATACAATCACTGGAAGCGAAACTAAACAATACGGAAGAAATATAACCACTGGATTCGGAACTGGATATGGAACTGGATAATATTAGAAAACTGATATTATAATATGTAAGCAGTACGAGCCTAGTAGGCCCATGGCTTGATGTACTATTCTTTTCCACTCCCTTTTGTCAGTCGCTTTTGTTTCCCAGTTCCTTAAGTTAATTCTTCTCATATCTTCTCTAACTCCATTACTCCATCGTGACCTCGGTCTTCCTCTTCGTCTTTTCCCTGCCAATGCACTAGATAGTACCATTCTGGGAATTCTAGATGGAATCATCCTCTGCACATGGTCCAACCATCTAAGTCTTTGCGCCTTAATTACTGCTAGTATGTTAGGATCTTGATAGAGCTCAGTTTCCCACCGGGTGGAACAACAACTCTTGATGTTTTTTTGTTGTGACCCATGTTTCAGAAGCATACGTTACTATCGGCCTTATTACGGTCTTGTAAGTTCTTAGTTTTGCTCTTCGTGATATATGTTTACTTCTTAACAACCCATTAAAAGCAAATATAGCGCAGTTGCCCGACATAATTCTCTTTTGTATTTCTTCTTCACAGTTAGGATCTCTTGTGAAGACAGTTCCTAAGTACTCAAATCTCTAAACTTCTTCGAATTTATACTGTGTTCCCTTCGCTGTTGTCATTGTTATGTATTGCCCCCGAACGAATTGCTTATTTGTTCATTCCATATACTTTGTTTTTGCTTCATTTATATACAATCCTTTGGTTGCTGCCCTCTCCTCGAGTTTCATGACTGTTTCTATAAGTTCTATTTTGCTCCTAGCCAAGATTACCAAATCGTCTGCGAATGCCAAGCACTGATGTTTTTTGTGGTAGATCAGACCTGTTCTATTAATGTTTGCTTCCTGTATAACCTTTTCTAGTAATATGCTAAACATTATAGACGATAATGGATCACCCTGCCGCAGTCATTGTTTGACCTCAAAGCTTTCTATTATAGTATTGTTTATCTTGACTTTATCATACTGATATATCATACTGATATTGTTTAAAAACGCTAATAATATTGATATAAAATGTTAATCAATTTTATTTATTGTTATAAGAATCAAAGGTAAATATGATTAGGCGAATGAAGCCTTAGGTTTCGCAGTCAATATCCCAACCACACACACATGTTGCAATCTATTTCAATACGGTTTATAGTACAAACTATACTTCTTCTTCTTAAGGTGCCGAGACCGCTTGTCGATCGTTGGCTCTCATGTTGTGCAGCATATTAACAATCATTGTCTTATTTACAGCCGCACGAAATAGTTCAGTGCTAGTTTTCCCAAACCATTGGCGTAGGTTTTTAAGCCAAGAAGTTGTACGGCGGCCCACACTTCTTTTTTCCATTATTTTACCTTGCATGACAAGGTGAAGTATGTCATATTTTTCTGGGTGACGCATTATATGACCAAAGTATTCCAATTTGCGCCTTTTAACCGTGTTCACTACTTCGCAACTTTTATTCAAACGTTGCAAAACCCTTTCGTTTGTGACTCTTTCTACCCAATTGATCTTCAGAATACGGCGGTAGACCCACATTTCAAATGCTTCTAGGTTTTTTAAAAGCGATTCTGTCAGTGTCCATGCTTCAACCCCGTAAAGTAGTACTGGGAATATATAACATCGGACCATTCTTATGCGAAGTTCCAAATTTAGATCATGACTGCACAGGATTTTCTTAAATTTCATAAAACTTGTTATTGCTTTGGCAATTCTACTTTTTATTTCTGTACTAGGGTTCCAGCTTTCATTAGTATGAGTACCCAGATATACAAGATTACTTACTCGTTCAATTGAGTCATTACCGATTGTTACGTTATAGTTATTATTATTTACGGCTGCCTGTTTACTAATAACCATAAACTTTGTTTTTCTTGCGTTGAGTTTGAGTCCATATATCGCGCAGAATGCCACCATTCGATTCAATAACGCTTGAAGATGTTCAATTGATCCAGTCAGCAACAAGGTGTCATCTGCGTATCTGATATTGTTCATAAGCATACCATTAATGAGTATTCCCTCTTTTGCGTTTTCCAAGACTTCATTTAAGATTGTTTCAGCGTAAAGATTAAACAACATTGGTGACAATATACAGCCTTGTCGAACTCCGCGCTTGATTTTTACTTCTTCAGAGCACTGATTCGCAACCCTAATACATGCAGCCTGGCCCCAATACAAATTTGCGATTATTCTAATGTCCCTACCGTCCAGACCGGTAGTTTTGAGAATATGTAGCATTTTTTCATGGCGAACTTTATCAAAGGCCTTTTCAAAATCAATCGCGCACATGAAAACGTCATGATTTACATCTCTGCATCTCTGAATTAAAACTTGGGTTGCGAATAGTGCATCACGCGTTCCAAGGCCACAGCGAAAACCGAATTGAGTACTTGAGATTCTTTCCTCAATTTTTCTATATGTTCTTTGATGAATGATTCTAAGAAACGTTTTCAATACATGACTCATTAGGCTGATGGTGCGATAGTCGCTGCATTTTGTGGCTCTGTGTTTTTTTGGTAGTACAACAAATGAGGATTTAAGCCAATCTTTAGGAATTTTTCCGCTTTCATAGATTAAGTTGAACAATTTCGTAAGTATCTTAATGCCCTCGACACCTAAAAGCTTTAGTGTTTCTACGTAAATCCCATCTGGTCCGATCGCCTTCCCGTTTTTTGCGTTCTTTATAGCGTATTGCACTTCTTCCTTAGATATTGGAGGACCGCTTATGTCATTTAGCGTTTCTAGTTCGCTTCTTTCATCATCGAATAATTCCTTTATATATTCTGTCCATCGTATTAGTTGACCTTCGATATCGATTATAATTTTTCCGTTTTTATCTTCGATTAGTGGAGGATTACATTTTTTATTCAGTCCTGCAACTTCTTTCAGTTTTTTGTGCATATTGAATGCGTCATAGATACGCTCGTAGTTCTCAATTTCTTTACATTGTTGTTTATGCCACTCTGATTTAGCTGATCTTATTTTTCTTCGAATCATACAAACTATACACTTAGTATTAAAATAGTCTGATATATTTTTTTAGTTGAGGACACTTGTTCACATTGCATTGTTTCAGGATAAGGTGAAATATCTTCAATAAATGGAAAAAAGCATGTATGTCATATATTATAATACTTTCTATACTCTTAATATGTAGTCTCGTATAAATTTGTAGTGACATGATTTTAAGTATAAGAACAAGAAGCTTGCAACAATTTTCAGAGAAAATAGAAAACTAAAACTATTTTAAAATGATTATTCGAAATAAAACATATGATCATATTCACTGTATTTGCCATCTAGTGGAATAACTGTAAAATTAAGTCAGTAAAAAGGTACATTAAGTTTAATTAAATTAAGTAAATCATCTTGTATACTAAAATTAAGGTTGGAAAATTGTCGTTTCAAAATGAAAATCGACAGGGGCAACAGTACCTATACTAAAATACACTCTGTATAGATAATTATGTCAATGTTAATAATAATGGATAGAGAATTGAATATCCTTTCAAATGAGCTAGCACACGCCCCTATTCCCTATTTAAAAATAAGGGGTGGGGGAAATGGAAAGGAGGGGGTTGACAAATGACAGATATGTATGTACCGTAAAAACTGTGTTCCCCTTAGATCAAAAGTCGGGCTTTTATATTTATATGTTAAGTTCAATATAAATTTCACATAACTGAACTATCACTGTATCCTCCATTTTGATTATTATTGTTCTCAACTAACGCTATTTTCAAAATTCTTGCTTTCCTATCCATCTTTAACGTAAATTATTAAAAAATATAAAACTATTTCTTTATTAACGCTAGTCTCCGATAAGGCTACCGTGATTTAATGCTGAGGTACTAAAATGTTATAAAATTAACAAACAGTACGAGCAAGAACAAAGAGTCCACATCCTTCTTATAACTACAAGTGACTGAAACAACGAAACAATAATAATTCTTACTGTGTTATACAGAAAAAGGCAGTAGAAACGATTAATCTCATATTTATCGACAACACTGTATGGTCCTCACTTGATGAGCTGTAAGGAAATATACACGTAAAGTTGTCCTCACTTTGTGCGCATAACGAAAAAGTATATACAGTCTCACTTTAATAGCTGCGTGTAATGGCCTCACTTGGGTGGCAATATACTTGAACAATACGGGGCACATATACGTAATCTTTTTTGTGTATACTCGTCATTTTTTAATTGCTATTTACTTGTCAAGGTCACTATGAAGAGTTGAAACGATTATGTCTACGTTTTCTACCGGTCCTCACTAAGTGCGCGTAATGTCAGGACCTCACTTTGATATCTGTGCATAAATATATATATATATATATATATATATATATATATATATATATATATATATATATATATGTATACAGGGTGCATATATATATATATATATATATATATGTATACAGGGTGCACCAAACATCTGGTTTTCTTTTGTTTCGACTAAACTATGAAGTACCTATATAAAAAAAGGTTTATAATAACAAAACTGATATTATATTTATCAAAGACGTCTATAGTTTAAAATTCTTTTGGATCATACAAGGTCAGTCGGAACAGCGGAATGTCAAAACAGTCGTGTTTTTTTTTTAATAAAACACATTTTTGTGTTCTCTTCACTTGAATATATTTTTCAAAAATACGAAGAGTTTGTATAAGATTTCATACGTCAAAATTAACCGTTTTGGAAATATTTACATTTTTATTGAGAACAATGTTAATATTTCAACGGCTGTAGACTAGGTTTCCAAGGTACCTAATAAACATGTAAATTATATGTCAATTTTTTTTGTAGCGTAGCGTCATCTTTATTAATTTAATATCTTTCACATTTAGCCATACAATATACAGTGTGATCTCTATTTTCGAAGTTTTCCCATTTTTTAATATTGTATTTTGCAGAAAATAAACAACCTTTTTAAATACGAGTAGATATTTAGAGAAAAACTATAGATTTTATGTTTTTGCAGATTTTTTATTAATACATTCAGGTTTTGTTTTACTTCTTTGCTTTGTTTTTCTTTTGTTTTGTTTTTGTTTAACTGTTTTCTTCTGAGCTTTTAGTTTGATTTCTATCTGGGCCCAATAACTAGAATAAACTTTGTTTTTAGTTCAGTGCTATATATTATCCTTTTTAAGACAAATATACCCTAAAACCTAGTTATGAAGCTAGTTTAGGGTCGATTTATCTCTAGAGTGTAGCTTTTCCTTCTGAGAAAAGGGTTGGTTTCATAAACTGTATTTCGCTGTGTTGGGCAACGGAGAGCCCAAAGCAACCAAACCACGCTTCTCGTGTACCAAACGATTAGTACCGTGTGAAGGTTAGCTGTGGCTACGTCTTCACCTAGGTAGGTATGATTGTACAATGAGATTGGGAAACCACGAGAAACCAGTCTCGTCCTGTTTTTTTTTTCTATTTAATTAGCGACTCTTAAGGAGTGTGTGTTGCGATCTAGGCTGACTCGTACAAAAAGTGAGCTAGGGCTGCCACTTAAGCCTTGGTTTCCTCGAAAGCGGCACTGACAAACTGCGACCGTAATACTGCGATGAATGACGTCAGATAGACTGATGGATTATCTATAAAAAATTTCTCTAATCTCACAGAAAATGTGTTGGAAATCCTCGTCTCTCTAATTAATGATTCCTTCGAAAAAGATAAATTTCCAGAGTGCCTAAAGACAGCCATTATTATTCCTCTTCATAGGGGTGGTGAAAAATCTTATGCCTGCAACTATAGACCTATTGCCTTACTACCGGTACTCTCCAAAATTATTGAAAGACTCATTAAAACTCGACTTATGTCCTTTATCGTTGATAACAATAATTGTACCACTGATGCCATGTTTTCTGTACTACATGAGGCTTACCAAGCACTAAACAATAATCTTTATACTGCCACTATTTTCTGCGACTATGCCAAAGCTTTTAATTGTGTAAATCACGACATCTTGATTACAAAACTAAATTTCTATGGAATTCGAGGTAGGTATTTCTTTAAATTGGTTCCAATCCTACTTGAATAATAGGAAACAACTAGTTAGAGCAAATGATACTGACTCTAGTCTCAAAAATATTGTATGTGGAGTACCACAAGGTTCAGTATTGGGTCCTCTTCTGTTCCTTATCTTTATAAATGACATCACTATTTTAAAAATCGATGGGAAAATTTTTCTTTTTGTTGATGATACCAGTATCACTTGGAGCAACTCAACTATTGCATCTCTTCACGAAACTATAACTTCGGATCTGCTGACGATAAAGACCTGGTCTGACTCTAATTTACTCTCTTTTGACGTAAACAAAACAGTAGCATTATCCTATAAAGGAGCTCTTCAACCTTTGCCTCTTAATAACAGCCAGATCAGTACCGTTGATTCTGTAAAATTTCTTGGTATTTTTTTAGACAGCAACCTCAAATGGTCCCTTCATATCGATTCGTTAAGTAAGAATAGGCTATTGATTATGTACTATAGAAAGGAACTACAACGTTAACGGGGTTTTATTATTTCATATGGTCAATGAATCTCTATATTTGAAAAAACCGCGGAGTGCTACCATTTAACGGGGTGCGTTTTTGAGAAATGGGTGACTTAGTCCCTGGGCACAGGTTACATTAGGGTGAGTTTTATGAACTTTTGGTACAAACACGTCTACATAAAATTGTTCCTGGTTAAATTTCCTACCTAAATATAGCTTTTTAAAGTCAAAGAAACTTCTTTATACAAAAATATATTCAAAAGAAAAAGCACAAAGAAACCCAAAAGAAAGAAATTTTGTTTTTTGTCCCATAACTTTTGTCCACGGGGATATAGGTATAGATATTGCTTCATAGAAAAAAACTTACATATTTTCTCATTAAAATGATGTTTGGTAGAGGTCATAAGGATTTACAGTTTTCGAAATATGATTTTTCAAAGTTTGCCACTCACAAAAATTTTGGGCAATTTTCCTTGTTATTTCGCAAATATTGTTCTGTAACTTTTTTCTACGCAACTTTAGGCATATGTAATGGTACATGTAAAATAAATAGAAATCAATTACCTTTAAAATGTTCTACTGTATAATGTTGTACGACTTCTTTTAAAGAGGTTATCTTTTTCAAGATTTTATACTTTTAACGAGTTTTTATATTTTTTACGATTATTTTTTAAATTTCCTATTATAACTTTTTTTTCTACATTTAGGTATATATTATATAATAAAAAAAAAAGCTTATTCTGTTTACTTTAAAATGGTGTATTATAAAAAAATTCTAGGATTATTTTTGAATAAGATATGGTTTTTCAAAATGTAATAAGTACCTACTTGCATCGATTTGTGATTTTAGGATTATTTTTTAAATTTCTCATTACAACTTTTTTATGTGATTGTGTGTTATGATTGAATCTTTTTTTTTTATATTTAATACTTTGGATCCACTTGACTCGGCAGGGCAAACTTCAAAATATGGATTAATTCCAATATTTACTGTCAAAGCTCCTGCACCTTGCTTTGCTTGAAAAAAATAGCATGTAAATGTACCAAAGGATGTACAAAAAACTGCGGTTGTAGGAAGATAGGAATAAGTTGTTCAATATTCTGCAAAGGGTGCATGTGCATGGGTACTAATTGTGGGAACTCTAAGATAACTGAGGTGTCAGAGGAAGATATTGAAGCTAATGCTAACAAAGAGACGGACTTTGATTTTAAAAAATTTTTAAATGTGAACATTTAAATAATTTTAACTAAAGTGATGTTTTCTAAGACTAATGTTTATGTAATTTTTGTAAAAGAAATAATTTTAAATATTACAGTTAAAAAAATATCAAAGAATCACTCGGTTTCCATTATTTAAATATAGATGATACACCAGTTTAAAGAACAGAAAATAAGCCCTCTTTATTAAGCAATATATAGTATATTCATGTACAAGAAAAAAAAAGTTATAATGAGAAATTTAAAAAATAATCCTAAAATCAAAAATCGTTGCAAGTACTTATTACATTTTGAAAAATAATATCTTATTCAAAAATAATCCTAGAATTTTTTGTAATACACTTAGTCCTGTCGCCAGGGGGGGTACAACGGCCTCCTGTATTCAGATGGACTTACCCAAGTTTTTTTTATGTATTTTGACCCATAGAACACGAATTTTTTGGGTAACAGTTGATCCGGATGTCGATAAGATTGTTATAAACAAAGAAGTTGAGGAATTACATAACGGCGATTTCTCGCAAAACAAAACATGTTTTTGTATTTTTTGGGTCATTCTAACCAAAAAGTGTTCATACAAATTTTTTCGTAGGATGCATAGTTTTCGAGATAAACGCAGTGGAACTTTAAAAAAATCGAAAAATTGCAATTTTTGTACCCGAATAACTTTTAATTAAAAAATAAAATAGCAATTCTGCTTACCGCGTTTGAAAGTACAAGTCAAAGTATATCGGTTTTAGTTATTTGCATTGCTAAAAATTTATTATTTTATTGTTTAACAAAAGTATAAACACCTAGTGCTGGAGTGATGTTTTCAATGATTTCTCATTTAAAATCGAACGAGTAGGTAGAGTAGGTACAAGTGCAAGCGAGGCTATTTCTACGTAGCATGCATGTAAACGCATGTATTAGGCACGGGAAACACTATGTGTTTATAGCTTTTTTTTGCAATAAACACATAAATTTTTAGCAATGTATATATTCGAAACCGATAGAATTTGACTTGAACTTTCAAATGCAGTAAGCAGAATTGCTATTTTATTTTTTAATCAAAAGTTATTCGGGTTCAAAAATTGCAATTTTTCGATTTTTTGAAAGTTCAACCGCGTTTATCTCGAAAACTATGCATCCTACGAAAAAACTTGTAGGAACATTTTTTAGTTAGAATGGCCCAAAAAATACAAAAACAGGTTTTGTTTTGCGAGAAATCGCTGTTATGTAATTCCTCAACTTCTTTGTTTATAACAATCTTATCGACATCCGGATCAACTGTTACCCAAAAAATTCGTGTTCTACGGGCCAAAATACATAATAAAAACTTGGGTAAGTCCATCTGAATACAGGAGGCCGTTGTACCCCCCCTGGCGACAGGACTAACTTAAAGTAAACAAAATAAGCTTTTTTTATTATATAATATAATATATACCTAAATGTAGAAGAAAAAAAGTTATAATGAGAAATTTCAAAAATAATCGTAAAAAATGTAAAAAATAATATTTTTTTATATTAGGTATTATATAATATAAAATATAATATTATATTATATATAGTATATATAATATAATATTATATAATATATAATATATTATATAATAATATTATTTTATTTTTATATTATATTATAAAAAATCGTTAAAAGTATAAAACCTTGAAAAACCATAATCTCTTTCGAAAAGAAAAAGTCGTACAACTTTATACAATAGACCATTTTAAAGGTAATTTACTTCTATTCCTATTACCTGTACCATTGCATATACCTAAAGTTACGTAGAAAAAAAGTTACAGAACAATATTTGCGAAATAACAAGGAAAATTGCCCAAAATTGCTGTGAGTGACGAATTTTGAAAAATTATATTTCGAAAACTATAAATCCTAATTACCTTTACTAAACAACATTTTAAAGAAGAAATATGTAGGTTTTTTTCTGTAAAGCAATGTCTATACCTATATCCTCGTGGACAAAAGTTATGGGACAAAACAAAATTTCTTTCTTTTGGGTTTCTTTGTGCTTTTTCTCTTGAATATATTTTTGTAAAACAAAGTATCATTGACTTTAAAAAGTGATATATAGATAGGAAATTTAACCAGGAACAATTTTTATGTAGGTATGTTTGTACCAAAAGTGCATAGAACTCACCCTAATGTAACCTGTGCCCAGGGACTAATTCACCCATTTCTCAAAAACGCACCCCTTTAAATGGTAGCACTCCGCGGTTTTTTCATATATAGATGTCCATTAACCATATGAAATAATAAAACCCTGTTAACGTTGTAGTTCCTTTTAGCTATCTTATTTTGAATATAATCAATAGCCTAGAAACTCGCCTCAGCTTGCTATGCAATAAGATCTGTCTCAAGGGAACTCAATTTAGCATCTTCGAAAATAACATATTTTTCGTTGTTCGAGTCTCATCTTCGATATGGTCTTCCTTTTTGGGGTTCTAGTACAGCTGCTCAATTTGATGTTATTTTTAAATTGCAAAGATATTTTAATTTCCGAAGTGCAAAGTAGACCCATTTTAATTTTATTTAGAAGTACGTCAAAAGCTCACTCTGAGATACTGGAAAAATCTGTATGGGTATTTTCGTAACTGTTTGTATAAGTGATAAAATTCACCGTATGCTTTCCTATATCTATTAATGGGATGTACACCATACTTCCTTTTGCTTCTTAACAAACACTCTATGTGCTGTTTCACATTATAAGAATTTTGAACGTGCGAGGGTTTTCTCGTGCGATAGTTTTGACGCACGTGTCCTTTTCACACAATAAGAATTGAGTCGCACGAAGATATTTTACTGTGTTGTTTGGTATATTATTTTTATTTACACTGTGTGGCTGAGGTAGGTACATGATACGATGTCTGATAAGTATCATTACGATGTATCATTACACATGGGTATTTTTTGTCCATACTTTTGTCCTAATGTACTCTAATGCGTATTTAATTAATTTACAATTTCTATTTTGTCAGTTATTATTTCTTATGTTTTTAATTAAAAGCCTTAATTTGTTTTTATAATCGTTGTTCCACTAAGTTATTTGTGGGATCTTGGATTAGCTCATCTAATTAGCTCATACATTCTATGTAATAAACTATTCTAAGTGAAGCCACAATTGAACTAACAAAATGATTTTATTAAAGTTTCGATATCCGATTTGGGTGTCGAAACGTTAATAAAATCATTTTTTAGTTAAATTGTGGCTTATTTCCCATTTAGACTAGTTCATTATAAAAATTCCACAAGGAAACAGCTTCAGAACAACATTCCAATATATGTTTTTCATGTACAGAATTTAAGACCCTCTGTCATCCATTCATTTTTAAATGTTGTTCCCCTCATTTTAAATGTTGTTCTTAGATAATTTCACACAAGACGTGACCGCAGCCGTACTCCAGTTTTCACCGAGTTGTTTACCCTATGAAACTAAAAAATATAATTTCGTAGAATAAAGGGTATATTTTATATGAAGCAAAATCAAATTATAGCGTTGTGTTTACTTTATCGTCGAAGAAAGAGAAATAAGAAGAACCGGTTTTTTTCTTTCACCTAATTCGTCAAATTAATGAATTCAAATTAATTCGTGCACTGTTAAGTGCACGGCATGCATACACCATTCCAAGGATTTCTCGTCAAGTTTCTATCTTTATATATTTCTATTGTTTTGTCCCAATGAACAGGTCTCGCTTCAATTAATGTTATTAATATTTCACTATCAATCTGAGACATCATAATATAAAATATATGCACCTACTTTAAACAGCCACAAAGTGTAAATGAAAATAATGTACCAAACAAGCAAAGAAACTACCTTCGTGCGACTGAACGACAGTATCATATGAAAGGACGCATTAAGTCCCCTATGCTACTGGGTGCATAAAGACGGCACGGCTGCCGTTTGTTGTTGTAAGCGAAGGACGGCATAAACAAGGCGATTTCACTGAACGTTCCAACCACCGTCTAGTGAGAAAGGCTTCATCTTCATATGATTACATGCGCCACCATTGGAATGTCGTCGTGAGTTCTAATCCTTCTAACGTTTAAATTCTTATAATGTGAAACAGCACTATGAATGGATCATCTTCTAAAAGAAGGGAACTTCGACGCGTTCGTGTGAGATTCATGACAAAAACTGATATTTAAATCGCTTTTCTGTGGACAGCTTCTCGCTTGTCGCCCGCTACATTGTCGTGAACGATTTATCTCGCGCGATAAATCGCTCGCAACTCTGGCCGTACCCTTAGTTTTAGCAATAAATTAAATACACGCGAACTTGTTAGTGTTCATATTTATTTCTAGCGGTTTTTCAAATCGCCGTCCATGTGTTCATTTGCTGAGCGATCAACAAATGAACAAATCGATTCAACTGTAATGGAAGTAAAATAACATTTTGTTTGCTTTGTAATACATCCCCCGGCTCAATATTCCGTGTCCTTTACATTCAATGACAATAATTTCTATTACTTGGAAAGGTCAAGTTCGGTGGGTAACTATAGATCTGAATTTATTATGCTTAATGCGTTATCTAAAAAATAATGAGATACGTTTTTTTAATTAATTATTAGCGACGTCTAGATGATTGTAATAGCTGTTTTAGATACCATCAAGAGGACAGGATTAAATGAAATAAATTGATTTGAATTTTACATTATCACAAGATTAATTATCTCAACTCTTAAACCAAAATAGCATGATTTTAACCATGTTAACCACAGTCATTAACAAAGTAACAAAATAATGACAAAGTCGTTACGAATTGCGTCGTGGAATGCTAATGGAATTTCAAACCATATAAGTACTAGAAATATCACTATTTTTAAAAATGAATAATATAGACATTCTCTTAATATCTGAAAGCCATGCCACAGAAATAACGGTTACTAAGATACCTTACTATACTGTGTACTACGCAAACCATCCAGACGGAGGATCAGATATCACCTGAGGCGGTGAGGTGTCTAGGACGGGCGGAGCCCGCGTGGCTTCTGGAGCACATGAATGCACTGCTGGAAGCACAGACCTTTCCTGAGCCTTGGAGGACATCGAAGTTGGTACTGCTTCCCAAAACTGGGGAAAAGTATCGACCCATCTGCCTTCTTCCGTGCGTCGGTAAGCTGTATGAAAGAATGCTGCGGGGACGTATCGATGGCATGATTGAGAGGTCGGGAGGCTTGTCCCCGAGGCAGTTTGGTTTCTGTAAGGGGAGAAGCACGATTGATGCAATCGTGAGTGTATTCGACGCATTGCGCAATAGAGGGGATGAACACCGTTGGGCGGCCCTGTTGTTGTTCGATGTTAGGAATGCATTCAATACGCTGCAGTGGAACGAGGTAATGAAGGCAATGGAGGAGAGAGAGTGTCCTGGATACCTGATGAACGTGGTAGCGGAATATCTGTCTGAAAGAAGAATTATGGTGGAGAAAGGCACGATCGTGGATGTGACGGCAGGTGTTCCCCAGGGATCTGTCTTGGGCCCGACGCTATGGAATCTAGCATATGACGGGATTCTGAACTGTGAATATGGAGAGGGTACATCTCCCTTCGCATTTGCAGACGATCTCGCTGTGCTGGTAGTGGCGCGGGACGAGCCAGATCTTAAATACCGGGTACGGAAAGCAGGCGGCGTCGTGAAGAAATGGATGACACAGCATGGACTGAAACTCGCGGCAGAGAAGACCGAGGCCATCATTCTGAAGGGGAAAAGGAACAGGCAAAGTGTGGAGCTACAATGTACAGGAGCGTGTCTAACACCCAAGAAACACGTAAAGTACCTAGGAGTGACGTTGCACCAGAATGGAAAATGGGGGGAGCACGTGCAGGTGGTGACCCGGAAGGCTGCAAACAGTGCGGTTGCGTTGGGGAGGGTGATGCCCAACATTGGAGGACCCAAATCCGAAAGGAGGAGGGCCTTGCACGGTGTTGTGCAGTCGATCGTCCTCTATGCAGCGCCAGTCTGGAGTGAAGCGGTAGGGATACGGGCCTACAGGGGGCTCATTACACGGGTGGACAGAACAAGTCTGCTGCGAGTGGCATGCGCCTACAGGACTGTGTCTGCCGCAGCCTTGTGGGCCATCACTGGATGTGTTCCGCTGCATGTGTTGGTAGTAGAAAGAAAAGAACTGTATGAGAGAAGAGACCTTGAGCTTACTATGGCCGAGAGAAGACAGGAAAGAGAAAGGTCAATTGAAAGATGGCAGCAAGAATGGAACAACATGGAGCATGTGGCACAGTGGACAAAGATGTTGCTTCCTAACTTAAAAGATTGGATGGATTGTGGTCACAGGCGACTGGACTATTTCCTGACGCAGGTGCTCACAGGACACGGGTGTTTTAGAGCCTACCTCTCTAGGTTTGGAAAGGCTGACACTGACGAATGTCTATACTGCAGACACCCGGACACTGTTACACATACCATGCTAGAGTGCAACAGATGGATAGTAGAAAGAAATAGAATGGAAAGAAAGACAGGTGTGAATTTTTTGACAGTGCGAGAAATGATTGAAAGAATGATTGAAAGTAAAACTGGTTGGACTAGCATACACAACTATATCCGTGTAGTGATCAAGAAGAAAGAAGAGGAGGAAAAACTGCTGTACCAAGGGGTGAGAGGAAAATATATGGCGAGTAGAAGGCAGAGGGAATAAGTTTTGACGAGAGGCGAATAAGTAAGATATATTGTATGAGACAGACTGTGGGAAAGAAGCTCTAGTAAGAAAAAGAAAGAGAAAAAAAAGCCCAATCTTGGGACCAAAAAAAGGGGGAACGGGGAAAATGAAGGGCCTCCTTGCTTACAGTCTGTGGATAAATGAAGGTAAAGTGCTTCGGAAGCGATGTCGACCTTGCAGCGGCCAGTCCGTTTTCGGAGCGCTGGATGACAGAGGAGGGTCTGGTTTAGCAGGTAGGCATTCGGCGTAGCCTCGGCGACGAGAGAGCGTTTTAAAGCACCTCGGGAACTATCGCTGGTACTACGAAGAATGAATCCTGCAACAAGGTCAGTCAGGCGGCGTTCTGGACTGAGGTGTCCTTTGAAGATTCCAGACCCCCCCTCTTTAAAGAAGAAAAAAAAAATCCAGACGGAGGAGCACATGCAGGTTCTGCCGTTATTATTAAATCAAAAATTAAACACTATGCAGTCCAACCTTACATCACGGAAAAAATCCAAGCAGCCATCATTAAACTCGAAACAAATACCTCTCTTAGTGTAGCATCTATCTACAGCCCACCTAGACATCCCATTTCAAGCGAAGAGTATCATGATTTTATACAAACTCTTGGATCCAAATTCATAGTAGCAGGAGACTGGAACGCCAAACACACCACATGGGGTTCCAGATTAATCACACCTAAAGGTCGAGCATTAATGAATACTATTCAACAAAATAACTTAAGATATTTATCAACAGGAGAACCCACATACTGGCCTACGGACCCCAACAAAATCCCAGATTTGGTAGATTTTGCTGTAACAAAAGGGATATCTGACATCCATAGTGCAATAGAATCAAACTTCGATTTAACATCAGACCACAGCACAATAATAATAACTTTAAGCACACACATAATATGGAGAAGAATACCACCCAAACTGACAACTAAAGAAACAAACTGGGATATTTTCCAAAATTCTGTAAATACAAATATTAGACTAGATTTTAGGATAAAAGAAAACCAAGAGGTAGAGGAAGCAGTAGACTATTTAACAACAGTTTTACAAACAGCAGGGTGGGAAGCAACACAGCAGCGTCAAAGAAGTGTGCAAGAAAACCATAATATTCCCCTCCATATAAGAGAACTTGTAGCAGAAAAGAGAAGAGCTCGAAGCATATGGCAACAAACGAGAAATCCATTAAATAAAACGTACCTTAATAGGATAAGTCATAGACTAAATAGAGCACTACATGAGGAAAAAAACGACTCCTTCCAGTTTTATGTTTCGAACCTCTCACGTGAAGACCACTCTATATGGAAAGCTACAAAAAAATTTAAACGGCCGACAACAACAAATTCACCTTTAAGAAAAACAAATATGACCTGGGCCCGCACAAATGAAGAAAAAACCACCGTATTCGCAGAGCACCTTGCAACTGTATTCTCAGCACCAGAAAACAATGACGATGAAGATGACGATATAAAAAAGTACCTCGAAACTCCATGTCAACTATCTCTTCCTCTGACAACATTTACTCCGACAGAGGTTCGACAACAAATAAAAATGCTAAATCCTCAGAAAGCTCCTGGCTATGATTTGATAACAGGAGAATTACTTCAGAAGCTACCGAGAAAAGCAGTGGTGTTATTAACAGTAATATACAACAGCATACTACGTCTTCGCTATTTTCCAATACAATGGAAATTAGCTCAAGTTACTATGATTCCGAAACCTGGTAAACCCGCAACACAAGCAAATTCATATCGCCCGATAAGCCTACTCCCAATAATGTCGAAAGTATTAGAACGGCTACTATTACATAAAATCGAGCAAGTTGTCCCCATAAACGAAATTATACCACAACACCAATTCGGATTTAGACGTGAACACTCAACCATACAACAATGCCACAGAATAGTAAATATAATTAAAACAACTCTTGAAGAAAAAAAGTTTTGCGCTGGAGTGTTTCTCGATATACAACAGGCATTTGATAGGGTATGGCATCAAGGTCTCCTCTATAAACTAAAATTACACATGACAGACCAACTATACTTTATTCTAAAATCGTATCTGACTGACCGATATTTCCAAGTCAAAATTGAAGACAACTTCTCAAATTACCACATCATCCAATCTGGCATACCACAGGGTAGCGTTCTCGGCCCATTTCTCTAACTGATATTTACAGCCGACGTTCCAACCAGAAATGATACCTTATTAGCTACTTTTGCCGATGATACGGGAATCTTAGCAGTGGATGTCGACCCTAATGTAGCATCACAAAAAGTTCAAAATCATTTAGACCAATTACAAAATTGGCTCAAGCGATGGAAAATAAATGTTAATGCCAGCAAATCAGTACAAATTACTTTTACAACCAGAAAATCTACATGTCCTCAAGTTTCTATAAATAATACTCCGATTCCCATCAAGCCAGTTGTCAAATACTTGGGATTGCATCTGGATGAAAAACTCATATGTAAAACGCACATTAAAATTAAACGTAAACAATTAAATCTTAAACTAAAAAATATGAACTGGCTATCTAACAAGAAGTCTCAGTTATCTCTTGAAAATAAACTGCTTCTGTACAAAGCTATACTTATTCCAGTTTGGTCTTACGGAATAGAACTATGGGGCTGCAGTAAACCTTCAAATACGAAGATACTGCAAACATTCCAATCCAAAATTCTCCGTATGATAAGTAAAGCTCCATGGTATGTATCCAACCAGACACTCCACAATGATCTGGACATCCCACTAATCAAGGACTTAATAAAAAATCGTTCAATAAAATATCAAAATCGCACCACTGACCACACCAACGACTTGATAAATAATTTATTCACCCAACCACTTGCTGAAAGAAGACTAAAGAGAATATGGCCAGACGACCTACCACAATAAAGAATAATACTTAGAGAACCGTCACTGGATGGTACCTAATTCACGTTAATTTACTTTCAGACTATTTACTTATTACTTTGTGTTTAGAGTAGATTGTAAAAATGCAGTATATCAAAAAAAAAAGATTAATTCAAATATATTTTAAAGTTTAATATAAGCACACTTTTAATTAAACAGTAAAAAATACCTTTATATTACCTCTGCAGATCATTTACTGATACATTAGATATTTGATTTTATCAACAATGATGAGTAGTTTTGTTTTGAAAAGAACCGAAAGATTTTAATAAATTTATATGATCCGAAGAAAAAAAATTGAATACAAGTGCATAAAAAAAGTAACACTTAACAACCAGAGTACCCCAAGAACCAAAGTACAGAGAGGAGTCCGTCATAGTGGCGTGCTGCCCCCACTACCCTTCGTTGTCTACTTCTTCTTCTTCTTTAAGTGCCGTCTCCGCGATGGAGGTCGACAATCATCATAGCTATTCGGATTTTAGAGACGGCTGCTCTGAAAAGTTCATTTGATGTACATCTGTACCATTCTATCAGGTTGCGCAGCCACGATATTCTGCTTCTCGTTGTCTACAGTGAAGCGGTATTTGAAGAAGCGCTCTTATATTCAATAGAAGTTATCGGACGTATTTTTACAATATTTAGACGCACTATTTGGACGAATCGCACGAGTTTGGCAACTGCCACTATGACAGTGACAGTTTTAGTTGACATACTCCTCTGATACGTCTAAAGATTAAAAACAATAAATAGAATGTACATTTAAATGTTTTTATCACTAAATTTCCCACCTCAACTAGTTTCATTATTTCTTTTTATCTCACAACTTAATATGTTTTCCATCTTTTGCGTTATTTTGCCGGTTATTAGTGCGTTATTAGTGCGCTCATCATTGTATATTACTGCTCAGAGAATTGAATTACCTTTCAAATGAGTTAGTACACGACCCGTATTCTCATTCAAAAAAAAGAATGTGTGTGTGTACTTTGTAGACACGTAAGAAGTTATACTTCTATTATATGATTTCTTAAAAATAAATATACTTTAAACAGTTTGTTTTAATTTTTTTAACACCAAACTAATTTTGTGTTTACTGCTTTCAAAAAAATAAAATAAGTATAGGATTGCACTGGATTCGAATTCAAGACCTCTCGATCTCTGGCCGAATGCTATACCAAATACGCTACGAAGACTGTGTCTGTATCGGTGCGGACATACCTAATGACAATTCACGGTAACAAACAGACAAGGTGAATAAATATACAATGAAATGTTTTAATAATACTCATCTTACTCCTGAGGAAGACAATCCAATGACACAAAAATTATAATAAATATATTTACTAAAAACACTAATATATTCTTTTCACGCCTTTTCTTGCACTGATATATTTATACATAACTAGAAAGATTTAGCAACTAAACGCCATAGTGTCTGTGTGCGCATGCGCGTAGTATTATGAAATTTTACTCTCAATCGCGCCTAAAGAAGTATAACTTCAAAAATCATCGATTAGGTCATCACACGCAGGCCTGAAATAATACTTAACATTAAGTGAACAGTAAAAATTTTACAAATAAGTATGTTTATCCACCAATAATTTTCCAACATAATCAGCATTCATATTGATATCAAAGAGACCGGCTTTCGAATCAAGGTTGTCAGATATATTTCCTAAAATTCCCAAATTTATATATTCTGAAAATGTTTTCTCTATTTTAGTATTCAATTGTTACTCAATGACACTGTTAGAAAGATAATATGAAAATATTCTTAAAAAATATATAAATTAATTAACTAGGTACTTCAAATTTCAATGGGCCTTCACTAATAAATTGAAGCAACTTTGTATATATTATACTTAAAGGACATTTTGGAGTATCGGCAACACTGTAGTCTGGGCAGAATTAAGTAGCGGGTTTTAAATTGACGTTGCCATATTGATGATTTTAACACGATATTAAGAATTTTGTTTTAATGTTAAAACGAGTTTAAACATTTAAAGTATCAAATTTTAAGTAATAAAAAACCAAATTGTGATGGTCACATCCAGTACTTCTAGTTCGTTTCAATTCAACAACAAAAGAACACTATTAGTTAGTTCTTCCCTCTCTGCCTAACGTTAAATCGGCATCGTATTTCATGAACGCAGCAACACCGCGTTCATAATTGTACACCTGCGTGTCACCAAACAAAATTATTTCTGAATCGTTTATTTGAACAGTGGCGGAGTTAGTGGAGAGTTATATATATTTTTGCTACCAAATAATTAATCGAATTAAAAAAAGATTTGCATGTTCAATGTGAACGCGTTGTTTCAAAAATGAATATACTTGAATGGCTGATAATGCAATTGTTTCGAGAATTCATGAATTAACAAAAATCGGGTATAAAACGATATAATATAATAGGTACAATTATTGTTTAATTAGGTACTGTTACATAATCATTCCTTAAAAAAGCGAAGAAATAAAAAATTGGGTAGGAGGATTAACACTGTTGCAAAGGACGTTTATCAATAAACAGTTTATATCTTATTAGTTTATTACAAAGAAAATAGATAGTCCATATTGTGAGGACGCTCCAGTCTGAAAAAAATTATGATTCGCTTTCTTTGCAGATTCCTATTCAAAAATATCCTCCTTAAACAAATCTGAAGAGTGAAGAGCTATTTTTTTGTCAGAAATTGTTAAAACAATTGTTTTAAACAAATTCAAAACATCCCCTTTTTGGCACCAAAATATATTTTTTAGGTTTTTTGGATCATTCTAGACATGAAAGGTATCTTGTAATTTTTCTCAAAAGTTGATAGTCTTCGAGTTATAGGCGATTTAATATCTGAAAAATGCGAAAAAACGCATTTTCTAGGCTTAAAAACTCATATTTAAATTGTTATTTTTGAGGTTTCCAAGAGCTTATATTGAAGCCTAAGCATTCATCTTTACGATTCTGAAGAGTAATCGGGTCCAACTTCAATGTATACCCTTGTTTTTTAATTGTTAATTATGCGCGTCCATCTGATTTTTATGCCGTAGGCTATTTCAAAATCTCCTATTTTGCCCCGAAAACATTTTTTTAGGTTTTTTGGCCAATTATAAACAAAAATGGTTTTATCATTTTTCTAAGAAGATAATAGTTTTCGAGTTATAAGCGATTTAAAATCTGAAAAATACGAAAATACGCTATACGTATTTTCAAATTTTGCATATTTAACTCGAAAACTATTACCCTCTCAGAATAATGACAAGAAACCGTTTTTGTTTAGAATGAGCGAGAAAATCTAGAGCAAAGAACATCTAGTTTTTCAGAGCAAAAGAAGATTTTTCTGAAATAGTATACATACGGCATAAAAATTGGATCGACTCGTGTAATTAACAATTAAAGACTTACAGACTAAATGGAAGTTAGACCCGATTACTCTTCAGAATCCTAAAGATGAATGCTTAAGCTTCAATTTAAGCTCATGGAAACCTCAAAAATAATAATTTAAATATGAGTTTTTAAGTCCCAAAAATGCGTATTTTTGTATTTTTCATATTTTCAATCCCTTATAACTCGAAAACTATTAATTTCTCAGAAAAATTACAAGAAACCTTTTTTGTTTAGAATGAGCCAGAAAATCTAAAAAAATGTTTTTCATAGCAAAATATTAGATTTTTGAAATAATATACGGCATAAAAATCGGATGGACCCGTATAATTAACAATTAAAGAATAACGGTCTAACTGGAAGTGAGACCCGATTACCCATCAGAATCGTGAAAATGAATGCTTAAGCTTCAATTTACGCACTTGGCAACCTAAAATTAATAACTTAAATATGAGTTTTTACGTCTCGAAAATGTGGTTCGCCTTTTTCATATTTTAAATCGCTTATAATTCAAAACTATTAACTTTCAGAAAAATGACAAGATACCTTGTGTGTTTAGAATCACCCAAAAAACTAAAAAAATGTTTTCAGGGGCAACATAGGAGATTGTTGAAATAGAGCGCCACCGCACCGGCGTAAAAATCGGATGGACACGCATTATTAGCAATTAAAAAACAAAGGTCTAAATTGAAGTTAGACCAGACTACTCTTCAGAATCTTGAAAACGAATGTTAAAGCTTTAATTTTAACACTTGGCAACCTTAAAAATAATAATTTAAAAATGAGTTTTTAACCTTCTAAAACAGCGATTTTCGCATTTTTCCGATTTTAAATCGCCTATAACTAAAAAACTATCAACTTTTGAGAAAAATGACAAAATAACTTTCTTCTTTAGAATGACCCAAAAAAACCTAAAACATATTTTCCGGAAAACAAAAGATAATCTTTTGAATTTGTTAACAAAATTATTTAATTGATATAAAAAAATATACAGATACAAAAACCGTGTGTGTTTCTTTTTAAAGTTAAAACAGAAATTAAATATCATTTGCCTCGAAATATGCGTTTGATGAACTGACCGACCCTTTTTCTTCATTTCCACGCCAATGGTCGGCACTGTCATCAAAGAGACTAAAGGGCCGACAGTTGGCAAATTCCCGATGGAAACACTATAAGTATATTAATTAAATTCATTACTTTTAGGCTAACCTGGTACCGTGTCCAAACTGCGGAAGAACATTTTATCCCGACAGACTAGTTGTCCATCAAAGAAGTTGCAAACAGTTACCTCAGTCAGAAGTAAGTATTCGATCCAAACTTAGAGATAGTTTATTAAATATTTGGTAAAATCTTAAGGATGGTAAAGGTAAATTATATACCTACTTCAAACGATTTTAGAATATTTTTTCTCGGGTCGACTATATTACAAATGAAGAGGTCTTAAGAAGACCTAATAGCCAAAGAGAGCTTCTAAACATAGTTTAACATCGAAAGACCTCATATCCAGGCCATATTTGAAGAGGCGACATATATAACCTTTTAAAAACCATTTTAATGGTCAAAATTGAAGGTTGAAGAGGACTAAGTTGCAAACGGCGCTGATGGTTTAGAGACATAAGAAACTGGTGGGGCATACCTGATTATAGTACAATAATAAGAACAGAAGAAGGACCTACCCAAAGGTAGGTCCTAAACTCGATGTGGGTCGTTCAAGTAATAATAAAACCCATTGTAACAAAATCTCTCTTTTTTTATTTTTACATTTGTTTTTATTATTATTTAAAACATTTGAAATAATGCTCTTCTTCTTACAGTTTAGAAATTCCAACCAATCCCTCACGAATGTCGTATTACCACCAAACACAGTCATTCCTTCTAATCGACCAAGCAGTGGTCAAGGTCCACCTACTGCTGAATGTTCTATTTGCGGAAAAAAATTCGGAATTCACTCTTTGAAAGTCCACGAGAAAAAATGCTACAAGCAATGGACAGAAGCAAATAATTCGTCAGAGAAGAGTCCGCCTCCATCAAAAATCAAGACTTCTCCTCCAGAGAAAAGAATAGGTAAGTCAATCTTTTTAACCAATATGTATACAAGTATGTAGTCACAAAATAATAAAGTAAAACAAACAACCATTTATATGCAGGGTGTTAGTAAATAAGTATGAAAAATTTTAAGGGCTAATTCTACATGAAAAAATAATGCGGGTTTGCTCTATAAACATATGTCCGCAAATGCTTCGTTTGCAAGATACGGGGTGTTGAAATTTTTATTTCAAACTGCCAATTTATTTATTGCTCAAAGACCAGTAGAGCTATGAAGATTAAATTTGGTGAGTTTTAGGAGGTAGTTATTGCGCATTTTTGACATACAATTAAGAATTTTGTATTCATCATTGGCGCGCATACGGGTAATAGTCTGAATTTTTTAAAGAAAAAAATAGTACGCCACAGAGATATTTCAAATTAAAAATTATTTGTAAATTCCACGTTTAATTTTTGATAAATAACCTTTCTTGCCTTTTTTTCATATGATGCACCGTTTTTATGCGGAAAAATGAAACATCTTGGCGCGTATTTTTCATTTCTTAATACATCATCAAGAACTATCCAATGTAATAATACTAAACTAGAACAATAACAGAAAATATTACTAATAAGATTTCAACTAGATGTAAAGCTGCAAAAAATGTTTAAAATGATCTCCTTTACAGGTAACAGAAGAATTTTATATTCATCATTGGCGCGCGTACGGGCAATGGTCTGAATTTTTTGAAGAAAAAAATAGTACGCCACTAAGATATGTCAAACTAAAAATCATTTTTGAATTCCTCGTTCAATTTACGACAAAAAATCTTTCTTACCTTTTTTTCATGCGAGGCGCCGTTTTTATACAAAAAAAAATAAAAGATCTTAACGCTTACAAAGTATTTGCGGTAGTTTCCATATGCATAGAAACTTAGTTCAAATACTTTGTAAACGTTAAGATGTTTTATTTTTTTTTACATAAAAACGGCGCCGCATATGAAAAAAAGGCAAGAAAGATTTTTTGTCATAAATTTAACCAGCAATTCAAAATTATTTTTAATTTGACATATCTCAGTGGCGTACTGAAAAAAATTCAGACCATTACCCGTACGCGCGCCAATGATGAATATAAAATTCTTCTATAACCTCTAAAGGAGGTCATTTTCAACATTTTTTGTAGCTATCCACTTAGTTAAAATCTTATTAGTAATATTTTCTGTTATTGTTCCAGTTTAGTATTATTATATTGGATATTTCTTGATAATGTATTAAAAAAAAATGAAAAATACGCGTCAAGATGTTTTATTTTTCTGCATAAAAACGGTGCATCATATGAAAAAAAGGCAAGAAAGGTTTTTTGAAGTTATACTTCTTTACCGGCGATAGAGGGTAAATTTTTATATGGGAAAACCTAGCGACCGGGCGCATGCGCATTATAACTTTGTTCTGATTGGATGTTCAAATGACATGTCAAAAATTATTCGATATGGCGGCTGTGGCACAGCTGAAGTTAGATTATTTATGGTTGTTGCGTTTTAAAATTTGTGTGAAAAGAAACAACAAACAAAAGTTAGTTAATACTTATACTGCCTTTTTAAATAGTTTTCATATACCTATATTTTTCGACTTTTGGACTATTTTGGAAAAGGAAAACTCATTCTAATTTGGTAAGTACCTAGTTTTTATTATAATCATATTGTAATTATACATTTGGATTAGGTTGAAATACATACATTTATTTTCTCAAGAATGCGGATTTTAGAGAGAAATCCCAAATTAGATTCGATTTTTATTTTTAAATTATGATTTTTTGGCGTAGATTTATTTATCTAGTAGGTATGTAATGCTTTGATTTACATACTTAATTTGAATACCAACAAAAGTTCTACCAATCTTCATCTAATATATTGTTTTCTTACTGTTTTGTTATATTTTTATATTTTCTTCCACAAAATTTAAACTACATAATTTTCAAAACAATTGTCAAACAGTAAAACGTTCGGTTACCGTATTTTTCCAAATGATAAATAATGTGCGATTGGACGAGTGAGTCTACGCTTCGATTACGAGTCAAAGCGGCACGAAATTCAAGGGTTCAATTCCCGATGCAAGTTTTATTTTTTTATTTTTTTATGCATATTATGATTGTAAGTATATTTGTTATATAATTTTTTTTTCAGCAAATGCGTATTTAAAATTTTTGCCAACAATTATTATCGTCCAGAAATCATTTTTTCTTTGTGGCATTTTTCAATGTGTTTGTGTGCGTTTTATTGTTTTATTTTTTTAAATTTTTGGTATAGTCTTAAAAATCACATAATATGTAGTAGAAGTATAACTTCTTACGTGCGTACAAAGTACACACACATTCTTGTTATCATAAATTAGACGTGAAATTTAAAAATAATTTTTAATTCGAAATATCTCAGTGGCGTACTATTTTTTTCTTTAAAAAAATTCAGACCATTGCCCGTAGGCGCGCCAATGATGAATACAAAATTCTTAATTATATGTCAAAAAATGCGTAATAACTACCTCCTAAAACTCACCAAATTTCATATTCATTTCATTTGGTTTTAGAGCAACAAATAAATTGGCAGTTTGAAATAAAAATTTCAACACCCCGTATCTCGGAAACTAAGCATTTGCGGAAATATGTTTATAGAACAAACCGGCATTAATTTTTCATGTAGAATTAGCCCTTACAATTTTTCATACTTATTTACTAACACCCAGTATAGGCCTGGATGCCGCTTACCAAAAAAAGTTGATTAATAGCAAGCTGAAAATTTGTTAATTGCTTAACGGTGTCTAGTCGGACAAACTTTGATGTACGGGAACACTGGAACAGGAAAAGTTTTAATTGTGGAACAGTTTAAAAATTTGGAACGTCAAATTACGAAAACGTCCCATGCATTTTGTCGGACAGAACATCCAATTGATTTGTTACCCTATCATTAAACTCTAATGCAAAAATCAGACTGCTATTGCTAACCAACATGATTCCTGTCATTTGAAACGTTCTTCGTGTTCCAATCATTACAATGTCCAGTTGGTGATAAACATCAGTCTGATTTTTGCATGAGAGTTTAATGAAACGGTAACAAATCAATTGGAAATTCTGTCGGACAATATATATGGAACGTTTTCGTAGTCTGACGTTCCAAATGTTTAACCTGTTCCACAATTAAAAATTCCCCTGTTCCAGTGTTTCCATACATCAAAGTTTGTCCCGCTAGACACCGTTAAGCTATTAACAAATTTTCAGCTTGCTATTAATCAACTTTTTTTGGTGCGCGGGATCCAGGTCTAATATATACAGTAATAAGCACGCTAATAACCGGTAAAATAACGCAAAAGATGTAAAACATAATACGTTGTGTAATAAAATGAGATGAAACTAACTAAATTTCAATAAGAGATGCACGGCATGTAAAAAACAATTTTAGTTATTAAAGATGTACAAAATTTATCTACTTGTTTCATAGTAACAGTACCTATATTATTAAAACCACTTTATCACTGATAGTACGAGATCCGAATAGGAGGTCAAAATGTACATGCAAAAAATCTGCACGCCGGATGAAACATTTTTTTATTAAATTTCATACATAGACAAATATTTCTAGCATGGGTTGCCTATCAAAATCGTGTCATAGCTATCCTTAAGAGGGGGCCAAAGGGGTTGAAATCAATATTCCAAACACATTTTTTTTAAAGTATGGTAGAATTATTTTATTTTTAAATGAAATAGGCATATTCAGTACAATTCATAGATTACTCAAGAAAAAATACTGAAAAATAAGCCAACGGTGGCAAATTTTTAAAAGACACCTCGAAATATAATGAATTTTGCGGTGGACATCAGAACTCATCATTGAATCATACTACACAAAGAATTCAAAAAGATTTTATAGCTTGTGAGTTTCTCGAGGTAACGCTGTCAAGTTTTTTAGTTTTATCTAATTTTGTCTTTTTGATATCACTCAGAAATCTAAACAAAGGATTTTTTTTGCAAAAAGGGTGAAAATCAACATATTTATTATTGTTAAACAAAAAATAAGCATAAAACAAAAATATATTGACAGCGTTACCTCAAGGAATGTCTAAATAAAATATATACAAAATTCCAGGTGAGTTGGTCAAGTAGATTTTGAGTTACAATGTCTACAGCCTGAAAAAAGCAGTTTTGAGAAAATCGAACGAGTCGAAGGTAGGGAGGTAGGGAAATAGTGTTAAATAGCCCTAGCTTCGATTCGATTTGCAGCAGGTTCGCGCCAGCATGCTTGAATGTAGTGAACAACGGTCAACAGCTGTTTTTATTTTCTTTTGTAAATTACTCCGAGATTCTAAAAGATATTCCGGTGTGCATCATTTTACGATTTGAAAGACAAAAAAGAAATTGAAAATAAAAGTTGACAATACTTTAAACTCGTTTTCCTCAAAACTCCTTTTTTTCAAAGTTGACCCGACCCACCTGAAATTTTGTGTATATTTTCTTTAGACATTCCTTAAGTTAAAACTGTCGAGATATTTTTTGTTGTATGTTTATTTTTTGTTTAACAATAATAAATATGTTAATTTTCACCCTTTTTACAAAAAAAAAAATTCGTTGTTTTGATTTCTTAGTGGTATCAAAAAGTTAAAATTAGATAAAACTAAAAAAACTTGACAGCGTTACCTCGAGAAACTCATAAGCTAATAAAATCTTTTTGAATTTTTTGTTTACCTTGATTCAATGATGAGTTCTGATGTTCACCGCAAAATAATTCATTCTATTTCGAGGTGTCTTTTAAAAATTTGCCATCGTTGGCTTATTTTTCAGTATTTTTCCTTGAATTTTTCCCTTTAGTAATCCATGAATTGTACTGAATATGTATTTAATTTAAAAATAAAACAATTCTTAAAAAAAAATGTGTTTGGAATATTGATTTCAACCCGTTCGGCCCCCTCTTAAGGATAGCTATCACACGATTTTGATAGGCAACCCATGCTAGAAATATTTCTCTATGTATGAAATTTAATAAAAAAAATGTTTGATCCGGCAAACAGACGGGTACATTTTGACCTCCTATTGGGATCTTAGACTATGAGTTCATAGATAATGAAAAAATAATCCTAAATTTAATTAATTTAAATTAATGAATAATTTACGCGATTATACAAGTAAGTATTACCTACAAATATTCAAAAATTGAACAAACTAGCGATCTCCCTGTTGCTGATGATGACATCGCTGTCAACTAATGGTTACGTCTCCCGCATAGCTTATCGAATAAACTTTTGTAGAGGTGTAAAATTGTCGATAGGAATCTATAAATTCATATTGCATTACATAGTTTCCCACTTTTAGACGTCTGTAACAGGAGAGTTTTATAAAAATTCTCCTGTCACAGTGACAGTTGTCATACTCCTGGGATACGTCTAAAGGTGGGAAACTGTATATAATGTAAATTTATCAAATTTATTCGTTCCTTTCGATAATTTTACACCTCTACCAGGGCCTATTTTACCACTAGGCCAGTGAGGCATCTGCCTCGGGCCCGCATTTTAATGGGGCCCGGAAAGATCATCAAAAAATTTTTATTGCAATAAAACAAGATAAATTTTCAAATTTGTCAACTGTGGTCTTAGAACCACATGAGCCACACTTTGAAAATCTTTCTACGTATCATACACAGTAGAATCAGAGATAAGTGTGAAGAAGGCCAGGATGAAACACAATTTGGCTTCAGAAATGAACAATGGACTGGGAACCCGGGTCGCACTCTTTGCACTAAATGTATTATTGCAGAAATGCCGAGATCAAAGGATATACGTATTTTCTGTATTTATTGACTATGAGAAGGCCTTTGATCGAGTACAACATCACAAATTAATTAAAATATTAAAGAATTAAGGAGTTGATAGTCAAGATGTACGAATCATAGAAAAATTATACTGGCGTCAAACAACGACAGCTTGCATAAAAAGAAAATCAACAGAAATATGCAAAATACAAAGAGGGATTGTATACTGTCCCCACTTTTATTCAATTTATATTCAGATAGAATATTTAAGGAAGCGCTCCATATTTTGGAATTGGGTGTGAAAGTTAATGGATTTCTGATAAATACAATCAGATATGCACACGATACAGTTATGTTAAGTGATTATATGAATAGATTACAACACCTTTTAAATGCCATTGACACAGTGGGAAGAGAGTTTGGCCTAAACATAAACTGCTCAAAAACAAAATACATGGTATTTAGCCATATCAAGATTCACAGTTATATGTTGATGGTCATATAATTCAAAGATTACCCAGTTTTAAATATCTTGGTTGCCATATTACTGAACAACTAGATCCAGATAAAGAGATAACATGTAGAATCGAGATAGCCCGCACGACATTTTTAAAAATGAGTTCATTCTTCTGTAATGATAACTCGCAACTTAAACTTTGGAGGCCTTTGAAATGTGGCTGCACAGACGTACACTGAAAATACCATGAACGGCTACTCTGACAAGTGTGGCAGTCCTTAAGAGAGCAAATGCTGCCCGCGAGCTGCTTGATAACATCAAATATAGAAAGATGGCCTATTTTGGACACGTAGTAAGGGGAGACCGGTATAATATTCTTCAACTTATTATGATGGGTAAAATTAAAGGACGCAGAGGAATTAGTAGAAAGCAGGCCTCTTGGTTGAAGAATATCTGGGAGTTTACAGGAATAAAGAAAGCAGAACAACTATTTAGAATAGCTCGAGACAGAGACAGTTTCGCCATGTTAATCGCCAACGTTAAGAGGATTTGACAGGGCACATTAAGAAGAAGAAGGTCTTAGAACAATTAAAAAATTTGATATCAATATTAACTAATTAACTTAATTAATATTATTATTAAATATTATTTAGGAGCCCGAAAATTATGTAGTGCCTCGGGCCTGATTTGAAGTAAAATAGGTTCTGACCTCTACTAGCTTTATCTCTTTTTATTGCGCAACGTATTATGTTTTCCATCTTTTGCGTTATTTTGCCAGTTCTTAGCTCACTCATCACTGTATAATACGACTCAATCAGTTTCTGCAATACTTAAAATATTTCACACATTATTTTTACTCTGTATTCTTAAACTTTTATAATTGTGCACAAAATTTTAGTTAACGCTAAATTCCAACCTTTGCAGAAAATACTAGCAATAGCACTATTCCATCAACCGCACTTGTTAGTCCTGTTTCATCCAGAACATCACCATTATTTCCCTGCTACATTTGTAATGAACTGTTTGATGTTAACTCGATTTACAAACACGAACCCCAATGTTTAAAAAAGTGGAAAGCAGAAAACGATAAACTGCCTAAACACAAAAGAAAGCAACAGCCTCTAAAACCCGATATCAAGTTTACACGTGAGTAAGACAGCATTGTATTGCATTAATATAAAGAAGAAGAAAAGTTCGTATATGTCAGCCATTTTATTAGTTTATAGGAATTATTAACTGTATTTGATAATTTGTGTTTCTATTATATGAGAAATATCAATAAACAAGAATTGTATGTTTAAAATACATCAACAATAAATTCAAACTATTTGAACATTGTACCTATCGTTTTCTAAAATGCATTAAGGCTATGGGTACATAATTCGCAAATATTTTACGTGTATCCCTAATTTTTCTGTCTTTACCCGGCAACTTACGTGTAGTAAAATTCACACTGGTGTGGATATGTAAACATTACTAGAATGTCATTCTACTTGAAAATGTCATAATTAATTTAAAGAGATGGCTTTTGAATGTTCTTGGATAACTGTTATTTTTATAATTGCAAATTATTAATTCAGTTAATAAATGTGATAATTTTTTCACTAACTATGTTTTCAGTGATTGTAATAATTTATTTGTACAACAAAAACTAATAATCAATCGAGAAAAGAGGAAAAGTGTTAAAGTGATTTTTTAATATGTTGTTATTTTGGAACGCTTACAATTTTGAACATCTCTAACAACAAAATACTTGGATCACAGGATATATCGGATGTATTCTCTGCTTGGATCTTCCACAAATAATACACAATAAATAACTTTTTATTAAGTTCACGTCTTAAATCAATTATTTATCAGATACACTATATATCAATAATATTTAATCAATTTCTCAAAATATTCCCGATGCAATGTCAAATATTTAAAATTGTCACTGATTGTCAGTGTCTGACTGACAATATATGCTGACAATATTATATTCGGTTGAGTGCGTTGTAAGACAAAGACAGATTTGGAAAATATTACCACGGCATTGTGTTCATTTTTTTCAAATCCTGAAAAAACCAATAAATATTTTTGAAAAATTTAAACGCAGAATGAAAGACTAAATTATTACCGAGGGCCGAAAGTCCCTTAGAATAAATAAAAAGTTTATTTTGAATGAGATATTTGAAATTAAAAATTACACTAAATTTTCTCTTAGTTTTTTCACCCCTGTAACTTATTAAAATAAACATTATAGAAGTTCTCAGGGACTTTCGGCCCTCGCTAATAACGTAATCTTTCATTCTGCGTTTAAATTTTTCAAAAATACTTATTAGTTTTCTCAGGATTTGAAAAAAATGAATCCCCATTTGAATAGCATTGCAGCCGAAAATACGTACCGATCCTCTTAAAGAATATCAATTATTCTATTTTATGTTTAAATTAACTGTCTGATTTTATCCTGTCATGCAGTGGCGCACCCAGGGGGGGTTTTGGGGGTTAAAACCCCTCCCAGAGCATATAAAAAAATATAAAGAATAGTAGGAAAATGTAACTTGTCTTTCAGAAACAATACAAAAAATTTCGGAGCCCAAGCGAAGCTAGGACAAATAATCCCCGGGCAAAAAATCGCGGACAAATAATCCCCACAAATTTTTTTGAGCAAAATAACTCCACAAAAAAATCCCGGACAAAAAATCATGAAGGAATATTTGCTGCCGAATAGTTCTCTAAAAATTTTCCCGTGTGAATGCAATCGACTCAAATGTTTTTCAGCCTCAGTGCGTGAGAGCTATAGCAATCGCCATGAAACCGCTTTTAGGCACGAACATAATGATTAGCAATTAAGATTAAGCCTGAATTGTAATTTCGATTACCAAATTTCTAATTTCAATTCCATGCCGAAAATTTCAAATTTTACATGACAAACGAGTGTGAGTTTTTTCAAAAATCGTGGAAGATATATGTGCCTGTACCTGCTTTGAATAACTATTTTCAACACATTGCCTATTCGTGACGAGAACTGCTGGTTCTGAAAACGATAATCTTGATTATAATGCAAAAAACCTGTTACTTTTTGTAAATTTAAAAATATTGAGTTATTATCATCATCAATGTCATTATAACTCTTTGAGTGTCCTTGCGAGTGGTTTACTATTGCCTTCCATGTGTCGGTCCTGTGTCACTATTTCTCATTGTCTCACTCCCATTTTCTCCAGATCTTCTCTGACTGCATCTTTCCTCCTTTTTTTAGGCCGTCCTACAGACTTTTTCCCATCTGGCCTGTCCCCGAGCAGCTATGCCTGGTCTGATTTTTGGATAAATTTTTCGCATGGCATATTCTAAGGCCAGGTTAAACAACAATGGGGACAACGGATCTCCCTGTCTCAGTCCAGAATTTACGCAGAAAGCATTTGATATTTCCCCACCTCTTCTAACTTGTGCAAAGAAGTTACTTACACATATTTGCGTTACCGCAGTTAGTTTCTTGAGTACGTCCAGCTCGACAATTGTATTCCATCGTGTAGGATGATTAATTATTATTGAATCATAAGCCTGTTTGAAATCTATAAAGATCTGATGCACGTCTTAATTATACTCCCAATCCTTTCAAGCATTATTTGTCTAATAGTAAATATTTGATCAACAATCGATCTTCCGGGCCTGAAATCACACTGGTCACCAACTATTTCTTCAGCGTATGGTAGTAATTTTTTTAGTAATACATAACGAAAAATATTTTGCCATCAGTTTCAATTCACTGCAAGAAACATTTCAGAAACCTGCTTCAAAAGCTATGTTAAAAACACGTGTTCTGCCTTTTTTCATAATAAAGCTAAACATTCTTAATAGCGCAAAAATTTTTAATGGATGCACACAGATAATGGGCAATGTTTTCAACTTAGTTATTCAAGGCAGAGTGAGCAAAAAATTTAAGCGAAGAATTACAATATGATTCCCACAGCCTAGGTCATTCCCCATATCTTCCACGATTTTTGAAAAAACTCACACTCGTTTGTCATGTAAAATTTGAAGTTTTCGGCATGTAATTTGAATTAGAAATATGGTAATCAAAATTATAATTTTTTATATGATATTTTATATAGATTTTTTGTGGGGATTTTTTCTCGGTGATTATTTGTCCGGGGATTTTTTGTGGAGAGATAATTTATGGGGATTTTTTGTCCGAACCCCGCCCAAGCCAACCCCCCCTAAAGGAAAATTCTGAGTGCGCCACTGCTGTCATGTAATGATTTATCCTGACTTTAATGTACTAACAACTTGGACATCATACTGCGAGGCATAAGTTAGGTATATAGAAAATTACGCTAATTTTCATAGTTGATTTTTTCATGAACATAATATTAACGGATTCCGCTAATTTTTGAAGTTATACTTCTTTACGATCGAGGGTGAAATTTTATAATTCCCTGGCGCATGCGCAGACAGACAGTATGTAGTTCGTTGCTAATCTTTCAAATTAAGGGTGTTTTTTTAGAGGTATAGAACTTTAAAGTAGAATAAAACAAAGATTATTTTTTATATTAACATGAAATTGACTTTATTTGAAAGATAATTTTTTGACATTATATTTTAAATATGACTTCTGGCATATGACCACCACGGCTGGCTCTGACGTAGTCTAATCTGGAGGTCCAATTTTCGACGACTTTTTCCAACATTTGTGGCCGTATATCGGCAATAACGCGGCGAATGTTGTCCTCCAATTCGTCAATCGTTTCAGGCTTATTGGCATAGACTAGCGACTTCACATAACCCCACAGAAAATAGTCTAACGGTGTTAAATCGCACGACCTTGGAGGCCAATTCACGGGTCCTAAACGCGAAATTATGCGGTCACCAAACGTTTCCCTCAATAAATCCATTGTGGCACGAGCTGTGTGACATGTTGCGCCATCTTGCTGAAACCACAGCTCCTGCACATTGTGGTTGTTCAATTCAGGAATAAAAAAGTCAGTAATCATGGCTCTATAGCGGTCACCATTGACTGTAACGTTCTGGCCAGCATTGTTTTTGAAGAAGTACGGACCAATGATTCCACCAGCCCATAAAGCACACCAAACAGTCAATTTTTCTGGATGTAGTGGTTTCTCAACATACACTTGAGGATTATCTTCACTCCAAATACGGCAGTTTTGTTTGTTGACGTAGCCATTTAACCAAAAGTGAGCTTCGTCGCTAAACAAAATTCGCTTATGAAAGTCGGGATCAACGGCAATTTCGTTTTGGGCCCATTCACCGAATGTACGCCTTGCTAGGTGATCGTGTGGCTTCAATTCCTGCACGAGTTGAATTTTGTAAGCACGCAAACCAAGATCTTTTCGCAAAATCTTCCATAAAGTGGATGGACACATATCCAACTGCTGTGCACGATGGCGTATAGACTGATTCGGGTCTTCCTCTATACTACGCTCAACAGCAGCAACAACATCTTCTGTACGCACTGTACGACATCTCTGTGAATGCGTATTATCCTTTAGAGTGAACGTGGTGCGAAAACGTTCCACAGTTGATCGAATTAATTGCTCTGATGGGCGATTATGTATACCATAAAATAGACGTAGTGCGCGATACGTATTTCGAACAGAACTATGATTTTCAAAATAAATTTGCACAATTTGAAAGCGTTGCTCAGGCGTCAGTTTATTCATATTGAAATGTCAAACCAAACTAAATAATAATCACTTGACAGCTGTCAAAATGGCCGCCAGTTAAAAATGTGTTGCCAACTTCTATTTCTATACCTCTAAAAAAAACACCCTTTATAAGCACAAATAAGTCATTAAAAGATTATATTAGTGTTCTTAGTAAATGTAATATTTATTATAATTTTTGTGTCTTTGGATTTGTCTTCCTCGGGTGTAAGATAATAAGTATCTATTATAACTTCTTTATACTTCACTTGATCTATTTTTCACCGTGATGTGTAATTATATCCGACACATCAATAGCACGGGGCTTGATAGGTCGGTTGGTATAGCATTGGACCAGAGATCGAGAGATCGCGGGTTCAAATCCCGGACGATTCATATTCATTTTTTTTATAACTTTTGTTTGGTTAATTTTTGGTAATTATTGTTAATTTTTGGTATTGTAACTGTTAAGTATATTTATTTCGTTGAAATTATATAATAGAAGTATAACTTCTTACGTGTGTACAAAGTCCACACACATTCTTTTTTTTTATTATTTTATGTTTCGTTAGTCTTGTTGTGCAAAGGTTTACTCAAACTTTTTTGTACTTATACCAGGGAAAAAAAAGAAATGTTTTTCTTACGTTAAGTTTGGGACACCCTGCAGGGAGGACGAGGTACAAATATGTTTAGTCTTATGTTTTCTAAACATTATTTTTTTTAATGTCCCTGATATATTTAGAAACAAAAAAAATAGACGGTTTTGTAGTTTAGCATGTGTTTTAATCGAAAGAAAATTTGAAATACCCTGTAGGTGGGAAAATGTACAAAGGATAATATACATCGATACTATAAATGTTATCAGAAACTACAAGCAGGAAATAGAGCGTACCACAAAAATAAAAAAATAATAAAAGATAAAAAATTAAGCAGAAATACAAAGATGCAAATATATAAGACTACCATAAGGCCAGTGGTAATGTATGCCATAGAAACCAACACCCTAACGTTAAAAGAAGAAGAACAGCTGAAAGTATTTGAAAGAAAAATAATGCGCAACATTCTGGGACCAAAAGTAATAAATGAAAACGAAAGAAGACCCTGGATGAACCACGAAATAGAACAATGGATGGAAGGAGAAAACATAGTGAAAGAAGCAAAAGCACGAAGAATAAGGTGGTATGGTCATATAAGTAGAAAAAGTGAAGATGATCCCATTAAAGTTATTACCTGAGACAAGAGCACGAGGCAGACCAAAAACAAGATGGAAACAGCAAAAACAGACAACGACTTAAGAGTTATGGGAATTCGAAACTGGAAAAAAAGACTGAGAACCGAAATGAGTGGAGAAAATTAGTAACGGAAACGAAGACACACCAGAAGCTTTGAGGAGACAGATTAGAAGAAAAGTGGCCTGATCCCCCATGTCTTAACGGATCATTAAAGTGAAAAACAGCTATAACTTCCACGGGAGTGTACAGCTTATATATATACTATAAATGTTATAGTCTCATATTCTGTAAACATTTTATTTTTTTAATTTCTTTGATATTTTTAACAACAAAGAAACTAGACGATTTTACTCTTTAATACGTGTTTAACTGACGACATGCGATACGTGAAGAGGCCATGTCTTATCATACCACTAAGATGAAATTATTTTCTATGTATAGTGCGAAAGGAACCGAGTGTTCAGGAAAAAAAATTGTAATGGACCTCTCGCTATTTAAAGAGTCTCCACATAGTCACCAAATCCGTACTTACTCTCAAGGAAATTCTACCCCATAACATCACAGAGCCTCTATTAAACAATTTCGTTTCTCTTATGTTGCGCTGTGCATACCGCTTACTTGGTCGACAAATAAATCTTATACGGTACATACATTTGTCAACCCCCTCCCTTCCATTTCCCCCACCCCTTATTTTTAAATAAGCAATAGGGGTCGTGTGCTACCTTATTTGGAAGGTTCTTAAATTCTCTATTCAGTAATATTAACATTGACATACCTAATTATTTATACAGGGAGTCCAAGAAAAATCATTTTAAATTAAATTAATTTACACAAAAAGAAGAATGTATGCAATTTATTTAACTCAAAATATATTCTATTACTGATAGAAAACAGAGAAAAATTTTTATTTAACAAATAAATATTGTTTTTCGCTTAAATTCAATATATAACCTACCAAGAGGCAGATGGGTGGCAGCTTGAACAATGAAATTTAGCGAAAAGTAATGTTTATTTATCAAAAAACTTTTTTTCTGTTGTGTGACAGCAGTAGAATATATTTTGAATTAAATAAATTACATATATTCTTCTTTTTGTGTCAATTAATTTAACTAAAATATTTTTTCTTGGACACCCTCTACAAACAATTATGTTAATGTTTATATTACTGAATAGATAATTGAATAACCTTTTAAATGAGCTATCACACGACCCCTATTCCCTATTTCAAAATATGGGGTGGGGAAGTGGAAGGGAGGGGGTTGACAAATGACAAATGTATGTACCGTAAAATGGTGATAAAAAAGATCAAAAATCGACCTGTTTCGTCATTTCCTTAAAATCTAATAAATAGGTACTGCCAGATATCGAGGTGGACTGTTTTCTTTGGCCCACTCTGTATAACAATCTTTTTACAAATTTCGTAGAATTTGATGTAATTTCTTAAATTTTCAAGCTTATGCGTTTTAAACTAGACGATCTACAAATGCATAATATAACATGTTATTTTTACGTGAAAATGCATTTTACCTAAATCGATATGAGTTCAACGACACTCTTGTCGTTTCGTATGAATATTGACCCCTAATTGATAACTAACACTTACCCCCAAAGGAAGTGCTGTGTTCTCTACAAAAAATATAATGACCATAATAGAGCTTGTACGCGAGTTGAAAATTGCCTTCTAAAAATGAAGGAACGATTTTATAAATTGAGTTTAAAATTTTAGTTAAATACTCCAGGAAACAAAGGGATTTAAAAATCAAAAAATAGCCGCTGTTTACATATTAACTAGAATATCTGGGAGATGTCAATAGAAAAGGGGTATCTCGTGAGTATCCAAATTTTTACTGCGTCATGGTTTTTATTAGCGTTTAAGCAAAAACAACGACTTTTTTCATTCGTTTAGATATTGTTTTTATATAGCATTGTAGATAAGAACGTTCAACAGACAACGTTCTTGGAAATATGGTCCTTCGACAAAACAACATCAAAAGGGCATTAATTAGGATTGGAGCTTTGAAGGAGTCGACCCTTAGCGAACTTAATAACTTACCCAGTTCCGTACAAGATTAACGGTCGCATTCGAAGTGTGGAGGAAACGAAAACAAAAGAAGACCAGAAAGCATCGAAATTAGTAGTAGGAGCCTTACTAGAGCCTGAGCACCAGAGAACCTGAATAGCATAAAATTTTATCTAACCAATAACTGTAGTGTAACAGTTCAGTGGCTGTCAGTGGAACCATTTTTTACTCCATGACTTTTTTTACATTTATTTATCATCGTCATTTATCATGATAAATAAATGTTGAAATCGTGGAGTAAAAAATGGTTGTTTGGCAGCTACTGAATTATTACACTACAGTTGTTGGTTAGGTAGGGTTACCATAATTTATTAAGGCCAAATCCAGACAAGGGTAGTCCAAGGGGTTGTAGAAAATGTAAAACGTGAATTTGGCTATGTTGCTATCTCCACATTGTACATATATGCGAAATGCATATGGCAAAATTAAAAATACAGCTGTTTTGCTACAATATGCAACTAACATCGAAAATCTCTGCCAGTTTAAAATACATATTATTATACACATACAATGTTTTAACATACTTAAGACCTAGAAAATAATCTACTTTAGACAAACTTAAAGGTGCTGCGATGAAATTTCCCAACGTTGGGCCAAATGTTTTCGATTTTTTTAGTGAAGAAAAAAATCCGGGCATTTCTCATACCTGGACGATAATCCGGACATGTCTGTCAAATCCGGACTGTCCGGACGAAATCCGGACGTATGGTAACTCTATGGTTAGGTAAAGTTTTGTAATAGACTGCTCTAAATTGATAGCTATTGATAATTATACTCTGTCGAATTAACTTCAAACAATGACTTACGCACTAGAGTTGTTAATGATGTGACTATTCTTAACAGACTACGCTCAAAAGAGCCTGAATCCACTAATTTATAAGTTCACCAATTATACCTCATCATAGAGCTTAATGTGTCTAGCATAGTAACAAAAACTTTGTACATACTTTGAAAGCTGACAAATATCATTTAAACGAGGAAATATTGCAAAACTATTTGGCAATTCATTCAATTTGCTGAAAGTTGAATAAACTGGTGATTAAACTATTAATCGGTATGTTTCACAATTATTGTACACTGGGAAACTATAAAAAATTACGAAGTCGTATTCGAAGTGTGGAGGAAACGGAAACAAAAGAAGACCAGAAAGCATCGAAATTAGTAGTAGGAGCCTTACTAGAGCCTGAGCACCAGAGAACCTGAATAGCAGTCTATTATAAAATTTTATCTAACCAATAACTGTGGTGTAACAATTCAGTAGCTGTCAATGGAATCTTTTTTTATTCCATGACTTCAACATTTATTTATCATTGTCATTTATCATGATAAATAAATGTTGAAATCGTGGAGTAAAAAAATGGTTTTATTGACAGCTACTGAATTATTACACTACAGTTGTTGGTTAGGTAAAGTTTTGTGATAGACTGCTCTAAATTGATAGCTATTGATAATTAGACTCTGTCGACTTAACTTCAAACAATGACTTACGCACTAGAGTTGTTAATGAGGTGACTATTCTAAACAGACTACGCTCAAAAGAGCATGAATCCACTCATTTATGAGTTCACCAATTATACCTCATCATAGAGCTTAATGTGTCTAGCATAGTAACAAAAACTTTGTACATACTTTGAAAGCTGACAAATATCATTTAAACAAGGAAATATTGCAAAACTATTTGGCAATTCATTCAATTTGCTGGAAGTTGAAAAAACTGGTGTAGTGCAGTCATTGAAGGTGGATATGAGCTATTACCTCCGATTTCGTTGAACCTCCATAGATTTGCATGAAAATTGGTGAGTGGTTAGAGGATATCTCAAGGAACAAAGGTGACATGGTGCCAACTTGCGCTTTTACCCTGAGGGTGGATGCCACCCCTTCTCGGGGGTGAAAATGATTTTATTAAAAATAACCCCACAATTCGATAGAGGGACAAATTATAAGCAAAATTTGTTATATAAAGTTATTAAAATAAATCAAAACTTTTTGAGTTATTAAAGATCAAAAATTTTAATTTTTTGTAAGAAAAATGCATGTTTTTAACCGATTTTTCATAAATAACTCAAAAACTATAAATTTTTACAAAAAAGTTATTATTATCAAAATTGAGGCTAATAAAAAGTCAAATAAACTCCTTACTAGAAAAACCTTTCAGTGTTAACTAAAAGTGAGTTATAGGTAATTGAATGTATATTTCTTTCGTCGAGTACCCAAATCTAAGTATTCAAGCTTAGATACCGGGAAAATGATGCATTTTATAACATAAACTTATTAAACATTTGTCAAAGTTTATAGAAATATCTATCAAATAAGCCCTTGAACAAGTTGATGGCATTAAACTTTATGCACCAAAAATGTTTCAAAATGTATCTTTTAAAAATATTTCCAAAAAATGTTATTGTTTTTTTGTAAATAATTCCGTTAATTTTTAAGATACCAGATTCGCCTAAAATCTGATTAAAAGGTGATTCCAAGAGCTATTAAAAAACGTCGAAATTAGTCTTTTAAACCTCTTACTTTTTTAAAAATAAAAGGTTAAATGGCACTGGTTACATGGTTCTCGCAGCAAAATTGAAATTCTAAACGTTTCTATCTCGGTTATTTTTTATTCTACGGAAATAGTAAAATGGGTAGAGTATTTTGAATTGAAAAAACTAAAATTTAGTTATATATAATTTTTTACGTATATTGAGTATTTTTGGAGTTATTATCAAAAGAAATGAAAAGTACGATAATTTTAAAAATTCTGATTTTCTTAAATTATATCTTTTTTTAAAAAAAATTTGCATTCTGAACCGGTCAAAATTGTTAAAATCATTAACTATGTTAACCTAAAGAAATTGTTGTGAGGATTACTACAAATTTTAATTTTTGTGGAAATGCCGTGTTTTATTTTTTACTTTTTCCTAAAAAAATCGAAAGGGTTTTCTTATTTTCATCATAACTTGCTTAATTTTGATGCTATTAACTTCTAGTTGAGCTCATTTGATAGGTATTCCGAAGTACTTTGACAAGTGCTTAACAAGTATATTCTATAAAATGCATCGTTTTCCCGTTATGTAAGCTTGAATACTTAGATTTGAGTACTCTTCGAAAAAAATATACTTTTAATTACCCATAACTCACTTTGAAATAACATTAGTTTAGTTGTTTAAGGGCACCCAAAGTCCGAAAATTTAACTTTTTAACTTTTTTTGGGTTATGATTGAAAATTATTCTCTGAAATCTTCTCTTTCCAACGATATATAACACATTATAGTATAAAATATCCATGGTTACAAAACTATTTGTTTTCTGAACGTCTGCACTCAACTTACCTTGTACCGGTAGCTTTATAGCCTATTAGAGTGTTTTATGTTTTTGCGATTTCCCGAATACTAGTTTTTTAACTTTTGATGTCAGATATCTTTGTTTCCTGAGATGATAAAAGGTCCAAATTTTTACAGTAATTGTAGATAGATAATATCTAGTCCCGCGTAAATTTTTATTGAAAAATGTACAAAAACAAGTAAAATAAAAAATAAAATCTAAACTTTTTTGGGTTTTTTTGTAAGAGTATTTTAAAAAATTTTAAAATAAATGTTTCTTTCACTCTAACTTTACAAAAATCTACGCGAGACTAAACAATATATGTATTTTCAAAATAAAATAAAAATTAGGTCTCTAATTGCTTTGGTTACAGAGCTATATGACATAATGTTAACATTGTCGGTAAATGGGACTTTGGGTGACCTTAAGTGGGGAGTGTATTAAATTTTTTATTATCTTCAATTTTGATAATAATAGCTTTTTTACAAAAGCTTATAGTTTTTGATTAATACGTGAAAAACAGCTTTAAAACAGGCATTTTTTTAAGAAAAATAAAATCTTTGATATTTAATAACTCAAAAAGTATTGATTTATGTTAATAACTTTATATAACAAATTTTGCTTAGAAGTTGCCCCTCTATCGATTTCTGGTATTATTTTTAATAAAAAAATTTCACCCCCGAGAAGGGGTGGCATCCACCCCCAGGGTAAAAGCGCAAGTTGTCATCATGTCACCTTTGTTCCTTGAAGTATCTTCTAACTAAAACGAAATCGGAGGTGAAAACCTTCAGTGACTCCACCAGTGATTAAACTATTAATCGGTATGTTTCACAATTATTGTACACTGTGAAACTATAAAAAATTACAAAGTTAAGATTTTTTTGGAAGTTAAAATGTCTTCTTCTTCTTCTTTTTGTATAGGCAATACTCTGTTTGTTTTTTCAATGTGCCTCTAGTAAGTTGTCGTTCCATCGTTTTCGTGGTCTTCCCACTGATCATCTTCCTATTGGGGAACAGTCTCTCGCTGTCCTCACTACTCTATTTGTTGTCATTCGGCTTATGTGGTCATTCCATTCTATTCTTCTGTTTCTTACCCAGTTATTAATGTTGTCCACTGTCCACCTTGCATCTCCGTCGTATATCTGTACTTCTAACTCTGTCCCATAGAGTCTTACCATCGATTTTTCGAAGGGTTTTCATCTCCGCTGTTTCGAACAATATTTTTGTTCTTTCTGCGTCGGGTCGTGTTTCTGCCCCGTATGTCATTATTGGTCTGATGACTGTTTTATAAATTCTACCTCTCATTTCTTTTCCGATATTTTTATTTCTCCATATCGTGTCATTCAGGCAACCTGCAGCTCTGTTTGCTCTATTCACTTGAGCTTCCACTTCTGTTTGAAATTTAAAATGTGATATTATAAATTAAAAATGTTTATCAGCAAAAAAGTGATTGTAAATTAAATCCGAAAGAAAGCATTTTTTCAATTGTTTATAATTTATTAAAATTAATACTAAAAATATTACAAATATTAAAAATTATTAAAAATTAAAAAAAAGGTCATTTGCAGATGGCTTTATAGATGCTTTGTCAATATTAAGACGAGCTTTTTGATCTCATTTTCCTCGTAAAGCCTCACTCAGATATTCATATTTTTAAAAAAGTATATATTAATTTTTAATTTTTTACTTAAAAAGTAATTGATGCAGAATATAATACCAATTTTCGCCGTATAAACAAACAAGAATAAAAAACCGCTAAACACCGTAAAAATGAGTGGCGCATACAATATTCCAGTCACAAAAGATCTGATATGAATATTACGTGGGGCGAAAATATATTTTCATTTTGATGGAAAATAAAATTCTAGTTTTATTTTAAAAGATATTTCCATAATATTCGGTAAATTTGAAATAAAACGCGTTACAAAAGAGTAACTTAGATAGAGTTTGTATTTTAAAGCTCTTTTGTGGCGCCTTTTACTTCAAATTTAGCAAATATTATGGAAACAAATTTTAAAATAAAACTTGAATTTTATTTTCCATCAAAATTAAAATACATTTTCGCGCCACGCGCCACGTAATATTCATATCAGCTCTTTTGTAGCTGGAATATTGTATACGCCACTCATTTTTACGGCGTTTAGCGGTTTTTTATTCTTGTATCAGAAGCTTTTCAAAGTTTTTTATAAATTAAATGTATGAAGTTGAATTTAATGTTTCTTGATTCCACGTTAAGCGTTATAAATGGTCGCCTTAATAGCATTATCTCTTAAATGTTCTAGTGTCCATCGAATGTACACTAGATTTTTTTTCTATTCGAAATAGATTGAAAAAAAATATTGGGATGACCGGTAAATAAACTCGGTGGTCCTATCAAATTTAGCGTCGTAACCACTTCAAATACATAAACCATTTCGGCGATAATGTTCAAATGGATTATATGTACTTCGAAGCTTGATAAATTCGAAACGGCTTAACCGATTTTGATCAATAAACATGAGTTTGAAACGTATTGACAAGTAGTATCTGATGCATCCAAGGTCAATTATGATAACTAAAGGTATTACAGGAATTATTGAGCTTGAAGAACCGTTTTTCCCATAGGAAATAGATTTGATCACATTTATGAAGACTAATACTTAAAAATTCGAATTTTCCTAGATATAAGGTGTACACCGTTAGACGCGTCTAGAGTCCTCCTACAAACGCTCAGTTATTGGCGCAATTCGTAGGTTGAAATTTTGAGTACTTGTCGAAATTTTCAAAGTTTAGTTTTTCAGTTTTTTGGCTATACTGAGCAGATATCCAACTCAACGCTATTGATTTGACGTATTTACTGTTTTTCTGTCTCTCCTTGAACATAAGATATACATATATCCCCAAAAAATATGCCGTTTTGTACCTACCCAGTCCTATAGCTGGCTTATGGGTGGTCGAAAGCCACAAACTACACCGGTTTTAAATCGGCCTTGGCCCCCTCTTGAAACATAGAAAAAAAATTCAGATCGGTGTAACTTTTCCACACACATACATACACACACATACAAACATTTTCCCCTTTTTAAATAGAAATTGAATAAAATTTCTGAGCTCGGTAACTTTTGAATGATATAACCGATTTTCAAAATTAAACATGCGTTGGAAAGGTAATGATCAGTACTGTCAGAAAGCGCAAAAGTCGGACTTAAATTTTCGAAATTTTTTAGAGTTTTTAGGACAAGAACGAAAACAGACTCTAAATGGGAAGGGTCGTAAAATCCACACCCTTGGACCAAAATAGATGGTTGAGATATGGATGGGCGAGTCTTTTCCTATACTTTAAGATGGGATTTGGACCAATTTTCAATTCAGTCAGATTTAAAAAATCGAAAATTTCGTGTATATTTAGTGTCACATGTATACGGGGGTTGTGCGCCACTGGCGAGAACTGCCGTTATCTGGGAAAAATTATCTGCCCAGGTTAACCTTTACAAAAAAAAGCAAAATAGACCTACCATCTGAAAGATAATAAAAAAGCACAAAAAAAAGTTTGTACGACTCATGGAACCGGAGAATTTTTTTTAGTACCTAACCAAAATTACTTTTTTTCGTTATTTGAATTATATTGGGACAAAAGTTATTCTTGTAATTTTTTTCGTAATATCTTTGGGAACACAAGTATTATTTGATGATGCCCTTTAATTTTATGGTGAATTCTGTTTCGACTTTTGTATAATTGAAACCGAAAATGATAATATAGTAATTAATTTACTTATAAAAATATACAAAGTTTAAATTTTTGTTAATCTATTTTAAAACTATTTTTGAAGTACTTACAAAAGTCAATATTAATCTTAATAAAAATACACGCGTCTTTCCGCTCTTACAACTAATTGTCCGTATTTTAAAAGTTAGTTACTCCGTTACTCCGTAAGTGAATTAATAAGCAGTTTTGGAAATCGGAAAGATATATTCCTACTAGGGGACTTTAATGGACGAGTTGGAAGGAAAAAATATAGTGCAGTGATAGGAGACTACGGAGAAGATATACTAAATGACAATGGCACACGTCTTATAGAACTGTGTCAGCAACATTCATTAAAAATACAAAATGGATATTTTAGACATAAAGACATCCACAAATTCACGTGGGAACAAAGAACAAGGGGGTTAAAATCTATCATTGACTACTGTATAACCAAACAACAATCACAAACAAAAATAATTGACGTCATTGTGAAACGAGGTGCAGTCTGTGGATCAGACCACCACTTACTCAAAACCGTAACCTTCATAAAATACAAACATTTAACGCAAGAAGAGGAAAAATCAAGACCTGAGTTTCCATCTAGACAACCTATATATAACCTAGATAGTTTTTACAATGACTCCACAGTCTTCTTGTATAGAATAAGACTAGCCGAAAAGATGAAAAACGAACCTACAGGATCGCCTGAAGAAATGTATCTACACTGTAGATACATTTACTGTAGATACATTACAAGAAATGTATCTTAAAACGTATCTACACGAAGCGGCAAATGAGGCTGTAGGAGAAAAATCATTAGTACAAACACGGAAAAACTACTGGTGGAACGAGGAACTAGAGGATCTTATAAAACAAAAGAAAGAACTTTATAATAAATGGCTAACCTCACAAGATCTAGAAGACCGACAAATGTACAAAAGGTACTGCCATATGGTCAAGAAGCAAGTAGCGAAAACAAAAAACGAATTCTGGGACAGAAAATGCCATGAGATCGACATATTATTAGGGAGCTCAAAATCTAGAGAAGCCTGGAAAACTGTAAAAACCCTCAAAACTAATAGAAACGAAAAAGTAACGATAGAACCAATTGGACAAGAAACGTGGAAAAACTATTATGTAGACTTACTAACTGAGAAAAGAGAGAAATTTAAGAATGTTAATTACGACTTCCAAATGACTCAGAATAACTGTGATCCATTTACACTAAAGGAAATCCAACAAGCATTATCGAAAATGAAAAACAATAAAGCTCCTGGGCCCGGAGGTATACCTGTGGAACTCTTTAAATTTTCCCCGGATGTAGTATTGGAAAACTTAACGAAAATATTTAATAAATGCCTGAATGGAGAAAAGATACCATCCGAATGGAAAACTGCAAGCATAAGCTCCATACACAAGAAAGGGAATAAACATGACTGCACAAACTACAGAGGACTCAGTGTTATAGCTTCCGCAGGTAGACTGTACGGCAGAATACTACGAGATAGAATAGAAAGTCAATATGAGGACTGGGAGGAGCAGAGTGGTTTTAGAGCAGGAAGATCGTGTATTGATAACCTCTTTTGTATAAAACAATTAATTGAAAAATCACTAGCATATGGGAGTCAGCTACATCTAGTATTTATAGATTTGGGGAAAGCCTAAGACAGTGTACCGGTAAAGAGACTTTGGGAATCTCTTATAGAGAACAATGTACATCCACAGTACATTAATGCGGTGAAAAGTTTTTACCAAGGAAACAGTAGTTATATAAAAACGAGAGATGGACACTCAGAATACTTTCAGGTTAACAAGGGTCTAAGACAGGGATGCTGCCTGTCCCCTACCCTCTTCAAAATTTATATAAACACGGCTCTGAAGAAATGGTTCAGAAAATGTAAGAAAATGGGAGTACAAATAGAAGAGGGTAATCTGACTACTTTGTTATTTGCTGACGATCAAGTGGTTCTAGCGGAGGATACAGAGGACGCTGCTTATATGGTTCGAAAACTGATAGAGGAGTATGAAGATTGGGGTCTGGAAATAAATACAAACAAAACAGAATATATGACAATAGGCTGCACAGGCGAAGACCTAGACTTAGAAGGAAAAATAATAAAAAACACTAAAGAATATAGATATAGTCGGTTCGCTAAACTCAGACGCAACTGGCTAGATATTTTAGTCGATAGTTTTTTTGTTTTTTGCCAATTTTGCAAAAATTGGCAAAATTACTAACTATTTAGTGATTATTAACTATTTAGTAATTATTTTTTGCCAATTTTACTAAAATTGGCAAAATTACCGACTAAAATATCTAGAAAGTTGCGTCTGAGTTTAGCGAACAGACTATACCTGGGAGTTACATTGACGGAAGATGGAAACGACGAAACAGACATACAACAAAAATTTGGTAGAGGAAGAGCCATCACAAGTCAGATAAACTCATTACTATGGAGTAAAGATATACGAGAAAGTACAAAAAACAACTATATAAAACATTTATTGAAAGTACAGTTACATATGGCTCAGAAATCTGGACAATAAATAAGAAAATGCAGAACCGAATAAACGCAGTAGAGTACAATTTTTGGCGAAGATGCTGTAGATTAACATTACACGATCATGTTAGAACCGATAGAATAAAAGAAATGATGAAGGTGGAAACAACATTAACGGATACGATAGAGAGAAAACAACTATCCTGGTACGGACACATGAGAAGAATGAATGATGAGAGATTACCAATTAAAACCTGGAGGTGGATCCCAAAAAGAAGAAGGAAAAAAGGAAGACCAAAAAAGTCTTGGGAAAAAGGGATCAATATAGCCATGAACGGAAGAAATATAGAAATAGATTCATGGCAAAACAGAAAACAATGGCGTTCGAATTGCGATAAACGGCCTATGATGCTGTAAAACAGTCGCAATATATATATCGTTACTCCGTTAAATTTCCAAATCGTAGTGATAGTTGTCTATGAAAATTAGTAAAAACAACCATAATACTAACGAAATCTTAATAGTAGAGGGCCAGCAGATCGAAAGAGTAAAAAATTACACTTACCTAGGAACACATAACAGAAAATAATGATTACACTGCAGAAATCAAAGTCAGAATCGAAAAAGCACGTTCTAATTTTATGAAAATGAAAAAGGTTTTATGTCGCAAAGATTTAACATTAGCTCTTATAGTACGCCTAACAAAATGTTACGTATACAGTGTACTATACTATGGAGTGGAATCATGGACGTTGAATGTATAGACAATGAGACGACTTAACACCTTTGAAATGTGGACCTATAGAAAAATTATGAGGGTTTCCTGGGTAGATAGAGTTACAAATAATGAAGTACTGAGAAGAATCGGTAAAGAGAAGGAAGTTGAACTTACAGTTAAAGAAAGAAAGCTACAGTATTTCGGACATGTGATGTGGGGCGAAAAGTATGTCATCCTGCGACTCATAATGCAAGGAAAGATAGATGGCAGAAGAAGCATCGGAAGAACACGAATTTCATGGCTGAACAACCTGAGAGAATGGTTTAGATGCAGCTCAAAACAACTATTTAGAGCTACTGCTGCAAAAATAGCTATGATGATTGCCAACCTCCGTAGCGGAGATGGCACCTGAAGAAGATGAAGAAGTATAGATGGAACATTTACCATACATACATATATTCGGTTTCATAACGTCTTTCGACGTTGTCCGACTCCCAAACGCCACTGTATTCTGTCCTGAGTTAGGTCTTCATTTAGATTTCGAGCGCTAATCGCTTTCCTAACTCCCCGATTCCAGCTCTATGGTGGTCTTCCTCGTTTTTTCTCCTCTGGGAGTTGCCACATCATAGTTTTTTAGTCAATATTTCGTCCCCCATTCGGCTCACATGCCCATATCATATGAGCTGTTTTCTTTCAATATCCTTAACTATAGTGCCCTCTACACCCATTTGTTGTTATATTAGTTCTTTCCTTATTCTTTCGGTTCTTGATATTCCCATCGATCTTCTGATGGCATCCATTTCCGTGGCTTCGACCTTTTTCTTATATTTCTCCGTTATTCTCCATGTCTCGGCTCCATAAAGTAGGCTAGTTTTAACCATTGTCTCAAGTTCCAGTTTCTTTTCTTTGATATTTCTTTACTCCATAGAACTCCGTTTAGACATGCTATAGCTCTTCGTGCTTGTATGATTCGATGTTCTATTTCTCGTTCGATTTTACCACGACTACAACAAAAAAATTTATTTCAATATCACAATTTTTAATCCCAAAATTGGATCTACCATTATTTGATTGAATGTCATTATAAATACATGTACACCATCCTGTATGTATCAGATTAACAGTCTTTTGCTTTCTTTTGTTGCAGTTGACAGCAAGGGAGATGCAAGAAATGTGAAGAACACACGGGAAGCTGCATGGCAAAATCATCTCAGTCAACTAGTGCCTTGCAAAAACTGTGGTAGGACTTTTAATCCTGACAGAGTGGCAATTCACGAAAAAAGCTGTAAAGGATCTTAATTGTACATACAGGGTGTGTTGTGTGAGAGTTAAATAAATATGGTTTTCAATTTTTTTGTTTTTTATATTACCTAAGTTGAAAATAAAAACAAAAAATCGAAATAGGCCAATAATGGTTTTAAAGATGTTTAAAACAACAAAAACCCTTCACAAAAAACTTCTAAAACAACAAACAAAAACAAAAACAGTATTTGGTCGGAGAATTGTGTTTTTATATGTAATTTATAGTACATGAAATCACTGTTTTTGCTCCAAATTTTAAAGAACCGCTTGGATTGACATTTGGCATACACATAGGTAACATGTCAAAGAAGAAAAGTGATATTGTACCGATGTGTGCTTTTGCCCTGAAGTGAAAAAATATACGTTCAAAATAAGTCTGGATGCGGATAAACTGACTAATTCTAAGCAATTTTTGTTCTATAGCATTTTTTCACTAAGTTAATACTTTTTGAATTATTTGCGAGTAAATATGTACATTTTTCAACAAAAAGAAAACACGGTTTTTTGTAAATAGATGAAAAAGTAAGTAGTTTACCGAAAAAAATTTTCTTAGCAAAAATATAGCTTCTAAAAAGTGAAAATAATGGTGTATGTATGAACTCTCTAGACCCAGTAGAAGCAAAGTTGTAGCTAATGAAATATAGGTTCATATCCATCAAATTTCAAAGAGAATATTTCAACGTAAAATGTCCAAAAAATGATGCACTTTTTGGGAAAATTGATTACAACTATTTTCAAGTGTCTAAAAAATATTTATTTTTGATTTTTAAAAAAGTTTCCAGCAACAAAAGTAAGCAAGTTACGCTTAAAATAAAGTTGACCCCTTTTATTTTTCGTCAAAAAAACTCAGGAAAATCACCCCCTAATTAGCATCTTAAATCAAATTAATCGTTACTTCTCCACAAGTTACTTTATTTAGGTACCTATATAGTATTTATATGATCTGTAAGTTTCATCGATTCAAAGGGCTTGTTTTTTTTATTTGGTTTTAAAGTAATTTTTTTTTAATTTTTAATTTTGAAGAAAAAATAGTTTTTTTCAAAATAACTTAAAATTTATTAGTGATACCAAAAATCACAAAGAGTAAAAAAATGTAGGTTTTGCTTTTCTTAATATATTGGATTTTTTGTTTTTCTGTAAGGCAAAAATTGGTTAAGATATGGCTGTTCAAAATTTGCATACACTAGTGATTATTGACTAGTTCAAGCCCTTTCAATTACAGCCCCTTCACAAATAAGCACTTTGAACCGATGAAACTTACAAATCATATATACCCCATTCCACGAATATACGTCTGTTTTGGATTATCGCGACAACGAATATTTTACTGTGCAAAATATGAAGAACGAAATTAAATTGCAAATTATATTGTTGTTTATTGGAGTAATTATTAGAGCAAAATACTTTCGTACTTCTTATGTTGCACAATAAAATATTCGTTGTTGCGATAATCCAAAACAGACGTATATTCGTGGAATACACCATAAACAATATATACACGAGTAAAGCAACATGTGAAGTGGTAACGATTAATTTCATTTGGGATGCTAATTAGGGGATTTTCACTTCCTTCCTTTAACGTCCTTCCTTTTAATGCTAGAAACTTTTTAAAAAACAAAAATAAAGCTTTTTTTAAACACGTCAGAAAAGTTAACATGAGTTTTCCACAAAAAGTGCTTCATTTTATGGTTACTTCACGTTAAAATATTCGATTTGAAATTTGGCGAGTACGAACCTATTTTTCATTAGGTACAACTCTTCTTTTACTGGGTCTAGGGATCTCATACATACACCATTTTTTGTCACTTTTTTATGGGCTATATTTTTGTTAAGAATGTTTTTTTCGATGTAATACGTACTTTTTGAGTTATTTGCAAAAAGCCGTTTAACACGTGTTTTTTTTGTATTGAAAAATGAACATTTACTCGCAAATAACTCGAAAAGTATTAACTTAGCGCAAAAATGCTATAGAACAAAAGTTGCTTAGAATTAGTTTATCCATTTACGGACTTATTTTGAACGCATATTTTTTCACCCGCGAGAAGGGGTGAAACTCACTCCCGTGTTAAAAGCAAGCACACATCGGCACAATATTACTTTTCTTCTTTGACATATTACCTATGTATGTGTATGCCAAATTGCATGTCAATCTAAGCGGTTCTTTAAAATTTAGAGGTTTTGCAATATTTTACCGTCACCGATCGGACTATTATGCGCAAACAAAAATAAACAAGAAACCATGCGTAAAGCCTTTTTCAAAAAATATTCACTAAAAAACTCAGAACCAGAAAAACTGGAAGTGATATTAATCGATTTACCATAATAGTGAATGTATTTTTTGTACAGATCGAGATAGAAATATTAAAAAATTAATATGCTATTGTTAAAATCAGATAATAAAAATTATAACAATAAATTGCAGGATAATTTAACAAATGTAGAAATTCCCAGTGACGTACACGATGTTTTAAGTTTAGGAGATATTTTTCTAGTTCCTAGTTCCTATCGTAATAAAAATGATATTCAAATATCAGAAATTATTTGTTCAGTTGTCAGTTCAGTGTCTAACTCAAGTACCAATGTACAGGATGGTATTAGTACCAAATGTAAAATTTTGACAAATTTTAAAAACATAACACTTGCCCCTTTGAAAACAATAGTGCTGTCGACAGGGGGAGTACAACGGCCACCTTTATTTAGATGGACTTACCCAAGTTTTTTTATGTATTTTGACCCGTAGAATACGAATTTTTTGGGTACCTGTTCATCCGCATGTCGATAAGGATAAGATTGTCGATAAACAAAGAACTTGCAGAATTACATAACAGCGATTTTTCGCAAAACATTTTTTTTGTATTTTTGGGTCATTCTAAGCAAAAAATGTTCTTACCAGTTTATTTGTAGGATGCATAATTTTCGAGATAAACGCGGTTGAACTTTCAAAAAATCGAAAAATTGCAATTTTTGAATCCGAATAACTTTTGATTAAAAAATAAAATAGCAATTCTGCTTACCACATTTGAAAGTTCAAGTCAAATTTTACCGGTTTTAATTACTTGCATTGCTAAAAATTAATTTTTTTATTGTTAAACAAAGCTAAAAACAATTACTGTTTGAGCGTTTTGACCCGTGTCCAATACATGCGTTTTAATCACGGTTTTAAAGCATGCTACGTCAAAATTGCCTGTTTACAGGCGCTGCCACTTGTACCCACTCGTTCGATTTTAAATGAGAGATGCATTGAAAACATCACTAAAGCACTATTTGTTTATAGCTTTGTTTAAAAGTAAAATAATTAATTTTTAGCAATGCAAATAACCAAAATCGATATAATTTGACTTGAACTTTCAAATGCTGTAAGCAGATTGCTATTTTATTTTTTAATCAAAAGTTATTCGGGTTCAAAAATTGCAATTTTTGGATTTTTTGAAAGTTCAGCCGCGTTTATATCGACAACTATGCGTCCTACGAAAAAACTTGTAAGAACATTTTTTGCTGAGAATGACCCAAAAAATACAAAAAAATGTTTTGTTTTGCGAAAAATCGCTTTTACGTAATTATGCAAGTTCTTTGTTTATAACCATCTTATCAATCTTATCGCCATCCAGATCAACTGTTACCCAAAAAATTCGTTTTCTACGGGTCAAAATACATAAAAATAAATAACTTGGGTAAGTCCATCTAAATAAAGAAGGCCGTTGTACCACCCCTGGCGACAGCACTACAAGACAAATTTAAAAACAAAAACTTTCTTAAATGAGAACCCCAATTTATTTGTTCTGAAACCTGAAAAAATAAACAGGACTGTTATTACGGAGTCCAACGTTTATGGCAGTAAAATGGTTTTTGAATGACACAACAATCTATCGTGAAATAAAAAATGACCCTATGAACATATTCCAAAACAATAACTAATTAGTTGATAGATATGAAAAAATGTACTAAAGCAATGGCTATACTCACCAAATACTGCTATTTTTCTCAGATACATAATGTAGCTCCAAAAATATACCGTCTGCCCAAAGCACATTAAGACGGTATGCCCCTACACCATATTGTTTCATGTGTTCAGTCTCGTTTTAAAAAAAAATTCAAAATATTTGATGAACATTATGTCTAATGGATATTGAAGAAACCCAATTTGGATTCCGTAAATCCGTAGGTACCCGTGAAGCTTCACAGGACTTGACAAAATATTATAGCTTTAAAAACCCTCTACTGTGCCTTGGTCCGTCCCCATCTGGAGTATGCCACCTGTGTATGGTCTCCTTTCTATGGAGTACATATTAATGCTCTTCAGTTAGTTGAACATAAATTTTTAAAACAAATTGCATATAGACTTAATATCTTGGACAACTACAATAATGCAGATATTCTTAATATCCTAAATATGGCACCAATCACTGCTCGTCATAAGAGAAGGGATCTCATCACTTTCTACAACATCCTACATGGAAAAACTGGAACTACAGACCTTCTTCAAAAAATTAATATTCATGCCCCACTAAGAACGACTAGGGCTACAATTAGTTTCCATTACCCAATCCACCATACTAACTATGGTCTTAACAACTTCCTCACTAGAACTGCCGACTAGCAAACCAGCACCTTAATATTTACCTTTTTCAATCTTATAGCAAATTCCTGAGTCAGGTTTTAGTAAACATTAATTAAGTAATAAGACTTATCATTAATTATTAATTATTATTTTACCCATTTTATTTAGTAGTATTTGTATTTTGACAACGAAACCCGATTTGGGCTTCGAAACGTTAATAAAATAATTTTTTCAATTTAATTGTGGCTTATTTCCCATCTAAATAGTTAAATATTGCCCATAGTACATAAGACTTATTATTAATTATTATTGCACATAGTCTGTGAACGTTGTTTAATTTGATTGTTATTACCCATGTTCTGTAATTTAAAAGTTTATTTAACATTAATATTGTAATTGACCTTTTCCCGTATATAAATAAAATAAATAAAAATAAATAAAATAATTTCAGAACGCATATGGTGTAAAAACAATTGATTTTTTTAAATAATAAACCAAACGTCAACGAACACCATATTACATAAATTTAAGATTTAAAATATTTTATGTGTAAAGTGAGTGTGTCCTGTGTTTTTAACATTATAGTCCAGGGTAATAAGGTTTTTTCTATGACACTCGAGCAGCCAGGGTACTGAAGCGTTTTTTCGACAGGTAATACCTATAAGAGCAAATTGTAACTATTTCCTGCGTAGGATCTGGCGGCCATTTTTATTTATAAACAATTAAGTGTCAAAAATGGTATTTTTCACTTTTTTTTCAAATCAATGAAAAACAGTGAAAGTTATGGTTTTTTTAGTACAAATACCTTTGAGATTATGGAAAAAGCTTTAAAATGACGTATTACAAAGTTTGATATACTCATTTATTGTTAATATAATTGCGAAAAAAGGTCGGAATTGCAAAAAAAATAATTTCGCAATATCTATTGTAAAAATTAGTGTACAGCTTTGAAATTTTTGTCATATAGGGGTTCTTTGGTGCTTAATATGTGATAAAAATTTCAAAGCGATTCATTCAATTGTTTAAATTTTATTCAAATTGTTTATCCCAGAGAGCATTTTTTTTTACAATAACATAAGTCAGAAAAAAATGACGTTGGAACCATTCCACAGGTGTCAAATGAAAGAGCATGAGCTATATTTTCAACTTGGTTTAAAAAAAAGCGAATAAAAAATGCATTTATTAGTAATAAATAATTATGCAAAAGTATCGTAAATCTTTCCTTATAAATTTTATTTTGTTATATAAGAAATTATATATATTTATTACAATATTTTATCACTTATGATATAAATAACATTACTTGGTAGTTGTGCACTTAAAACAGGGTAAAAAAGTTAATTTTTTTGGAAAAAGTTATTCAAAAAGTTTATAAGGAAAGATTTACGATACTTTTGCAAAATTATTTATTACTAATAAATGCATTTTTTATCCGCTTTTTTAAACCAAGTTGAAAATATAGTTCATGCTCTTCCATTTGACACCTGTGGAATGGTTCTAACGTCATTTTTTTCTGACTTATGTTAGTGCAAAAAAGGCTCACTGAGATAAACAATTCGAATAAAATTTAAACAATTGAATGAATCGCTTTGAAATTTTTATCACATATTAAGCACCAAAGAACCCTCATTTGACAAAAATTTCAAACCTGTACACTAATTTTTACAGCAGTTATTACGAAAATATTTTTTTTGCAATTCCGATCTCTTTTCGCAATTATATTAACAATAAATGAGTATATCAAACTTTGTAATATGTCATTTTAAAGCTTTTTCCATAATCTCGAAGATATTTGTACTAAAAAAATCATAAGTTTCACTGTTTTCCATTGATTTGAAAAAAAAAAGGGAAAAATGCCATTTTTTGACAGTTAATTGTTTATAAATAAAACTGGCCGCCAGATCCTACGCAGGAAATAGTTACAATTTGTTCCTATAGGTATTACTTGTCGAAAAAACGCTTCAGTATCCTGGCTGTTCGAGTGTCACGAACAGGGTATATTTTTGTCTTATTACCCTGGCCTATTATAGTCCATTCATTCACGGTACAATATTGCAAAATTGCTAGATTTTAAGGAACCGCTTCGATTGACATGAAATTTAGCATAATACGCATAACATGCCAAAGAAAAAATAATTATGTAACGATGTGTGCTCTTTGCCCTGGGAGCGAGTTTCACCCCTTCTCGAGGGTGAAAAAACCACGTTCAAAATAAGTTCGGAAATAGATAAACTGAGTAATTTTAAGTAACTTTTGTTCTATAGAGTTTTTACACTAAGTGGATACTTTTCGATTTATTTGAGAGTGAATCTGTCTATTATTCAACAAAAAAAAAAACACATTTTTAGACGGTTTCTCGCAAATGACTCAAAAAGTAAGTATTTTATCGAAAAAAATATTATTAACACAAAATATAAAACAGAAACTGGAACAAATTTTGCATGTACGAAGTCTGTTAACCCGATAGAAGCAGAGTTTTAACCAATGAAAAGCAGGTTCTTATTCGTCAAATTCCAGAACGAATATTTCAACGTGAAATAACCAAAAAATGAAGCACATTTCGGGGAAAACTAATCAGAATTTTTTTAAAATGTTTAAAAATCTTTATTTTTGTTTTCTAAAAAAGTTTCTAGCATCAAAAGTAAGCAAGTTAAGCTTAAAATAAAGTTGATCCTTTTTTTGGTAAAAAAAATCGTGCAAATCATCACTTAATTAGCATCCAAAATGAAATTAATCGTTTCTGCTTCATAACTTACTTTACTTATGCATTGTTTTGCATATGTAAGTCTCATCTGTTCAAAGTGCTTATTTTTGAAATGGCTGTAGTTGAAAGGGCTTGAAAGAGTCACTAATCACGAGTGTCTGCAAATTTTAAACAGCTATATCTTAACCAATTTTTATCTTACAGAAATACAAAACCTGCAAAATATTCAGAAAATAAAAACCTATCTTTTTTTACTGTTTTAGATTTTTGGCATCACTAATAATTTTTAAGTTAAGAAATTTTTTTTCATAATTAAAAACAACTATCTTTATTTTCAAACGAAATATTTTCAAAAAACTTTCAGTTTGAACAAATGAAACTTACAGATCCTATAAACAATACATAAAAGTAATTTCATTTGGAATGCTAATTATTAGGGGGTGATTTTCACGATATTTTTTACCAAAAAAAAAGGGACCAACTTGATTTTATGCTTAATTTGCTTACTTTTTATGCTAGAAACTTAAAAAAACAAAAATAAAGCTTTTTTTAAACACTTTTAATAAGTTGTGATCAGAAAAGAGCTTCAATTTTGGTTATTTCACGTTGAAAAATTCGATTTGGAATTTGATAAATCAGAACCTACCTTTCATTAGCTACAACTCTGCTTCTACTGAGTCTACAGACTTCATACATAGACCTTTTTGTCACTTTTGTATAAGCTATATTTTTACTAAGAATATTTTTTTGATAAAACTTTTCGAGTTATTTACGAAAAACCGCCTAAAACATGTGTTTTTCTTTGTTGAAAAATGAACATACTCACTCGCAAATAACTCGAAAACTATTGACTTAGTCTCCCGTTAAAATTGTTAAAATTAGTCTCCCGTTTGATACCGCCGACGCGGCTTTGGGATTATAGCAGGGTAGTCTGCTATATCTAGGGCTTACGGTATACAAGAAAGGTAAATATATTTTTTAAATTTTGTACATTTGGTGGTCTGTCGATGCAAACTTTTGATTTTATGTAACCCCAACTGAAAATATCAATTGGTGTAAGATCTGGAGATCATGAGAGAGGATGTAGTTTTGCCGATTTAATGTTCCACGTAAACAGTAGGTCGCTTCATCAGAAAACAGGATTTGGCAAATTAGTGCAGTCACTGAAGGTTTTCACCTCCGATTTCGTTGAACCTCCATCGATTTTCATGAAAATTGGCGAGTAATTAGAGGATACCTGAAGGAACGAAGGTGACTTGATGCCAACTTGCGCTTTTACCCTGGGGGTGTATGTCACCCCTTCTCGGGGGTGAAAATTATTTTATTAAAAATAATAACATAAGTCGATAGAGGGACAAATTATAAGCAAAATTTTTTATATAAAGTTATTAAAATAAATCAACACTTTTTGAGTTATTAAAGATCAAAGATTTTATGCTTTCGTAAAAAAATGCATGTTTTAAATCGGTTTTTCACGTATAAATCAAAAAATATAAGCTTTTACAAAAAAGTTATTATTACTGAAATTGAAGACAATAAAAAATTGAATACATTCCTCATATAAAGAACTAAACTAATGTTAGTTCAAAGTGAGTTATTGGCAATTGAATGTGTATTTTTTTCGACGAGTACTCAAGTCTAAATATTCAAGCTTAAATAACGGGAAAATGATGCAATGTATACAATATTCCTGATAAACATTTGCCAAAGTACTTCGGAATACCTATCAAATGAGCTTCAGAACAAGGTAATAGCGTCAAAATTATGCAAGTTATAATGAAAATAAAAGAACCGTTTTGAATTTTTTAGAAAAAAGTGAAAAATTAAACATACGCCATTTCCACAAAAATTAAAATTTATAGTAATCCTTACAAAAACTTCTTTATATTAGCATAAGTAATGTTTTCGATAATTTTGACTGGTATAGAATGCATATTTTTGAAAAAAAGATATAATTTTAAAAAACCATTATTTTTAAAATTCTTGTAATTCTCATATTCTTTTGATAATAACTCCAAAAATGCTCGATATACGTAAAAAATTATATATGACTCAATTTTAGTTTTTTCTGTGCCAAACATTTTACTTGTTTTACTATTTCTATAGGGTAAAAAATAACCGAGATAGAAACGTTTAAATCTTAAATTTTGCTGTGCGAACCATGCAATCGGGGTCATTTAACCTTTAATTTTTAAAAAAGTAAAGGGTTTAAAAGATTAAACTCAACGTGCTTAAATAACAATTGGAATCAGCTTTCAAAGAGTTTTAAGATAAACCTGATATGGTAAACAGGAATGGAGTTATTAAAAAAAACAATAACATTTTTTGGAAAAATTTTTAAAAGATAAATTTTGAACAAATTTTTGGAGCATAAATTGTAACGCTATCAAAATGTTCGGGGGCTCATTTAATAGATATTTTTAAGTACTTAGCCAAATGTTTACTAAGTTTATGTTATAAAATGCATCAGTTCCCGTTATTTCAGCTTGAATACTTGAAAAAAATATACATTAAATTACTTATAACTCACTTTCAGTTAAAATTAAAAGATTTTTGTAGTAAGGGGTTTATTTCATTTTTTATTAGCTTCAATTTTGATAATAATAACTTTTTTGTAAAACCTTACACTTTTTGAGTTATTGATGAAAAATTGGTTAAAAATATGCATTTTTCTGAAGAAAAATTAAAATTTTTGATCCTTAATAACTCAAAAAGTTTTGATTTATTTTAATAACTTTATATAACAAATTTTGCTTGAAATTTGTCCCTCTATCGAATTATGGGATTATTTAAAAAAAATTCACCTACGAGAAGGGGTGGCATCCACCCCCAGGGTAAAAGATCAAGTTGGCACCATGTCACCTTTGTTCCTTGAGATATCCTCTAACCACTCACCAATTTTCATGCAAATCGATGGAGGTTCAACGAAATCGGAGGTAATAGCTCATAACAACCTTCAGCGACTCCACTAAATGAAGCGTGGATTTTCATTAAATTATTTCATTACATCGACCTGTTTCGGGATATGTTTGTCTCCAAAATATCGTGTATATATAGAGTTATTTTTATATTAATAGCATTTTTACAGCTGAGCTTATAGCCATCGAAAAAGCTCTAGAATGGATCGAAGAAAATAATATTAAAAAAGTTGTGATAATAACAGACTCCAGATCTGCAATATATGCAATTGAAAACACTGATTTTAGTTCATATGAATCAAAAATTTTATGTAGGTATGTAATATAAAAAATAATTTGTCTAAAGTGGAAGTAGTATTAATGTGGGCAAAAGGGCATGCCGGTATACTGGGTAATGAGAAAGTGGATTGGTTGGCAAAAGATGCAATAAAAAAGGTGAGGTCCTAACTCAGATGTTATCGACAGATGCAATAAATGACGTCAAAGCTAGAATAAATAAAGTATGGAAAAAACAATGGAAAAATATTTCCACCATGTCAAAAAATTGATATTTTTCATTACATCAAGAACTTCCTTCGCCACCTGAATACATATTCAAGTATAACATGCCAAAGCAAGATATTTCTACTATCGTCAGAGTAAAAACTCGACTCGGAAAATATGAGGCACATCTGCACAAATTAGGAATAGTTTATCCATCAGTTTGTTTTTGTGATAATGTTTCGATTAAAAATTTGAATCAATTTTCTTTGAATGCAAAATTAACGAGAGATATATAAATCAATTAGGCAAGTATATTACGATTTACGACAAACACAAGTGCATTTTCCAATTAGTATAGAATATCTACTAAGTTGTCATTAAATAGAAATATTTAAATTACTCATAAACTACTTGAAAGAAACAAATATAGTCAAGTGAAATAAGTATAGATATAACAGAACTAATAAATTGAGGTAAAAATAAAACAAAAATCTGTGGCTAACGGACCTGCATCCAAGCCATTTTCACACACACACACACTAGATTTATTTTTTATTGATTTTGGGAGTATTCATATAAGCGGAAGCAGTATATTCCAAATCAGCCGTGGCATTTCTTTCGTCTGTTTGTTATTGGACCAAAGTAAAGCTCTTATGGAAAATTGAGAAACCTTACATACAATGTAGTTGTAAAACGCTTCAATTTCCTGTTAAAGTAATTCATTTCTGATTTGTCATCAAATATAAAAAATAATTATATAACACATTATATATAAATATATTTATACAAATAAATAACAATTGTAGCAGCATTTGTAATGAAAGGTTTGAGAGTTCTATATAATTTAAAATAATTGAAGATCTAATTTTTTTTAAATAAAAAGTTAGTTCTGGAAGTTCACTCGTAACAAGTTAACACATACCTATTGTAAATGATTTATATTTTTTATTAAGTTAAAACGCAGAAACAACTAAAAATGAAAAGGTAGTGCCTATATTTTTTAATTTAGTTTAATTTGTTTTTAATCTAGATTTCATGACTGACTAACTAAAGGTAAGTCTTCTTTTATCCATTTTTATCATAGGTGAAAAGGTTTCAAAAAAAGAAGGACAAAGTACCAAAAAATTACAATTACTGTCGTTATTGTGATCATGATGCTAACTATTCGTTCTCTCTGAACTCAGTTATAGACCGTAGATTTCAATAGAAGTTCAGCCACTATTTTATCCCTTTTTTGAAAATACTGAAAGATGAAATGAAGGAGAATAAAAAATGTGAAAAAGGGTTTCCTAGGGAAATCTGCGTGAAAATTTATTTCGTATGTGCTGCCACGATTTTTCTCCCTTATGCTATTTTACGAATCGATAGAGGAGTATTGATTCCATTTTTAAAAATTTTGGCATGAGGGCTACTTGTACCCTACAGGTATTAATTATGACAAACATGTAATGTCCGTGCAGGGGCGTCATTTGATAGGGTCAGGGGGGCATTTGCCCCTCCCCTGACGATGAAAATGACTGAAATTTACAAAAAATACATCAATTTTCATCATTACATCAATATAATGTATTGTAGGTATATACAGGGTGATTCATCTTATTCGCCTCGGTCTCTGTACGGAAAACCACTTGATATTTTAAAAAAATTTCTTCACAGAAATATACAGGGCCTTTAATACTACAACCTAAAAATAATATGAATTATACAGGGTGTTCCAAAAAAGAGTGGTATATCAAAGTTATATTTTTTCTTATGGAATTCCCTATATCTGATGACATTATTGAATTGACCTTAAAAAATAAGCTATACTTTCATAAGGGTTCCCTATACCTAAATAAAGGGTGTTTTGATTTATTTCGATTTTTATAAAAATGTAAGGTTTTAGAGAAAAATAAATATCTACGAATCTAAGAAGCAGTAACAAATTCTTTCTTGGATCTTAATAATAGACTATTTAGCATACTTAAACAGATGCTTATTGCAACAAAATTTCTTACAGGGTGGTCAAAATATGAGATTGTTCTATTAACAAATTCAAGCTGTAATAACTTACTTATTTTAAATGGAACACCCTGTATCTTACTAGTCTATCGCGTAGAAAATTTACTTAGCTTTCAATTTGTATTAGGGTTTCCTATACCTATCTTTTTACAGGGTGGTCAAAATATTAGATTGTTCTATTAACAAATTCAAGCTGTAATAACTTACTTATTTTAAATGGAACACCCTGTATCTTACTAGTCTATCGAGTAGAAAATTTACTTAGCTTTAAATTATTATTAGGGTTTCCTATACCTATCTAGCTTCATTTTTTAAATATTTAAAGATTTCCTAATGTGTAAGCTTTAAAAATTAGAATTAAGTACCTATGTCGTGGTTATGTACAACACATCACCAACACCGGCAATATACTTAAATATCTTAGTCAAGATAGTTTCATTAATAAAATTCACATTTTTATCATTTAATCACACAGAGTGTTCTTATTTTAAATGACATACTCGATATTCTATTCTTTATAATGGAAGATATTTAAAATCTCTTCAATTCCATGTTAACATTCTCAATACACATGTTATTCTGTAAATATAAATTCCCATGTTATTCTGTAAATACCCATTTTTACATATTTTTGTACAATAGGCTCGTTTTCGTCAAAGTAGCCATTGCATTTAATTGTTTGTAATTGCGATTTAAAGATTCAAACAAAAAGTGGCGTTCTTAAATTTACTTAATAACCGTTGGGTTAAGATATGGAAAATACTTCTACGGAATGAAATATAATTTAAATATCTTCCATAATACGGCATCTAATATAGGGTATGCAGTTTAAAATAAACATATTATTCAATTTCACATGTAGGCCAAAATCAACTAAAATAATACAACACTCTGTGTGATTACATGATAACAATGAAAATTTTATTATTAATGACAGTATCTTTTCTAAGTATATTGCCGGTGTTGGTGATGTGTTGTACATAACCACGACATAGGTACTTAATTCTAATTTTTAAAGCTTACAAATTAGGAAATCTTTAAATATTTAAAAAATGAAGGGAGATAGGTATAGGAAACCCTAATAAGAATTGAAAGCTAAGTAAATTCTCTACTCGATAGACTAGTAAGCTACAGGGTATTCCATTTAAAATAAGTAAGTTATTACAGCTTGAATTTGTTAATAGAACAATCTAATATTTTGACCACCCTGTAAAAAGATAGGTATAGAAACCCTAATACAAATTGAAAGCTAAGCAAATTTTCTACGCGATAGACTAGTAAGATACAGAGTGTTCCATTTAAAATAAGTAAGTTATTACAGCTTGAATTTGTTAATAGAACAATCTCATATTTTGACCACCCTGTAAGAAATTTTGTTGCAATAAGCATCTGTTTAAGTATGCTAAATAGTCTATTATTAAGATCCAAGAACGAATTTGTTACTGCTTCTTAGATTCGTAGATATTTATTTTTTTCTAAAACCTTACATTTTTATAAAAATCGAAATAAATCAAAACACCCTGTATTTAGGTATAGGGAACCCTTATGAAAGTATAGCCTATTTTTAAAGGTCAATTCAATAATGTCATCAGATATAGGGCATTCCATAAGAAAAAATATAACTTTGATATACCACTCTTTTTTGGAACACCCTGTATAATTCACATTATTTTTAGGTTGTAGTATTAAAGGCCCTGTATATTTCTGTGAAGAAATTTTTTTAAAATATCAAGTGGTTTTCCGTACAGAGACCGAGGCGAATAAGATGAACCACCCTGTATAATGCTTGCCCCCCCCCCCCAATCAAAACTTCAAATGACGCTCCTGTGTCCGTGACTTTCTCCTTCTTGCAACTTGAAAATTTGTTAGTATTCACGATAAAGAACCAGCAAAAAAGGCATAAGGCCCGGTCGTGAAAATGAAAAATTTGACCTTGAAGAAGTGGTGGACAATAAGAAAAATTTGATTGTTGGAGAAACGAAACCAGTTCGACTCTAAATTTCCTTTTCTTGTCTCATCTCGTATGACATTTTTAGGGCACAAAAAGACATAAGAGATAAAATCGCAGTTGAAGTTCATATTGAAACCCAACGGTCTATTATTTTATAGTCACAAACTCAAGAGTTTGTTAATTAACAAAATAAAAAAAGGACTTTCTTGTGAACACAAAAAATTATTTGCTGTATGAACTAATATTGCACTAATATTATGTAATAACGTTTAATAAGCGCGTAGATATACAGGATATAAGTGTTGGTAAACAAATAGATTATTTTAATTCATTTTAACCTTGGGATCTTCTTGCTCTGCTGACTCTCTCTTTCTTCCACCAGTGGTTTCCATTCTGTTATTTTTTCTATATGTTATTGCTGATCTTATCGAAGACAGCAGATCGAACGTTACATCTCTGTTGTCGCTACCTTGCTACTGTTTCTTTTGTTTATTATCCAAGTTTATTTATACAGAGTGAGTCTGTAATTTGGAATAAATTCAAAATCTCAAAATTTTCAAAAAAAAAATGTTTTTTTGAAAATTGCTCAGACCCGTCGATTAGTATTTCAAATTGTCCTTCTTGACATAGAATAATAATGTATACAGGGTGTCCCAATTTAGAGATATGACGTCATCGTTGATTTTCTTAAATGGCAACACTCTCATTTTGATAGCTATTTTGATAGGGTGTGTAAAGTTATACATAACTGCAAAATATCAAATTTTTATTCTCTACCATTTACAAGATAATAAAAAAATAACAAAGTTATGTTTGTAATTTGGAATCAATTCAATAATTCAAATACTAATTGTTTTTTTGAAAAATGCTCAGACCCGCCTATTAGTATTTCAAATTGTCATTTTTGACATACAATAATAATGTATACAGGGTGTCCCAATTTAGAGATATGACGTCATCGTTGATTATCTTAAACGGCAACACTGTCATTTTGATAGCTATTTTGATAGGGTGTGTAAAGTTATACATAACTACAACATTTCAAATTTTTATTCCCTACCATTTATAATAAAAAATAACAAAGTTATGAAAAACAAGACTTGTTAACTATAACATAACTTTGACTATTTGACAATAATTGAGGGCAACATTATGAGGATTTGATTAATTGAAATAATTAAATTCAATTATTATTTGATTACTTGTTTTTCATAACTTTGTTATTTTTTATTATCTTGTAAATGGTAGGGAATAAAAATTTAAAATTTTGCAGTTATGTATAACTTTAGACACCCTATCAAAATAGCTATCAAAATGACAGTGTTTTGACCCGATCACTCTTCAGAATCTTGAAAATGAATGATTAAACCAGGGCTGCTTTATCCATTAGGCAATATAGGCAGTTGCCTAGGGCGGCACATTATGAGAGGGCGGCACAATTGCTGTACAAAAAATATTTATATATAAAAATTATAGATCTGGGTTCTGTCATTAAAGAGTATGAATCTCTTTCAAATTACTTTACCGCAAGGAAGCCAAAAAATTGTTCCCAAATAAAACATAATATAAAGAAATAAGAAAGAGAAAAAGAAAAATTCAATTTGACGAGGAGGACGATGATGAACTAAACTTTTTAGCTAGTGATGAGATGAAAATCCACGCATTCTATATTATAATCGACACTCTGATAAGAGACCTGAATAGACGTCTGGAATATTATCGACTTATTTATCCACGTTTTCGTGTTATTAACAGATTTGCCAAAATTAAGCAATGAAGAAATTATTAAAGAAGCTGAAAATCCGGTACAAAATAAAGACGACCAAGATACATCATTCATGCATGAATGCGTTCGGAATGCATTTGGATACCACAATAAAATCACCAATTGACATAAATATCTTAATATTTTTAAAGAGAGTTAGTGCAGTCACTGAAGGTGGATATAAGCTATTACCTCCGATTTCGTTGAACCTCCCTCGATTTGAATGAAAGTTGAAGAGTGGTTAGAGGATAGCTCAAGAAACAAAGGTGACATGGTGCCAACTTGCGCTTTTACGCTGGGGGTGAATGCCACCCCTTTTCGGGAGTGAAAATTATTTTATTAAAAATATCCCCAAAATTCGATAAAGTGGCAAATTCTAAGCAAAATTTGTTACATAAAGTTATTAAAATAAATCAAAACTTTTTGAGTTAATAAAGATCAAATATATAAATTTTTTGTGAGAAAAATGCATGTTTTTTTTAACCGATTTTTCATAAATAACTCAAAACCTATAAGATTTTACAAAAAGGTTATTACTACCAAAATTGAATCTAATAAAAAATGAAATAAACTCTTTATAGAAAAGTCCTTTTAATGTTAACTAAAAGTGAGTTATAGGTACCTAATTGAATGTATTTTTTTTTTCGGCGAGTACCCAAATCTAAGGATTCAAGCTTAATTAACGGGAAAATGATGCATTTTATAAGATAACCTAATTAAACATTAATTTGTCAAAGTACTTAGAAAGATCTATCAAATGAGCTTCCGAGCAAGTTGATAGCATTAAAATTTATGCACCAAATATTTTTCAAAATTTATCTTTTAAGAATTTTTCCAAAAAAGTTATTGTTTTTTTAATAACTCCGTTAATTTTTACGACATCAGGTTTGCCTTAACATTATTTAAAAGTTAATTTTATTGACTATTAAACCACGTTGAATTTAATCTTTTATACCCCTTTTTTTTAATAAAAGGTTAAATGGCCCCGCTTACATGGTTCTCGCAGCAAAATTTAAGCTATAAACGTTGCTATCTCGGTAATTTTTTACCCTATAGTTATATATCCTATAGTTTTATATAGTTATATAAAGTTAAAATATTTGATACAGAGAAAACTAAAATTTGGTTATACATATATATTATAATTGATGGATTCGACCGTTACTTGATGGAAGTTCATTTTATCTCACAATAAAATCCTCTAAGGGTAATCCTCTAAGCCCATTACTATCAGATATATTTATGAACCAACTTGAAACAATTTCTATATAAACATCCCGTATTTAAACAGTTCTTATATTGGTGGAGATACGTGGATGATATACTAGTATGCTTTACAGGAACTAACAGACAACTTGACCAATTTCTATCAAACATTAATTCACTTCATAGTAATATTGAGTTTACAATAGAAACAGAACAGAATAATTCCATAAACTTTCTAGATGTAACGATTACCAGACTACACAACAGACATGAGTTCTCCGTATATCAAAAACCTACCCATACTGACACAACTATACACAATTCATCATCCCATCCTACACAACACAAATTAGCAGCCTACCATAGCATGATACATAGACTGACAGAAATTCCCATGACAAAAAATAACTTCGAGATAGAACTAAACATCATTAAACAAATAGCAGTAAACAACGGCTATAACGAACAAACAGTTAACAAAATTTTAAATCAAAAACTCCATAAGAAAGCCCTGAAATTAGTGTATCCACCACCACAGAAAGAACCCAGTACCTTCTGCTCTCTCACATATACTGGCAAGATAACAACCAAAATAGCCAGATACATAAAAAAGAAAGGAATAATACCAGCTTTCAGAACTAACAACAACTTAAGCAAATATATTAAGAACAATAAAAGCCGAAAGAAAAAGCAACTACAGAGTGGTGTGTACAAACTAACTTGTGGTGACTGTCCGAAAACGTACATCGGTCAAACTGGCAGAACTTTTGACAAACGGATAGCAGAACACAAAAGGGCTTTCAACAATAGAAAAACAGACACTTCTACATACGCACTTCACCTTCTAGATCATAATCATTCTTTCAATGAAGAGTTTCAAATTCTGCATATCCAAAATAAAGGCCTTAAGCTATCTTTTTTAGAATCTATGGAAATTAATAAACTGAAAAATACAGATATAATTCTGAATGACCAACTCGAGACAAACAGCTCCCCACTCCTCAACCTCTTCAGTTAGAGACTTAAAAAGGCAAACACATTGTAAATTATATCACTTGAGAAAGGTACTCTGCCGAAGCAGGTGTAGTCACATAGTTGTACATAATAAATTTTGTGGAATTATAGAAAACAAAAGTTTTCAGTGTTTTATTGTGAGATATATATTATATCAGTTTTTACGTATATTGAGTATTTTTGGAGTTATTATCAAAAGAAAATGAAAATTAGGATAATTTTAAAAATTCTCATTTTTTTAAATTATATCTTTTTTTTAATATGCATTCTAAACCAGTCAAAATTGTTGAAATCATTATTTATGATAATACATATAAAGAAATTCTTCTAAGGATTACTATAAATTTTAATTTTTATGGAAATGGCGTATGTTTTATTTTTCACTTTTTCCTAAAAAGTTCTAAAGGGTTCTCTTATTTTCAAATTGGCTTTCAAATGGGTTTCAAATTTATGGGATTTATGGAATTATTAAAAAAAATAATTTTCATCCTCGAGAGGGGGTGGCATTCACCACCACGGTAAAAGCCCAAGTTGGCATCATGTCACCTTTGTTCCTTGAGGTATCATCTAACTACTCACCAATTTTCATGAAAATTGATGGAGGTTCAACGATATCGGAGATGAAAACCTTCAGTGACTGCACTGAAACAAGTGGATTGAAAGATATTTTCCCTAATTTTGACATTGCTTTGCACATTTACTTGTGCATCCCAGGTGGCAACGTGTCCGCTGAAAGGTCATTTTCGAAAATGTCAAGAATTAAAAATAATTTCACCACGTGGACTTAAGTAAATATGGTGTAAGCTCGTCATGAACCACCCTTTATAATATTTATTATTATTATCTATATTAAAACGATGAATTTCAAAGTAACGGAATCTTGCTAATTTAAATTATATTTTTTAGTATTTATTACTACTTCCAAAGATGTCAATAATCTCAGCTGCAAGTATACATTCGTTGGTAGACGCTTTTCCGGTATCAAAATGCGGTACCACTACCCAAAATGACACACCAAGTTTAGTTATCAAAAGTAAACTACCACTCTGTAAAAAACTCAAAGGTGTCGCGAAAAACATTACAGTGGAACCAATTTTACTAATCAGTATGTTGGCACATGTGGTATCTGCCCTTACGGTCCAAAATCTAATTTTAGAAAAAAGTTGTAGAGTCCATTTAGTGTTAAGCAACGCTACGTGTAACACCCTCACATACAAGAACAAATCGGATCTAGATTCTTATCTAGATTATGAGAAAAAAGTGCAGGTTGTGGCAACGAGCATGTTCATATGGAGGGATGCTATCATGAGTCTAATACCATCGGTGCTCTTACTATTTATAGGATCGTGGAGTGATCGATACAAGAAAAGAAAACACATTATTCTGAACGTTATTTTAGGAGATATATTTACGACATTGTGTTGGCTTATCTCCACATTTTATTTTTGTGAATTGCCCCTGGAAGTAACTATCTTAGGAGAAGTTTTACCAGCGGTAGTAACTGGAGGACAACCAGTTGCTGCAATGGCATTTTTCAGGTAAGCCCACTTTTATATTAATTTTTTTAAATAGACTATTTTACAATTAATAAATAATCATTTCGTTGTGAAGCGAAACAAGAGCCGCCTTATTTTAGTTAGTTCAGAGAGCGCCAAAAACACTCTAACTAGTTTCAACCCTTCTTAGGGTCTCATCAGAGAGTGCTTATTTGATTCTCTCTGAACCACTAAAATTCGGGCTGCCGGTATCGGTTCACACGGTGGCGCCCAAAATTCCGACAGCCAAAATCCAGACAGCCAAAATCCCGACGGCCAAAATACCGACACACCAGAATCCTGACACGCCAGAATCCCGACATGCAACAATTCTTGCATAAGTAAAAATTCCGACCACTACATTTTGAATATTTATTGTTTCCTTTTCAAATGCAATACCAAATCATATTATAGAATATTGAAATTGGAAAATTAGTTACTAATAAGTACAAGTACGGGTACCAATTATTATGTATTTTAAAAGAAAAAAATATTAAACACTTAATTTTACAATATAAAAGCTATACTTACTGAAATGGACGGTTGTAAGTGACATGATAATATCTATTATATGAAAGTAAACTTGAATTCGGGATTTGATTATACCGTTGACTGAAATATTAATACGGGTATTAATATTTCAATCAACGATTATACATATTATATTGTTGGACTATATATTGGAAAAAAAAATAATTTAATTCATAGGTATACCCATGTTAGAAATTTTATTTAGAAAATTAGTTCATATTAAATGGTAAATACTTTTGTTTAGTAACAAAAAATAAAAAAACAGATGGCCATAAAATAAAAAACAAGAAATAAATGTAATTATATGTTAAAAAGAAACGTATCAAACCTGTCGGGATTCTGGCCTTTCGAGATTTTGGCCTGTCGGGATTCTGGCGTGTCGGGATTTTGGCCGTCGGGATTGTGGCTGTCGGGATTTTGGCTGTCGGGATTTTGGGATAGACCCCGGTTCACAACCAAATAACATAATGGTATGGATGCCGTGGCGGCATCTGCTAGAGACGAATGAAAGTTTTACTTTTAATAATAACAATATCAAAAATAAAACTTTATTAGAACTAATATTCTTTATTAGAACTAAACAAGATAACATCCATGCCCCCATATAGCACACAACGTCCGATGTACGTCCATATAACGTACATTTAAAGTCCAAACGTCCATGGACCAAAACTGGACGTACTATGTACGTACATTACGGGACGTCCATTGGACGTTTGATTTCAACGTACATTGGACATCCATTTGTGGTCCATGGATATTTTACACAAAACGCGACTATTATATTAAGTCCCAATACAAACTAAATGAGAATCTTCTTGACAACGTTGTCGCTCTTCGCGCTATCGGTCGTGAAAGGTGTAGTATTAGGCAGGTACTTTTAGTAGGGGATTATCGCTGTTAATTGTTGTGGAATACTGAAGGATGGTTTATTTATGATAATTCACAGAATGGCAAACGCGCTTGTAATATACAACAACGGTACTGACTCTAAAAATAGTTTGGAACAGAAACAGAACAGAGATTAAACCTCTTTTAATGTGCATGCTTCCTAGGGCGTCATTATCTGAATCTCGTCTTTATGAAAATACATCCTGTGATATATTTGTGTTTTCTGTTTATCGTGCAAGTGCAGTCGTGCATTAATGAAGTTCCTAGTTCCTATAATAAAGTATATATTATAATGAAGTTATAGTAAAGAGAAATAAAAAAGGTCTTTTGTGTAATATTTTTAAGTATCTATAAGTTTAGTATTATAAGGAACTATTTCCTATAAAGGCTTTTTGCTATGTATTCACAAAATTATGGATACTAGATTGCTTTCTGAAAAGTGCCCTACAAATGTCCATAAGACGTACATTGAATGTACATAAGGTGTACACTGAAAGCTCCAATACAACGTACAATGTACGTTTGTAGCGGACGTTCTATGGACGTCCAATTTTGTGAACTCTGGACATTCGTTGGACGTCCATCGGATGTCCATTGTACCTTAGCGGGACGTCCATTGGACGTTCCAATGTACACAGATGTACGTCCATTGGATGTCCATAAAACGTACTTGTGCTATCTGGGCCATCATGTTATTTCGTTGTGAACCGATACCGGCAGCCCGAATTTAACCCGGCACCTGCCACGTGGGGTGCTACCAGCACCCCATAACACATTTTTATCAAATATTTGTTATTTCAAGTTTGGTAACCGAGCTGTGCGTCATAGTAGCTTTCTATAATATTATATAGCATAGATTTGTTAGTGTTTGAAGTGGTTATTTAGGGTCATTCTGAACTTATAGCTCTAAAGTCGAATTGGGGTGTCATCATCTGGCACTTTAAGTTTTAAATTTTTTTTTGTATTTTTGATAAACAGGTCAAATTTACATTTTTTATTGAAATAACTGATTTAAATTATTAATATAGACTCTATACTCGCTAAGTTTTAATTTTTTTAGATATTTTACTTGACTTCATTTATTATGGCTTGGTACTTGCTAATTTGCTTATAACATCTTTTTCATTTTATTTTTTAACTTTTGTAACATATAAGTGGCTAATAAGTTAATAAAACATGGTTTTTTATATTCTTGTGTTACTCAACGCATTATTTTGTTTTTTAAACAAGTAGATCACAGAAAAATTTTAAGTGGTGCTGTGAGCACCCCACGTGGCAGTTGGCGCCTTGCTAAGCCACGTGGCAGATGCCGGGTTAAGTGGTTCAGAGAGAATCAAATAAGCACTCTCTGATGAGCTCCAAGAAGGGTTGAGACTAGTTAGGGTACCTTTGGAGCTCTATGAACTAACTAAAATAAGACGGCTCTTGTTTCGCTTCACAATTAAATGATTTATTTATTATTTTTATTCAGCTCAAGCTTGTCAAAAGCTCGGCTCGGCTTGCCTTCTCAGTATAACATTGCAAAGTGTTGTTAGTCGATCTGTTTTTGTTCCCCCAGAAAACACAAAAAACGCCGATATTAGTTTATTAACCTATGAACTGCCAATAGTGTCAAAATTTCATAACAGTGGAGTAAACTTGTCTCAGGTTGGACCAATTACAAACAAGCATTACGGCGTGGTAAATTTGAAAATATTTCTCCTAGTTTAAAAACAGGGTATAGTACTGGTTGTAACGTTGTGATCCCAATTTCAGTTCTTTTATGCTAACCCTTTAAATATGTATATATTTTCCTTTCTCTCTCTCTCTCTCTCTCTCTCTCTCTCTCTCTCTCTCTCTCTCTCTCTCTCTCTCTCTCTCTCTCTCTCTCTCTCTTTCTTTCTCTTTCTCTCTTTCTCTCTCTTTCTCTCGCTCATTTCCAGTCAAATTCAAATAAAGTTTAGTTTTACCAAGTTGGTCTCTATTTTTTATGTATACACTGCGCGTAAGAGAAAACGGGCACCCAAAAAAATGAGTCATTTTTGATGTCTCGAAATTTCTAAACGTGTTGTCCGATTTAAGTGATTATTTCAATATGTTATAGCCTTATTCTTTAACAATATCGCTGTCAGTGGCGGCCGGTCGGGGTCGGCAGGGTCGGCAGTGCCGACCCACACATTTATAGATATAGATTTTTTTAATATTATTATCTGTGAAGTAAAAAAAATCTGTCAGATAATACCGACTAAACTTTATTCATGGTTTTTAAAAGGATTTGATCAATCCGAGCGTTAAGTGATCCCTGCGCATAACAGATATCTCAAAAAAATGAATGATCCGAGCCATTCATCTGACTTTTCGGCTAGCCGAGCCCAACTCATCCGTAGCTTGACGATTTACACGTAAAACTCAACGAAATAACAAGTCGATGAGCAAGCGAACATACATTCTCTCCGTAGGTTTTTAAGCGGCAGTTACGGCACATCACCGATCTGCCGGTCGGTGTTTCATTTGGAGGCATCGCATCGGCAGAAATTGTCAAAAATAATCACGCCGTTTTACGTCGTTTAGTGGATATTGTAATTTTTTTAAGTTGTCAGGAATTATCATTTAGTGGACATGATGGATCGAAGCATTTGTTAAAAATCAAAGTAATTATAGAGAATTAATAAAATTGTTTTAGAAATATTTACTTTCTGATTCGAAGTGTATTCGTAATACAGAATGAACTAATACATATAATCAAATAGTTACATTTTGAATAACGTTATTGAATCTGAGATTTAGAAAACCATTTGCTTTTCGCTGGAAGTAGATGAAACTTCTGATTATCATGTCATTCACAATTATCAATTATTGTTGTTCGATACGCGTTTCGTGGTAATATTTATGAGAGGTTTTTAGGTTTTAGAGACGTGAGTAAAAGCAATAAGGCCAAATATATTTTTGGTGTTTTAAAGAACAGATTAAAATTTTTTGATATCAAAAATAAATTAGTAGGGCAAACTAGGGCAATCTTATGACGGCGTTTCTGTGATGTGTGGTGAATTGAATTGTCTCCAGGCAAAAGTTAAAACTATTGCATTACAAGCTTTATTTATTCACTATTATGCGCATATAATGAATTTAGTTTTGCATGATACGTGTAAAAAAATAAAGAATATCGTCTTTTCTTGCCAGTTTAGCTCACCTAAACGGATTACTGGTTTAGAACAAATTTGTTTCGAAAAAAAAGCAAACAGTTTGTCAGACGCGATGAAATTTTAAATCTCAGGTTAGTTTTATCTAAGCAGATTATCTCTGGTAGTTTTAGTATCTGTAGCAGATTTTCGTGAACAGCTTTTGGAAGTTTTTGATTTTATTATCGAAGGCGACGATTTTGAAAGTGGCGATACCTCGATCCGTCAAGCAATCGGTTTGAGAACTTTATTAAATAATTACTCTTTTAATATTCTTTTAAATATTTTTAAGACAGAGTTTTCCCAAGATATTCATTGTTGTTCAAAATTAGTCAACTGACAAAATCTCGGAGATTTTCGTAATGATAGTAGTTTCCAATATATACGCAGTGACGTTTTGGATTCGCTTGATATTTCCGAATCGTCCCAAAAAAGACAACGACATGATACATATCTCGAAAAACGAGTAGGTATATCTTGAAATTTTGGATACCTACTATTATATGCAAATAGATACTCGTTTTTCGAATTTTGAAGATTTGAAAATTTTTGACCTCTTTGACGATTCAAAATTTAAAAGTTACCTTTGCCAAAGAATTTTTAAGATATTTATTATTACAAGTTAGGTACTTAAAAATTATGCCGATCCAAATATTTTCAGAAAATGGGATAAGTTACAAAATATCGTCCCTTAGCTTACAACACCGCTCAAGTCGAAAATTAACGGTTTTGACATATACATACCGTTAGATAGGTCTGCTCATTGCGCATCTAACCATTTGTCACATGATTTAGATTTCAGTCAATCAGATTCCGTAATTCAAAAAGTAGTGACACCGCGCAAGTCGTCAACCTGTATCATGGTCAACACCGCACAAGTCGCTCTGTGATTATATGTTTGTACGTGAGTTTTACTGCTGAAAAGTCTAGTAACCAAGAAATTTTTATAGAAGATTAAGAGATAAGCTATATAATAAAGTAATGTTTATTCATTTACGCATATTAATATAGAAAGAAATGATAATAAAATAACTTAAGCGGTGTTTACTAACGGTATTTTTTTAAACTTAGGCGGTGTTTCAAAAAGTAGTTTTTTTCGTCTCCTGTAAAGTTGGTAAAAATTACTTATGCGGTGTTGTTAGCTAAGGGACGATATGTATGTATAATTATATGTAATAAGTACTGCAATCCATTACAACAGACTGTTCCTCAATTTTCTTATTACCACCAATTTCTGCCTCAAATAAACGGGATTTATCTTATCTCAAAAGAATCAACACGTATTGTGGAAACTCCATGAAACAAGAGAGAACGTCAAGTACATCAAATAAAAAAAACAAAAAACAACAAATTCTCCTATGATGATTTAAGTCTTTTAGTTTGATGGTATACCTATATGAGGAGACAAAAAAACCTTGCCGACCCTGTCTCTAAGGCCACGAGCCGCCACTGATCGCTTAATAATATTGTTGCTGGACAGGTAAATTATCATTGTATACCGGGTGTACCAATCAAACTGTGTTTTTTTCTTAATGTTCACAACACCCTCTGGAATATTCTAGCCTTTTTAAAATATTGAAATTAAAAGCCAACTATAGCCTCGGGGTGTCTTAACATTCTGTTTTTGATTCATTTGCTTACGGTGGATAATAAAAAAGTTAGGGACTTTAACAACTAGCCATGTTCTTTATCAATACAGGGTGTTTCTAAATAAGTGCGACAAACTTTAAGGGGTAATTCTGCATGAAAAAATAATGACCTTTTGCTTTTTAAACATATGTCAGCAAATGCTTTGTTTCCGAGATACGGGATGATAAATTATTTCTGGCAAACTGACGATTTATTTATTTCTCTAAAACCGGTTGAGATATGCAAATGAAATTTGGTAAGATTTAAGAGGTAGATATTGCGCATTTTTTGACATACAATTAAAAAATGTATATTCACCATTGGCGTGCATACGGGTCATGCTACCCGGTCATATTACCTGTATGCACGCAAATGATGAATATTAAATTTTTAATTGTATATCAAAAAAGTGCAATAACTACCTCTTAAAACCTACCAAATTTCATTTGCATTTTTCAACTGGTTTTAGAGCAATACACAAATCGTCAGTTTGTAAGAAAAAATTCAACATCCCTTATCTCGGAAACGAAGGATTTGCAGACATATGTTTATCATGCAAACGGTCATTATTTTTTCATGCAGAATTACCCCTTAAAGTTTGTCGCACTTATTTAGACACATCCTGTATTGATAAAGAACATGGCTAGTTGTTTGATTTGCACAGTTTGATTGGTACACCGGGTATACAATGACAATTTACCTGTCTAGCAACAATATTAACATATTAAAAAATCACTTAAATCGGACAACAGGTTTAGGAAATTCGAGACATCAAATATGACCCAATTTCTAATATTTTAAACATCATTTATTATAATGTATAAACGTTTTCAATTTCTTTGCAACACGAAAATGCAGCAGCTGCAAAATACTGTGGTTAAATCGGAGAGTGCAGTAGTCCCATATCCTCTTCTCTCCGATTTCCCCAGGCATCATACTTTGGGCCTTTCCAAATTGAAAACAAAGAAAGAAATGTCACGGATCTACTAGCGCCATCTACCGAAAAACAAAGTAAGTTATCAATCGAAGTAGCACAGAAAACGACAATAAATATCGTTCCCATACCACTAGATTGACAACAGGTGGAATACTTTCTTTGGTTACAACCTCCCGAGATTTTCAATAGTTATAAATCATACAGGATGCCGAGGAAATTAAGATGAGAGGATTTTAAATAATTACTCAACAAAATAGTACTCAACAAAAGAGTACTTTCTGTGCTACTTTGATTGATAACTTACTTGGTTTTTCGGTAGATGGCTCTAGTACATCCGTGACATTTCTTTCTTTGCAATTCAGAAAGGCCCAACAAAAAATGATGCCTGGGGAAATCGGAGAGAAGAGGATATGGGACTACTGATGAGGAGGAAAAAACCTCCGAAACTGATATAGACTCTTCCTACACTCTCCGATTTAACCAGAGTATTATGCAGCCTCCACAAAAAGATCAGAGAAGCAGCAGGCATCTATAAATCAAAAAGGCCGGGACACTTAACAGACAGACGCTCAAGGAAATCCAATAGTTGATATTGAAGAAACAAAAACAACATGGATGAACTATGTGAAAACAACATTTGAAGACGATAGGAATGTCACCATCACACAAAATAAAAATGACGATACCGGACCACCTATTCTCGAAGCGGAAGTAGAAGCTGCTATAAACAACATTAAGGAGGGAAAAGCCGCAGGAGCAGACGAGTTCTACTCAGAATTTTTGAAAATTATGGATAAAGACGAAGTAAAAAGACTTACCTTGATCTTCAACAATATATACCAAAATGGAAAAATACCCCAACGGTGGCTAAGGTCAACTTTTATAACAATCCCTAAAAAACCCAATGCCAAAAAATGTGAAGATTATCGAATAATAAGCCTTATGAGCCATCTCCTGAAAACTTTTTTAAAAAATAATACATAAAAGAATATATAAAAAGTGTGAAGAACACATGACAAACACACAATTCGGCTTCAGGGATGCATTGGGTACTCGAGAGGCACTTTTTGCAATACAAGTTCTTTACAAAGATGTAGAGACGTGAATTGTGATATATATGTGTGTTTTGTTGATTACCAGAAAGCGTTCGATAGAATAAAACATGACGAACTGATGAAAATATTAAATTCAATTGGTCTAGACAGCAGAGATCGCCGTATAATAAACAATATCTATTACGAACAAACTGCAGCTGTTAGAGTAGGGGATCAGGTAACAGACGACATAAAGATAAAAGAGGTGTGAGACAGGGATGTATATTGTCCCCATTATTGTTCAATACATATTCAGAGCACATTATGAACCTAACGCTAACGGACATAGACCAGGGAATACTTATAAACGGAGAACGATTGAACAACATAAGATACGCTGATGATACTATCATTTTTGCAGACAGTCTTGAAGGTCTGCAGACACTTGTCTCCAGGGTGGCAGAAGTAAGTAGCAGGTTTGGGCTTGATTTTAACATCAAAAAAACCAAATACATGGTTATAAGCAAAAATAGGATACCCCCTGGTCAATTACTAGTTAACCAACAACCTATAACACAAATCACCAACTTTTGTTACTTGGGTGCAAACTTAAATGAACAGTGGGACCAATCGACGGAAATTAAGATAAGGATCGAGAAGGCAAGATCAGCTTTCGTCAAAATGAAAAAAATCTTTAATAGCCACGATATAAAATTGGAAATAAAAGTTCGTTTACTAAAGTGCTACGTATTCTCCGTTCTTTTATATGGCGTGGAGTCATGGACCTTAACTGAAGCATCACTGAAGAGACTCGAAGCATTTGAGATGTGGTGCTATAGACGCATGTTGAGGATTTCCTGGATAGACAAAGTTACCAACGAAGAAGTTCTACATAGAATGGGTAAAGAGCGCGAACTAGTCGTAACCATAAAACGTCGCAAACTGGAATACCTGGGCCTTATAATGCGCAATGAACAACGATATGACCTACTTCGGACCATACTTCAAGGTAAAGTGTACGGGAAAAGAGGTCCAGGACGAAGAAGAATATCCTGGCTGCATAACCTGCGAAAATAGTTTAACTTAACCACTACCGGACTTTTCAGGGCAGCAGTCAACAAAGTTAGAATAGCCATGTTAGTGTCCAACATCCGTAACGGATAGGCACCATAAGAAGAGAAGATTATGCAGATGCTGCATTTTCGTGTTCCAAAAAATTGAAATATTTTTACATTTTAATCCATTTACTCTTTTGTTGAGTACTGAGGAATCTTTCTTGTTGGAACTTTTACCACGCTGAGCAGCTGGGTTGTGAATTATTTAAAATTCTCTCATCTTAATATCCCCGGCATCCTGTATGATTTATAATTTTTGAAAATCTCGGGAGGTTGTAACCAAAGAAAGTATTCCACCTGTTGTCAATCTGGTGGTATGGGAACGATATCTATTGTCGTTTTCTGTGCTACTTCAATTGATAACTTACTTTAACATTTATTATCACTATACATTTATTATCATATTTATTTTAGTTATATTAGTGCAGTTAGCACTGAAAATAGTAGAACAGCACGCATGGGTCTTGCCCACGCTGGAGTCACAGTTGTTATAGGTATTGGAAACTTAGTCAGTGGAATCCTCTTCCATCAAGTACGATTTTACGGGGTGTTTGCAATATCATTCGTTCTATACACGACTGTGTATTTCTATGGTTTATTCTTTATCAAAGATATTTGGGAGTATAAAAGGGATAATGGAGAAGTACTCGAAAAACCAAGTAAGGATTTTTTAAACGACTTTTTCGATATAAAGCATGTATATCAGACACTTCAAGTTGGTTTTAAAAAGAGAGAAGATAGAAGAAGGCGGAGGATATTCTTGACATTGCTGCTTACTTTGCTTACATTGGGTCCATTAAGAGGTATGTATTGGTTTTGTGCTTTTTCTCATTATTTAAAAATATTGTTCCAACTTTAATGGTTATGCATTGGAATGGACATGAACTTATATCATTCGGAAGCTATTTTCTAGTGACAGTTTAATATAGGTTAATATTTTTACTGGGCAAATCATTACACACAATTATTTCAGGAGAATAGACCGAAGTATATCTCACAAGACTCTGTGACAAAAATTACGGAGAAAGCCGAAATTACAGAGGAAGATATAAATAAAGCACTAAAGAAAGCCATAAATAACAAAGCACCAGGACCGGAGAACATAAAAATGGAACTTCTGAAATGTGGAAGCGCAAGAATCGTGTCCTTTATACGAGTGTTGTTCAATAAAATTGAAGCAGGAGCCATATGAGTGGAATCTGTCTTACATATCCACCATTTTAAAAAAGGTGTAGCGAGAATCTTTTCCACAGGTATAAATGAAAAATAGAACAGCAGATGGACCATTACGGCGAAGAACAAGCTAGATTCCGAAAAGCCAGATCATGTCTAGATGACATGATCATAATGTCATCATGAGACAAGTGATAGAAAAGAACAAAGAGAAAAATATTGAAACACTTATGACCTTATATATATATATATATATATATATATATATATATATATATATATATATATATATATATATATCGGTTTTAAAACGTTCTCCTACGTCTTCCGATGCCTAGTCGCCATTCACTTCGGTCCATCCAAAGGTCTTCATCCAATTCTCTTTCTCTCATTTCTCGATTTATGCCTTCTCTCCAACTCAGGCGGGGTCTTCCTCTTTTTCGTCTACCATGAGGGGTCCACGTTAGGATTTGTTTCGGGAGTCGTTCTTCGGACATTCTTTGTACGTGTCCATACCATCTAAGCTGTTTGGTACTAATGTCATCTACTATTGTGTGTTTCACATTCATTATTTCCCTAATTCTGTTGTAGGTTACCCTTTCTAATCTTGATTTTCCTGCTGAGCGCCTCCAGAAATCCATTTCTGTTGCTTCAAGTTTTCTCTTGTATCTTTCTTTTATTTGCCATACTTCACTGCTGTAAGTGATTATACTCTTAACAATTGTATTGTATATTCTATGTTTGTTGTTGTTTGATATTGACTGGTCCCAGAGGATGCTATTGAGAAGGGTAATTGCTTTTCTTCCCTGGTTGTTTCTTTCTTCTATCGTCCGGTCTACGCTTCCTTCTTGTGTGATGGTCATACCAAGGTATTTATATGCGTCGCAATGTTTAATAATTTCGCCATTCCCCAGTGTAAGGTCCTGCTGTGTCCCACCGATACACATATATTCAGTCTTCTTTATGTTTATTTCCAAACCACCTTTTTTTGACACTTATGACCTTTACAGACTTAAAGAAAGCATACGATAGCGTGCTCAGGAAAGAACTGTAGGACACATTGAGAAGAATGCACGTTAAAGATAAATGGGTGAATATAACACAAAGACTGTATAAAGAAACACAGGTGCAAATAGATTTAGGTAATGAAATAACAAAAACAATCAGCCATAAAATGCCTCAAATATTGTTGTGGTCTATCACCTACACGTTTTAACATATATTTATATAAGTATATCGATCAGGCTTTGAAGAGATGTTATAGAAAATGGGGAACAATGGCCATAAGTACAACGGGCTTAAGAACAATGGGCACCAAACTTAAGTTTAGAGGAGACTATTAAGAATTATATTTAAGTATTTAGGGTCAATGATAAGTAGATAATAAAAGAGATAGATATTTAAAGAGGTGGCCTTCTGGCCTATTCCACTGTGACCTTTTCAGATCTGTTGTGGTCCTCTAAGTCCTAGATAATATTCTCTAGCGTGACTCTTTTTAAAAAGACTAATAGCTTTGAGACTGAACCTTCTATACAGCTATTTGCCGGTGTATTTTCTTCTCCTAATGCAAAGAACCGTACATTTGCCAGACTGTCACACTGACATAGAATGTGCTCTGCTGTTCTTCTTCCAGGTGACAGAATCTTACAATCCCATCAGCGTTAAGTGCCTATTCAGCTTACAGTGACCTCTTCGGTCTGCCTTAAATTTTGGCGAATGTTCTGTAATGAACTGATTCGCCTGTCATTGTCCTGCTGAATTCCTCCACCGTTCCAAAGATTAGTGAGCTACCCACTTTCTTGTAGCCGTTCTTGTTACTGCCTTTGCAACGCCGCAGAAGGGTTCCGGTCCAACGAATGGCATTGATGAGCCTTGTTTGGTCATTTCATCTGCTTTTTCATTTCCCTTATGACCCTTGTGTCCCGGTACCCAGGCTACGGTAACCTTGCTACAGTCTCCTAGTTTATTTAGGGCAAACACGCAATCCCATACTAGCTTAAAATTGACATTGAGTGCCTTAAGCGCTGCCTGACTATCTGTGAAGATGGCAACTAAACAGAACGTTCTTTCCTGCCTTTCTATATCTTCCACGCAGTGATGGATTACGGTTATTTCCGTCTGGAAAACTGTGACATCCTGTGATAGACTTACCGAGAAATGTATTCCTTGATTTGTCCCTAGTCCCTACTATGCTGGCTCCCACACCTTCCGACGTTTCTGAGCCGTCAGTGTACAGGTAGCAGTAGCTTGTATGGGTACACCTTCCTTCCAGTCTTCCCTGCCTGGTATAGTCACATATATGAACTTATTGTCAAAGCTATATCTCGTTGATGTTGTATCGATAGGCTGCTCCATAACAATATCGGCTTTTAGCTCACCAATTAGCTTTCTGTTGTCAGCACCATGCACCTGGCTTATATGTAGCTGACTATGCATTAATCTGTGCATCACTCTGGCTTCGCCCTGAACAAAAATATGAAGTGGTGGTAGATTCAACAGGACTTCCAACGCTGCTGTAGGAATTGTTTTTATGGTCCCCGTAATACACAGGCATGCTAGCCTTTGTGTATTACCTAGCCTTATTGCTCCCACTTACTGCGTCTTTTTCCACCACGTCACCGAGCCATAGGTTATCATGGGTCTAATAACCCTTGTGTATAACCATAGAGTCATTCCCTTCTTATCATAGGTCAATATATCCTTTTTCCAGGCAGTTAAAGTCGATTTAGTGGGCAAATCGACTCTAACATTTCCGTCTTTCTAACTAGAACTATTTACAGGCGCAAACTCTAGCCATAAAGGCTTTAAACATATCAATATCCTTTACTAATCCCAGGGTCGCAGGAATTTGAGAAGGTAAAACGGGGCTTTTGCTCGCCACCAGTTCAGCTGTGGGCGGGTCTGAGTGTCGTCACGCGGTCGTGGGCAACGAGCGCGGAATAGAGGGTGAAGTCTGGCAAAATCTGCCAACTCATGGGGGATCGGCCAGTCGAACAACGAGAACTTCACGGGGGATGGAAATAACCAAAACGTTCTTGAGGCTGAGAGAACTTCTTACAGCCTCCCATCTCTTTCGCTGACCACTTGCGAGAAATGTGGGCACAAATGCCAGACCAGAAGTGGCATTTTGAAACACATAGCAAAATGCTCCAAACCTGCATCACAGACTACCCGTGCGAGGACAACAGAAACCGCTCAGAAACAAGACGATACCAAATGTCGATTTTGTGGCGCATCTTTCGCGAAGCTGGCCGGTACAAGACAACACGAAAGAAGAGCCTACCCTGATGATTACTTCAAGATTCTGGGAAATGAGGCTCTGAGAATCAAACCAACGCGAAACAGCGAGAATTTTCAAATTGTGGCCGAGCTGTGGCCCATAGAGTCATTCCCCCAATTCTTACCGCACATTCTTCTACGTCTGCCCAAGGATATAGTAGCTTTCTGTGTGGTTTTCAGGATGTGAGGATTCCATGTAAGCCTATGATCAAAATAAACCCCAAGGTATTTTATTTCTTTGGCAAATGAAATCTCTTTTCCTCCCAGCACCGGTGCTTTTAGGCCTTGTAGTGCTGTCTTTTTGGTGAAGTTGACGATTTGTGTTTTCTGAGCATTGACTGTCAGTCTATCTTGTTTACACCAGTCGTCAACTATATATAGGGCTACTTGCATTCTCCCAGACACCACCTGGGCAAACCTGCCCCTAACAACGACTGCTATATGGTCTGTGTATCCTAGACAGTACAAATCTTCTGTGAACAGATTTTTGAGGAATTCATCTGCCAAGGTTGCCCAAAGTAGAGGTGACAGAACTCCTCCTTGTGGACAGCCTCCACCTACTCTTGCTTTGATGGTTGCTTTACCCAGAGTGGATATTACTATCCTATTTTCCAGGGATGCTCTTATCCATCTGCATATTACCGCAGGTGCGCCTCGTCTACTCATAGCCCCTATCAGAGAGCTGGTAGTAACATTATTAAATGCTCCTTCTATATCTAAAAAAGCGGCCATTGATCTCTTTGTCCTCCATTGACTTTGAGATAAGCCTATAGTCCAGAGTCCGTAGATTTACCAGGTTGGTATGCATATTGACGATTGCTTAGAGGATTACCTTTTAGCACTTCGTCTCTGATATACTTATCAAGAAGTCTTTCCAGCGTTTTTAATAGAAAAAAAGATAGGCTTATCGGTCTTTATGACTTTGGTGTTAGGTCTGATAATGTAGTGTTAGGTAGTGTTATCTTTTTGCTGAAGTTGACCATTTGTGTTTTATGAGCATTGATTATTATCAGTCTCTCTTGTTTACACCAGTCGTCAACTACTATATTTAGGGCTACTTGCATTCTCCCAGACACCACCTGGGCATACCTGCCCCTGACAACGATTGCTTTATCGTCAGCGTATCCTAGACAGTAAAAGTCTTCTGTGGACAGATTTTTGAGAAGATCATGTACCAGGGTTGCCCAAAGTAGAGGTGGTACTTGTATGAAAGATATATACATGAAAATAGGATGGGGAAAACAAGCCACGAAAGCACTCCATGGAGTGCTATGATATGAAACAACACTCCAACTAAAAAAAACAGAAAAAGGATTTTTCAGAGCGTAGTATTAAATATTAACCTATTATACTAAATGGCCAATGATAACAAAAATACGAAATAAAATACGAATAGTTGAATTGGAGATTATGAAAAGATGTCTACAAATCACCAGAGAGGATAGAACAAGAACAGAGGAAATATGGAACAGAATGGGAGTAAAACACTTTTACAAAAAAGTTGAAAAACGGAGACCTGCAATAGTACGGGCATGTACAAATAATACCGGAGCACATGCGGCCGACAAGAATACTGTACTGGAACCCGCCGGGAAGAAGAAGACAATTGTAAGCTTCTGACTTGAAAACTGCGCTATCATACATTCCCAAATCGAGCTTATCATTCACATTATCATATTATATTCCCAAATATTTTTTTGGATGTGTGTTATACGAAATTTTAATTTTAGGAGAAGCAAATCTGATTTATTATTTTTCCAAATTAAAATTTGGTTGGAGTCCTGTAGACTTCAGTATGTTCATTACATTTCAATTTGCAGTATACGTATCTGGTAAGTACATTTTTTTTATTTAAATAAAAAAAGATTATTGACCCTCTGCTGTCCTTGGTGTTTTTCAATATCTTGCATGCAAGCCTCATGTAAATCAGTAGATCAAGTTGATGGATAAGAAACGATTATCTACAGTACTTATTGGGAATAAACCACAATTTGTTTTAAAACTTTAAAAAGGGTAAACGCTGTAGCTGGCAACCTCTCACTTGTGCACTAAAAGAGCTACATCACAGAACTTGTTTACGATCTGATAAGAGATCATTGTCATTGATGACAAGATGCTGACATGCTAACCACCAAAATACAAAAATATTCGGGTAAAAACCCTTTAAACTTGATCCGTCATGGAAACATTGATTATAAATGTGAAATTGAACATGGATGCACAAAATATCTCATGTATTATGCTCAAGGTACCATTTGAGCCCTAATCGAGTTGTTCGCATGTTGAATAGGTAGATGGTGGCAACTGGCAACCTTGTGCGCTTTGTGCATCCTTGTTCAATTTCACATTTATACTTAATCAATCTTTCCATGACGGATCAACCTTAAAGGATTTTTACCCGAATATTTTTGTATTTTAGTGGTTAGCATGTCGGCATCTTGTCAGCACTGATGATGTTGTTTCCTGACTTGCACTTCTAAATAAAAAAATGGGTACATTGTATAATATGTGAAATTCATAATATTTTGGTTTTAGGAAGCCTGTTTGGATTAGTGATACTACATAAATGTTTTAAAGTGGACGATTGTATATTGGGAATGGTATGCTGCATTAGTAAGATCATGGCGAATTGTATGTATGCTTTAGGAACTTCTTGCTTCTACATGATGATTGGTAAATACCTATTACTATGCTGTTTTTAATAATAGATCCACTCAGGTCTCAAGGGAATCTTCTTATGAAAATACGGGGATACTTTAAAAATAATTTCATCATTCCAGATGATTTTTAGCTTCCATTTAATCACGAATCAGGTACATAATAACTTGCTTTGTATTGTTTTTATAAGCCTCTCTGCAATAATTTATCGTTTGTTTCATATTAACCATAAAAGATTCCGTTAATCCAATTGATTTTGTATCGTATACTTTTGTAATTTTGTAGGTTTTATTGATTCAGAATTAAATGTATATATGATATTCTCTGTCTCATTTCACTTGCATTAAATAGAGTTTACTGATAGTCTACTTGCTTATTCTCTTTGTATATCGTAATCTTCTTCTTAAGGTAGCGAGCATTTCTGCGTAGGCCTCCACCGTACATTGTATTAATATTACGCAGCCATGGCATATTTTTACACCTCTTTACTTTCTATGTTTCTGAAAAATGTATCTTTCTCCTCGTAATATGTGCCCTGTGTATGCAGTCTTCTTATTTTGTACATAATTGAAAGGTTCCCTATCCTGGAAGCCCGCTCTTCGTAATACTTCCTTATTTCTGACTTGCCATTCGGCATAGGCACCACATTTCAAAGACTTCAAGTTTGTTAATGGAGCTGGCCTTTAACGTCCATGCCTCCATTCTGTACAAGAGAACATGCCAAGCGTAAAACTTTAGCTTCTTGTATCTTAAGTTGAAATCCAACTTGCAATCAGTCAGAAATTTACGAAGCCTCGAAAAAGCATTTCTGGCTTGGGATACTCTGTACTCTGCTCTTTATTTCAGTTTTAGAGTCCCAACCTTCGTTCAGAAGACAATCCAAGTACAAAACAAATCCAACGTGCCTGACTTGTTCGAATTCTTCTCCAGCGAGATACGTATATCTTTGCATTTTGGGTAATAATAATTATTTTTACCTATAATCATTGTTTTTGTCTTCTTGATATTTATTTTCAAACCCCGAGCTTCACTTGCACGATTTAGATCGTTTAAAAGCCATTGAAGATCTTTGATTTGATCTGATACCATCGCTGTGTCATTCGCATACCTGATGTTAACAAATATGCCGTTTACAAGTTTACATTAATATCCTTATTAGAGTTTTCCGCTGCTTGTCATCGGGTGCATTCAGCAGACACAATCGCTAACTAATCGATTAGTGATTTTCTGCTGAATGCCACATAAATTGTGACATTTAGCATGTAAATTACAAATCGATTACTAATCGATTAGTTAGCGATTGCGTCTGCTGAATGCACCCATCGTGTCGGTCCGTAGTATCGTATCGTGTCATATCGTAATATACATACTCAATTTGAAGGGGAGAAATTGAATGTATTTATCCAGATTCCCTTTCAGATGTTATATAGAGGTCATCGTAGGTGCAGCAAACCACACCATGCAAGCTTTTTGGTTGTGCATAATGTAGCGTTTATCACGCTTCTCCCTCAAAATTTCCTTAGGTACACTCGTGTCTCGAACGTCTTTTCATTGTTTAGATGGCGCTACTTGAGATCGTTTTGCGCGATATCCAAGCCGAACGGAATGGTAGGGAAGCAAAGTATAAAGTATGCTAAATGTGCAGTCACTCGAGCGCTTTGGGGACCTATTGGGTTGTGAAGAGTAGGTCTTAAAACCAATAAAAGTTAAGTAAAGTTTTTCATGTTAGTCGGGACTTGTCCATTTTTAATTTAATTTTCCATTTTCAACAATCGTTTTTTTTTTAGATTATAGCGCCATCTATCCATAATTCGAAAAAATGTCTCGAATAAAGTTACTTATTTTTAAGTAAGGAATTCAAATCTGCAATAAAAAATGGGGGCTCCCATTTAAGATTTTAAAGTAACCCCCCACCCCACCTCTGTGGGGGTCGTGTTTGTTGCCATTCGATAGATTTTTCAAAAATATTGAATAACTGTATTTTTCAGTTTTTCGATCAGATGTTCATTTCGCGAAATATCGCGGGATTCGTATTTAAAATATTAAATTTACCTCACCCCCTCTCCGTGGGAAGTCGTGTTTGGTATCATTCGATAGATTTTTGAAAAATATTGAGTACGTATTTTTTAGTTTTTCGATCTGTCATTCATTTCGCGATATATTCGCTTTTTTCTTGTGAAACTTTGGGACTCACTCATTTCCTTACACCCTGTACAAATCGTCAGATTTTTGAAATATACACTGTTTTGCATGTACTTAACTTACCTTATCTTAATCTGACGATTTCGAGTTTTTCTAAGAATAGATTTTTTTTTCGGCCCCCCCTTAACGAACTCCCCTGCATTAAGAGCCAATATATGGTAGAGGTACATTTTCAGGGTACAAGGTTTCTCCCCATGTAATAATCTGACGCGCTCGAGTAACTGCAAAAATCCTCGCTTTGGCTCCCCTACCAGAAAGCAGTTCGGGTCAAAAACTCACTCAGAAGGCACGCAAACTTAAATTTCCTTTTCTGGGCGAAAATTCAGAAATTCTGGGGCAAAATCGGAGTACCATCGAAAAAATTACATAAAATCATAATCAAGAAGCCTAACAAACAGTATAATATAGACAACACGTGACCTATTGAATCATGATTGTATAAAATGGAATCGAGTAGGGATCAACGAGCTAACTTCTGCTTCTTCTTCAGATGCAAATCCACTAATGGATGTTAGCGATCATATTTTCTATTAACTCCCTATTTCTTGCAATGTGTATCAGATATTTAATGTCATTAATCCCTGTCCATTGCCTTATGTTTCGGAGCCAGGACATTTTCTTGCGTCCTATTCCTCTCTTGCTTTCAATTTTACCCTCGATTATAAGTTGAAGTAACTAGTATTTTTCGTTTTGCATGATGTGACCCAGATACGCCGTCTTCCTTTTCTTGATGGTTTCGAAAAGTTGGTGTTCTTGGTTGATTCTATCGAGTATCGCAAACTAAAGTGCATTATAAAAAATGTAACATTGTAACCTATTGGAATAAAAAAACCGAAAACTGGTTTTTGGAAAAACCGGTTTTTTGGTCGGTTATAACCGCTAGGTTAAACCGTAAGCAAAAAAACCGGTATAACCGAAAACCGGTGTTTTGTCAAAAACCGCCATCCATAATACTATAAATAACAAGAGAGTATCTTCCCGTAGCTCAAATACGCCCGAGTTCGCGCATCGCATGACGTAACTGGAGACCGGAATTTTAATGTCTTATAGTCCAGGCTGTATCGTCGCCCCCGTTAGGTAACATATTCCGATCCTATTTTGTTACACAAACTCACTTAAAAAGAGTTCCTTATAAAAAATATACAGAGTGCCGGGAGGTGCCGCGGTCGGAAAATTGTTTAAACATTTCTTTAAACAAATTCAAAAAATCAATTTTTTCACTTCGCATAATTTTTTTTGATTCTTTGATTCCAAAAAGGTCTCTTGTAATTTTTCTCTAAAATTGACTGTTGTTGAGTTATACTCGATTTAAAATTTGCAAAACGCGAAAATGGCCATTTTCAAGGCTTAATAACTCGGTTAAAAATTATTATTATGAAAGTCAAGAAGTGACTGAATCAAAGTTAAAAGCCCCCCTACAGAATTCTGAAGAAATATTGTCACTATTTTATTACTCAGGTTATTTTTAATTGTTAACTAAGAGCGCTAAGTGAGGCGGCCGTCAATGTGGGTGCAAGTGAGATGCACCATTAGACGGCCGGAATGGTGCATCTCTTTCGCACTCACTATTGACGGCCGCCTATATGCAGCTAGCGCTCATGGTTAATAATTAAAAATAACAGCTTAGTAATAAAATAATGACAAAAAGTTCTTCAGGATTTTGTAGGGTGGACTTTAAACTTTGATTTGGTCACTTTCTAACTTTCATAGTAATAATTTTTAACTGAGTTATTAAGCCTTGAAAATGGCGATTTTCGTGTTTTTCATAAATCGCGTATAACTCGACAAAAATAAATTTTAGAGAAAAATCACAATAGACCTTTTTTGCTTATAGACCTGGATCCCGCTTACCAAAAAAAATTTGATTAATAGCAAGCTGAAAATTTGTTAATAGCTTAACGTTGTCTAGTCGGACAAACTTTGATGTATGGGAACACTGGAACAGGGGAAGTTTTAATTGTGGAACAGTTTAAAAATTTGGAACGTCAGATTACGAAAACGTTCCATGTGTTTTGTGTTTTGTCGGACAGAACTTCCAATTGATTTGTTACCATTTCATTAAACCTTCATGCAAAAATTCAGAGTGGTGTTTATCACCAACTGGGCATTTTAATGAGTGGAACACGAAGAACATGTCAAATGACAGAAATCATGTTGGTTAGTAATAGCAGTCTGATTTTTGCATGAGAGTTTAATGAAAGGGTAACAAATCAATTGGATGTTCTGTCCGACAAAATATATGGGACGTTTTCGTAATCTAACGTTCCAGATTTTTAAACTGTTCCACAATTAAAATTTCCCCTGTTCCAGTACATCAAAGTTTGTCCGACTAGACACCGTTAAGCTATTAACAGATTTTCAGCTTGCTATTAATCAACTTTTTTTTGATACGCGGGATCCAGGTCTATTATAATGATCCAAAAATTCTAAGAAAATTGAACGAATCGAAAAAATTAATGTTTTGAATTTGTTTAAAAAAAAATTGTTTAAACAATTTTCTGACCGGTGCACCTCGCGGCACCCTGCGAATGTGTTATATTTTTTAGTAAGTTTGTGCAAAAAAATCGAATCGAAATAATTTACCTAACGGGGCGGCCTTACAGCCTGGACTATACAACTGCGAGCAATTCAAACTAATCGGAAATAATTCGGTCATTAGGAACCATTACGAACTTGGGTCTCCAGTTACGTCACGACTCCCTTCTTTTCGAGATGCGCAATATATTATCTTGTTATTTATAGTATCATGCCGCCATCCCTACTGCCTTGCCTTCCGTTCGGCTTGGACACCGCGCAACACGATCTCAAGTAGCGCCATCTGAACGATGACAAGACGTTCGAGACATGAGCGTACCGAAGGTAATTTTGAGGGGAAGCGTGATAAACGCTACAATAAATTTGCGAATGGAACACAAGTCACTGAAATTTTTAGAAATGTCCTAAAAAGTTCCCGTAATGAAGGTATGTGCTGATAAATAATATAATTAAACCAATATTTATTTTTTAGGTTGTACCCTCGACGTGTTTGGAGTTCTATTCGCTCCAGTTCTTAGATCAATTGGTTCAAAGTTGGTATCTACTGATGAATTGGGAAAGTTTCATTCTCTGTTCAGTATCGTAGAAACGCTTTCACCATTAATTTTTAGTCCGATTTACAGTAAAGTTTATGCAGTGACTATCAACGAAAATCCAGGATCGTATTTCTTAGTTAGTATAGTTACTTTGATACCGACCTTTTTAATATTCATGTAAGTAAAACTCTAAATTACAATAATGGTCACATTCAGGAGTCGAAAAAGTGAGTGAGCAGTTCACGATGGAGCGGCAACAGTTGTGTTTCGTCTTGTGAACGCTCTGCTCCCTAAATTCGTGACAGCCTATCACTTTCTGTTATATGTGAGTTTCGATACTTGCCTCTGCACAATAAATTTGTTTTTTACTTCATAATTATGGCCAAAGACCCTAGATTGTTTACCGTCCGCGCTATTTTCCAATTGATAATTAGTACTTGACGCCATCTTTCATTTGTGATTTTGACAAATTCACAAAAGTAGCATACGTTGGACGGAGGTTGGCGAAATTAAAATAAGCTCACTATCATGACGACCGTTCCGTAACACGTTCCGCAAGCAGCGCCACATTTAGAGAACGAATTCCTAACAGTTGCGGAACCGCTCCGTCACTTTTTCGTCTCCTGAATGCGACAAATGATTATCTTGACTCTATATCTATGCGGACCGACATTCCTGATTGTTACTTGATAACCCAGGCAACCAAACGACGTTTTTATAACGTAGATAACATGTCATAAAAATGACCAATTGACATGTTTCTATGACGTAGTACTGACGTTGAAAATCACGTGTATTTGGCTCATCGATTTGACGTCATAATTGTGACGATTTTCAAACGTCAAAAAATGACGACTATAAAATCACGTATTTATTACTTTCAAAAAGTGGCCGCTTTCAGATGTTTCAAAATAGTATAAAAAATAGGTAATAACATGAAACCTATTATAGGCCTTCCCATGTGTTGAAGATATACTACCACTTGTTTAAGATCGCTTGTGCACTAGAAGCAATCTAATATGGATTCTGCATGGTTGTACCAGCCCTAGCATTACAGAATTTTCACTATTTATATACAGTGATGAGCGCGCTAATAACCGGCAAAATAGCGCAAAACATGGAAAACATACTACATTGCGAAACAAAAAGAGATGAAACTAGTGGAGGTGAAAATTATCGTTACAAATGTATAAATTAACATTAGGTACATTACACAGTTTCCCACCTTTAGACGTATCAGAAAAGTATGACAACTGTCACTGTGAAGGCCGCGTCCCACCATCAAATAATTTGATCAAACTAGTTTGAGCAAACTGAAAGTGATAGTTAGTGACGTCACATCCTCAGTGTTCATTGTGGATAATAATGAAAAATTTTAATTTTAAATAAAGTACAAACAAGTTAGACAACTCAATACAAAAAATTTGATCAAACTAGACTGATAGTGAGAGCACAGATTTTTAGAATTTCAAAAAAACTGGAATTGTGACGTCATTTTGACGTACTTCCGGAGTTTGCTCAAACTGTTTGATCAAATTATTTGATGGTGAGACGCGGCCTTGACAGAGACACTGTCAGAGACCTCTAATGGTAGGAAAATTAAAGGTAGGAAACTATGTAATGGGGCTAACGTTGGGCCAATCAGTTGGGCCAAGGAGTTGGGCCAACGTGTACAGGACCACTTGGCATGAGTTTGCGATTGGCGGTCAGCGTTGGTCTACAAACCGAATCTTGTCGGTATTTGGTGCACAAATCAAAGGATTTTTGGGACTTGCGCGATCTGCCAAACAGCTGTTTGGTTATGAAAACTGAACACGTTGTTGTCGTTGAGTTTAAAATATTTGTTTTCTCTTCTCACAATACTGATACTGTTTATAAGTATTAATTTTAAGGTTGTTTTTTAATATGAATACTTTTTTCGGTGTAAAAGCACTGTCGTTTGCGCCATTGTTTTTTAATCACTCTTGTTTGGTACACTTTTCTATAAGCATTGAACGCATTGTACAAATTAATTGCGGCAGCTGCTACAGTCTCCACATCCATATCCATAATCAGAGTTTGTTTTTTGTTTATCCACTAAGAAAGGTTAATGCAGACTGATAACTCCACCAACGTGTAATCACCATGTATTCACTGTTCTTACTTGGCCCAACTTATTGGCCCAACTCATTGGCCAACTTGTTGTCAGTGAATACCTATATATTATTATACAATTGATAATATGCAATTTATGTAATTTGGAACAAGTAGAAGTAAGTGAAGAATATCTCAAAGAGTCTGCCAAGGGTAAGTGGTGGTGAAAGAAGCTTGGAGTCTAAGATTGGAACTTCAAAATGAGGCGCTCTGATAAATTTACAATATCTTTGTTTCTAGAAAACGTAAAACCTTCATTATTTTTCTAAACCGGAGAAACTCGACCAAATTTGAACAACATTTTCATTTGCCGTAAAAATTCACCGGTAACAACCGTTCCTACATTAAAAAATGTATTTGTTTAATGTAGGAACGTTGTTGTTTAATGTAATAAAAATGTATAATGTCATTCTTTATATTCTCGAGGATTTGGCAGTAGTTATTAGATTTAAATTTATCGTTTAATTATTAGTTTTAAATTACAATTTTTTGATATATAGGTATTTCAAACTAGTGACGTCATCCATCTGGGCATGATGACGTAGTCGATGATTTTTTTAAATCGGAATAGGGATCGTATGGTAGCTCATTTGAAAGGGTGTTCAATTTTATATTCAGTAATATAAACAATAATATCACTATGTATATAGGGTCGCCAAAAAAATAATTTTTGAATTAAATTAATTGACGCAAAAAGATGAATGTATGTAATTTATTTAACTCAAAATACATAGATTCTATTAGAAAATAGAAAAAAATGTTTATTTAACAAATAAACATTGCTTTTCGCTTAAATTAAATGTTCAAACTGTCCAGAGGTAGGTGGGAGGCTGTTTGTGATTTAATTTAAGCGAAAAGAAATGTCTATTTGTGAAATAAACATTTTTTCTATTTTCTGACAGCAGTACAATGTATTTGGAGTTAAATAAATTACATACATTCTTCTCTTTGCGTCAATTAATTTAATTCAAAAAATATTTTTTTGGTCACCCTGTATAAATAATGATATTAATGTTTATATTACTGAATGGAGAATTGAACACCCTTTGCAAATGAGCTGCCATACGACTACTGCCAAATATCGAGGTGGACTCTTTTATTTGGCCCACCATGTATAATATCCATTATTTTATATTTTTTTATTTTTTCTCTCTCTCCACACATATTTTTTTATTTTCAGATTGTTATATTGCCAATCACAGAATCGAACCAAAAAACCTGAACACCAGCAACAAGACCAGAGTTTAATACGTACCTCAGAAACATGATTCCAGTTGAGAATTGGAAGAAGTTAAGAACTCCAGTATTAAGGATTGAATATTTATTTGTATATAATAAACATTTTGTGATAATTAAGGCTGTACTACTAATAAAATTAGATAAAAGTATTTTCCCATATTCCTAGGTATTCCAGTCACTGGCCTTATAGACCTTATGATAACACTAGGTCCGATTTTTTTTTCAGAAATTTGTACAATAAAAAAAGCCAATTTTTGTAGAAAACTACACTCACCGGCACGAAAAACGGGCATTCCTTGAATTTTTGATAAAATTGTCGAAACACACTTTATTTTCATTGCAACTTTTATCGATGATTTGCGTGCTCTGATAGAGGGTTTTAAGGTATGTTTTAGAAAGAAAATGAGTACGAAAAATGTTTATTTAAAGAGAACTATACAAACTTACAAATTAATACAAACAAAAATAAAATAACAAATTGGTACCATATTGTGTTACAAGGGGCCTGCGGACTTTCAAATGTTTTTACTATGATATATTTGTTTATTTATGTCAAAAAGATACGGAGTTTAACGCAGTACAGTGCAACGTGTCTTCGCTCATTTTATAGATAGAGGAGCTTATACTCGACGTTCTGGAACAGGTACCCAGAGAATATCTACTCATCCGGACGACCGTTTTATAGTGTCTTCAGTACTAAGAAATTGTCATTCATCTACTATAGAGTCTAAAAACAGTCTAATACAAAGTTAATATTTTTGGCAGTACAGCAGTTTAATAGATGTCTATGTCTAGCAGTGATTATTATTATTACGATGATTGTTGGTAGTAACTCAATTACCAAGTATTGACTAGTCGTCGTAAGGGTAAAGCTAAACACGCGGCACACAATTGGAAAGAAAAATAAAGCCGTGTGAAGTTGGCACCTCTAAATACGATTTTTTCAAAAAAAAATTTATTTTTTAATTGTCCATCAAATGTCCACTCTTGTCCAGCAAAAAATTTTTTTTTGTCCACCTTTTGTTTACGAGATACTAAAAAAACGTGAAATAAGGGCCAACAGTTCGAAGTCAAAAAAACGTCGTAAAAACTGATACGTTTGATTGTCCAACTGCTGTCCACACTTGTCCAGGCATTTTTTTAATTGTCCTTTTATTTATTTAAATTAGCAATAATTATCGTTTGTTAGTAAAAATGCGAAAAAATGAGAATTTTGGAAATTTTCTTTCACGTTTGATTGTCCATCGAATGTCCACCCTTGTCCAGCAAAAATTTTTTTTTGTCCACCTTTTGTTTACGAGATACTAAAAAAACGTGAAATAAGGCCCAGCACCCCGAAGTCAAAAAAACGTCGTAAAAACTGATACGTTTGATTGTCCAACTGTTGTCCACACTTGTCCAGGCATTTTTTTAATTGTTCACCTTTTGTTTATTTAAATTAGCAATAATTATTGTTTGTTAGTAAAATGCCAAAAAATGAGAATTTTTGGAAATTTTTTTTTCACGTTTGATTGTCCGTCGCAATGTCCACCCTTGTGTAACAAAAAGTTTTTTTGTCCACCTTTTTTGAAAAATATAGTTTAAAATAATTTTTCGGACCGGGAAAAAGTACAGTTTTCCGAATTCGAGATAAAGTCGTCAAAACTGACAGGTTTCGATTGTCCAATAGTTGTCCACACGTGTTCAGGTATTTTTTTTACTTTTCCACTTTTTTCTTCATTATAGGAATAGTTTTTTAATAAAAATGTCAAGAAAAAAAAAACTAATATTTACTCGTATGATTGTAAATCTCGGCTTCGCCGCCTCTGTGTACAAACTTCACACTCGTAAATAAAATAAGTCCTAGTTATGTAATATACTATTTTTGAAATTTTTTTTCATATTTGATTGTCAATCGAATTTCCATCCTTGTTTAGTTTAAAAGTTTTTTCTGTCTACCTGTTGTTCAAGAGATTTGAAAAAAAAACAAGAAATAAGGCCCCGCACTCCGAATTGAAAAAAAAGTCGTGAAAACCGATACGTTTAATTGTCCAACAGTTTTCCACACCTGTGCAAGCATTTTTTTACCTGTCCATCTTTCTTTTACATTTTATATCAATAATTTTAATTTGTTATCAAAATCTTCAGAAAATGCAAATTTTTGAAAAATTTGTCTTTTACGCTTGATTGTCTATCGAATATCCACTCTTGTCCAGCTAGAAGTTTTTTTTGTTCACCGTTTATGGAAAATATGGATTCAACAATATTTTGAGATTGACAAAAAGCGCAGCAATTCGACTTTGGAAATAGTCGTTCAAAATCGAAAGGTATAATTATCCAAGAAGCTTGCCCCAACGGTAATTAAGACGTATATTCTCAGCAACTATAATGCCAAATTCAGTAATATTTACAAAAGACTAAATATCTTGGTCGTATCTTAGTCAAACAAAATCAATTGTAGTACATTTTGCACCACGGATAAATAGCTATTTTCGTACGTGTGAGCAAGAAGTCGATTTTGGCGAAGACGAATTTTTTAAGGCGAGGCGTAGCCGAGCCGTAAAATCGTCTGAGCCTAAATCGACGATTGCTCACAGGTGCGAACATAATTTTTCATGGTGAAGGCTCAAAAATTGTAATTTTGCGTTACGCACACGTACAAAAATCACGCTTTTTGTGGCTGAAGCATGAAAATGCTTTTTTTGCATGTGTGAAAAATTGTGTTCGTATGTACACATGAAATAATCATATGAGTGAATAAAAAATTCTGTCCATGATGCGAAGATATATTTATTCGAACACAGGCTAAAAATCTCACTTTCGTCCACGCTGCGGAAAAAAACTGAACTATTTTACATGTAATATAATTAAATAGAATATTTTCAAGTATATATATTTTAGAAAATGAATTGAACACTTTTTCAAATAACTATAACTGATGAGCAAGTTGACTGTTCATAGCTTTTACGCTATGATCGCAATTGCGATCAACAAAAAAAAAGAAAAATAGAAAGTGTACAAATAAAAAAAATGCCAAAATAGGTCTAGACATCAGTTGGACAGTCAAATTTATTAGTTTTTACGATCTTTTTTCAAAGTCCAGGTGCTTGGCCTTATTATGGGTCAAATATATGTATCATTTTCTAATTATCTCTTAGGCTAAAAATGGACAACGAAAATTTTCTTGCGAAGCAATAGTGAAAGTTAAAAACATCAAACAAACAATAATATATATATCTTCACTAGTGTGGAAAAGTTTTTTTAAACGAATTTGAGGGTTGCAATGCGAACCGAAGGCGAGCAATGTAATCAGATGGGTTAAAAAAACTGTTCCACATTAGTTAAGAACGATATTTTATTCAACAATGTGTGAAAATGCGAATATTGCATAGCTCGAGCGTGTGGAAAAGTAACCTTTCCTACACGGCGTTGAATAAAAATATCATTTTTTGGAATTCGCATTCATGATCCATTGTTGCTACCAAACTAAAAAATATTGCTGAGAAAAAACCAATGTTTCACAAGTAATAAAAATGTCTGAACACGAATGGACAACTATTGGACAATCCAAAGCTGTTAGTCCTGACAACTTTTTCTCGAATTCGGAATCTTGTACTTCTTCCCTGTCCAAAAAATTTCTTTCAACTATTTTTTTCAAAAAAGGTGGACAAAAAAACTTTTTGTTGGACAAGGGTGGACATTCGACGGACAAACAAACGTGAAAAAAATATCCAAAAATTCTCATTTTTTGGCATTTTACTAACAAACAATAATTATTGCTAATTTAAATAAACAAAAGGTGGACAATTAAAAAAAATGCCTGGTCAAGTGTGGACAACAGTTGGACAATCAAACGTATCAGTTTTTACGACGTTTTTTTGACTTCGGGGTGTTGGGCCTTATTTCACGTTTTTTTAGTATCTCGTAAACAAAAGGTGGACAAAAAAATTATTGCTGGACAAGGGTGGACATTCGATGGACAATCAAACGTGAAAAAAAATTTCCAAAAATTCTCATTTTTTGGAATTTTTACTAAAAAAAACGATAATTATTGCTAATTTAAATAAATAAAAGGTGGTCAATTAAAAAAAAAATGCCTGGTCAAGTGTGGACAACAGTTGGACAATCAAACGTATCAGTTTTTACGACGTTTTTTTGACTTCGGGGTATTGGGCCTTATTTCACGTTTTTTTAGTATCTCGTAAACAAAAGGTGGACAAAAAAAATTTTTTGCTGGACATGGGTGGACATTCGATGGACAATCAAACGTGAAAAAAAATTTCCAAAAATTCTCATTTTTTTGGCATTTTTACTAACAAACGATAATTATTGCTAATTTAAATAAATAAAAGGTGGACAATTAAAAAATATGCCTGGACAAGTGTGGACAACAGTTGGACAATCAAACGTATCAGTTTTTACGACGTTTTTTTGACTTCGGGGTGTTGGGCCTTATTTCACGTTTTTTTAGTATGTCGTAAAAAAAAGGTGGACAAAAAAAATTTTTTGCTGAACAAGGGTGGACATTCGATGGACAATCAAACGTGAAAAAAAATTTCCAAAAATTCTCATTTTTTTGGCATTTTTACTAACAAACGATAATTATTGCTAATTTAAATAAATAAAAGGTGGACAATTAAAAATAAATGCCTGGACAAATGTGGACAACAGTTGGACAATCAAACGTATCAGTTTTTACGACGTTTTTTTGACTTTGGGGTGTTGGGCCTTATTTCACGTTTTTTTTAGTATCTCGTAAACAAAAGGTGGACAAAAAAAATTTTTTGCTGGACAAGAGTGGACATTTGATAAACAATTAAAAATTAAAAAAAATTTTGAAAAAATCGTATTTAGAGGTGCCAACTTCACACGGCTGAAAAATAATATTAAGAAATCAAAGTATAATTTTCAAAACATATTTCAGCCTCACCAACGCCTGGAGAAGACAATGGGAGAGCGACTCACGACAGGAAGTACACCAAATGGCTTGTGTCGATAGGCTTTGAACTGCCTCGCAATACATGGACAGCGCTGAACAGAATAAGAACTTAAGAACAAGCAGCGGTAGATCGATATACCTAGTAATACCTCTGTTTTAGCTGTCTTTGAGACCTACTGACATTATTCTACCTGCTACATTTTTTCATAACTGTTTTCGGCTGTTATTGCAGCTCCCAAGTAGAAATAATTAAATGTACATACGACATACGAAATCCCTAATTTTTAACGGTAAAATTTAAGATAATTTGTCATGCTGTGGCTTAGGACAGGACAATTAGCAAACTTATATTATTCTTATCGTAGCTAATTTGGTAGTTATTTTTTGATGGGGAATCTAATATATTTCATTTTTTAAGCTTGTGCATTAGATATACGTAACAATATTAAAAACATAATGTTAACTTTTGTATTTTGACATATACGAACTTTTTTAATTCAAAATTTTATATTAATCGCTATCAAATATACAGCGTATCTACTTAAGTTGGAAACATATGGGAAACTTCTTTATTATTAATTTTACGAAAAAAAGTTATTCTTTATAAAAAGTTCTGCATGCCCCGAAACCTAAGATTCAATCATCAGATATAAAATTTTCTCAATATTATACGAGGTATGTCAAAAAATATGAATTTCGGTCAAGGGTAAAGTACCTTTATTTCTCTCAATATCGAAAAATCTTATAATAAAACGTTGTTTGGAATTAAAAACTAAGATCAAATATGCAATTACATGATTCTAATTGAAAAAAAAATTTCTCAAATTTATTGATAGGTACCCAACATCGTTTTTAATTATTAACTCTTTTATTATTCATTTTACGAAAAAAAGTTATTCTTCATAAAAAGCTCTGCATGGTCTAAAATCTAGGACACAATCATGATATATCAACTTTTATTAATTTTATACGAGGTGTGTCAAAAAATATGAAATTCGCTCAAGATTATGGTACCTTTATATTTCACAATATTTCAATTAGAAGGATGTAATTGCATATTGAAACATAGTTTTTAATTCTAAACAACTTTTTTTAATAACCATTTTCAATATTGTGAAAAATAAAGGTACTTTACTCTTGAGTGAAATTCATATTTTTTGACATACCTCGTATAAAATTAATAAAATGTGATATCTGATGGTTGCATCTTCGATCTTAGGACATACAGAGCTTTTTTATAAAGAATACCTTTTTACGTAAAAGTAATAAAAGAGTTATCGTATGTGTAATAAATAAAAACGAAGTTTAGTATCAATAAATTTGAGAAAAATTTGGAAAATATTTTTTTCCAATTAGAAGCATGTAATTGCATATTTGATCTTAGTTTTTATTTCCAAACAACTTTTCATAATAAGAATTTTCGATATTGAGAGAAATAAAGGTACTTTACTCTTGAACGAAGTTTATATTTTTTGACATACCTGGTATAATATTGACAAAATTTGATATCTGATGATTGAATCTTAGGTTTTAGAGCATGCAGAACTTTTTATAAAGAATAACTTTTTTTCGTAAAATGAATAACAAAAAAGTTTCCCATATGTTTCCAACTTAAGTAGACACGCTGTATATTATCAAGTACATGATCTTCATTTTAATATGTACCTACCTACTATGTTCTAGCGTCTGGAGGAGTGGACTATGTTGGAACATTTAACCGAATATGGGAAAATCATCTAGCAGAACTGGTTGAGTGTCCTAAATGTGGCAGAAGATTTTTTCCGGACCGTATTGAAGTGCACATAAAATCATGTGCTGGCCTTAAACTTCAATTCAAGGACACAAAGAAACCATAATTTTATGAATTGTAAACAATTTGATAATAATTTTTAAATAAAATCATAATTCACGTGTTTTTCTACGTTCGGTAGTTGTAATTAGATTTATACCTACAGGGTGTAACAAAAAATGCAGGTCATAAATTAAAACACATATTCTGAGACTAAAATTAGTTCGATTAAACCTAAGTCACCGTAGTACAAATGTGCACCTAAAAAAAGTTACAGCCCTTTAAAGTTACAAAATTGAAATCGATTTTTTTCAATATATCGAAAACTATTAGAGATTTTTTGTTGAAATTGGACATGTAGAATTCTTATGGCAGGAACAGCTTAGAAAAAAAAATAACAGTGAAATGTATACACCCCATAAAAATTTTATGGGGTTTTGTTCCCGTGAACCCCCCCCCCCCCAAACTTTTGTGTACGTTCATTTCATTTGTGTAATATTTAATAGATCAATCCAAATTCTAGCATATGCAGACGACGTGGACATTATAACAAGAACCAGGGCGAGACTGCGGAAATCCTAACCGATCTAGTAGCAGCAGCCGAACAAATTGGGTTACATATAAATCAAAATAAAACCAAATTCATGGCGACTAACACAAACACAAGAGCTGGAAATGTTGACGCAGATCTAATCATCAATGACCAAAACTTCGAAGCGGTCAAAGAGTTTATATATCTAGGGACATCGGTTAACCCAGGGCCGAATTTAAGGGGGGGCAGGCTGGGCAGCTGCCCGGGGCACCCACAAAGCTCCAAACATGAACCCCACAGATTCATTTAAACAGACATTGGCAGGAGATACAGGAGTTCGACAATGTATGACAAGTATAAAATGAAGGAGTGATAATAATAATACATTGTTCATGCTTATGTTTTTCACCTTCCACCCGGTGAGTGTATTGCTTCGTTTGTAAATTCTTATCTAGTGTTCGTACACATTTTAGCCACAGAGTCACAGAGGATTTTGTGGAAATAGCAAAACAGAAAATGGTAACTCAAAGACTAATTTTAGTGTTATAAAGTTTATTTGTGTGTGAACAAGATTTAGCATTTCACAGCGAAAATGAGTTATCGAGTTCATCACAAAATGAAAATTATTTGGGAATACTCCATTTACTAGCTGAATATGATCAATTTTTGCAGCACCATATTTTAATAAATATTCAAATTCTGGAAGCGGACATGTCAACTATCTTTTTTTTTTTTTTTATTTTATTATCAGCATCAACCACTTTGGGTTATTAGCTGTACTGTCATTAATACATGGTTACTTAAATCTAATAACATTTTGACTATTACATAAGTTCACATTTAGGTAACAATATAATTTACAAATTAAGAATTATAAAATGTTAACAGTGGTTATAGTTTGCTTAAAACATTAATGTCTTTCAGATAATTAAACAAATGTGTAAGCTTACAGTGTGATCCTAAGACTGCTTTTATATTGAGAGGTATGGAGTGTTTTTGTCTTTCATTAAGATATTTAGGACACTCTATTAATATATGTGTTACATTGATGTCGCAATTACACAGGTCACAAATAGGGCGATTTGACTTAGAGATTAGGTAGCTGTGAGTAAGTCTGCTATGCCCTATGCGTAAACGATTTAGCTTCACAAACAGCTGGCGATTTAGGTCTATCTCACACCAAGGTTCAATTGAGGGCTTTATTGTGTGTAGAGATGATTGTGAAAGATTCCATTCGTTTTCCCATTTGTTTAACACTTTTTCTTTAAGGAATGGTTTGTAATCGGAAACAGGCACTAAGTTCACTAACACTGAAGACGCACTGTGTATTGCTTCTCTGGCATGGAAATCTGCTTTTTCGTTTCCTTGAAGTCCAATGTGTGATGGAACCCATATAAAGCTTACTTGCTGCATCATGTTCTTCAGTAAATGTAATTGTTCTTTTATTAAAATACTTATAGGATTACTTGTATATAACTGTTCTATCGTATGTAATGCACTGAGTGAGTCGGTAATTATGACAGATTTTGGAATTTTTTGAGTACGAATGTGAATGAGGGCTTGCAGAATTGAATATAGTTCTCCAGAGTAAATACTGCAAGTGGAAGATAATTTAAATTGTAATATAGTGTTTGAATCTACAACTGCCGATCCCACACCATCAGCAGTCTTAGATGAATCTGTATAAATATAACAATGATCTGGGAAAGAAGCAAGTATGTTGAGAAAAGATTGATTAATTGTTGCATGGGGGGTATCAAGCTTATTGTATTTAGAAAGAGTTAGATCACATATTGCAGGAGGAAAGGTCCAGGGCGGAGGAGTAACTGTATTTGTCTGATTAAAAAATTTTGGGAATTGAATATTATTGAGAGAGAGATATTTTCTGATTCTCTCGTAAAAGGGGGGGTTAGTTCTTTTTTTATTTACATAAGTTTCTTTGAAACGTTCTGCAATAGTGTGGTGGAAAGTGGGATGCGATTCTATTGCATATATGGATGATGCGTAGGCTAATGACAAGTACATTCTTCGGAAATTTAAAGGTGGTTCTCCGGTTAAACATTGTAAACTATTAATGGGGTTAGTACAGAATGCTCCTGTGGCTATTCTTAATGCTGTATTTTGTATGACTTCTAGTTGAGCAAGAAGTGTCTTCTTTGCAGATGAGTATACAATTGATCCATAGTCGAGTTTGGATCGTACTAGAGATTTGTAAATAAGAATCAAACTTTTACAATCTGAACCCCAATTACGATTGCACAGTGTACGCATTAAATTGAGACCAGATTGACAGGATTGTTTAATGTGCATAATGTGGTACTTCCAAGATAGTTTTTTATCAAAGATCATTCCTAGAAATTTGAAGTGTTCCACATAAGTTAAGTTGTTTCCATATAACTGAAGATCTGGAGTTGTAGACTGCCGTTTTTTTGAAAATAAAATACATTTAGTTTTGGTTGTAGAGAATTGCAATCCTACAGCTTTCGACCAGTTTTCAAGGTGATTTAATGCACATTGTAAATTTTTCTGTATAGAAAGAATATTTTTTCCTCTCGAATATATAACTAAATCGTCAGCGTATAATCTCGCTTTAACAAGTTGTGGAAAGTTTTCTAAGATTTTGTTTATTGCTACTAAGAATAGTGTTGAACTAATAACAGATCCTTGAGGTGTTCCATTTGTTTGGTCTTTAGTGCTGGATAGTGTACCATTTATCTTAACCTTAAATTGTCTCTTACTAAGAAAATTTTGAATGAAATATAGCATGTTACCTTTGACGCCCCACTGACTTAGTGTGTTAAGAATGTCGTATCTCCAAGCCATGTCAAACGCTTTTGTTATATCGAAAAAAACCGCAAGACATTCCTGTCCAATTGCAAACGATTCATTTATCTCGGATTCTAGGTCAATTAAATTATCTATAGTGGATCTGTTCCTGCGAAAGCCGCTTTGTTCATTGATTATTAATTTATTATTTTCCAAAAACCACCTTAGTCTATTATTCACCATTTTTTCCAAGATTTTACACATTGTGTTGGTAAGCGAAATTGGCCTATAGGATTCGGGATCAGTTCGTGGTTTATTTGGTTTTAGTAATGGAACTATTATCGCCTGCGTCCATTTTGTGGGAAACTCATTATTAGTCCAAATTCTGTTGTATAGGTTAAGAAGATATTGTTTTCCATTATCTGGTAGATTTTGTAAGAAACTAACAGGAATATCGTCTGGTCCTGGCGCCGATTTTTTGCTGGTACTTAAAGAGTGATTAAGCTCTTCCATGGTAAATGTTATATTAAGAGGATTATCTTCAATGCAATTAAAATCTATTAATTTATTTTCCGAAATCATCTTGGTATTGATAAATTCTTTAGAAAAGTTGTTATTGTTGGAGTTCATTTCAAATTGTTTTGCTAATAAATCTGCTATTTCGTTATTAGATGTTACTATCTGTTTGTTATTGCATAGAAATGGAATCTTTTTATAGGTATTACTTCCAGATATTTTTCTAACTTTTTCCCATACGGTGCTTATAGGCATAGTGGAATTAATAGAGGACATAAATTCTTGCCAAGATTTTTTTCTGTTCTTTTTAGTTATATATCTAGCTTGAGCCCGTAACTTCTTATATTCTATAGTATTTTCAAGTGTTTTGTGACGTTTCAATTTGTTAAAGGATTTTTTATATTTCTTTATTATATCAGTACACTCTGCGTTCCACCATGGTAATGAATTTCTTTTATGTAGAGTTTGTGTTTTACCTATATGATTTTCACCGGCAAGATGGATTAATGATATAAACGAATTCAAAAGTTCATCTATATGATGATTTTCGTTGACTTCTTTTAAGCTATGGCAGTTCTGTTGAATATACTTTTTGAATAAATACCAATCGGCTTTCTTTAGATTCCATTTTGGAATTGGGGTTGTATTAGTATCTTCATAATTACTGTTAAAAGAGACTTTAATAGGATAATGATCACTTCCAAATAAAAACGGAATTACATCCCATGAAAACTTTGCTGATAGTACAGGATCACATAATGACAGGTCGATAGCTGATGAAGTACCTGTATGAATATTATATCTTGTTGATTGTCCATCATTCAGTACGTTTAGGTTTTTTGAGGTAATTATGTTTTCTAAAATTTTGCCCTTGGAATTTATTCCAAGAGATCCCCATATTGGATTATGGCTGTTAAAATCACCAACGATTATTCTGGGAGTGGGAATCTGATCTAATACATCTGAAATATCTGCTTCTGTGATAGGTAAGTCAGGTGGAATATAAATATTACAGATATTCATTTTTTGTGGAAAGGACACTGATACTCCTACTACTTCTAAATTACTATTGATTACTAATGCTTCTGATTCATATTTTTTGTTAACATACGTAACAACTCCTCCACTAGCGATATTTGCGTTGTCTCGGTTTTTATGGAAACAAGAATAATTCTTCATGTCATAACTATGATATCCTTTAAAGTTTGTTTCTTGTAAACATATTATTGATGGTGAGATTATTGAACATAAATGTTTAAGCATTTCTAAACGGGGATAAAACCCGTTAACATTCCATTGTAGTATCGGTTCGAAGATTTTAGTTTATTTCTGGAGCTGAATTTGTCGAACAATCACTATCTTGATAAGCGGGATCGTCTAGCATTTTTTCGATTTTGTTTATTAATTTAGTGCATTTAGTTTTCATGCTTTTTTCTGTAAAATATGGCTTAATTGTTGTTAACATGTAAATAAAGTTGGGTATATCCGTTGTGTATGTTTGTAATAAACTAATGGGATCAGTCGAGCTAGTATAATTTTCAAAAAAGTCAAGTGTTTGTTCATATGTTAAGTTAAAATTATTTGACGTATCGTGAAATACTGTTTTTGTTGGCATCATTATTTCCTGAATTGATCTGGTAGATTCAGTTTGCTTTTTTTGTTTCTTTTTGGTTTGTGTTGGTACTTTAAATTCTTTATTTAATTCTTCAGTGGGAGATGGAGTAGTATTAATTTCCGAAATTGTTCTCTTATTGGTCGTTGACTGATCCTTAGATATACAATTAGTTTCCATAATTAATACGGGGGGCATTAAATTAGTATCTGTTTGTTGGTTAAGTGAAGGTTCGGCACTAGAATTACTGACTGGATGATTTGGTTCCATTTCTAGGGGTGATGGAATAGACTTGGGGGATTCTTGTGGTTGTTGTTGTATTGGTTGTTGTTGTATTGGTTGTTGTTGTATTGGTTGTGGTTGTATTGCTTGTTGTTGTTGTATTGGTTGTTGTTGTATTGGTTGTTGTTGTATTGGTTGTTGTTGCATTGGTTGTTGTTGTATTGGTTGTTGTTGTATTGGTTGTTGTTGTATTGGTTGTTGCGGTTGGTGTTGGATATGAGAGGAATCATTTTGTTGATTATGATTTGAACAATTTGCTGCAACGTGACCTGTGTTCTTACAGATAAAACATGAAGGTTTATCTAAACTTAAATATATGCGATACGAAGTTTGATCATATGTCATTAAGAAAGAAGAGGGAAGGTCTATATCTACAAGTGGTTGAATATAAGTTTGTCTTCTAAAACTGAGGACGTGTTGAAATTCTGGAAGTTGACTACCGATTCTAAGGAAGGTTAAAGGTGACATTAATTTAAGACCAAATTTGGTTAACTCATTCTCTATTAGAATATGTGGAATAGAAGGGCAAACACCCGATAGTAACAGTCGTTCGTTTGGAGTTATCAATTTTCGTGCTTTTAGATTTTCGCCTTTAATTGTTATTTCTGCTGGACCGGACATAAATTTTTCCACCAGGGATTCGCTGGAGAGATAAATACATATTCTGTTATTTGATAGCCTTGATGAAAATAAAATATTCCGTGGATGAACAACTTCACCAAGTGCTATTAAGTACTCTTCTATTTTAGTATCAGGTAGCGAATTAAATAAAATTGCTTGCAGCTTTGAAGGAAATTGAATTGAAGAAGCATTGTTAAGCACAGTTGAATATGAGGTTTTGTTTTGAGGTTGTTGATGATCTTCAGTCATGATTGTTGACAAATTAGTTAGGTCGGATCTGGTATCATTTGGTATACTCATTAGTAATTATAAACCAGTTTCAGAACCAGAACTAGTTCCGAGAACTGGCCTTTCGGCCGTCACTTAACCTTACAAACGGTATGCTTTGTAATGTTTTGAATAAATAAATAATAAAAACTCACTGGTTTATTCCGTAAGGTAACTGCACTATATACTATTACTTTTTGCTTATTTTCAAGTTTATTTGGATATAAACTACTTGAAAAAAGATGATTTTTTGGGACTGAAATGTAAACACAGTTTGTGTTACCATGTTCAGGACCGGACCCCAACTCAACTATCTTTCTTCAACCATATGTGAGGAAATTGTACATCCGATGGGTCAAAACGTATTAAATGAAATAGTTTCAAGGATTAAGAAGTCAAAATATTATTCAGTTCGTTACATAGAATGTTTCACTCCTGTTGAAAGGTTTACCATATTTTTGTAAAATCTCAGTCATAAAGCAGAAGATATATCTATTTAATTCTCTAATGACATTTTTGCAAGAACATGATATCGATTTGAAAATCTGCAGGACACCGTTCTACGTTAATGCGTCAGTTATCAGAGTGAAAAATACAATAGTGTTCAGGCTGAAATTATAGAACAAAAAGGTAAGTATCCATACGTGGGTGCACCGTGCTCGTTGTAGCTGCTCAAATGGATACGGCATGCGCTCCCCTACATATAAACCGCAAACCGGTTGAATCAAAGAGGGTGAGCGCCGTGTTGCGAGCACCAACGTATCCACTATGTGGAGCTGCCACACCGAGCACGGAGCACCCACGTATGGATACGTACCTTAATATCTTTAGGTTGTGGATTCCTTGTGTCGCCATCTCTCTAAATTTAGTTTCAAAAGCTGCAACTGAGTGTTATCATACATTAGCACAGAACAGCATTTTTTAATTTCTTATAAGAACTAGCCATATGTATTTTTCACTTCATAGATACAACTTAAGAGAACAGAATGTTTAAAAGCTGCGTCTTCAAGCGACAGGAACGCAGACCGCGGCAAAAATATTATTGTTCCTAAAGAGCAAATACTACTAGATGGCCATGGAGGTAATGCCGCAAAAGAACTAGTTAAAGGTTATAATCAGATTAAAGGAGCATTATCCAACATTTCGGAGGACTATGAGCAACAATTTAAAACTCGTAGCATTGCAAATGGTTTGTACCTATAATCGAATGTGTTTACTGGAAACAGAGAGGATATTAGGGAGGACAAACAGAACAAGTCGTATTCTTCAAGATCCCAATATTGACCCTAATTCAAGAGTGGCAGCACTTAGATCACTTAAATAAATTATACAGTCAAGACGTGACAATTTCGAAACATATGAGAACAACAGAGAAGTTTAGAACTCAAAATTTTATCGCTATTATAGATCACTTCATTACCTCTTTAAGTCAGAGGCTTCCTGCATATGAATCCATTCATTCCAATTTTGGATTTTTACATCACTTTGGAAAATTGGAAAATTTAACTCTCAATGAAATTGAAGCTCACTCACTAAAGCTTACCAGCATTTATAGCAATGGTTTAGATGAAAACTTATGTGTATATCTGCTACAGTTTGTAAGATTCTTCAATTCATTTAAAGAGAAAATCAGCTCATCAAATATAAGCAAAGAACTTTAAATGTACCAACTGCTAAAAGAAAAGAATATGAATGATGCTTTTCCAAATGTTGAGGTGACACTTTGTTTATATTTAGTGCTAATGCTGACTAACTCCAGTGGTTAGAGATCATTCTCAAAATTTAAGTTAATTAAAAATCGACTTCGGTCTATGATGGGCCAAAAGTGTTTGAATCATCTCTCTACAATGAGCATTGGCCACGATGTCTTAATGCAACTAAGTATGTCCCACAAAATCAAGAAATTTTCAATTAAAATATTTCGAAAAGTTCCCGGACTTTAACCATACATCTTACTATTATTTTTAATATTTTACTGTAACAAGTTACAGCTCTTGTACTTTTTATTATTTAAAATTATATTTATAAAAGTAGATCAATATTTTTTTAAGGTAGGGCCCCACACCAATTCTGCCCAGGGGCCCCCACTACGTTAAATCCGGCTCTGGGTTAACCCCAATAATAACACATCTGAGGAAATAAAAAGACGAATAATAATTACAAACAGGTGTTATCATGGTCTATCGAAGTACTTATTTAACAATCGTCTGTCTCAAAAAATTCATATAAGGCTGTATAGAACATTGATAGTCCCCGTTCTCACATATGGATCAGAGGCATGGACGCTAACTAAAACAGATAAATCCGCTCTATCGATTTTTGGAAGAAAAGATATTCGGAGCAGTCTGTGAGAACGGAATATGGAGGCGTAGATATAACTTTGAACTGCAGAATATCTACAAGCATACGTTTGGTGGAAAAGATATTATCACTATAATTAAGCGAAACCGCCTGCGGCCCCTGAATCGAACATGATAAAAAATATTCTAACAGCTCAACCCGTGGGAATGAGGAGTAGACCAAAGTTGAGGTGGATGGACGGGGTAACACAAGCTGCCGAGAAGATCGGAGTCAGCAACTGGAAAATGCAAGCAAGGGACAGAACAGAATAGCGTAGAAAGCTTGAGAAGGTCGGGGCCCTCTAAGTAGCACCAAGATGATGATGATGATGATTTATTAATTAAACATAATGTTTTTAAAACTGTTTTTGCCTCTTAGTATTTTTTCGATAAGCCAGTTTTTTATCGAGATACGGCTTCTTTTTGAATATGTTTACATACAAATTTTATGGGGGTTTTGTTCCTTTAATCCCCCCAAAATGTTTGTCTACGTTCCCATTAAACTATTATTGTGGTGCCATTAGTTAAACACAGTATTTTTAAAACTTTTCTGTCTCTTAGTATTTTTTAGATAAGCAACATTTCATCGAGATGTGGCTTCTTTTTAATACGTTTCAAAATATACCTAAAAATGTAAATTATAAATAAATTTGTAGGTCTCTCTAATCGTACTTAAGGGGGGGGGGGGTGGTTTGAAATCAACATATCAAGCACATTTTTGTGAATTTTTTTCGAAGCTATGGTACAATTATTTTATTTTTAAATTAAATAAACATATTAAGTACAATTCAAAGAATATTTAGAAAAAAATTCGATCCAAAATATTGAAAAGTAAGCCGTTGGTGACAAATTTTGACAGGCAGCTCACAAAAAAATGGATTCTACGGTGGACATCAGAACTCGTCACTAGGTCATACGAAACAAAAAATTCAAAAAGATTTAATTATCTTATGAGTTTCACGAGGTCACAACGTCGAGTTTTTTTATTTTTAATGATTTTTGAATTTTTGGTATCACTCAGAAATCAAAAAAATGAAATTTTTGGTAAAAATTTTGTGAAAATCAACAGATTTATTATTATTGTTGAACAAAAAATAAGTAAAAAAAGAAAAATATCTCGACTTTGTTACCTCATGAAATGTCCTAAGAAAATCTGTGCAAAATATCAGGTAACTCGGCCGAGTAGTTTTTCAGTTACAATGTCCACCGCATTTGAAAAAGCAGTTTTGAGAAAAATGCGTTTAAAGTTTTGACAACTGCATCTTCATCTTTTTATTTGTCTGCCAAATCGTAAAGTGATGCACATTGGAATATGTTTTTTGAATCGAGGAGTAATCTACAAAAAAAAAAGAAGAACAGTTTTTAACGTTTTCCACTACGCTCAAGCGTGCTGGCGCGAAGTCGCGGCAAAGCGAGTCGAAGGTAGGGATATTCAACACGCTGTATCTCTGGTAATTTTACTCCGATTATTTTGAAATTTTCAGAGAGTATTCTTGAAAGTATTCACTTTTATTTGAAATAATAAAAAAAATTAAATATTTCAAACCATACTCCCCCTTAACCATATACAAATGTGGTGGATTCGGCAAATATTCAAAATATCTCAATAAACCCTGGCTTATCGAAAAAGTAATAAGAGGCAAAAAAGTTTAAAAAACATTGTGTTTAACTAATGGTATCACAAAAATAATTTAATTGGAACGTACACAAAAGTTTGGGGGTTTTAAGGGAACAAAACCCCCATCAAATTTTTATGGAATGCACAAATTTCACTAAAATTTTTTTAAGAAGTTCCTGCCATAAGAATCCCACACAAAAATCACTAATAGTTTTCGATATATTCAAAAAGATCGATTTTCATTTTATAACTTCAAAGGGCTGTAACTTTTTTATGTGCATATTTACGTACTAAGGTAAGTTAGGTTCAATCGAACTATTTTTGGTCCTAGAATATGTGATTTAATTTATGACCTGCATTATTGTTACACCCTGTATAATAGTCCAGAAAAATATGGTAAAAAAGTATCCTGTTACGGACTTTGACTCGGTCAGGCATCTGACAATTTTTTTGAGTTTATGAACCTCAGTAACCAAAAACTTTTAGGTTTCTTGCAGTGGATTCGGTGGACCTGTAAATTATTAACAATTTAAGGCCCAAGATGCACCAGTAAAAACGTTTGTCTTCTGTTTACGTTAACTTCAAAAATCGTTAGGGGTTCCTCTTCCCTCTCGTCTGTTCAGCCTACCTCATCTCTTTCGTCTTCCAGGCATTCTTCTTCTTCCTTCTCTACATTAAGCATTCTACCCATCGACTCAATACATATTTCCTTGTTGTTCACAGGTCATCATTCAAACTTCTGTATTGGTTTTTAGTTGATTGAATGCTTTTCTGTTGCTCTGTTAAAGTTCTCTAATAAATTTACGGTCAGGCCATGGAGTTAGAGTATCTACATTGTAAAAATGTCGTGTACCCCATCCTCCATGCTATGGCATGCTGGACAAGCCATACAGTCTGTAGTCAACACCCCGAGGTATGAGCGGGAACACAAAGTGTAATCAATACTCTTACGATTATGAAGAGCACCTGGCGCATCATAAGGGCCTTCACATTTTACTCTTTTTCAACTTGTCTTGAGTAAAATGTCTTTAATCTTTTCTATCGGCCTCTCTTCGCTAACTCTTGCGTTTCTTCTGACCCCGAATGGCGATTAGGTTTCCGAAAGCAGACGGGTCACTATATTTCCTTCTACTACACCCTCTAGTAACCGAGCGATTACCGGATTACCGATTAATATAAGTAATCCCCCATCTACCGGTCAACGGCTTCGGGCGGATGAGCTGGTAAATGGCAGGGCACTCTGTTGTCCTGAGACTGAGAAATCGGTCTCGAAGGCGGAGGAACCAAGACAGTGGTCAACGGCATCAGGATGCAGAAGGCAACGGGAAACCACTGCAATAAATATCCAAATGGATTACCTTGTAAAAAACCATTAATGGCAATGTTCAAAACGAAATATTCCGGAGTAAAATGTTCCCCAATCGGATCTCCGGGGGGAACAGTGGCGAACGAAGTCGTGAAACTAAAAAATAAAGTTATGAGAATAGCTACTTGGAATGCAAGAAGCTTGTATGCAGCCGGGAAATTAATAAACGTAACAACAGAAATGGAAAGACTACATGTGAAAATACTTGGTATCAGCGACGTACAGTGGAAAGGATCCGGCAAATGTCCAACTAAAAACGGCATGTTCTACTATTCAGGAACTGATGATACAAACCACCGTTATGGCGTCGGAATAATAGTCGAAAGGGTAGTCAACAAATCGGTACTAAGTTTTACCCCATATTCAGAACGAATCATAGCAAACCAACTAAAGTCGAACAAAGCAAAAATTAACATTATTCAAGTCTATGCACCGACAGCAGAGAAAGAGGATGAGGAAATAGAAGAATTCTACAAGCAACTAGAATACATTCTGGATTCGACCAAGAAAGAAGAGGTGACCGTAATCATGGGCGACTTCAACGCTAAAATTGGTAAGGTGAAAACTGATGGATGCACTGGTGAATTTGGACTTGGACAACGAAACGACCGAGGTGAACGTCTCGTACAATTTTGCCAAGAAAAAGAATTTGTAGTAATGAACACAATGTTCAGATTACCAAACCGTAGATTGTACACGTGGACATCACCAAGGGATAACGCAGTCAACATTGTCAGGAATCAAATCGATTATATACTAATCAGAAGCCGGTTTAAAAACTCCATCACGTCTACAAAAACCTATCCAGGAACTGATATAGAATCGGATCACAATCCGGTGGTGGCTGTAGTAAATATAAGATTCAAGAAACTACAGAAAAATGCAGCTAAACAAAAGATAGACGTTAAACAACTGAAAGACGCAACTATACTGGAAAGGACAAGAGAAAAGGTAAACAACAATCTTAGAAACCTCGCTGCAAAAAATAGGAACACAGGCAATGTAGAGGACAAATGGATGGAGATAGAAACGGCCCTTATGACAGTTGGTGAAGGCTCCTTAGCTCCATGCAAAATTAAGAAAAAGGAATGGATGACAAACGAAATTTTGTACCTCATGGAGGAAAGGCGAAGAAATAAAACCAACAAGACAAAATACAAAGAAGTGAACCGTGAGATTATGAGAAAAATTAGAGAAGCCAAAGAGAAGTGGGTTCTGGAAAACTGCAAGGAAATAGAAGAATATGAAAGAAAATACGATAGCTCTAACATGCATAAAAAGATCAAGGAAATAACAGGTAAAAAAGTGAAACAAGCATCCTTCGTAAAAGACAAAAAAGGTAAAATAATTACAGATTTAAATGAAAAACTGGCAAGATGGACAGAATACATTGAAGAACTTTTTGCAGACGAAAGACCAGAAATAGCAGTGGCAGAACATACAGACGATACAACAGGGCCTGAAATCCTAAAAAGCGAGATAGAATATGCAATAAGGAACACAAAAGGGGGTAAAGCTGCAGGACCAGATGAAATTCCTGTAGAATTGTTGAAAGTTATAGACGACGACACACTTGAAATAATGGTGAACCTCTTTAACACAATTTATAGAACAGGCATCATACCAAAGAAATGGCTCTCCTCTACTTTTGTCACAATCCCGAAGACGAATAACGCCAGAGAGCATTCAGACCACAGAACTATAGCATTGATGAGCCACACACTAAAAGTATTTTTAAAAATAATTCACAAAAGAATATTTAATAAATTAGAAGAGGACATAAGCGCCACACAGTTTGGATTCAGAAGTGGACTGGGAACACGGGAAGCTTTGTTTGGTCTGAGTGTGCTAATGCAAGGATGTTTGGATGTAAACCAAGACCTCTACGTAGGTTTCATAGATTTTGAGAAGGCCTTCGATAAAGTCAGACACCAAAAGCTGTATGAAATCATAAGAAGCAAAGACATCGGCATGGAAGCTTGGAGACTGAAAAAGATAAACATCAAAAACATTGAGGCATTCGAGATGTGGTGTTACAGGAGAATGTGGAAAATACCATGGACAGAAAGAGTAACAAATCAAGATGTTTTGCTGAAGATAGGGAAGGAATGCTAAGTCATAAAAACCATACAAACGAAAAAACTTTAGTATCTAGGCCACATAATGAGAGGAGAAAAGTACTCTCTGCTAAGACTCATAATCCAAGGAAAAATCTCGGGAAAAGATCAATCTTTCCTGGTTGCGAAATTTAAGGGAGTGGTATGGGTGCAGTTCAATACAGTTGTTCAGAGGTGCAGCCAACAAAGTTAAGGTTGCTGTGATGGTAGCCAACCTCCGATAGGAGACGGTACTGCAAGAAGAAGAAATAAATTTAGATGGTTTCGTTTCTTTTGTATATTTTCTTTCCTTCTTAACTCTTTGTCTGGTAATTCTCTACAGTTTTTCCAATTCGTCGGGCTAGCAATTTTTTTGTAGGCTTCATTTTATTTCTTGTCTTATATTCTTGCATTGATCGTCCAAAACCAATGATTTTTACGAGCCCAAGTTGCTGTTCCCATTTCATCTTTTTCTGCGTCTATGTTATTAGTTCTTTTCATTTATCCCTTCTGCCACCTTAACTTTTTTCTGAGATAGGCTGTTGCTCTTAAACAATTCTTTTATATATTTCTTCCTCTTCTCCGTTTCCAGTAAGTATAGTGTTTCTTTTGTTTTCTCTCGTTATTACTACTGCTCGTATTTTGAATAGCTCGGCAGCGTCTTCAGTCATCTTTTACCGATTAACAGTATAATGCTTTTCTTCGACAGCTTCTATTTATACACATCTGTAAAGCAGACACATCGAAAATCTATTGTTTATTGTCATCAAAGGTCTATACCCTATTTTTAAACTAGGAGGAGTAATCAAAAGATAAATTCACACCCAATAATTTCACAAAAAAAATCACCAGACACATCTTATTTTTTGGTTGGTCATTCGACGGTAATCCATAAATATGTAATATTATATGTTATACTAATACGTCGCTAAAGAGTTCTAAAAACAATTGCTTGTTTATATAAATGCAGAGTAAAAATATAAAAACTAAAGGAATAACACAGAAAACACAAAAAATCGCCGATATAACTTAATTAGCCTATGAATTTGAAATGATAATAGTGTTAAAATTTCATAAATGTCAATAGTGTCAAAATTTCATTATTAAGTATGTTCGCGGAGACAGTCAGGGACTAGTCCATGACAAATGGGGCATGCGCACTGTAAAATAATATAAATAATACCGTTGATAGATATAGATATAGATATGAAAATAGCGTCTATTGTAGATCTGTTTGGGCGAAAACCCTGTTGTTCTTCCGAAAGCCGGTGTATCGGAAGAACAACAGGGTTTTCGCCCAAACAGATCTACAATAGACGCTATTTTCATAATGCGACAATTAGTTGAGAAATCAATAGAATTTGACAAGCCCATGTTCACATGCTTTGTAGATCTGAAACAAGCATTCGACAGAGTACGATTAAAGGACGTGCTCACTATCCTTGAAAAGAAAAACATAGGTCAGAGGTATAGACACATAATCAAAGAGCTCAATAGATCCAACAAAACACGAATTAAAACCACACACGGGCTCACGGAAGAAATCAAAATCAATGCAGGCATTAGACAAGGGGACAGCCTCAGTCCATGCCTATTTAATTTAATAATGGATGAAGTTATAGGTAGTGTTAACATAATGAATCAGGGATACAAAATGGGTAACCGAACCATGAGAATACTTTGCTACGCAGATGATGCAATCTTAATAGCCGAAAACGAAGATGACTTACAACGCCTACTACAAAAATTCAAAATAACTGCCGAAAAGTATAACCTGACACTATCCAAAGAGAAAACCCAATCGATGGTAATATCCAGGAACCCAATTAGATGTAAGTTAGTAGTGGACGACCATATAATCGAACAGGTAATGGATTGCAGATACTTAGGTGTGGAAATATCTAGCGACAGGCATCTGTGGCAAGAATCAAAACAGCAGGCAATGAAAGCAGCGAGAATATCTGGTTTCCTGAGGGATATAATCTGGCGGAATAAATATATGAGCACCGAAAGTAAAGTCCGCATTTATAAGACATGTGTTAGACCCGTACTGACATACGCAGCTGAGACAAGGGCCGAGACAACAAAGACCAAACAGATAATGAGAACAACAGAGATGAAAACCCTAAGATCCATAAGAGGTATCACACTCAGAGATAGAGTACGAAACGAAGACACATTGAGAGAGCTAGGCGTTCAGGACGTAGTGAGATGGACAAGAGCGCGACGACGCATGTGGAGGGACCACGTAGATCGGATGGACCCTGAACGTATGGCGCATTGGGCGAAAACACAGAAGCCCAACACCAAGCGACCCATAGGAAGACCCAAAAAACGATGGTACGAGAGTTGGAGCTCCGGATCGCAGCAAAGACTGTAACAGAAGAAACAGGACATAGTCCTATTACAAGAAGAAGAAGATAGATAAATATACAAGGTGTATTAATATTAATAATTTAGAGATGGTACAGAATAGCATTTTTCGGTAATAGGTTGGAACTGAACCTATTCCAAGCAAATACCTATTCCAGAAACCTAATGCGAGTTTATGATTCCGACGTGAAAAGACAATATATCGGTCGCCCTAGCTCGTTCCTAATAGTTGTGCTGCTATTGTCTTCCGCTGCCCCAAATTCAAACGATCAAACTAGTGGGCACCTATAATTTTGTATTTTTAATCTAGCTAGAGGATGTATGTAATTTGATTTTTAAATATATTTATATTTTTTACCATGTTTTTCCTACAATTCGTAAATCTATATTATAACACCTATTAAAACAAATTTTTCTTACATGTAATTATGGGTTTTTAAATTACCTAAAGTGGAGGTTTATTCAGAATTCGTTTATGCAAATGGAAAATGAAGACACTAATTTACTACAAAAGATAGGATCGATTAGATTATAGTCAAATAAATAAAAACATAATGCGCTAGAGTCAAAATTTTAACAGTTTTAAATGACAACTATCTGTTACAGCCGTATCGACCTGAAATCCTTTTAAACCCATCACAGATGTGAGATTTTGGAATCGAAACAGTCAACAGACGCCACCGATGCGTTTCTCTATGGTACCTATTCCGAGAGATCAAATCTCTCGGAAAAGGAAAGTGTACCTACTCAACTACGGCCAGCGCTGGAATCGAGACCGATGCCATCAAAGTTTTGTCACTTGTAATACGTGGAATAGTCGAACCGAACATATTCCGACGTAAATACCCGCTCCAGTTCCATCATACCAACCCTTAACTGAAACGAACGTCACCGATGCATTCCCTACTAACTAACCAAATAATTAATTATTAATATACTAGTATATTTATCAATCAACGATAATAATACATTAAATAAATATAATATGGAATTAAGTGCACATGCGATTTTTGTCGTGGACTAGTCCCTGGCCATCCCGCGAACATACATATTTTATTGCAGTTAAAGGGCCTAGCCGGATACGATGATGAAAAATGCCCCCAACTCGATTCGAATTCCATATAGGTTACCGTTTAGCACATGTAGAGAAATTCACTTTCTGAAATTTTTAACCCATAGGTGGTCACGTGACCCACCTAGAGCCTAATTAGGCTTTTAATGTTTTTATTTTATATCTCGCAGCCGCAAAAGTCGTGTTTCAAAAAGTCGTGTCCGAAATGTTTTAAAAAATTTTGGCGGGAAATTTAAATTTTAGGACGAGTTTAAAATTTTAAATGAGTATAAAAAAAATAACTAAGACATTCGTTTTCACGAAAAACATTTATAACGTGTATTTCTGCATAATGTTTCACCCTGAATTTTTTCAGATTTTTAAAATTGGTGAAACGTACTTTTAAAAATTAAAAACTGAATTTTTTTGTTTTTTTTTTTCGCTTTTTGATACAATTTTATACACGGTGTTTAAAAATGGTAACACCGTCACTAGGATAGATAAAAAACTGAAAAACAATTGGGATTTTCTTAATAAAAAAATTTTGTAATGCCATTAATTTTCAAGATACAGGGCGTTGAAGAAAACAAAATTTTACACATTTTTACGATTTTGCGGAAACTACTCGCAACATTGTAATAAAATTTGGCATGTTTTAAGAGGTAGTTAATAGGTTTGTTCTAGCAAGCAGTCAAACTAGTCAGAAACCGTCAGCAAACAGTTGGTCAGTGAGAAAACATAATACAGTCATCAGTGCTATCCCCTCTACTCGCGCTGGTCCACTATTCGCTGATGGTTTCAAACCGTTTGAAACTGATGCTAGAACAAACCTATTGTGCATTTTTTGACATAAAATTAAGAATTTTATATTCATCATTGGCGCGCATTCGGGTAATGGTCTGAACTTAAAAAAATAGTACGCCGCTGACATATTTCGACCTAACAATCATTTTTGAATTCCTCGTTCCATTTGTGACAAAAAATCTATCTTCCCATTTTTTCATACGACGCGACATTTTTATGTAAGAAATAAAACATCTTAACCCTTACAAAGTATTCGAACTACTATGTTAAGTTTCTATATAACAGTGGCGACGCCTGACTTTTTCTGAAGTGTAACCAAAACCAGATGCAAAAAATTTTATTTAAAAAAATGAAGATATGGCTAAATGTATATATACACTCACCGGCACAAAATTCCGCCACCCAAAATTTTTGATTAAGTTTGACAATCTATAACTTTATTATTTATACTTCGATTTTGAAGATTCTTGCACGAGTTTGTAGGTACATGTATTGATGTCAATTGCTATTATTCCGGTAACAAAAATTTTTTGCTTGGATGGCATTATACGGGGGTGAATGTAAGCGTTGTTTTTCCTCCTAACTTTAAAAAATTCTGTGAAAAAATTGGAGGGCTGATTTTGTTTCATACTCTTTTTGTATTATCCTAGAGGTATCCCTAAGGTCTTGTTTTTTTAATTATCTGAATATCTCTTTTGTTGTAAGAGCTGTAGTTAAAAACACTGCTTTGAAGGATTATTTAATTAAAAATATCAAACGCACTAAAATTAACAAAACAAAACAAATTTAACAACAAAACAAAACAATTCAATAGCGGTTATGTCCACCTCTTGCAGCAATGACTGCTCGCAATCTGTTTAGCATCTAATAAAAATGTGTTTTCGTTGCCTGGGAAATAGCCCGATATTCCTCTACCAGGGCCATAACTGTACCAAATTTTCTGGAGGCCTAGGATGACGGCAAATAGCTTTTTTTATTCATCCCATAAATGTTCAATATGATTGAGATCTGGACTGCATGAGGGCCATTCTAATCTTATCAATCCAACCTCAATTGTGTGAGTCAATCAGTGTTTTTATTTACAAAAAATCGTACAGCTCTTACAAGAAAAAAGATATTCGGATAATTCAAAAAACAAAATGTTGGTGATGCCTCCGGGAAAATATGACAGGACTATGAAACAAAATCAGCTATTCCATTTTTCCACAGAATTTTTTAAAATTAGGAGAAAATACAACGCTTCCTTTCACCCCTGTACAATGACATGCAAGCCAAATTTGTTTGTTACCGGAATAATACCAAACAATATGAATACATGTACCTACAAACTGGTGCCAGAATCTTGAAAATCGGAGCACAAATAATAAAGTTATAAATTGTCAAACTTAATCAAAAATTTTGGGTGGCGGAATTTTGTGCCGGTGAGTGTAGCTTCAATAATATCATTTTATATCACTTGAAACTCTCGAAAAAACAGATGTTTCAAGATGTTGACAAAATTTTTGATCTTTTTGGCAATTAATGTAAACAATTCCCTGTAATTACCTCGATTGTCAGAGTCTTCGCACTCAAAATGACCACGAAACGCTAGTTCTTGTTTGGCCCAAAAACATACAGTATCTATTATTATAAGTGTGGTAAGGATATACCTATCTATTTTTTTAACAAACTCATTATGTTTAGCAATATTTGCTTTAAAAGCTTGGTTAAGAGAACTTTTGATTTTTGTTTTGCCAAACTGAATCAAATTGGGTATACATCTTACATGTAGGTAACGGAGAAATTTCATGTCTCCTTTTTAAAAATCTAACACTATTTAAATCGTAAACCTGGTCCACCCATTTTTCTGTAGAAACCAGAAGACATGGCCAACAATACAGTATACCTATTTTTTTTTTGCAACCATAATATAACCAAGGAGTTTTCACTGTACCAACTAAATTTAAAATATCGAACTACTTTTGTTGATTCCTTTTTTAAATTGTTTAAAATAGGTCTTTCATTTTTAATCTCATTTTTTTCTTCAAAATTATACAAGGAGAATTACTTTTCAAGTAGTTGATCGATTAAGAAGCGACACTCATCCATGGTTAACTGCACGCACACTTTTTATAGGTACTGTCACCAATTTTAAATCTGGTAACAGCGCTACTGATACACAGCGCGCTTATGCCGTCGCTTCTTCAAAATTTTCAGTCACTAGCCGGTCCTGAGCGCCAGCGTGGGTATATAACCATTGTAACCAGAAATGAATCTGGTAACAGAGTATAATAAATTACAACTGAGTAACATAAACTCGTCAATATTTTCGTGTCTACGAGTAGTTGGCTATTTACTGAGTTAGGTACTATTATTACCGCATAATATATGTAATAATATATTTCTATTGGTAAAAATATTGGTAAATAGAATTATTCATCGTCATAAAATATTTATTTGCAAGATTTTTAACTGTTACCAATGGTAACAGTGGTTACATGAACGCTTCGCTAGTGCTATATAATCTACATTACATAATATACGCGTAACTCGTACATCCATAAAAACTTAATTCCAATACTTTGGAAGTATCAAGATATTTTATTTTTTGCATGAAAACGGAGCGTCGTATGAAAAAAAGGGAAGATAGTTTTTTTGTCACAAATGCAACGAATAATTCAAAAATGATTGTTAATTTGAAATATGTCAGTGGCGTACTATCTTTTTTTCTTTAAAAAGTTCAGACCATTACCCGTAACGTTATAAATTTTTTTCGCGAAAATGATAAATATAAAATTCTTAATTGTATGTCAGAAAATGCACAATAACTACCTCTTAAAACCTGCCAAATTTTATTACAATGTTACCAGTAGTTTCGGCAAAATCTTAAAAAATGTGTAAAATTTTGTTTTCTTCAACGCCCTGTATCTTTGCAAATCCCAATTGTTTTTCAGTTTTTTATCTATCCTAGTGACGGTGTTACCTTTTTTTAAACACCATGTATAAAATTGTATAAAAAAGCGAAAAAAAACAAAAAATGCGGTTTTTGTATTTTTAAAAGTACGTTTCACCAATTTTAAAAATCTGAAAAAAATCAGGGTGATACATTATGTAAAAATACACGTTATAAATTTTTTTCGTGAAAACGAATGCCTAAGTTTTTTTTTATACTCATTTAAAATCGTCCTAAAATTTAAATTTCCCGCCAAGAATTAAAAAAATATATTTTTTTTGGGACAGAACTTTTTAAAACCTACAACTTTTTTATTTAAAGTTTTTCGCTAGCTCTCGATGCGGCTGAGATAAAAAATAAAAACATAAAAAGCCCAATTAGGCTCTAGGTGGGTCACGTGACCACTTAGGGGGCTAAAAATTTCAGAAAATGAGTTTCTCTATGTGTGCTAAACCGTGACCTATATAGAATTCGAATCGAGTTGGGGGCATTTTTCATCATCTTACCCGGCTAGGCCCTTTGCATGCGGTTGGATCAATTACAAACAAGCATTACGGCGCGGTAAATTTAAAATACTCCTCCTATTTAAAAAACGAGGTTTAGTAAGGGTTAAGAAAAAACAACATCTACAAAAACAAAATATATTGAAATCTTAATAAAACACAATTATTAAATATTTAACTCATATAGATAATAGTATTTCTTCAATAATTATTTTTTATATCACAGATGAATCAATAGAAATGCCAGCTCATTATACAAACATATTACGTCTAAACTCACAATCTATGTTACAAACATATATAAAATTTAGAATCGATCAAAAAAAATTATATAGCTCTCTGAAAAATCTTGAACGATTTTGTTGAAGATCTCTTATTAATACTCTTTCACCAACAATAACATATTTTGCCAATATATATATTTATTATTTTTTTAATATCTGTAGAATATGAGTTTTTTGGCAAGAATATGCTATTACATACACATATTTTAGAGTCACACATAAATCATTAAAAAACACTTATTATTATAGAAAATATTTTTAAACAGCTACAGAAAAATAAATATAACAAAAAATTTACACACCTACATAATAGCTATCATAAAAATATACACATATAAATATAAATAAACATAAAGGATTTGAAACAAAAAAACTATAAAATTAAAGCTTTAATATTATGTATATACAGAGTGAGTCTGTAATTTGGAATAAATTCAATATCTCAAATACTAATTGTTTTTTGAAAATTGCTCAGACCCGTCGATTGGTATTTCAAATTGTGCATTTTCACATACAATAATAATGTATACAGGGTGTTCCAATTTAGAGATATGACGTCATCGTTGATTTTCTTAAATGGCAACACTGTCATTTGGATAGCTATTTTGATAGGGTGTGTAAAGTTATACATAACTGCAAAATTTCAAATTTTTATTCTCTACCATTTACAAGATAATAAAAAAACAGGTTATGTCTGTAATTTGGAATAAATTTAATAATTCACATACTAATTGTTTTTTGAAAAATGCTCAGACCCGTCGATTAGTATTTCAAATTGTCATTTACGACATACAATAATAATGTATACAGGGTGTCCCAATTTAGAGACATGACGTCATCGTTGATTTTCTTAAATGGCAACACTGTCATTTGGATAGCTATTTTTATAGGGTGTGTAAAGTTATACATAACTGCAAAATTTCACATTTTTATTCCCTACCATTTACAAGATAATAAAAAATAACAAAATTATAAAAAAAAAGTAACCAAATGATAATTAAATTTAATTATTTCAATTAAGCAAATGCTCATAATGCTGTCCATTGACTATTTGACAATAACTGAGGGCAACATTATGAAGATTTGCTCAGTTAAAATATTTAAATTCAATTATTATTTGATTCCTTGTTTTTCATAACTTCGTTATTTTTTATTATCTTGTAAATGATAGGGAATAAAAATTTGAAATTTTGCAGTTATGTAAACTTTACACACCCTATCAAAATAGCTATCAAAATGACAGTGTTGCCATTTAAAAAAATCAACGATGACGTCATGTCTCTAAGTTGGGACACCCTGTATACATTATTATTGTATGTCAAAAATGATAATTTGAAATACTAATCGACGGGTCTGAGCATTTTTCAAAAAAAAAACAATTAGTATTTGAATTATTGAATTTGTTCCAAATTACAGACATAACTTGGTTATTTTTTATTATCTTGTAAATGGTAGAGAAAAAAAATTTATATTTTGCAGTTATGTATAACTTTACACACCCTATCAAAATAGATATCAAAATGACAGTGTTGCCATTTAAGAAAATCAACGATAACGTCATATTTCTAAATTGGGACACCCTGTATACATTATTATTGTATGTCAAAAAGGACAATTTATATTACTAATCGACGGGTCTGAGCATTAAATAAAAACGATTAGTATTTGAGATATTGAATTTATTTCGATTTACAGACTCACTCTGTACATACACTATTTATTCTAATTATGGACAGCATATTAAAAACATTGAAAACGGTTTAAAAAAATAAATTAAAATACATTTTTGACAAATTTCCACTCTATTTAACATAACCTTTCTTATCGCATGGTTGTTCCTTCACATGTTAAGGTAAAACCACGAATTGAGACGTATATAGAAGCACATTTCAATTGGTCAAAGGGTCAGGGTTATTACACTGCAAAATATTCCTGAAGATGGCGACTGCATAAACCTTATTATATTATTTGTATATTATTACACATCATTATATATAATAAAACTAAGTTGATAAAATGTGTGTGCCGATAAAACTTAAAAAGGATTCCCGATACGATAAAGGGACTTATATAGTGCAATAGCCCTTTATCCCCGCTCGAACAAGTAAGTTCCCGTTTTAACTTAAAGGGCGTATTTTTAAAGATATAAGGGCTTTTCCTAGCAAGCTTGGCTAGCACTAGACCTGGCTCCTCCACCAAATTTTTAAATATTCCCAATTTTGCCCCTTCGCCAAACTTTTAAATATTCCGGTATTAACATCATTATCATCATTATATAATATATATGTTACATATTACATATTATGTTACAGTGAAAGTTGACGTTTCAGGGAAGGTTAACCTTTACTAGTCACGGTCGACTCTCGCTGGGCATCTTAGTGAAAGTTGAATTCTGAAATAACAAGATCAACTTTCACTAGTGAAGGTTGACCATTCTTAGTGAACGTCAACCTCCCCTACAGCAGTCTAGGGAAAGTTACACAGACGTACAAACAAGATCAACATCCACTAGTGAAGGTTGACAATTCCTATAGTGAATGACAACCTCCTCTGCAACAGTCTAGGGAAAGTTAGAGAGAAATAAAAGAGTAATCTTAAATCACGTATACTTTTATAACAAAAGTAAATTTAGAATTTGAAAGATGAACAAATAAGAACAAAATAAAACGTGAAACTATAGTCTACAATTTAAAGACTATAATAGAGACGAAAATACTATAGTCAACAATAATAAAATTATTTGTTGCAACATGATAATGCTTTATGGCATTTGGAATTGCATAAAACATTGTTTTTTATGCAGTAACACTTCTTTGTTTGGCACTTCTTGTTACAACTGCACTTAAAAAATCCTTGCCCACTTCCGGTTGACTGAGTAGTAGCAACTGTTCGTAAAGTAAGTGTCTTTTCCATTGGAATTTCATCTTCTTTTATAATGTTTACTGGACAAGTATTAAACTGGGATCTGCAAATAAAAAGATACTTGCAGGCTTAAATGTAAAATTACTAATTATTATACTATGCGGTATTAAATACGTTCAAACAAGTTAAACTTCATAAAAGTATTAAAAATGTAAACTAAATTGACGACAGGTCAAGGTCGTTCGCCCGCCGTGCACATCCGCCAGATGTTCAACATTCCCTAGGCTGATTCCGTGAAGGTTCACCTTCCCTAGTGAAAGCTGATATATATTTTCTACTATCAACATTCACTGGTCATTTCAGTGAAGGTCGACAATCACTAGCGACGGTACACCTTGACTAATATTCAGCTTTCACTGTAACATATATAATAAATATATATATTTTGGAGTTGAAGCGAGATAAGTTTAGTTATTCAAATTATTAATTATTAATTCTGAAAATATTTAAAAATTTAAGTTTTCAAATTTCGCGCCTTTACTACTTATGCTATAGCTGCAGAACTTATTGTTACGGCGGACGATAATGTCGAGTACATTCTAGAATGTGTAAAAGAAAATACTCTCGAACTTTTCCGAATATGCTAGAGCCTAGCTCTCTGAATATATAAGGGCCCGGTATCACCCGCCAGAGTTAGTTCGATTTGAAAAGCGATTGCGAAAGGAACTGAAAGAAGTTATCTGTGAGCATTTATTTTGAAGTATCACGTGTCAGTATTTTTAATAGTGTGTTTAATTAATTCTCGATTTTGAAGCCGAGAAGAAAAAAGTCGTCTGTGAGCCTTTATTGTGAAATATCAAATGTAAGTATTTTTAACCGACTTCAGAAAAAGGAAGTTCTCAGTTTGATTATTAATTATTTATATTAATTATTTTTGAAAAAATAATTATTTTTGAAAAGATAATTAATAGTGTCTTTAATTAATTCTAATGGTTGTTTTTCTTTTTCTTTTAATTGTTTGTCTATAAAATGTTTATTTAATTTATATTTTACAGAATACAATGCCTAGACGTAAAAAAGGAGGAGATCTTGCCAGTTCTGCAGCGAAACGGCGGAAACAAAAAGAACATAGAAGAAATGAAACGGAAGAAGAGCGCGAAGCACGTTTACAAAATCAACGAACTAGGATGAGAACTCTGAGAAGCACAAAAAATGAAGAAAGAAAAGAGAACGAAAGTATAGAAGAATCGAGAATTTTAAAAGATAATTTAACAAAGGAAGCATTCCACTACGAACCGACGAAAAAATATTACAATCATAAACATGTTGTGATCGGAAAAATGGATAACATTTGCCAATTTTGCCACGCGAAAAAATTCAGTAAAGAAACAGCAGGTCTCTGTTACATGAATGGAAAAATTCGACTACCACCACTGGAAGCACCTCCACAGGAATTTCTACATTACATGACCGGGGAAACACAAGAATCAAAACACTTTCTTCAAAATATAAGATTAACCTCAAAGAACCCTGCTTCTCTCACGGTCAGCTATATGTAGCTTGCTCAAGGGTAGGAAATCCGAAAAATCTATATATATACTCCAGACAATAAAATGAAAAACGTTGTTTATAAGCAAATAGTGTAAAAAATGAGCGAATGTTTTCAATACATTTTTTTACTATTACGTCATAGTTTATTTTTTTATTGCAACTACCGCGTAATCTCATATCAACTCCCGGGCGAAGCCGGGTATTATAGCTAGTTTAAATTAAAAATTTGAATCAAAATATTGTTTATAATTCTGAAAAGACTCAATTAAAAAGTATTAAAAGTTAAAATACTTAATATTTTATCTATATAAAAAATCTACATCTTAATTTTATCTATATTCTATCTACATAAAAAAATATGGTCCATGAGTAGAATTTGATCTCTAATTTTATAAAATGCAAAAATTTAAGGCTAAGCATACCCCATTCTTTCATATTTCAGAAGCATTAGTAGTTTTTTGACAATGGACGGTGCGGTGGTGAAGGGGGGCATACAAAAGAAGTAAAATGTTCCGTTACAGCATTTGCCGAAAAATTACGTTGAAGATGTGCTTTTATGAGTCTATTCACCTAGACTACACCTATCTACCTAGGCTAGGAAATTAGGCTACACCTAGTTGGATCCGTATTTCTACCAAACTCAAGATTTCAGTGCGTAGTGCCTACAATGCAATGGAAAGCTCAATCCGACAATGACGGACATCGGACTGGTATGGTTTCATTAAGATGATTCGTTCCGAGGAGACGCAAATGGCAGAAATGGACAAAGAAATATATTGATTGGTCTGGTGAGAAATGAGCCTCGCCTGTTAGACGGAGAGGCAGCGCCGAAAAATCTCTCTGAATTTACTAAAGCTAGTTTTTTCACAGTTGATTACCGTGATTGTATAGAGAAACATACTGCGGTCGGTCAAGCGAAACGTAGAACAGGTGTGACTGACAGCTTGTCAAAGTTGCTTACCTGCGGAGGTAATTAAATCCATTTACTAAGGGTGAAAATCAGTACACACATTCTAAATTGAATATAAATAAAAGTTATTATAGTCGGTCAGCTGTATGACGGGACAGAGCCGGTCGGTCGGCTCCAATGAATGTTCAGGGTTATTCACTATATTTTGACCCCCTTGTAAACTGCTTTATTTACAGAATTAGAAAAAAATGTAAAATACAAAAATTATTCGATTTTTTAATTATGATTTTTGACATATATATCGTACTAGTGACGTCATCCATCTGGGCGTGATGACGTAATCGACTATTTTTTTAAATGAGAATAGGGGTCGTGTGCTAGCTCATTTAAAAGGTTATTCAATTCTCTATGCAGTAATATAAACATTAAGATCATTATTTATACAGTGCGTCCAAAAAAAATTTTTGAATCGTTAATTAAACAATTAATTTAGTTAAAAAATTTTTTTTGGACACCCTGTATAAACAATCTTGTTAATGTTTATATTACTGAATAGGGAATTGAATAACCTTTCAAATGAGCTAGCACACGACCCCTATTCTCATTTAAAAAATAGTCGATTACGTCATCACGCCCAGATGGATGACGTCACTAGTACGATATATATGTCAAAAAATCATAATTAAAAAATCGAATAACTTTTGTATTTTACATTTTTTTCTAATTCTGTAAATAAAGCAGTTTACAAGAGGGTCAAAATATAGTGAATAACCCTGTACATTCATTGGGGCCGACCGACCGGCTCTGTCCCAACCAGCTCTGACCGACTATAATAACTTTTATTTATATACAATTTAGAATGTGTGTACTGATTTTCACCCTTAGTAAATGGATTTAATTACCTCCGCATGTAAGCAACTTTGACAAGCTGTCAGTACCACCTGTTCTACGTTTCGCTTGGCCGACCGCAGTATGTTTCTCTACACAATCACGGTAATCAACTGTGAAAAAACTAGCTTTAGTAAATTCAGAGAGATTTTTCGGCGCTGCCTCTCCGTCTATAAGCTACACCATGACGGATTTCTGATTGATCCGCAATCAGTCGGTGAGGCGCAGCGTTCGCGGTGTTAAAAATCCGGAGCTTTGACAGAAAGTTGCGGAGAATGTTCGCAGAGTTTTTGTAACTGGTTCATGATCAGTCAGAAACCGGTCCATTAGGTTCGTGGATTAGAGTGCCGATTTTTAGTCAGCGCAAGCGCTATGCTTACAGGTACAGTAAATTGTCAAGTTTTTTGTTTGTTGTTACTAATAACATAAACTACTTTACTTAGTTTTATTTTTAACCCACCCATTTTGACAATTTCGTATAAAAAAACTATAAAATAATGTTTGTTAACCCGGCATTGGTCGCTAGGTTGACTTTCACGTCAGTGATCGCGCGTGAGATTTTGTCTCACATATCCCACTTTTGCCTTTTTTTACGAAATAAAATTTTCAAAATAGGTTTTAAACTTAATAAAGTTATTATTAGCTTTACACAATGTGACTGTTAACACGCTTGTACATTTTAATCTAAAAATGTAGAAATAATATTAATTTTAATATTTCAATACATATAGGTAAATTTCAAATTTGTACTACATAGTACCAATATTTTATTGTCCTGCAGCAGGGCAATTTCTAAAATTATCTTTGCATGATTCATATTGCAAATACAAAATAAAATAATGCTACAATATAGAATATCGCTATAAAATAATGCTAAATAATATTACACACGGTAGTCGCTCGATGAGAGAATATCACACGTGAAGCGCATTGACTTAACAATCGGGCCATACTAAGTCAAATAAACCACCACCATCTGATCAGACCAAACTATTCGATTGTAGAGGAAGGATAATTAGGAGATTAGAAGGAGCTACATACAACATGTATAATTTACCAGAGAAAAAGTTTTGTGCAATATTCTGAAACCGTGAGAGAAAATCTCATATAGCAACCAATGCCGGATTAAGGTTAGAAATGTTTGTGTATTTTTAGGTTAGGAACAGTAAGATATGTCCAAAAATCGTTCGCAGAGAATTAAAACCTGTAAACTAATAACTAACCGCGCCAGCGCACATTAATCCCCAAAAACTCATACTGCGCTACGGAGCCTGTTCTATATCTAGAGGAAAGGATGCAAATATGGGCTACCCATTTTGTTTTTCTTTGTAAAAAAAGAATAAAAATTCTATTTTATTTCCAAAGGTACGTAAGAATACCTACATTTCGTTACTTCTAACCTGCCCAAAGTCCAAATTGATTAAAAAATATACAACTGTTTTAAATGTACAAATAATGAAAAATTGTACTTTTGCGCCGTTTGAATAATGATCCTAAATATGGGCTACCCCGAAAAATGTGTCTTAAATTTGTGTGAAGTGAGATAAATGCGTGACAAATATATTTTAATATCTAAAATACAAAAAGTCCATCAAATAACTCATAGGCTAAAACTATTTGCAAAAGTCACACACATAGGTATTCTTCTTTTTCGGCCCCAGCGCACTCGTTATGTGCCCAAAAATGACACATGAAGCACTTGACCGATATTTCACCAAGATTATCTTCTGAAAAAAGTGCTTCGCAAAACATACACGTTACGTCAGCTGCGTCTTGTGGAGGCTGTGTAGAAGGAAACTCATTGTAATCGCTCTCATCATCTGCAGGCACATATTCCTCCCCATCCTCGCTACTAGAACCCGATTTCTTTTTTTGGTCCTTTGTGACTTTGGTAACCTGCTTACATTTCCTTTTTTTATTTCTTTTCCTTTCCTTTTTTCTTTGCCTTTTCCTATTTCGTTTTGCCTACATTGCTACATAGTTCTAAATATGGGCCACTAGCCCATAATGAAAACAGAGGCATAGCCCATATTGTAAACACGCTTGCTTTGCACAACAAAAGAAGTTATGTCTAAAAGCAGACAATTTGAAGAAAACTCATTAGCATATATCAAAGACTAATAATAGAGCTTCAACGTGACATAGATGTTTTTTTGAAATTCGTGTTTATTTTTAAATACTGGAATTTATCAACTTACCCGAAAAAGTTTTGACACTCACACCAACCGACAAACAATTATTATAAACTGGGAAATACCTACCACAGTGGCGCCATCGCTACGGTGATAGTTTAACTTCGTCAAATACCGTTTGCAATAGTCAAAATGTAGAGATCTGCAACGAATAGCTGTGAAACCCACCTAGCCCATATTACAAGACCAGCCCATATTTGCAGCCTTTCCTCTACTCGTCAAATGTATAGGTTTGACGGTTTATCTAGCAGGGCAAATATGTTTGTAAAATACTATAAGATTACCAAAAACTCAATAGATAATTTTATACGAACTGGCATCTCTATGATACAAGAATCTGCGCTAATCCTACAATGATCTACCAATATAATTCAAGCTGCTGTTCACTCAAATCCTACCACATTAGTCAACCACTTTTTATACTTGGCCAGCTGGAAAACACTGCCATTATGAGAAGCAAAATTCCTCTCGCTGTTAAAAAGGATTTCATACAGATTGGATCGTTCTGCTTTGCTCATCGTAACACTAAACATATTTGGCAATCTATTAGGTTCGACATCCGTGTGAATATTGGCTGCAGTATCCAAATTGGTAATGTTTTTTCCATCGACAATGTTAAATTCTTTGTCCTGGTTTATTTTCATTCTAAATTCAACTCCGAGATAATCACACTGCACCTTAAGAAGATGATACATAATAAATCTCCTATGGGTAAAGAGGGCTTCGTGTTCAGGGTATGTTTCATTTAATCTACCAACAAGATGAAGATCATGAAGAAGTATACAGATAAGATTCACGTAAGATGAGGTTTTTTCCACCAAAAGGGGCTTATGGCGGTTTCCCATGAGATACGTAAGGAGGTTACCATATTCACGTTCACCAATTGTGTTTGCGTGATTTTGTATGACAAACTGAAAAAATGAGTCCATTACTTTGAGTTCCTTATGTTTTTTTACTAATTTTATGAGGTATTGACGATAATGGTATCCTGCATGTTCGGAAACATGAGTGCTGATCCAGTTCCCACTGTATACTAATTCGGAGTAAGTTATTCTACCGAAGTTGAAGTATTTCGAAGCAATGTTTTCCATGCACCTGTATAACACAAAAACATGATTAGAATTACTTGGGTTTACAACAAGGTCAAATAGCTATTTGTATAACAAGGGAGGAAAGTGCTACTTTTCCTCCCGAGAATGAAGTTTACTGCCCGACGCGTAGCGGAGGGCAGTAATCATTCAAGGGAGGAAAAGGCACTTTACTCCCATGTTATAAATATGGTTTTTCCACCTTCCTCAAATGACAAGTAATTTTTTCATTTTTACTTAATTTATTTATGTAACTAACCAACAAAATTTATTAGAACTAAAACAACAAGTAGGTACAATATAACTGTCAACTGTCAAATATAAGTCAAATTATTAATGTAAACATTGTTAAATCAGAATAACAATTTACTGTTTTCTACCATTCTGCAAAATATAGGGTGTTTTTAAATAAACGTTAAAATGTATAGATACTTACGTAATAGAAAATAGATATTGTACAGGGCGTCAATAAGTTATATTTCATGAATGAAATACCATGACGTCACTTTTACTTTTCCTCCCTAGGGAGGAAAAGTACATCTTTGCTCCCTACAATCAGGTCCAGAAAAGTATACTTTCGGTAGAGGTAGGTGGAAATAGCTATTTGTATAACAAGGGAGGAAAGTGTAACTTTTCCTCCCGAGAATGAAGTTTACTGCCCGACGCGTAGCGGAGGGCAGTAATCATTCAAGGGAGGAAAAGGCACTTTACTCCCATGTTATACATATGGGTTTTCCACCTTCCTCAAATAACAGTAATTTTTTCATTTTTACTTAATTTATTTATGTAACTAACCAACAAAATTTATTAGAACCAAAACAACAAGTAGGTACAATATAACTGTCAACTGTCAAATATAAGTCAAATTATTAATGTAAACATTGTTAAATCAAAATAACAATTTACTGTTTTTTACCATTCTGCAAAATACAGGATGTTTTATAAATAAACGTTAAAATGTACAGATACTCCGTAATAGAAAATAGATCTTATACAGGGCGTCAATAAGTTATATTTCATGAATGAAATATCATGACGTCACTTTTACTTTTCCTCCCTAGGGAGGAAAAATATTTTCCTCCCTAGGGAGGAAAAGTACAACTTTGCTCCCTACAATCAGGTCCGGAAAAGTATACTTTCGGTAGAGGTAGGTGGAAAAATATTTTTCTATATACACTAGTGCGACTGTATCCGAGAGTAATAGACAGGTGGATTTTGTCGAAAAAGGTCGATTTCATACCTAGTCCAGGGTAATAAGGATTTTCTCGGGACACTCAAAGATCCAGGTAGCTGACTACTTTTTTAGTTATTGTAGACCTATAGGAAGAAAACCTACCTGTTTCCTGCCTAGAGTGCGCGTCCGTTTTTTAATTATTAACAATTTAGTGCGAAACGATTTTTTCGATTTTTTGCACTCCATTCAAAAGCTAAATAGTTGACATAAAATTACAAAATTCAGTTTTTTAGAACATTGAAAAACCTCCAAAATGCCTATATGTATTTGAAAATTAAAAAGTTAATTTGTTGCTACGCAAACTGCAAAATAAGTGAAAATCGTTATTTGTTAATAATTTTTACTAAAACTACCTTAGAACTTTAGTGTTTCGGCCAAAGTTGGGTATTGGCGTACTTAACAAACCTTCAAAATTTGAGACCGATCCATTAATTAGTTTAAGAGTTATTCTATTTGTTTATCCCAAAGATCTTTATTTTGCAATAGGATAAGACAAAAAATAATGAAGATAGGATAATTCTGAGTATGCCAAATGAAATTAGAAGAGTGATAGTATCAAAATATATTAAAAAAAGATAAAAAAAATAATTAATATAGTCAAAAATCCTAATGCCACATTTTTGAAATTTTGTAGTTTATAAACATTTTGAATAACTTTAAAAATTTTGTCCGTAGAAACAATATTTTTATATATTCGAAAAGATAGTATTTTAACACGAATTTTCAAATAAAAAAAATTAGCCTGGGTTCATTTGGGACAAAGTTAGCCATATGTTTCATTTAATTCACAGCTAATTTGTTTATACTAATAAAGGAATTTCATTAATGCCATTTTAAAGAATGGGATTTGTATTTTTTCTTAAAAAATTTGCAAAAACATTGTACCTTCACACCACCCTCTACGATTTTTGAAAAATGTAGTTCAAACGATTACTAGGGGGAACCTACAAATCCACCGAGTTAAAATACCGAAAAAGCAATTTCAAACGAATATAATTTTCTGTATCTCCGGATCAACTCAATGGATTTTGATCTCTTTTTTTTTATTTGTATGTAATTTCTACGTATATTACAAATATGCAATTTGTTTATAAATTTATTAATTAATAAATAGTCTAATTTGTTTAAATAATTCTTGAAAAAATATTTTTTTACAAAAATCTATTTTTTTAATCATAGTATCATTAATGATCATAGGAAAAGTTAAAGTACACTTTAATAAATAAATGATTTTTATTAGATAATTATTTATTGAAGATAATTTATTTATTAAAGTATACCTTAACTTTTTCTATGATTAATAACGATAGTATCATTAAAATAATAGATTTTTGGGAAAAAATTATTTTTACAAAAATTGTTTAAACAAATTAGACTGTTTATTTATTAATAAATACCTAGACAAATTGTATATTGGTAATGTACAGATAAATTACATACAAATTAAAAAAAAGAACGATCAAAATATATTCAGTGGATCCCAAGATATAGAAAATGATAGGAGTTTTCAAGTTGTTTTTTTTTTTAGTTTTTGAGCTCGTGCATTTATCGGCTCCCAGCTCCCCCTTCACTTACCACGACTAGTCACCAATTGAACTACATTTTTAAAAATTCGTGTAAAATACTAGCTTTTCTAATATGTACAATGATTTTTTCTACGGACAATATTTTTAAAGTTATTCTAAATGTTTATAAACTACAAAATTTTACAAATTTGGCATTAGAATTTTTGACTATATTAGATAATTGTTTATCTTTTTTTAGTACATTTTGATAGCATCATCTTCCTACTTTCATTTGGCATACGCGGAATTGCCCTATCTTCATTATTTTCTGTCTTATGTTATTGCAAAATAAAGGTCTCTGCGATAAACAATTAGAATAACTCTTAAACTAATTAATGGATCGGTTTCAAATTTTAAGGGTTTGTTAAGTACCCCAATAGCCAACTTTGGGTGAATCACTAAAGTTCTATGGTAGTTTTAGTAAAATTTATTAACAAAAAACGATTTTCACTTATTTTGCAGTTTGCGTAGCAACAAATTAACTTTTTAAATTTCAAAAATCGGCATTTTGAAGGTTTTTTAATGTTCTAAAAAATTAAATTTTGTAATTTTATGTCAACTATTTAGCTTTTGAATGGATTGCAAAATATCGAAAAAATCCCGATTTTTGCAGTAAATTGTTAATAATTAAAAATCGGACGCGAACTCTAGGCAGGAAACAGGTAGGTTTTCTTCCTATAGGTATACAATAACTAAAAAAGTAGTGAGCTACCTGGATCTTTGAGTGTCCCGAACATGGTCTATTTCTAGCTTATTACCCTGGAGTAAAGCTGAAACTTGTTTTAATCTGATGTATCCGACAAAATATAAAAGTACATACTGAAATTCGTATGGCTGAAATTTGTATGTGTCAGGCGCCGAAACGTACTGAGTGGTTTCAGGACGTCGTCATAACGTATTAGGTCTGGATCCCGCGTACCAAAAAAAGTTGATTAATAGCAAGCTGAAAATTTGTTAATAACTTAAGAGTGTCTAGTCGGACAAACTTTGATATATTGGAACACTGGAACAGGGGAAGTTTTAATTGTGGAACAGGTTAAATATTTGGAACATCATACTACGAAAACGTCAGATGTATTTTGTCCGACAGAACTTCCAATTTATTTGTTACCCATTCATTAAACTCTCATGCAAAAATCAGACTGCTATTACTAACAAACATGATTTCTGTCATTTGACATGTTCTTTGCCTGTTGCCCAGAGTACTATTTTCGGTCATACGAAAAAGGTCACGAAAACGGTCCAAGCTTAAAATCAACAATGGTTTCAGCTGGACGGGACAACCTATCACACTGCCAGGGAGTCTCTTCGAATACTGCGCGATCATTTTGGGAGTTGCCACTAACCAGAACTAACGCCACCAGATGCGTCAGTATCTGTCTGTAAACTCCACTGAAGCCAATAAAATAGTTTTAAAAATTAATATTAGTAAAACCAAGTCCATGAGAATCAATGCAAGGAACGAAACGCTATTTACTATCGACAACATGCAGATTGGAAATGTGGAAAACTTTACGTATCTTGGAAGTGTCATAACAGAAAACGGAGGTACCGAAGATGATATTCATGAAGATACGAAAAGCTAAACAAACATTCAGCATGCTCAACCCTGTTTGGAGGTCTGGCGAGTAGTCTACAAGGACAAAGATCCGAATATTCCAGTCAAAGGTCATGTCTGTTCTACTCTACGGATGTGAAACCTGGAAAATGACAAAAACCCTTACAGACAAACAGCAGGTCTTCGTTAACAAATGTCTACGAAGAGTTGTTCTTATTTGCTGGCCAAACATCATCAGAAACGAAGATCTACTACACCTCACCCAAAAAAGAAGGTAGAAACTGAAATAAAGTCCAGACAGTGGGGTTAGATCGGTCACACACTCCGAAAAAATAGTTCCAGTATTGCAAAGACTGCACTAGAGTGGAACCCCAAGGAAAAAGCACAAACTTGGAGAAGATCCATCATGGACGAGATAAGAGGTCAAGGAAAGTCTTAGAAAGTAGGTGAATGCCTTAACTCAAAATAGAACCCGATGGCGCGTTTTCACTGAAGCTCTATGCTCCACTTAGGAGTTCAAGAACACTATATATATAAACTCTTTAACTTCCGTCAAATTTGAATAATTATAGTCTAATATATTTTGTTTTTTTTTTTGTTACGGGATATACTGATACTTTCTACCTTGATTTTACATTACCATTAACTAGTTCTAACATTTCCTTCTATATCTAGATGTTACTTACCATATTCTATGATTCCAACTGTGGTAGTTATTGGGAGCTTTTCCAGAAGCAATATCAATTGTAGTAAATTCCTCTTGTAAAAATGATATAGCTTCTTCTTTACTATATGTTGTTAATACATTTTTGATCAATCTTTTCAACAGCCATCTTCTATATGCGAATGACTCGTTTGATTTTGGTTTGTTGGTCAAAACAATTTTACTAAAATAAATCATACAATGTCATTATCAAACTCCATTCAATTTACATTAGATGATAATCAGAAATAACCCAAAACTATAATAGGGAACTTGCACATAAAAATATTTTTGCATAAAATTGTTAATTAATGTTTAAAAATGTTATATTCAAAATATTAGAGCTTAACAATGAATAATGTACGTACAGCAACTGATAATAGTTCCGCGCCCAAAATTTCCGTTTCAAACAACTTCAAAAGCGCGAGCTGGGGTCTGACGTCACCAACCAATGTGTTCTCGTTCGCCCGTTAGGTGAGCTATTGCATTGAATGCATTTTGCCATTGCTAGTTGTGCGTGTCGAATAATAACTATCTTGTTTGCTCGGTGTTTATATTATTGTATTTAGTGTATAATATACTTTACCAAAATGGAAAACAAATCTGCGCAATATAAGAACTATATTATAGTGCCGGAATGCCAAAGCACAACTGTCAGAACATCCAACAAATATTTTTTTACTCTACCAGTAGAACCAAAAACGTCGATTGAAATGGCTAAAGGCATGCAGGCGAGATAAAAAGGATATTTTTTTCACAAAGTAGCAAAGGTCTTTATGTCTGTGAGGATTATTTTGATGTATATATCTAATTAGGTACCTAATACTAATAAGACATCTTCTATTTCAAGAAAAAATATTAGGTAGTTGTCGTTTCATGAAATGTGCCTGCTTAATCTTGTTTATTTGTTGCAGTTGGAACAAGACAAGGATAACTATATAAATTCAAGATTATGGGTGGTCCTACAATTATTAAGTCAGGTGTTGTCCCGCACATATTTCATTGTTAACCAGACAGAAAACGAACTTTTTCTGAGCCCATAAGGGAAGCAGCCCTTAAAAGGGTTAAACGTCAGCTTCTTGAAGATGCCGCTTCCACATCTAACTCTGTTCTAGAGTACAATGATGATAAGAGACAGTGTGATCCTAGTTTCACAAACTTAGTTCAACCAAGACCTGAATTAAACCAACCAGCTTTACCTCAAAAACTGAATAATGCATCAACACATACTCACATCAAAATCAGAAGTAAAAGGTATTCAGTGTAATTTTCAAAGGAGTGTTACAGTCGGGTTGTCGCCATTGAAAATACATAATAAGGATGCATGAACTTCACCTATAAAAGACTTGCAAACATTATTTGAAGATACAAAAACTGAATCAGGACGTTCTGTATTTGAAGATAATAGTGAATATAATGGTAGTGATGACTATTGGTAAAATGAAAGTGATTCTTCTTGTGATGAAGATGCGAAAGAAGAGGAAGCAAAACAATTTAAAATGTTGTCTCTGAAGTGTACAGTGATGAAGTTATAATACAGATCTAGATTGTATACGTTTCAATTAATAGAAATATATTGTAAAACACAAACAATGCATCCATTTTTCACTCTAAAAAGAACAGGATACACATTTATGTCTCTTGGAGATGATTTTGGCATAAGCGAAAGCAATGCTTCGAGAATATTTGCAAAATCTGTTACACTATTTAGTAAATATTTAAGATCTTGTATTTTTAATCCTCAAGTTGGTCCAGTTAAATTAAACTTACCCTTAGCGTTTCAATTAAAGACGATTAAAATGTACTATTCAATCCCCAGAATAGCCTAATCGCTTTCTTTTAAAAAACCCTCGTGAGTAATAGTATCTACTCATTCGTTTAAGCACTTTAGAAGGTACCAATTTCTAAAGATTTATAAATTTCACTTTGAAACTAAATAAACTGATTGTAAAACTATGCAAGAATACAAATAATATCTGGTAATTTCCAATTAAATACGATTAAAATGTTATATACAATTCCGTAATACTCTAATCGCGTTTAACCGGGCTTGACTCGTAGCCAGGTTGTGGTCCGTGACGTGAGATCAATAAAAGGACGTTCAAGCGCCTTCTAAGAACTTTGAATTTTATAGCATTTTCAAAGCCTCGTAATAAGCGTATGAGTTAAAAATATTTGTTTTTTTTTACATGCAAGAGGTTTAAGATCATGTTACCTTATGTTTTTAAATATTATTTTAATATTAAAAAATTATGCAAGTTCCCTATTTCAACTTTTAAAAAATATTGTTCTTAACATGCCTTATCAGGACCCCTTGACATTGGAGATCGGCAAGACATAACGGCAAGACCCTCTCTGTCTTGAACTATTCAGAACAGTTGTTCGACTCCCCATATCCCAATCAATTATCTGATATTCTTCAGAGTATCTTACATAAACAATGTTACGTTATAAAAAAATCACTCGATTCACGATTAAACAACAATAAGTAGTCGACTAAGCAATGTTGCCGATTTTAGCACTTTCTTGAGTCGCCCATATCTAATTGAAAACTGAATGTATTGTATACTTAGCTCAGAAATATCTAATCAAGCGTTATATAAAGCAGTAATTATAAGTTAGGCATAGTGAAAACAGGTATCTTAAATAGTAAGAAGTATCTGATAGGTAGCTAGATAGCCTAATACTATAATTTCTTCCTAATTTGTTGAAAACCATCTTTTAATGTTCTTCCCATATTCTTATGCCATTTCTGTCCTTAGATACTTACTTGTATGGTCTTTATTTTTATCCATATACTTTTGAATTTTGACATTTTTGTTGTATATTTTTAATAATATTGTTAGGAAGCTATTTCTTTGTGGCATTTATGTAATTTACTATTCCAATTGGAAAATAAGCCAGAATTTAACTTGAAAAATGATTTTATTGACGTTTCAACCTCCACCTCGGACGTCGTTATCAAAATACAAAATATTAATAAATTAAACAAAAATGTTGTTATTTAGTAAACAAATTCTTTCACTTCGACTTCCACTTTGATGGTCGTTATCTAAATATAAAATGTATTTATTATTTATAAATGCATGGCCGGTTTCACCAACAACAAATACTTAATAGTTTATTCCACGATTAAAGTTATTCGACCAATAAAACTGACACATCTAAGGTTCACCAACGTCAAATAAGACTTATTTCATTTATTTATCAAATAAATATTTACTCTTTGAATAAATTGACAAGCTAATCTCGCTTTAAATATTTATAACAAAAAAAAATTGTCAGTTTAACTATAAATTATCAAAATTGCATTGAAACACAATAAACATACAGAGATGAGTGCGATAATAACCGACAAAACATAATATGTTGTGAAATAAAAAGAGATGAAACTACTAGAGGTGGGAAATTATCAATAAAAACCTATAAATTTACAATTATATTGATAGTTTCCCACCTTTAGACATATCGGAGTCAAACTGTCACAGGAGAGTTTAAAAAATTCTCCATTCACAGTGACAGTTGTCAAACTATCAATATAATGTAAATTTATAGGTTTCTATTGATAATTTCCCACATCTACTAGTTTCTTCTCATTTTACTTCACAACTTATTATGTTTTCCGTCTTTTGCGCTATTTTGCCGGTTATTAGCGCACTCATCACTGTATAATCCACTAATAAATTTTAATTGACAAATAACTACATATTCAACAATTTATTATAACTACATATTCAACAATTTATTTTGTTGTTGGTGAAACCGACCCTTAATAAATATATCATTCATATGATACTTGCAAAGCTTAGGAAATCTGTTAAAATGTTACCAAAAATAAAAAATAAAAGAATGTGTGTGTACTTTGTACGCACGTAAGAAGTTATACTTCTATTATAATATAATCTAACTTCATAATATTGTGATTTCAACGAAATCAATATACACCCACCGGCAAATTAGCCGAACACCTTAAAATGGGACATGTTTGATGTCTCGAATTTCCTAAACCTGTTGTCCGATTTGAGTGATTCTTTTAGTATGTTATAGCTTTACTAGTTAAGAATATCGGTGTAATAATATTGTTGCTAGACAGGTAAATGTCATTTTATAACGGGTGTTACAATCATACTGTGTTTTTTTCTTGAAGTTCGGAACACCCTGTGGAATATTCTAGCTATATAAAACTTCGAATTATGGATAGATAGCGCTATAATCGGAGAAAAATGATTGCTTCAAATGGAAAATTAAATTAAATGAAAAAGTCCCCCACTTTATGGAAAACTTAACTTAACCTTTTTCTGATTTTAGCACATAATCTTCACAATCCAATAGGTCCCCATAACGCTCGAGTAACTGCAAATTTAATATACTTTCCTCCCCTACTATGAGGATTTATTGATGAAAAACATGGATAGTTGTTAACGCACATAACTTTTTTATTATCTCACATAAGTAAATGAATCAAAAAGGAAAATGTTAAGAAAGCCTAAGTCTACAATCGAGTATTAATTTTAATATTTTACATATGCTAGAATATTCCACAGGGTGTTCCAAACTTTAAGAAAAAAACACAGTATGATTGGTACACCCGGTATAAAATGATATTTACCTGCCTAGCAACAATATTATTACAACGATATTCTTAAATAATAAGGCTATAAGATACTAAAAGAAACACTCAAATCGGACCAGTGCACTGCAGTGGTTTAGGAAATTCAAGACATCAAACATGTCCCATTTTTAAGGTGTTCGGCCAGTTTTGCCGGTGTGTGTATCTACTTTAAACAGTTTTTTTTGTATTGTATTTAAATATTAAACTAATTTTAGAAAGAACTAAAAGAATACCACAAATTAAAAAAAAATATGACTTTGTCCGGATTTGAACGGGGGACCTCTTGATCCGTAGGCGAATGCTCTACCGATTAGCTACCACCGTTGTTTATACATACGATCATTTCTCGGACATAATTACAATCACGGTGACAGATAGATTAATTGAAAATAAACATTAATATTAATAATTAATATTAATAATATTAATAAATATTAATTATTCCTACAAACTAGATAACATATTTTCTATATTTAGTGATGAAGCTATTGCAATCTACGAAGCTTTGACGTATGTAAGTCAGTCTACAATTAATTGATTCTGCAATAATTATATCGGACTCCCTGTCTGCTTTAAACTCATTGGTTTTGACTAAGTACCCAAGTTACTCCTCCAATTATATCATATATGCAATCAAAAAACGCTTTTTTATAAAAAGATTAATTTTGTTTGGGTTAAAGCACATATCGGTCTTGAACATAATGAGCATGTTGATATGCTGGCGAAAAAAAGTGTAAAAAATGGTTTGCCTAATAAACATCCTGTAAGTTTTTGTGATGCAGTCTCTTATATTAAAATGAAATACCTCACAATTTGGAATGAATGTTGGTTACGTCATACTTATACCAACCCGTCTAGGTACTGTAGTATACAAAAGAAAATACTGAATAGAATGTGGTTCCAGCCATTTAACTATTCAAGAAAATACATCACAACTATAATACGTCTTCGTTTTAGCAGCTACATAGACTTAAGATACCAGCTCCGTTTAATATTCTTAGTATCTTAGCCAATGGACAAGAGAGTATGTATAATGCGTTGGTGATGTTTCTGTCAAGTACCAAAATAGTTTTGTAGTGTCAAGTATTAAAAGTATATGTGTATGTATGTATATAGAGAAAATATGGTGAGCAACTTGGACAGTCCATGGCAAGGCGGCTTTCGAATTGAGTAGGGAGCCCCGGAAGATAAAAACAAAGAAAAAACTTGCTATGGAACTTTGAGGACCTCACCATCTTGTTTATTATTATTCTTATTTTATTATTCTTATCTTATTGTTATTGTTATTAATTTTTTGTAGATCGTTTTTGAACACACCTATGATGTTGAAAGGAGGCTATAATTAGCTTACCTTAGCTTAGTACCATCTCTTTATTTCAGTACATAAATTACCTCTCAACAGCTATTGAACTAATTTTTCTTCGTTATTGATATTTTATATACTTACGGTCTTTAAATATTTAATCTTCTTGATATAGTAATCATGTTGTGACTGGATGATTGATATAAAGTCCATGCCATAACAAAAAAAAAAATCATTTTCAATAATACTTATTACGAGGAAGACAAATCCACAGACACAAAAATTATAATAAATATATTTACTAAAAACACTAATAATATATTCTTTTCACGCACACCTTATTTGCGCTACATAACTTAAAAGATGTAGCGACTAATACCATACTGTCGGTGTGCGCAGGCGCCCAGAAAAATAAAAATTCACCCTCGTGCCTAAAGAAGTATAACTTCAATAAAGTACCGTGGAACCCGGTTATTGCAATAGCCTTTGTGCCAATCAAAAGTATTTCTATAACCAGGATATTCTAATAACCGATCATTGGTGGCTAGTAGAAAGGTTTTGGGACCTCAAATTTCTATTCCTTAAAGCGGGATATTCCTATAATCGGTATTCTAAGAAGAGGGTTCATCTGTAGTAATTAAGATGTAATCTATTAAAAATCTTACCAGAAGTACAACTCATCCTTCTCATCAAGAACTTCTTGCTCTACCAATTCTCTCTTCATGTTCCAAAATGTACCAATATCTGGATTTATGAGGAGAGCTCCTATTAAATATTTATTTAGTTCCTCCATTTCCTCATAAAGGACCTTTCTTTTTGATAATAAACATCTTTTTTTAAATAATACTGAACAGGCATGCTGGAATAAATGCTTTATGCACCAAGATTCTAATCCTATATTGTTGTATCTATAGTGAAGAGGAGATGTATTTGTTGAATTTCCTTCAGTAGGAATTATTGCAAACTCTTGTCTAAAAATTAATAAGATTTTAAGTAAATAAAACATAAAAATTACTGTTTTCTTTAATTTATGCAAAGTATCACAGGCAAATAATATATTATACTGAATACGCTCAGCCGAGGTTCATTTTGACACATTCGGAATAGAAAACATACAACACAAAAATTCCTACCTCACACTATTAACTGCTCAAATCATATTTCATTAAAAAAAGAAGAATTAAGTATTGGAAATAGTGGGAGTGTATACTAAACTCAAAAAATTTTGTTGAATTTATTTCTATAAAATATTTTTTACATATGTAATAGCAATATAACATTAACATAATATGTTAATGGTAATATGAAATATTATTTTCAAAAGAGTTCTCTTAAATGACTGCAAAGAGTTATTAAACACATCCAATCTATCTTCTCTATTCATAAACTCTAGGGATCGATCCATGAATGAGTGTCTACCATAATTTGTTGCATGGAAGCCAATAAAAAATAAGTTATTTTGTCGAAGCATTCTCTGTGGAACAGCAAATTTGATTTGTGAAAGAATTTCTGGACATGATATAATTCCATTCAATAGTTTGAAAACAAAGCAAATATACCCTATTCCACGAACATACGCCTGTTTTGGATTACTTCGACAACGAATATTTTACTGTGCAAAATAAGAAGAACGAAAGTAAATTGCAAATTACATTGTTGTTCATTGGAATAATTATTAGCGCCATTTACTTTCGTACTTCTTATGTTGCACAGTAAAATATTCGTTGTCGAAGTAATCCAAAACAGGCGTATGCTCGTGGAATGGCCCATATCAAACATGGTTCTTCTCTTCTCCAAAGTATCCAGTTTAAGATACTTTAAAATATGAAAATAGTTGTGGTCAGAAATCATATTCAGATTGAACATATAATTATAATATCGTAGAAATTTATGTTGCACACTCTCCAGTAATGACTTATAGACATTATACTGAGGACACCAGATAATTGACCCATATTCAAGCTGTGATCTGACCAACCCAACATATACTGTCTTCACTGCCTCCAAAGATAACCCTTTACAATTTCTTAGTGTAAAACCTAACAACCTGCTCGCTTTTACTGTTAATCTATCTATATGATCACTAAAATTCAGTTTGGAGTCAAATAGTATACCCAAGTCTTTAGCTACCTTATTTATTTTAAGATTTTGCCCATTTATAACATAAAATTATGGTATTCTATTTTTTTCCTATGAAATGAAATCTGAAAGCATTTATCAATATTAAGATCTAAGAGATTATGTTCACACCACTGAGAAAGGCTATCCAGATCTTTTTGTAGTAAACTAATGTCAAGTTCATTACGTATAGTTAAAAATAATTTGAGATCATCAGCAAACATCAGAAAGTCACAATACTTCAAGACCTTTTTGAGGTCATTAACAAACAGGTTAAATAACAAAGGAGAGCAGTGCCCCCCCCTGAGGAACCCCTGAACATACCTCAATCACTCTAGATATAAAGTTACCGATTTTAACTACTAGCCTTCTATAGCTCAAAAAACTACGCAACCATTCCACCAATCTATCAGAGAAACCTATATTTCTTAGCTTCTCAACCAATAATACGTGATTGACCTTATCAAATTCCTTGGAGAAGTCAGTATACACAGCCTCAACTTAATACCCCCTCTCCAAGGCATCCAACAACTTACCATGGTATAGAAGCAAGTTAGTCATTGTGGAATGACCTCCTCTAAAACCATGCTGTTCATCAATAATGATCTGTTTGCAATTATACATGAGACTATCAAATAATTTTGGGATAGATGATTGTATGGATACACTACGATAGTTTTTAACATCATTTCATCATAAATTTATTAAGGCCAAATCCGAACAGGGGTAGTCCAAAGGGTTGTAGAAAATGTAAAATGTGAATTTGACTGTGTTGCTACCTCTGCATTGTACATATATATATGCGAAATGCATATGGCACAATTAAAAGTACAGCTGTTTCGATACAATATGCAACTAACATCGAAAATCTTTGGCAGTTTAAAATACATAATATACGAGTACACACATGTTTTAACATACTTTAGACCTAGAAAATAATATTACAGAACTATATAAAAAAATGGCCATTTTTTTAGGAAAGAAAAAAATCTGGACATTTCTAATATCTGGACGGCAATCCAGACATGTCTTTCAAATCCGGACTGTCCGGACAAAATCCAGACGTACGGTAACCCTATCTATAGACGTTGCATTTTTCCCTATTCTACTGTGCAAAATACATATTATAGTGTCACAACACTTGCTTATACATTTGACGCACTGTCCATCAGCGTGTTAAGTTTAAAATATTTAAATGATGCTATTACTTTCCTGTAGAAGCATTCCTTTATATTATACTTAGTAACAGAATATACTTTCGCAGACCGAGGAAAAAATGGATACAGCAAATAGTAGAAGCAGGAAAAATTAAACAGAAAACGCTAGAAGAAATAATACTAATAGCACAAGACAGAAAAGAGTGGAAGAGATGGGTGAATATGTAGCTAAACTAAACCCAAATCCGACACCTGAAAGGGTATAAGGAAGGGGAGAAAGAAAGAGAAAGAATATACTTTCGTAATGAACTTGTGAGGGTGTGCCAGGGTATGTCGAAAAAAAGTAGGTAACTTTGTAGTAAAAACTAGTCAGTTACAGCTTAGCATAAGACAGATATAGGTACAGTGATATTCTGAGATCTGATTTAACACCTCTGCAATTTTTTATTTCTTGAACATAGGGAATATTCATTCCTATTCCATACATTCCTATTTGGTGAAGAAACAATAACTTACAATTAATAATACTTAGTTAAATTTTAACTGATTGTTAAAAGGGAGACTCTAAGATTATTAATAAATTTGAAATGAAATATTTTTTTAGATAGTGGTACCATTTACACCAAAATTTTGAAGAGCTAGGTTAGAAGAAGTAAAAATGTATATTTATACTTACAGGTGCTTATTATTTTTAAAAATTGATTCAAGCATGAATAAAATTCTATTAGACATAGCACCACTTTCCGTCATGTTGAAGGAAAAAAGACGACACGTTTTAGAAATAAATTAAAATTAATATTTCATTTTATCCACATATTTATTTTCCAAAACATTTATAATGTCAAAATCACAGAACAGGAATAATTTGAGGTTAAATTCTTAAATCTCACACAGAACACGAAATAAATGAGATAAAAACCATTACAAAAAATTAGAATTCTGAAATGATTTTTGAAATCATTTCAGAATTTACAACTCTGAAAACGAAAAGGTTTTTTCTGTTAAAACAAAGTATTTGTCCAATTTGTATCAAGAAATATATTCAAATTTAAGAATGGTTAAATGAAAAAAACACTAACAGAATAGTTAAATGTCATTGGTCAAAAAAAAAGAAAACGGGCATTAGTTGCTATGTAAACCAATGAAACATCATCTTGAGAAGACTTGTGAAACTGACTTGGAATATTATTTTTATTAACTGTCAAACCTAGAGTTGAAAGTTGAAAGTTGAAATTAATCTACGTCATTTGTTAACGAAATTGATACACAAACAAACCTTTATGCCACAAATACGATTAGTTAATTTAAATTGTTTATATGGACATAAGTAGTGAAATACTGAAGCTTTTGTACTAGTCATGTGAATGTAAATAAGCCTATATTAACTTTAGAACATGGATGTACACATTGTTATAACTTTTACCCACATGTAGAGAAATCTAAAATTAGGTACCCATTTTCGTTGACATAATATTGATGAAGAACTGGTCAAAAAGACATGTGTACGATAGAGGATATGCGGGATGTTTAAGTAAAACATGTCCTTAACCATTCTGTTGGAACTTGGGCACAGTGCCTCTTTGAAACAGAAAAAAGATTCTGCAGGATTCACTCATGATTGGGAAGTTTTTGTTAGAGGACAGAACGAAGCTAAGATTCAATATTATGTAGAAAAGGTGGTCTTCAATCTGCATGAAAGTTTTCCCAAACCAAAGCGAGGTACAAATGTTTTTCAGAAATAATGTAGGTATTTTAGAACATTAATTACTGGATCTCTTTCTTTGCTTTACAATAATATGTACTAAAAAACCTCCCAAATCAATATTAAATAAATGGGTGTTAAAATAATTAGGTATACTTAAATCTTACAGAATATATCTTTCAAATCTGGTAATCAACATAATCTGTCTTTAAGAATAACTAGAGAATACCACAAATTGTAAAACAGGTTATATTATTAAATATTCAAATAATGTATTGTGGTACTTAATCCAGTAATCAGTAAACGAATGTGAAATACGGTGACACCATGTAATTTTAACATGTCACCCAGTGGCGTAGCGTGAGTGTCGGCTGCCCGGGGCGGAAGACAATTTTGAAACCCTCTTATTTAGGCATTTTAATTTAATGTATAGATAATATACTATACATTAAATTATAAAGTACTTTTCAGTGAGAACAGTCATTATTATTTTGCATTATACAGGTTAAATTTTAAATAAAAAGGTTTACCTATCAAGTCTTACAATCACGTTTAGTAATACAAAATTTCTTTTACTTTAACCAATTAGATACATTGATATAACTTAGATACCTATTACTTAAGATTAGGTACACCTTGACGATCGACAACATTAAATAAAATCAATTTTTAATTAGAACTAGAACAATACTATAATGTTATATTTTTATTAAAAAACAATATGAGTATTTGTTAGGATTAAAAACAAAACTTCGGTCTTCAAATCAAAAGAGCAAAAGTCTTTTATTGCACCGTCAATGTATTGCATCACATACCTCTTGCTCAATAGACAAAATAGCCAAATTAGTTAGTTTTAGAGTACAGTAGAACTCCAATTATCCGGATCGCCAATTATCCGGATCAGATTGAGAAAAAGAAAAAATCAAGTTTGTAAAAAAATAATTCATTTTACTGTGATTCAGTATTGTGTGTCAATATTACGTAATGCAAACTTTGTCATTTACATATTGTTGTGTATACTGTATTGTTTTTCATAATAAATACCGTATATGTTCTCCATTGTGTTTTGCTGTAATTACATTCCTTTCCCGGAAAAGGCCTTTTTCGAGAAAAATCCAATTATTCGGATTTTTGATTATCCGGATCGGGTCCGGTCCCAATTAATCCGGATAATTGGAGTTCTACTGTACTCATTGTCGATCTTAAATAATTTTTAATCAACTTTAATTTTGAAAAATGTCTCTCACAACTGAAATTGCTTATAACAACTGTGAAAAATATTCGGAACATTATTAAAATATTGGGCAGAGCATCTTCCAGCTTGGATTTAACAATACATTTAAATAAATTAAGTTAATCTATTATCAATAATCATTAATCAATTTATTTTCGTTGCCTGTAGCAGCAACGAAAGTCAGCAGTCTAAGTCTCTCCAGCTTGAAATCCTGCTCATCAATTTCATCAGATGCGTAGTCTAGATTACATTCAGTGTTGTCTGGACCTAATAATATAGCCGGCGTTAGATAAGCAAACTTACATATTCTGTAGCTGTTGAAAACGCTCATGAATTTCTACAATAACTCTATCTAACGAAGAAAACAGCTTTCGTCTCAACTCATTTTCACAAGACAATTTAGCATCTCTAGTTTCGTCATCAAAAATATGCTTTCTTGTTGTGCCCCTTCGTGGTTTTATAGAAATTCCAAGTTCTTCACACATATTTTTTGCATAAACTATAGCTCCATTTGCCCATTCCTCTCTTTTCTCTGTCAATACCATATGCAAAGCATTTACTTTCTGAGCGCACAATTTTATGTCAAGTCCCCTTGTTTGTAAATTGTTCCCACAAGTCAGTATAGACGTTGTTGCCAGTCGTTACAAAATATTGTCATTCAAAGAAAAGGAATTCCTCGAATTTGTCACAAAATAAGTTGATAAAAATATAAAATGGTTCAAATATTTACAAAATCTTCTTCTTATAATAGGACTATGTCCTGTTTCTTCTGTTACAGTCTCTGCTGCGATCCAGAGTTCCAGCTCTCGTACCATCGTTTTTGGGTCTTCCTATGGGTCGCTTGGTGTTGGGCTTCTGTGTCTTCACCCATTGCGCCATACGTTCAGGGTCCATCTGATATATGTAGTCTCTACATATGCGTCGTCATGCTCTTGTCCATCTCACTACGTCTTGAACGCCTAGCTCTCTCAATGTGTCTTCGTTTCGTATTCTATCTCTGAGTGTGATGCCTCTTATGGATCTTAGAGTTTTCATCTCTGTTGTTCTCATTATTTGTTTGTTTGTTAGGTATGCTTATATACAAAATATTTTTATTATTTATTGTTATATTTTGCCGCCCCCAAAAAGTGCCGCCCCCACTACGCTACGCCACTGATGTCACCACTGAATTGCATGACAATTTGGATTTAGGTTCCTCTTACCCACTACTTCATGATTGGACTTGAGCCCAGGGTTGCTTTTACTTGGGGGGTGAAAGCCACCCCTTCTCGGGGGTGAAAAACATGTGTTTAAGATAAGTCTGAAAATAGATAAATTGACTAATTCTGAACAACTTTTGTTCTATAGGTACCTATACCCCATTCCACGAATATATGACCCTCTTGGATTATCGCGACAACGAATATTTTACTGTGCAAAATATGAAGAACGAAAGTAAATTGCAAATTATATCATTGTTTATTGGAGTAATTATTAGAGCAAAATACTTTCGTACTTCTCATGCTGCACACTAAAATATTCGTTGTCGCGATAATCCAAAACAGTCGTATATTCGTGGAATACACCATATTGAGTTTTCATTCAGTTAATACTTATCGAGTTATTTGCAAGTGAACATGCTCATGTTTCAAATACAGTAGAGCGTCGATTATTTGAACGTCGATTAACTGAATGACCACTTATCTGAACTTCTGACTTGTCGTGTAATAGCTCAAATTGAAAATGCCTAAAAAGCCTGTTGTCTTTTCTATGAAAGATAAACACTAGATTAATAAATGGTTAGAGGGAGGTGAATCTTCAACCAATTTATCCAATAAATACAAAGTTGGTAGGCAGGTAAGACGGATGAAAAATATAAAAGATGAACATAAGTAACTTTATGTTCCAGCTTAATTCTTATGATGGATCCACAAATCGTAAAACAATGAAACTTGCCTTAAACACGGATTTAGATGATGTATATTAGCTGTGTACTCAAAAAAGATCCTGGGGAGGACCTATTTCTCCTTTCTAGATCCCAGGGAGTTTTAGTTTTGTTGCATATAGTTTGTGATGCCAAACTGACATTGAAAATCAAATTTCATATTTTGTAATCCATTCTGAAATACTTTGCCAGACATATGGTTGAAAAACATGTAACCTAGCCTCTCATAAACAGGTACGATTGCTACCTGTTTACCAGAAGAAAATTGAAGAATTTCTAAGCTTTCGTATTTAATACTTAAAAAATCTTTATTTTGTCGCAAATACAGCACTTTTTTTGGTTAATTTCTATCCTATTTGTCACTAAAGATATACATAATATCGATGGTTTTTGAGAAAACATCATAAGTGACAAAACGCAAATTTTTCAGGAGAGGACTTTTTCTTCTAACAACTTTTTGGCTAATAAATACAATTAAAATTTTTAAACTCTGATAAATTAGTAGATTATTTACGAATTTATCATAGTTTAAAAATTTTAATTGTATCAGCCAAAAAGTTATTGGAAGAAAAAGTCGTCTCCTGAAAAATGTGCGTTTTGTCACTTACGCTGTTTTGTCAAAAACCCATCGATATATGTGTGTAAGTATGTAAAGATTTTTGTAAATAAGGCTTTCATTCACCTGTGGATGAATAGTAGGTATGGTTGTATCAATGCAGTTCGATTATCCAAAAAAATCAATTTTCCGAACACCCCTGTCCCCCAATTAGGTAGTTTGGATAATCGACGCTGTACTGTAACTAAAAAAGTAAGTATTTTATCGAAAAAAAAATTCTCAACAAAAATGTAGCTTATACAAACCCATAAAAATGGTATATTTGTGAAGTCTCTAGACCCAGTAGAAGCAGAGTTGTAGCTCGTGAAAAGTAGGTTCTATAGCACATTATGTATAAGTATCTTACAATGCTGTATAGTATGAGTTTTGATATCTCCTAAAATATGTTATTGGTTTTTATTCATAACTGTCTTAGTTTTTAAGCTATGAAATGATTAAAAAATCATTTTGTAAGTTTTTTTAAGGACAGTCAGATCATTAAATGATTAAATTAATTAAATTTTAATTTATTTTTTTTAAACCCAATTTGTGAAAGCCTTGTAGTTGAAAGGGTAAATGTGTCACTAATCACCAGTGTATTTGAACAGCCATATCTTAACCAATTTTTGTCTTACAGAAAAACTAAAACAAAACGTACAATTTCTTACTCTTCAGATTTTTAGAATTTCTAATACCTTTAAGTTACTTTGAAAAAGAGGCATTTTTTCAAGATTAAAAAAATTTACTATAAAATTAAATTTTTTAAAAAATAAGCACTTTTAACCAGTAAAACTTACAGATTGTGTAAACAATACATAAATAAAGTAAATTGTAAAGCGGTAACAATTAATAATTTTATTTGGGGTGCTAATTAGGGGGATATTTTTTACCAAAAAAAAGGGCCAACTTTATTTTGAACGTAACTCACTTAGTTTTGATGCTAGAAGCTTTTATAAAAAATAAAAATAAAGCTTTTGTAAACACTTTAAAAAAGTTTTGATGATTTTTCCCTGAAAAGTGCTTAATTTTTTAGTTATTTTACGTTGAAATATTCTATTTATAATTTAACAAATAAAATCCATTTTTCAGGAGTTACAATCTTGCTTCTACTGGACCCATAGACTTCATAAATCATTTTTTTTTTTAGTTTTTTATAGGCTACATTTTTACTAAGAATATTTTTTTTGATGAAATACTTTTTGAGATACAGTAGAGCGTCGATTATCCGAAGCAATTGGGGGACAGGGGTGTTAGGAAAATCGATTTTTTCGGATAATCAAATTGTATTGATAAAGCAGTACTATTTATCCATAGTCGAATCAAAGCCTTATTTAGGGTATAAAAAAATGCTGTATTTGCAACAAAATGAATATTTTTTTTGCAATAAAAAATCTTCAATTTTCTTCTGCCGAAGCAATCCTACCCATTTTTACGAGCGGCTGGGTTAGTATTTGTCTGGCAAAATATTTCAGAATGGATTAAAAAATATGAAATTTTATTTTCGGTGTCAGTTTGGCATCACAAACTATATGCAACAAAGCTAAAACTCCCTGGGATCTAGGGAGGAGAAATAGGTTCTCCCCGGGATCTTTTTTGAGTACACTGCTTATATAGGCTACAGCATCATCTAAATCCGTGTTTAAGACAAGTTTTATCCAATACGATTTGTGGATCCGTCAGAAGAATTAAGCCGGAACATGAAGTTACTTATGTCTGTCTTTGGTTATTTATCCGTCTTGTCAGCCTACCAACTTTGTATGCATTGGTTGCAGATTCACCTCCCTCTAATCGTTTGTTAATCTCGTGTTTACTTTTCATAGAAAGGACAATACGCTTATAGGCGTGGGCCCGCATATACAATTATTATTTATGACCACACCGTTGAAACTTTTTGTACTTGTTATTTGGGTGGAGTCGGACAAATTTTGAGCTTGGCGCATTATGGTAGTGGGGCGTTTGTTTGTCAAGCGGTGACGAAGTTGTCAATTTTATGCAAGAAAAAAATTTATTACCACATTGGTCATTCTATTTTAATCAATGGATTTTATCATATAAACAACGAAAACAATTTTGTCGGACAAAAATATTGGGGCATATGACGCGTCGGACACGCTAAATATGTCAAATTTATGAAAATAATAAATTTATTACCACATCGATAATTTTAACGGTATCTATCATAAAACCTTTTTACAATAATGTGGTAACCTTGTCGGACAATTTTCACGGGGCATATGCGCAGTCGGACGCGCCGAAGATGTCAATTTCCTGAAAATTTTTTATTTATTACCACAGATGTCATTTTTATTTTGTACTGTTCTTTTACATGTCTAATGCATATTGGATCACTTGTCGGACAAAAATAATGGGGCGTTTTGGTACAATTAAAATAAAAAGTAATTTTTATGCATACAGGGTGTTTGGTAAAGAATGGGCCATAGCTTAACCTCAGGTCCCTGAGGTTAAAATAGGCCGATTTAAGCTAACTTACCTTAGTACAAAGTTTATAATAGCCTAGATACAGGGTGTCAAAGTTAAACTTTTTTTTTATTTATTATTGAATATTTCCTGATAGGTATGAGATAACAACATGAAATTTTATATCTGGGGGTTTCTTGGGTCGAGAAATCTATATTCCTTACCAAAAATTATGCATTGCCCAGAGGGCGCCACATATGCCTTTCACCACTCATTTATTACGTTCAATTTTTTTTATCCCTCACTCTGTATAATTTTGACATTAAAATTTTTATTTTCCTATTAGTTTTACTTAAAAAAGGTATACTTCTTTCATCTTCCTAAACTCAACCGTTTTCGAGATAAACGCATTTTAAATATGCGATACACCATCATTTTTAGCATAATATCATTGTAGTTACACCCGAAAAATAACTTAAAATTTATGAAAATAATAAATTTATTACCACATAGCTAATTTTAACGAAATCTACCATAAAACCTTTTTACAATAATGTGGTAACCTTGTCGGACAATTTTCACGGGGCATATGCGCAATCGGACGCGCTGAAAATGTCAATTTCCTGAAAATTTTTTATTTATTACCACAGATGTTATTTTTATTTTGTACTGTTTTTTTACATGTGTAATGCATATTGGATCACTTGTCGGACAAAAATAATGGGGCGTTTTGGTACAATTTAAAAAAAAATTAATTTTTATACATTTTCGACTTCATATTAAATTACGTATTTTTCGGCTCATATTACCCGTATGCGCGCCAATGGTGAATATTAAATTCTTAACTGTAGTTAAAAAATGTAGTTAATAATGTAACTGTAGTTAATACCCAAAATTAATTTTGGGTACAACTCTAAGTCATCATCATCATCATCATCATTTGGCTCTACAACTCTATGTGAGTCTTGGCCGCGTTTACTATTTCCCTCCATTGTTGTCGGTCCTGAGCAGCTATTTCCTATTGCTGTACTCCCATTTTGCGTAGATCGCTGGCTACTGCGTCCTTCCATCTCTTTCTTGGGCGACCAACTGACCTTTTTCCATCGGGCCTTTCCCAGAATGTGGCGTTTAGAAGTCTTTCGTCACTTGATCTTAGTACGTGACCCGCCCATCGTATTCTGTTTGATTTAATGTAGCGTACTATGTTTTCATCTCCGTATATTGTCTGGAGTTCATCACTGTGTCTTCTTCTCCATTCTCCAAGTCATACCCTTTTAAATTTTTTACTTAATGTGTGTAACAATTTTCAGCTAAATCGATCTAAAAATAACCGAGAAAAACTGTTTTAAAATTTTTTTTGATAATACCTTCTCGTCGATAGCCTAAAATAATGAAGTTTTCTGTTCGTTTGCCCCAACATTTTTGTCAGAGAGTTACATGTTTTGGTTAAGAATATAATTAGTTGTAACTTACTACTTTGTCGGAAAAATGGTTGTAAATATAAGGGATGCACGAACCCAGCATAATTTAAAAGTATACTTTATTAATAAACATTAAATTTTTTGTCCGACTTTGGATTTGCCCCAATATTTTTGTCCGACACTTAGATTTTTTGATTTGGAATAAAACTACTTATAACCCGATTTGTGTCGGAAATTTTTTTTATTTCGAGAAAAAAAACTACAGAACTATGTTTGTCGTTGTTCAAGGAGTATGTACGCAAATATCAGATCACAATTTTTCTAAAATTTTCCCTCTTGTCGGAAATTTTTTTGGAAAAATTTTGAGTACAGCTCTGCGTCTACCATTTTAAATGTTTTACTTAGTGTGTGTACCAATTTTGAGCAAATCGATTCAAAAATAACCAAGAAAACTGTTTTAAAATTTTTTTTGATAATACCTTCTCGTCGATAGCCTAAAAGAATTAAGTTTTCTGTTCGTTTGCCCCAAGATTTTTGTCAGACAATTACATTTTTTGTTTAAGAGTATAATTACTTGTAACTTACTACTTTTGTCGGAAAAATGGTGGTAAAGATAAGGGATACAGGAACCCAGCATAGTTTAAAAGTATAGTTTATCAATAAAAATTAAATTTTTTGTACGAATTTGGATTTGCCCCAATATTTTTGTCGGACACTTAGATTTTTTTATTTGTAATATAACTACTTATAACCTGATACTTGTGTCGGAAATTTTTTTTATTTCGAGAAAAAAAACTACAGAACCATGTTTGTCGTTGTTCAAAGAGTATGTACGCAAATATCATATCACAATTTTTCTAAAATTTTCCCTCTTGTCGGAAATTTTTTTGGGAAAATTTTGGGTACAGCTCTACGTCATATCCTTTTAAATGTTTTACTTAGTGTTTGTACCAATTTTCAGCTAAATCGATTCAAGAATTACCGAGAAAACTGTTTTAAAATATTTTTGGATAATACCTCCTCGTCCATAGCCTAAAAGAATTAAGTTTCCTGTTCGTTTGCCTCAACATTTTTGTCAGACAATTACATTTTTTGTTCAAGAGTATAATTACTTGTAACTTACTACTTTTGTCGGAAAAATGGTTGTAAAGATAAGGGATGCACGAACCCAGAATAGTTTAAAAGTATAGTTTATTAATAAAAATTAAATTTTTTGTCCGATTTTGGATTTGCCCCACTATTTATGTCGGACACTTAGATTTTTTGATTTTTTAATATAACTACTTAAAACCTGATACATGTGCTGAAATTTTTTTTTAATTCCAGAAAAAAATAGAGAACGATGTTTGTCGTTGTTCAAGGAGTATGTACACAAATTATCAGATCACAATTTTTCTAAAATTTTCCCTCTTGTCGGAAATTTTTTTGGGAAAATTTTGGGTACAGCTCTACGTCATACCCTTTTAAATGTTTTACTTAGTGTGTGTACCAATGTTGAGCTAAATCGATTCAAAAATAACCGAGAAAACTGTTTTAAAAATTTTTTTGATAATACCTTCTCGTCGATAGCCCAAAAGAATTAAGTTTTCTGTTCGTTTGCCCCAAGATTTTTGTCAGACAATTACATTTTTTGTTTAAGAATATAATTACTTGTAACTTACTACCTTTGTCGGAAAAATGGTTGTAAAGATAAGGGATACACGAACCCAGCATAATTTAAAAGTATAGTTTATCAATAAAAATTAAATTTTTTGTCCGACTTTGGATTTGCCTCAATATTTTTGTCGGACACTTAGATTTTTTGATTTGGAATATAACTACTTATAACCTGATACTTGTGTCGGAAATTTTTTTAATTCGAGAAAAAAAAAACTACAGAACAATGTTTGTCGTTGTTCAAGGAGTATGTACACAAATTATCAGATCACAATTTTTCTAAAATTTTTCCTCTTGCCGGAAAATTTGTTAAGAAAATTTTGGGTTCCGACCTACGTCATACCCTTTTAAATGCTTTACTTAATGTGTGTACCAATTTTCAGCTAAATCGATTCAAAAGTAACCGAGAAACACTGTTTTAAATTTTTTTTTTTGATAATACCTCCTCGTCGATAGCCTAAAAGAATTAAGTTTTCTGTTCGTTTGCCCCAAGATTTTTGTCAGACAATTACATTTTTTGTTTAAGAGTATAATTACTTGTAACCTACTAATTTTGTCGGAAAAATGGTTGTAAAGATAAGGGATGCACGAACCCAGCATAATTTGAAAGTATAGTTTACTAATAAAAATTACATTTTTTGTCCGACCGTCGAGTTGCCCCAATATTTTTGTCCGACACTTTGATTTTTTGATTAAGAATATAATTACTTATAACCTACTAATGTTGTCGGAAAAATGGTTTTAAAGGTAAGGGTTGCACGAACCCAGTATTTTTTAAAAGACAGTTTATTAATAAAAATTAAATTTTTTATCCGACTTTGGATTTGACCCAATATTTTTGTCGGACACCTAGATTTTTTGATTTAGAATATGTATGTATACACCGTTCTTAGGCGTCAACGCCCTTCGGTAGGGATCTATGGAGGAGTATCACCAAGCCGGAAGCCCTTATCCCTTCCCGTACCGCTCCTCCATAGGCCGATCAGACGCCAGTTTATTCCAGACCAAGCCGTAGACTCTATTGAGTTTTATACTACGGCGTTGGCCTTTTATAAATTTCATGACCTAGCTGAGGCTCGAACCAGCGACCGCAAATCGCAAATCCACTAAACTTGTCGATCGACTGAGCCCCAGCTAACTGGACCGTCAAGACCCGTGATTTAGAATATAACTACTTATAACCTGATACTTGTGTCGGAAATTTTTTTTAATTGGAAAAAAAACTACAGAACGATGTTTGTCGTTGTTCAAGGAGTATGTAAGCAAATATCAGATCACAATTTTTCTAAAATTTTCCCTCTTGTCAGAAAATTTTTTAAGAAAATTTTGGGTACAGCTCTACGTCATACCCTTTTAAATGTTTTACTTAGTGTGTGTACCAATTTTGAGCTAAATCGATTCAAAAATAACCGAGAAAACTCTTTTAAAATTTTTTGATATTACTTTCTCGTCGATAGCCTAAAAAATTAAGTTTTCTGTTCGTTTGCCCCAAGATTTTTGTCAAACAATTACAGTTTTTGTTTAAGAATCTAATTACTTGTAACTTACTACCTTTGTCGGAAAAATGGTTGTAAAGATAAGGGGTACACGAACCCAGCATAATTTAAAAGTATAGTTTATCAATAAAAATTAAATTTTTTGTCCGACTTTGGATTTGCCCCAATATTTTTGTCGGACACTTAGATTTTTTGATTTGGAATATAACTACTTATAACCTGATACTTGTGTCGGAAATTTTTTTTTATTTCGAGAAAAAAAACTACAGAGCGATGTTTGTCGTTGTTCAAGGGGTATGTACGCAAATATCAAATCACAATTTTTCTAAAATTTTCCCTCTTGTCCGAAATTTTTTTGGGAAAACTTTGGGTACAGCTCTACGTCATACCCTTTTAAATGTTTTACTTAGTGTGTGTACCAATTTTCAGATAAATCGATTCAAAAATAACCGAGAAAAACTGTTTTAAAATATTTTTGGATAATACCTCCTCGTCCATAGCCTAAAAGAATTAAGTTTCCTGTTCGTTTGCCCCAACATTTTTGTCAGACAATTACATTTTTTGTTTAAGAGTATAATTACTTGTATCCTACTACTTTTGTCGGAAAAATGGTTGTAAAGATAAGGGATGCACGAACCCAGAATAGTTTAAAAGTATAGTTTATTAATAAAAATTAAATTTTTTGTCCGACTTTGGATGTGCCCCACTATTTATGTCGGGCACTTAGATTTTTTGATTTGGAATATAACTACTTATAACCTTATAATTTTCAGCTAAATCGATTCAAAAGTAACCGAGAAACTCTGTTTTAAAATTTTTTTTTGATAATACCTCCTCGTCGATAGCCTAAAAGAATTAAGTTTTCTGTTCGTTTGCCCCAACATTTTTGTCAGACAATTACATTTTTTGTTTAAGAATATAATTACTTGTAACCTACTACTTTTGTCGGAAAAATGGTTGTAAAATAAGGGATGCACGAACCCAGCATAATTGGAAAGTATAGTTTACTAATAAAAATTAAATTTTTTGTCCGACTGTCGAGTTGCCCCAATATTTTTGTCCGACACTTTGATTTTTTGATTAAGAATATATTTACTTATAACCTACTAATGTTGTCGGAAAAATGGTTGTAAATAAAAAAATTTCAGGAAATTGACATCTTCGGCGCGTCCGACTGCGCATATGCCCCGTGAAAATTGTCCGACAAGGTTACCACATTATTGTAAAAATGCCTTATGGTAGATACCGTTAAAATTATCCATGTGGTAATAAATTTATTATTTTCATAAATTTGACAAATTTAGCGTGTCCGACGCGTCGTATGCCCCAATATTTTTGTCCGACAAAATTGTTTTCGTTGTTTATATGATAAAATCCATTGATTAAAATAGAATGACCAATGTGGTAATAAATTTTTTTCTTGCATAAAGTTGACAACTTCGTCACCGCTTGACAGACAAACGCCCCACTACCATAATGCGCCAAGCTCAAAATTTGTCCGACTCCACCCAAATAACAAGTACAAAAAGTTTCAACGGTGTGGTCATAAATAATAATTGTATATGCGGGCCCAAGGCCTATTACGTTTAGTTGAAAAATAAACGGTGTCACTCACAAATAACTCGAAAAGTATTGGCTTAGGGCCTTGTCCCACCAAAGCTAAGCAACAGTGATGAGGCAGCTACACGATTTTGATAGGGCACAATCAGGCAACATGAAGTTGTCCCAAAAAAGCAACTTGTTTTCTACATCGCCACTACATTCAGTTAATAAACAATGTCATCAAGTGAAGACGCTGACTTGTCTTTTCATTATTAAAAATGATACTATCGCGCACACAACTTGTATGTTGCTTTAGAAAATGACCTGTCGGATTGCTAGGCAACAAGATAGCGACACTTAGCTTTAATGTCTCTTTGCCTTTGCTATAGCTTTGGTGGCAGTATGGTGTGTATAAACCATAGGATCAGCAATAAAGATACATTGTGACGACATTGTGTCGCCGTCTGGTAGCTTTGACGGGACAAGGACCTTAGTGAAGAAACTCTACAGAACAAACAGTTGCCTAGAATAAGTCAATTTATCCATTTTCGGACTTATCTTTAAACGTATGCTTTCTCACTGCTGAAAAGTAGTGGCTTTCTCCCTCCCCTAGAAGGGGGGTAGAGGGCAAGAGGGAACCTAAATCAAGCAAATCTGTCGTGACTAGGACAAAATTACATTCCAAAACGGACACTTACTGGTCTAACTGATTGGTTTACATATTAGGAGGAAACTGTTACTAAAAAAACAATAATTTAAAGGATTGTATTAATTAATTGTGTCAGTTGTGAAATACCTCAATTCTTGCTTACATATTCTTGTGCTTACATATACTATTACATTAAATATCCTGTACAATAAGTTTTGTAGAGTTTAAATAGCCTTGATTTTATAATTATAAAACTGTATAGAAGGGTAAATTTTTAGTACAATATAGAAAGTATTAGCAAAGAGAAAGATTATATTTCAGGGGTAAGGTAAAAGTGTTGATAACAATAGTATAAATAGCCTAATGGTCCATATTAAATCTTTTTATATTTTTAACGGGTATTAAGTAAATTTCGAATAACAACACTTGTTTCCAATTTTTATAAATTTCATAGAATATTTACTGAGTACGATAATGCAAAAAGTTTTAATAGTAGTCCAGTCAATGACCATTTTCCCACATAATTTTCTGAGCCTGCACGGATTTTAGAGCTGGGTAGTATCCGGATACTTCTGTATCCGGATACAATATCCGGATACTTTTTATGTATCCGAAAGCTGTATCCAGATACTTTTTAAATTTTCTATCCGGTATCCGTATCCGTGATCAAATTTTAAAGTATCCGGCATGTATCCGGCATCCGGATACTTTTTTTGATATTCGGATACTTTTATAGTTATTTTCCTAACAAGTGCAGAAAGTCATACTTTTCCGCACGCGACTGCAGTTTGCCGAACGACGCGAAGCGAGAGTTCGGCAAGCAGTCGAGTGCGGAAAAGAGACTTTCTGCAAGAGTTAGGAACAATATTTTTTTTACGAGTCTTTAAAAAATGACCAAATCTTAATCAATTAATTTAATTAATATGAAAATAAATACACAAATTAATTCTCTGACAAGGTTGTCAAAACCAAACTTTCAATATAATTAGTTAGCATGACGACGATCTTTGTTTCCATGACGATGATTCAAAACGACTGTTATTGTCTACCGATTTGACTTTCGAATATTATGTCAAAATAATTTTATTTCATCGAATTGTCGCGTTAATTTCATTAAAACAGGAACACAATAAGATACATTTGAAATAAAATAGTAAATAATATCTTCTTCTTCTTCTTGTAGTGCCTATCCGTTTCGGATGTTGGCGACCATCATGGCAATCTGCACTTTGCACACTGCTGCTCTGAAAAGATTTGTAGTGGTTGTATTGAACCACGTTCGTAGATTTTTCAGCCAGGAAATCCTTCGCCTTCCTGGTCCTCGCTTTCCCTCTACTTTTCCCTGCAAGACCAGTTGCAGCAGTCCATATCTCTCACTGTTCCTCATGATGTGACCGAGGTATTCGATTTTGGCTGTTTTTATTTTGATTAACAGCTCTTTTTCTTTTTTCATTCTCAGCAAAACACCCTCATTAGTAATGTGGTCGGTATAAGATATCTTCAGGATTCGACGATAAAGCCAATATCTAATATTAGTTTATTGCATGTATTATAATTATTTTAAGGCCATATTAAAGTATCTACACGCATGCGGAAAAGTAAAACGCGTGCGGAAAAGTGAAACTTTCTAAACTAAAACGCGTGCGCGAAAGTAGACATTTTTGCACGCTCGTAGAAAAAATATTTATCGCCCGCCGATAATGCACCTAACGTAGGCACAACACTGCCATTCCTTCAATCCAGATGTGTCTAATATGTTAAATCCCATTTTTCGTACTCGTCACCATTATAATATATTATTATATAGCCAATGGAGCTTTGTTTTTACCTAATCAGTTATAAATCTTCAAAAGTACGTTGTTTAATTAATTACTTACATTTATATTTTATATTTTCTATATCTCTCTTTTCAAGAACCCCTTTTTGTACCCTGTATAATTAGAAGAAATTATTTTTCGGATTATAATAAAGTACATCTTAATATTTATAGTTTTATTTTAGTGTACCTACAAGTACAAATAAGTACACCCCCTAAAAGTTTAAAATTTGAAAACTCGGCTGGTCCGACGCTGGCCAAATTCAATATCAAAAGCTCAGGCAGTAACACGTTTGATTTTTACAGGAAAAATCCTTACAGGAAAATATATTACATTAAAAATACATGCACATCACATAGTTCTAATACTAATAATTTATGTCCTTCTTAAAAAAAGTATCCTTCAAAGTATCCTAGGAAGTATCCGAAAAAAATATCCGGATACTTGTATCCGAATACATTTTTAAATGAAACTATTCGTACTTTTTTAAAAAGTATCCGGATACATTTTGAGTATCCGGTATCCGGATACTTTTTTCAGTATCCGACCCAACTCTGACGGATTTGTACCAAAATTTCCCTCAACTTCAAAGTTGACCTGTGCCGTAGTATGCTTTTACCCTAAAGGGTAGGGTGACCAAACGTCCCGTACAAACGGGGTTGTTCCGATCGTACCCGGGGTCTCCAAAAAGTCCTCCGGGGCACGTAAGTGTCCCGGGTACATTCCATGTCTAATCACCAAAAAACAATTTGAAAAAATGTTTTTTTAAATTGACGTTTTCACTCGTGAATAAGTCAAAAATATTAACTTTCAGAAAAAATATATAGGACAAGAGTTGTTTTAAATGGGTTAATATACAGTGATGAGCGCAAAAGATGAAAAACATTATACATTGCGAAACAAAAAGGGATGAAACTGGTGGAGATGGAAATGATCGTTATAAATATATAAATTAACATTACATTACATAGTTTCCCACCTTTAGACGTCTGTGACAGGAGTATTTTATAAAATTCTACTGTCACAGTGACAGTTGTCATATTCCTCTGATACTTTAAGGGCCGGTTGTTCGAACGCTAATCAACAATGATCATTATCAAATAATTAATTACTGTCAATGTCAACTTTGTTTGGGTTGTTAAAAAGTCTGTGGAGTCTATAATCAATTAATATAACAATAATTATTAACATAATTAATAATAAATCTCATAATTGTAATTAATTATGTTTTCAGCAACCCAAACAAAGTTGACATTGACAGTTTTGGTGACAGTAATGAAATATTTGATAATGATCATTATTGACGCTAATCAACAATGATCATTATCAAATATTTAATTACTGTCACCAAAACTGTCAATATCAACTTTGTTTGGGTTGCTGAAAACATAATTAATTACAATTATGAGATTTATTATTAATTATGTTAATAATTATTGTTATATTAATTGATTATAGACTCCACAGACTTTTTAACAACCCAAACAAAGTTGACATTGACAGCAATTAATTATTTGATAATGATCATTGTTGATTACCGTTCGAACAACCGGCCCTTAAAGGTGGGAAACTCTAATGTAATGTTAATTTATACGTTTATAACGATCATTTCCATATCCACTAGTTTCATCTCTTTTTGTTTCGCAATGTATCATGTTTTCCATCTTTTGCGCTATTTTGCCTGGTTATTAGTGCGCTCATCACTGTATTCATTTCCGGTGTTATTTCTAATACATAATAAAAAATTTACCCCTGAGATGAGGTGGCATCATTTTCCCCAGGATAAAAGCACCCTATGGCACTAGGTGCACAAATTTTGGGGCAAATCTGTGCAGGCTCAGAAAATTATACAGTTACGCTGTAAATTATCTTCATTTACTGGACCACAGACCAATATATTTAATGTTTTGGTGGTATGTTTTTAAAATAACCTTTTGGGTTATATGTATTTCTGAAATGTCTACATTATTAAAATTATTTTACCTAAAATCGTTAGAATAAAAAATAATACTAACATTTATGTCTTTGTGTGTTGAATTTTATGATTTATCAAATTATTTTGTCCCATTTTTTCATTGTTAGATTCTGAATTTATTTATGTCCATTTGATGAACTATTGTGGTTTGATTTTTTTTGTTTTGTTTAATAGCATATACTGTTATTGTAAATAAACTTACGTGCATAGAAATCGGCCCACTTAAAAATTTGGTCATTTTTGATGACTCGTATTTCCTAAACCTGTTAGCCGATTTAAGTGATTTCTTGAACATGTTATAGCCTAGTTCTTTAGCAATACCACTGTAATAATATTCTTGCTAAACAGGTCAATTTTCATTGCATACCGGGTGTACCAATTAAACTGTGTTTTTTCTCAAAGTTTGCATCACCCTGTGGAATATTCTAGCATATATAAAATACTGAAATTAAAGGTTTTCTTAACATTCTGTTTTTTGATTCATTCGTTTATGTTGGATAATGAAAAAGTAGGTACTTTAACAACTAGACATGTTCTTCATCAATACACGGTGTTTCTAAATAAGTACGACAAACTTTAAGGGGTAATTCTGCATGAAAAAATAATGACAGTTGCCTTGATAGACGTTTGTCTGCAAATGTTTCGTTTCCGAGATACGGGATGTTGAATTTTTTCTTACAAACTGACGATTTATTTATTGCTTTCAAACCAGTTGAGATATGCAAATGAAATTTGGTAGGTTTTTATGTTAAAAAATCCGCAATAACTATCTCTTAAAACTTACCAAATTCCATTTGCGTATCTCAACTCGTTTTAAAGCAATAAATAAATCGTCAGTTTGTAAGAAAAAATTCAACATCCCGTATCTCGGAAACGAGATATTTGCGGACATACGTTTATAAAGCCAACTGTCATTATTTTTTCATGCAGAATTACCCCCTAAAGTTTGTCGCACTTATTTAGAAACACCGTGTATTGACGAAGAACATGTCTAGTTGTTAAAGTACCTAACTTTTTTATTATCGAACATAAACGAATGAATCAAAAAACAGAATGTTAAGAAAACCTGAGGCTATAGTTGGGTTTTAATTTCAGTATTTTATAAATGTTAGAATATTCCACAGGGTGATGCAAACTTTGAGAAAAAAACACAGTTTGATTGGTTCACCCGGTATGTAATGAAAATTTCCCTGTTTAGCAACAATATTATTACAGTGGTATTGTTAAAGAATCAGGCTACAACATTTTCAAAAAATGACTTAAATCGGCCAACAGGTTTGGAAAATATGAGACATCAAAAATGACCAAATTTTTAAGTGGGCCGATTTCTATGCACGTAAGTTTAGTACAAAAATATAATTTTGCCACAATTAGCTAGGTATTTCTACATATTTTTCTTCTGATTTTGAATTGAAATACATTTTCAATTTAAAATAGTAAAAATAATTTTTTAATAAATTGAAATTTTTATAAACACTCCAAAAGTAAAAACTATTATCTTCAAATTAAATTTATACAGTAACCGTCACGCTACTAGACACACGGGCACATTGAGCTAATATAGTCCTGAACCATTCACTTGTTGCACTATTTACTTTTATGCCGTGAAGTAAACAGATTGATCCTACATAAAAAAGTCCCTTTACTCTGGGCTAATTAGCAAAATTCATGGAAAAGTTATTTACCAGCAATTTTATTGCTGGAATCGAATTATAAGATCTTATATATTAATAATATAGGTATGCAAAGTCCGCAGATAGTGTGCTACTTTTATATAAACAAAATGGCGCCGACAAATCGTATTTTTTTCAATTATTGCTCTATAACTCCGAAGATTTTAATTTTACAACAAAAACACCCAAATAAAAATTCACCGCAATTAAATTCTGCATAGAGATATGTTTTTCGCGATTTGCTCCGACAAAAATTTTCCTCGGAAAATGCGGGTTTTCCTAACAAAAACTCTATTTTTTTTTTTAACTCAAATAAAGTTTTAGGTAAGTAATTATTACTCAATAATTAAATAACTTAGTGACATCAAAGCTTTCTTGGTATAGATTGTAATTCCAGAAGCTGGTGAAAATTAAACGAATATTTTTTAGCAACAATTCAATTGTTAATTAACAATTTACGATCGCAATAATAACCAAAATAATCATGGTACATTGATCAAACTTATAAAGATTATAAAGATGAGATGCTTATTTAATATTTTATCGACAAAATATAAATTTTTCTTTTTTTTTGCATAATCTTTGAATTTAAAAAAAAATAGTTATAATACGCTGGTCTAATTAGTAATGTACAAAGAAAGGTTATTTACCAGCAATTTTATTGCTGGAATCGAATTATAAGATCCTATATATTATTAATATAGGTATGCAAAGTCCGCAGATAGTGTGCTACTTTTTTTATAAACAAAATGGCGCCGACAAATCGTATTTTTTTTCAATTATTGCTCTATAACTCCGAAGATTTTAACTTTACACCAAAAACACTCAAATAAAAATTCACCCCAATTTAATTCTACATAGAGGCATGTTTTTCCCGATTTGCTCCGACGAAAATTTTCCTCGGAAAATGTGGGTTTTTCCAACAAAATCTCGAATTTTCAAATAAATTTTTTAGGCCAGTAATTATTTATCAATAATTATATAGCTTGGTGAAATAAAAGCTTTCTTGGTATAGATTATAAATTCAGAAGCCGGTGAAAATGAAACGAATATTTTAGCAACAATTTAATTGTTAATTAACAATTTACAGTCGCAATAACAACCAAAATAATCATGAGACATTGATCAAACTTAGAAAGATTATAAAGGTGTGATGCCTATTTAATATTTTGCCGACAAAATATAAATTTTTCATTTTTTTGCATAATCTTTAAATGTTTAAAAAAATTGTTATAAACAAATTAACATTTCTCAGATAGTGTTTATTATATTCTAATTTTAAAAAATACTTAAATTGCGTATTTCATAGGTCTTGAAAATGAATGCTTTAAAAAATTTTTCGAACCATTTGCAAAAAAGTTATGAAACAGCAAAGTAAATATACGATTTTTCCGTTGTTTATAATTTGTTTTAATTGTTTCAAAGCTTAAAAGTGAGTCTGTGATACAATCTAATTACTCGCAAAGAATGTCAAAAATTAGTGCAATGGTTATATTTTAATCAAAGATTAAAAATACTTTTTTTTGTAAATTTTAGCGCAAAAGTAGGCCTGATACAGAGTCGGAGCTAAAATGATCACTCGAAGCGACTGACACGCAGCATATATTATTTATTAAAAGTGTACGTCGCGCGGCCGATCGTCGCTCCGAGTGAAAATTTTAGCTACAGTACTGTATTACTCTACTTTCGCGCGTGTAAATTACAAACAAATATATTTATAATCTTTAATTAAAATATAACTATTAAACTGATAATCGTTATTTTTTTGTAAATAATTAGCTTGTACTTTAAACTCACTTCTACGCTTTGAAAGAATTAAAAAAAAATTATAAACACCGTAGTGATCGTACGTTTACTTTGCTGTTTCATAACTTTTTTGCAAATGGTTGCAAAAAAGTTTTAAAGCATTCATTTTCAAGATATTTGAAATGCGCATTTTAGCTATTTTTTAAAATTATAATATAATAAAAACTTTCTGAGAAACGTTAATTTGTTTATAACTATTTTTTTTTTTAAATATTTAAAGATTATGCAAAAAAATAAAAAATTTATATTTTGTCAACAAAATGTTAAATAGGCATCTCATCTTTATAAGATTTCAAAGTTTGATCAGTGTGTCATAATTATTTTGGTTATTATTGCGACCGTAAATTATTAATTAACAATTGAATTGTTGCTAAAATATTCGTTTAATTTTCACCAGCTTCTGGAACTATAATCTAAACCAAGATTGCTTTAAGTCACCAAATTATTTAATTATTGGTAGATAATTACTTATCTAAAACTTATTTGAAAATTAAAGATTTTGTTGGCAAAACAAGCATTTTCCGAGCAAAATTTTCGTCGGAGCAGATCGGGAAAAACACGTCTCTATGCAGAATTTAATCACGGTGAATTTTTATTTGAGTGTTTTTGTTGTAAAGTTAAAATCTTCGGAGTTATAGAGCAATAATTAAAAAAAACACGATTTTCGGGCGCCATTTTGTTTATAAAAAAAGTAGCACACTATCTGAGGACTTTGCATACGTATATTAATAATATATAGGATCTTATAATTCGATTCCAGCAATAAAATTGCTGGTAAATAACTTTTCCCAAAAATGGCCTATTCTCCGATAATCAGCCCAGACTACTTGACGTAAAAGAAGAAGTATTAAGTTGGAGAATATTCGAAGCCTCGGTTATTCAATGGCTTTTAAGGAATATTTCAAGTCTTGATAACTCAGTTAAAAGTTATTATTATGAAAGTCAGAAAGTCACTAAATCAAAGATTAAAGTCACCCCTACAAGATCCTGAAGAAATTTTTGTCATTATTTTATTACTAAGCTGTTATTTATAAGTAATAATAATGAATGCCATGTACGTATTAGGCTGCCGTCAATGGTGAGTGCGAAAGAGATGCCATTCTGGCAGTCCAATCTCACTAGCACTCACATTTACAGCTGCGTCAATACGAGCTTACCGCTCATTGTTAATAATTAAACATAACAGCTTAGTAATAAATTAATGACACAAATTTCTTCAGGATCATGTAGGGGGGCTTTAAACTTTGATTTAGTCACTTTCTGACTTTCATAATAATAATTTTTAACTGAGTTATTAAGTCGTAAAAATGGCCATTCTCGCGTTTTTCAATTTTTAAATTGCTTATAACTCGAAAACTATCAACTTTAGAGAAAAATTACAAGAGACCTTTTTTGTCCAGAATTGTCCAAAAAATCTAAAAAAAATTTTCTGGACCGAAACAAATTATTTTTGCAATTTGATTAAAAAAATTGTTAAAAAAATTTGGGCCACTTTTCGCGTGGGCGACTTCTTGAACCTTATTCTGGGGTGTCTCACGAATGTGATTATGCAAAAAAATCTCATGGGAATGTATTTTCCAACGAACCCACCATTTTCGTCTTGTCTATATAGCCAAACCCCGATTTTCCGGCACTCCTAGGTTTGACTAGTCAATCCTCAGGTCTAACTAACGGTCTTAGTCAAACCCCGAAATAAATTCCGATTTTTGACCATTTTTTGTACTTTTTTCCCAATGATTGCTATTTTTTACAGCAATAAATAGGTCTGCATCCCGCGTTCCAAAAAAAAGTTGATTAATAGCAAGCTGAAAATTTGATAACAGCTTAAGGGTGTCTAGTCGGACAAACTTTGATACATGGGGACACTGGAACAGGGGAAGTTTTAATTGTGGAACAGGTTAAAAATTTGGAACGTCAGACTACGAAAACGTCAGATGTATTTTGTCGGACAGAACTTCCAATTGATTGTTACCCTTTCATTAAACTCTCATGCAAAAATCAGACTGCTATTACTAACCAACATGATTCCTGTCATTTGACATGTTCTTTGTGTTCCACTAATTAAAATGCCCAGTTGGTGATAAACACCAGTCTGATTTTCGCATGAGAGTGTAATGAAACGGCGACAAATCAGTTGGAAGTTCTGTCCGACAAAATACATCTGACGTTTTCGTAGTCTGACGTTCCAAATTTTTAACCTGTTCCACAATTAAAACTTCCCCTGTTCCAGTGTTCCCATATATCAAAGTTTGTCCGACTAGACACCCTTAAGCTATTAACAAATTTTCAGCTTGCTATTAATCAACTTTTTTTTCATACGCGGGATCCAGACCTAAAACATTACATTTTCAATTTCTAGCTGGTCAAATATTACGTAAAATTGAAAAACAAAATTTTCACCCTATATGTGCGCAAAAAGCAAAAATTTTCGGGTATAATATCACAAGAGAGTGAGAATAAATTGAAAATAATGCGACAGTTTTTCGAAAATTTGTTGTCTGGCAATAGACACGAGAGCCCGCAGGGCTCGAGTGGCTATTGCCCAATGACAACAAATTTGAGTAAAAATGAAGCATTATTTTCTTATTTATTCTTACTGTCGTGTGATATTCGTAAGATTATTTTTTTAATACGTATATTATGGATATTTTCTTAAATATGACAGTTGTCAAAACTAGGAAACTGGTTGCCATTAAACAGAAACAATCTACTTAAAACAATTCTATCGGTAATTTTCTACATTAGATAATTCTCAGTATAATTTTAATCTGATTGTACAGAATTAAACACGTGACCAAATATCTTACTATACGATTGGAAGTTAAAATCATTAAAAAATAATCCATTTTATTTTCACATTTTTTAAATAAAAAATTAAGCACAAGGTGTTCAACTGGCTTATAACGTGATTATTGATACAAGGTAAGTTCTGAACCAATTCCAGCAAAAAAATAGACTCATATGGAAAATGTCTATTATGGTCTGCTTTTCAACAGATCCCGTCTGGACACATCATCATCAGTATCCAGCCTTCTGCATCCAAAGTTGAACATAGGCCTCCCCTAATTTCTTCCAGTTTTGTCTGTCTTGGGCTTCCAGCAACCCTTTTGACGTCGTCTGTCCATCGTGTAGGTGGTCTACCTCTACTTCTTCTGTCTTCTCTTGGTCTCCACACCACACTGTAATTTTTTGGGTCCACCTTCCTTCCTTCATTCTGGCTACATGACCCGCCCAATTCCACTTCAGCAAATTCAGTAAATTATTAGCCCGTCTTACTGTGGTTCCAAATGCCGAAAACGTGGTCATGAACCTTTAAAAGCGTATATCTATTGTTTATACACTTCGAAATTACTTTTGTACTTAAGGGTTTTTGGCATCGCTGATTACGAATCTGATATTATTTTTTCTGAAAAACAAAATGGCGGATCCAAAATGGCGGAAAGAAATTGAAAATATCAATCGAAACGCAAATTTGTTTGTCAAATTTGATAGTTTAAGGTCGCCGATTACAAATCTAAGATTATTTTTTTAAACAAAACGGCGGATCCAATGTGGCCGAAAGAAATTCGAAAATTTTATTTTAAACTATTTAGCATATTTGTTTAAAATCTTATATCATATGGGACTTTTGAAATGGCTGATTACCAATACATTTTTTATTTATGAAGTACAATATTCCAAACCTATTACTTATGTACAACCACCCACACCCCACACATACTCAAAAATCGCCAGAATAATGTAATATGCTTCATTTTCCACGTTTGTATTCAAACAACTGCCAGCTATGCATAGGCAGTTATAGGCAGCTAAACCAAAGTGATTCTGTATTTTCTTAATGTATATTTTAAGAATAATAAACATTTGTAGTAGAATTATGCAGAATTTTGTACTTTTTGAATGTATATTTGATTATTTCAAGTATATTTTCACTATTTATGCATTAACAAATTTAAGGCATTTATTGTTACTAAATCTTAAGTTAACTTACAGCTTATATTACTACTTGCTTAAAAAAGAAGAATCTGCTTTACAGCGATAAAATTGATAAACTATGAAACGTTTTACAGCGTTTTCAATTTACGCGTTCTTTTTCACTTTCTCTCTCTGCCAAAATACTCTATGACATGGCTCACTTTTTCCCGAGCTATGAACCAGAATACATCCAATCTGATCCTTATACCTGCGTATTATGACTCTATGATAGTATGAGAAACTAACTGTAAACATTAAAATCCGTAAATAGGGCCTTTTTTTCGCCTCATGACCACGTTTTTTTGCATTTGGAACCACTGTGACGTCTGGACTAATAGCCAATTAATGAAGCATAGCCTTAGAACTTTCAGCCAGAAATGTCAATATTTTATACCTGTCATATTAAAAAAAAATCCCGTACTACATATTAGTTTTGCTGTATTATACATGTGGTATTTTATGCACGTATTTGTATTTTGTTTTGAGCGATAACAACATGCATAATTTGTATTTAATTTATAGCAACACATGACCTTAAACCTTACTTGACAGTTTTTGACCCTATCACACTAGATTTAACTGTAACTGAAGGTAAAATAGTCGTTTTAAGGTTACCTAACATGATTAGTGTTTGAATATCTTGTGCCAGTAAATTCGTTACAATTTTGTTATCTTGTTATATAGTTTATGTAAGACTAAAAATTGATTTCGTATAATCAGAATTAATGTTGGTTAGAAAATATATGAAAAAACTTTTTAGTCGTAAAGATAAAATACATATGTTAATGCACACATTTTTTTAATTTCCTACATCGTCCAAGTATATGTAGACTATTGTATAAACTCTCGAAAAGGGTAAGCAAATGTTTTATTTCTTTTCAATTTTTTTTTCTCGTAGTTAGTTTTAATACATTATTTCAAACTATTTACTAAACAATTCAGTTTTGGTCTATTAATCGACCCATTTCTTGAACTATAATGTTTGTGTCAGGAAATATACTAGTCTAGGCGCCAAATAGAGGTCACTGTGTCTTTTTCAATTCTGATGGACAAACTCAACGGTTTCTTATGGATTTTTGGCTGCTGATTACGAATTTTGAGGGTGGATTTCGATCCGAGTGGTCAAAAAATTGTTATAAACAATTTAATTGTTTATAAATTGTTTATAAGGCTCTGGCTCATAAACTAAAAGAGATAAAAAATAATGTTTCAATTAAAATTTGTTCGTTAATAAAAAACGAAGAAAAAAACGTTTGCTAAACTTAAATCCAACAATCAGAACTCAAGATATTGTAAAATTAGTGCACAATGCAAATTGCAAAATAAGTATTTTTCGAAGCTTTATCGATCGTAACTCGGCTTCTACGCATGCAAATGAGCCTTAGAAGGTCTCATTTTAAAGCTTCGTTAATAGGCTTCCAAACGGTTCGTTAAATTTCTTGATCTTCATTTGTTTTAAAGTTATACCCATTTGAAGTAATAATTTTCTTAAAAAAATTGTACATTAATTTGTTAATAAGTGTTTCAAGTAAATTTAAGCTATAAACATTTATACTTTAATTAACAATAATGATAGAAGAACTCAAAAGGAGTATTTTGAGCTTACGAAAATGTTTGTAAGTTTATTTTTGACCCAGATATCGATATTTTAATATTGCGCTCTGAGGCGCAAGATCTGCTCACCGCGTAAAGGTTCACGCGCTAACTTCTCGATGCAAATTATAATTTCTATGTATATATACGTTATCTTCATTTTTCATTTTTGAAGATCCTAATAAAACTTTATCATATAATTCTTATAATTAAATCATCATACTGTACCTCGTATCACCTTTCATTCTATTTACTTTGTCTCCTATTTTTTATACTAAATGAGAAAACAAACATTAAAAACTAATATTTCAGAAATAGAACTAAAAAGTAAGTTGAGACTTCTGAGCTTCACCGATGAGGCATAAGGATGCTGAAATAGCTATATGGAGATGGTGGTCCAACTCTGAATCAAATATAAACAAAACCTGCCTTGATCTTTTTTTATAAGTTGATATTATTTATTATAGTCTGTTCGCTAAACTCAGACGCAACTTTCTAGATATTTTAGTCGGTAATTTTGTCAAATAATACTATTTTTACAAACTTTTTGTTTCATGCATCTGAATCGAGATATACAGGGAATCTCAGCTTTTTTACACCTACATAAGTTCTTAGAGCAATATTTACAGTTACATGGAGGTACTAAGTCTGTTCTTGTAGGCAGTAAAACTAAAACTTTCTGGGGCTTCAGAGTCTAATTATCTACATGATATAGATATAATCTATATCATATAGATAGTATCATCCAGTGGATAGTGGGTACTATCCATATAAAGTGGATACAGTTGATACAGATATGGATACATAAAGTGGATCTAGATATTTTGCAGCATCATCAAGGCACGTCAATTGTGTGTATGCCGCCACAACATAAATGCTCGTTTTATATGCAATGATGATGCTGCAAAATTACTCGATCCATTTTTATATGGATATCACATATTGGCTCATTTGCATGCGTAGAAGCCGAGTTATGATCGATAAAGCTTCGAAAAATACTTGACTCTGAGCCGATGTTGCGCCTCATAGCGCGCCATTAAAATATCGATATCTTGACCAAAAATAAACATACGAACATTTTCTTAAGCTCAAATTATTCCTTTTGAGTTCTTCTATCATTATTTTTAATTAAAGTATAAATGGTTACAGCTCAAATTTACTTGAAACCCTTATAAACAAATTAATGTACAATTTTTTTAAGAAAATTATAACTTTAAACGGGTATAACTTTAAAACAAATAAAGATCAAGTAATTTAACAAACTTTGTTTGGAAGCCTATTAATGAAGCTTTAAAATGAGACCTTCTAAGGATCGTTTGCATGCGTAGAAGCCGAGGATCGATAAAGCTTCGAAAAATACTTATTTTGCAATTTGCATTGTGTACTAATTTTACAATATCTTGAGTTATAATTGTTGGATTTAAGTTTAGTAAACGTTTTTTTCTTCGTGTTTTATTAACGAACAAATTTTATTTAACACATTATTTTTTATCTCTTTTAGTTTATGAACCAGAGCCTTATAAACAATTAAATTGTTTATAACAATTTTTTAACCACTCGGATCGAAATCCACTCTCGAACCGTTGAGTTTGTCCATCAGAATTGAAAAGGACACGGTGACCCCTCTGGCGCCTACTCTATACGGTCCTGTAGTGATTTTTGTAATATGTGAAAACACAAAGGAATCAATGAAAAAGACTCGATTCAGAGGCGATGCACAATCTCTAGACAGCTGTTTCTGTCTTGCGACTTCCTCAGTAGAGCTGCGCGCACACCTCTAAAGCAAAACGAAACCAAACTGTCTATTTATGTGGAATTTTAAAAATAGTTGAAAATCCACTTTTGAGACGCTGCAGCGACATCTCTTATAAAAAATCGAAAAGTCTCGGATAAAAAATTCACTATTAAAATAAAAATTAAAATAGTAAATAATTATTTAAATCTGAAAACTTTTCTTGGTGGAACTTCTTTCTGGTACATCCTTAATCTCTGCATTTTACAATTTATAAGAACAAGCGACGACGAATAAAGAAAGCGAAAAGGACTCTACAATATGCAGTCACATTCCGTTTTCATTCGTCTAGGAAAAGGTCCGAAATAAAGTTCCTAGTACTCAAATCTGAGTAAAGATAGAAATGAAAAAGACAGTTTATGTTTCCTTTCGATTCAGAGATGATGCACAATTGATCCAGATTTGTAAGCTTACTAAATTTTAAGCAACGTGACCGGAAGTCGATATTTGAACTCTTCATGTAACTTTGCATCAACTGATATACGATTTCACTAATTTTTGGGTAATTTTTGCCAAACTTCCCGTCATAACTTTTTAACCGGGAATGACATCAAAACCGGAACTAAATATTCGAGCTCGACTTCTCAATACGCGATTATTGATATATCACATGTAGAGATTGCATCAGCATCCAGCAATCCAGCTGGATCCAGCGCTTTTTTTACATGCTGCATCTGGCAGTGCGGATCCGCAAACGTGTCAAATTCGAAATAAGTTACTGAATGTCTTCATTGGCCTCTTTATTCAAAGCTGTGAGTCGGCAACTTGCCATTCTATCGCTAGGAGTAGCTCAGTATGCTGGAAAGTTTCTACAGCCTAAAAGTTTGCATCGATAAAGCGTTGATAGACATTGATTCTGCGATAAAATTCTCTGCTGGCGAGTGGTAAATAATCAATGAGTTGATGGCCACTCTCTAACCGGTAAAACTGGCTGTAGAAGCTCTTTGCGGAAGAGAGTCCACTTTGATAACGGCCGACACAACCATGACATTTGCCTTAGACAAACTAAATAGCCAGGACTCTAGCCTTAATGCCAATCTAGCGGAAGCACTACGCAACATAATCGCGGAACAGTATCTCTCTGAAATTACAGGTACATTAGTGTACTTACAAAATCAAAAAAGTATGACGAAGAACTAAACATTCCTGCAAGAATGCAATGCGACAAGAGATGAAAAATTTGTTGATTCGTATAAATAAACAAGTAACTGTGGAACCAGTGTAAGAGGACATAATGAAAGAAGATGGGCCAACTAATCCGGAGTCCGTGAATTTTACTTTGGAACAAGAACTTGAGATTGAATTGAAACGAAAAAAAGAAAACTTTTATAACCAAAAAAAAATTGGTTCTCAAAAAGGTTACGAAAAGATTTTGGAAAAGAAAATGGCAGTTTATGAGGCCAAAGAAGTGGAAGGCGATCATTTGTCAATGGTCTGTGACTATTTGATGACCTTAAAACCGACCAGCACAGAGGCCGGAAGGGCTTTCTCCGCAACCGGCTATATGTGCAGTTCTGTGCGAACTAGGTTAGGCCTAAGTTTTTTAAGGTCTCACCTCCAAGAAACTAAATAATTCATGTTTAAAAATTTAGAAATTTAAAAAATTTAAAAATGTAGAATACAGACAAAAAACACTAAAATCGTGTTTTTATTGTGATTCCATATTTTGATGGATTCAGGCCAATCTTGCAAAAATCCAGCTGGATTGAAAATGCTGCTGGATTGCAATCCCTAATCACATTTTTGTACTATTTTTGCGACGATAATGTGGCAATTCAGAATGAATTTTTTCTTTCTTAGGAATGTAAGGCATTTGCATTTTTTCAAGCTGCATGCCCGCCGCGGACAATTAGGGAATCCAACGATCTGTCAAACTATTCCAATATGTCTGGCGGCTGGCATGCAATACATTGAAGGCATATGATAGTATAGTGTTATTCTAGTATTTTAAAGTAATTTTCATATTTTATGTCCGTGTAAGTATTGCTAAATACTTCTGTGACATAGTAAAAATATTGTGTACGTCAATAAACTTTAATAAGTAGTTAAAAAGTTTTAACTAAGTAATTTGGAAGATTGAAGAAAGCTAGGTTAACAAATTTTATGTTTTATAAGTTTAATAAAAAATAATAGTGAACATCCCTAAAATAGATTTTAGGTAAAATCATCGGGGTAATATATATTTTATTATTTTAGGTATCTAGTAATACCACAGGGTATCTTATATTTGAAATTTTAATTCAAATAAAGTATCCAATAAAATTGCTTGTGTGCAGTGTTGCCAGATAAATTTTTGTAAATGCACCGGAATGACTGGAATAGTGACACAAAGTACTAAACCAACACATTTTGTACAAAAACTTAAAAAAACGTCGTTTAATATTATTTGGAGCAAATTTCTTATGTCACAAAATTTTAGGTTTTTACTTTAGGAGACTTTCGTATCAAAAGTTTGGTTGTTAATTGTATCAAATTGGTACAATTGTAACAACTCTGGCAACGCTGAATTGCCTGCCATACGTCCTGGCATTAAAAATCACGTGGTTTGGATTGCCTAATTGCTGGCAGTTCAGCAGTACATGAGTTGAATAAATATCTTCTTCTTCTTCTTTTTGTATAGACTTGACGCTGTTTTTTCAATGTGCCTCTAGTAAGTTGTCGTTCCATCGTTTTCGTGGTCTTCCCACTGATCGTCTTCCTATTAGGGAACCGTCTCTCGCTGTCCTGACTATCCTATTTGTTGTCATTCGGCTTATGTGGCTATTCCATTCTATTCTTCTGTTCCTTACCCAGTTATTAATGTTATCCACCTTGCATCTCCGTCGTATATCTGCACTTCTAGCTCTGTCCCATAGTCTTACCATCGATTTTTCGAAGGGTTTTCATCTCCGCTGTTTCAAACAATCTTTTTGTCCTCTCTGTCGGGCCGTGTTTCGGCAGCGTATGTCATTATTGGTCTGATGACTGTTTTGTAACTTCTGCCTTTCATTTATTTTCCGATATTTTTATTTCTCCATATTGTGTCATTCATGCAACCTGCGGCTCTGTTTGCTCTATTCACTTGATCTTCCACTTCTGTTTCGAGCCTTCCGTAGCTAGATATTGTGATAGCTTAGTAAATATAATAGATATAATTAGATTTTATTATGCTGTGACGCGAGTGTGCAGTGAATAACATCAACTCATGTACACTTCGCGTCAAAAAAAACTGGTACAACTCGAAAATCGCGTTTTTCAAGTTGTGTAAGTTGATCTTGTCAAATGTGTCATTCTAATTTCTAGGGCAACGTTGCCAGTCATCTCAATTAAGTACCCATACATTGATTAGTGTTTTATTATAATTTATGAAAATATTTCAATTAAAAAATAATAAGACATAACTTTAAATTATTATGTTTAAATTAAAATCGAGAAGCGTGATTCATTTCTCGTAAATTGTAAAGTAAATACAAAACTCTATTGAGTTGTGAGATACTAGAATAATCACACGGGAAAAATAAAAAATCGATTTGAAATTAATACAATATGAATAACTTTTACAGTGAATAAGTGTGGAATTTAAATATACAGTGTGTCAATTTTAAAACTTACAATGGGCTATATCTCACGAAAAAAGCTGATATCGAAAAATGCTTGAAACCGTTTCTAGGAAAGTACGGGGGAACTAAAATGACATGAAAGAGAACTCATCCCCATCAACCCCCTAGGAACCACCCACCACAACCAAAATTTTTTAAATTGCAAACCCCTACTTGTGATACATCATTTAAAAGACTATAAAAAATTCTATCCAATGGTATAAATATTAATTATACAGGGTGTTAATATCAGGCGGCTTACTATGACTTTTATATTTGTAATGCTATCTCCCTGACTATTATTTTGAATGATAAATGTCCGTCGGTACATTTTTTTGTATAAAAACTTAATTTGCCGTTTTTGCAAAACAAGTTAAAAACATATGTTTTTTGGTTTCTGTCAGATTCAATAATTTTTGGTTTATTTGAGACCTTTAAATGTCATTAGTTTTCATCATTTGTACGATCGGTACTGTCATTAAGCTGTAGTTGTCACAATGGTTTACACTTACAGTATACCTGAACGCGTGGAGATCATTTTCATATTTGCGTCCCAGAACCAGTGTTATTTACGAACAGCTCAAATATTTAATGAAAGGTATCTTGACAAAAATTTAAGTTTAGAGAAACGGGAAGAGTGCAAAATAAAAAAAAGGGATGCCCCAAGATTACTGAATGAAGCATCCCAAATTGAGGTCCTTGGAAAGTTTGCAATAGAGCCTACTGCATCAACACGTCAAGTATCTGCAATGACAGGACTTTCACATGAGTCGGTTAGAAAGGTGTTGAAATTACATAAGTTTTACCCGTACAAAACACAACTTCTTCAAGAACTAGGCGATGATGATCCAGACCGACGAATTGAGTTTTGTGAACTCATGACTGAAAGAATTCGCGTTGAACCGAGATTGTTAAAAAATATTTGTTTCACTGATGAATGTACTTTTATGCTGAATGGTAATGTAAATAAACAAAACTGTCGGTACTGGAGTGATGCGAACGCGCATCGGTTCAGAGAAGGTCACACTCAATATCCTGAAAAACTGAATGTTTGGGCAGGAACATTAGGCGATGCTATAATTGGCCACTTGTTCATACCAGGCAATTTAAGTGGCGACCTTTATCTCGATTTGCTGGAAAACACCATCGAACCTTTAATTGTGCATGAATTAGAGAACCAAAGGGACGACCAAGGCAACCTAGCTCTAGACGAAGATTTGCTGCACTTCCAACAAGATGGAGCACCTCCTCACTATGCAGCTCCAGTCAGGCTCTGGTTAGATACTAATTATCCGAACAAATGGATTAGAAGGAGAGGTCCTATTGAGTGGCCACCGAGATCACCAGACTTACCGCCACCTGACTTTTTTCTATGGGGTTACCTCAAGTCAGTTGTTTATAAAACTCAACCTGCGTCACTTGAGAAATTGCGTGAAAGAATTACGCAAGCATGTCGCGCTATTACAAGAACAACATTTGCCAAAGTTCGTGCAGAATATGAAAATAGGCTGTATTATTGTTTACAAAACAACGGAAGCCACTTTGAACATTTATGTAATTGACATTTTAAACAAATTTGTAGTTCAATAAAAACCTTATTAAATTTTTCATTTAAGCCAAAGTTTCACAATAATTGCTTCACTCTGTTAATTATTATTTATACCATTGGATAGAATTTTTTATAGTCTTTTCAATGATGTATCACAAGTAGGGGTTTGCAATTTAAACTTTTTTTGTTGTGGTGGGTGGGCCCTAGGGGGTTGATGGGGGTGAGTTCTCTTATATGTCATTTTAGTTCCCCCTTACTATCCTAGAAAAGGTTTCAAGCATTTTTCGATATCAGCTTTTGGTCGTGAGATATAGCCCATTGTAAGTTTTAAAATTGACACACTGCATGTATTACAATTCGAAACTGCTGAAATACTAATATTTTGTCATAGCTCCATTATTATTAATCACTTCTTGTAATCTTCTGGGCACTGAGAAATAAATTTAGTTATAAATTTTCATCTTCGCCCAAGCTTTCCCTGGTTTCTTCAATGATGGTCAATTGGTAGTGATAAAAATAATACATATTGGTCTAAGAGCTAGCAACGTTTTCGAGAAATCATTTTGAGACGGCTGAGTCTTTCATATATTGTTCCCTATGCTTCTGATATCCCTATGCCATCTGGCTGCTGATACAGGTTGCGTTCATTACTGCGCAGCACACCTGTACAGGTAAACACATAATCAGGGTGATTGATTAGTTTGAAAAAGCTTAGTAGATCCGCTATAGTAATAGATAGCAATAAAAGTTAATAACAAAAATTGTAGCTAACTTTGCGCTTCACATTACAAAATTAGTTAGAATGTTACAGGGTGTTCGATAACACAGTGGCAGACCAAACTTTTGTTTTTTTAAATGGAACACCCCATATTTTATTTTATATTCGAAATATTCTTAACTTCCCCATCACAAAAATATAAAGGTTTGTTATGTTATACAGGGTATTTACAAAGTTATAACCAATGTTCTATGAAAATCGTAATAAGTTCAGCTACATGTATAAATAAAAATAAGCACAACAGCAATGGTTTATTGGTGCCATATTTTTTTGTTGATTGTCAAAATTTATAAAAATGGTTGATATACTGAATTCACTCTACTGAGATTCAATTTGACACATTCGGAATAGGAAACATAAAACACAAAAATTCCTACCTCACACTATTAACTGCTAAAATCAACTTAATCTTTCATTAAAAAAAGAAGAATTATTAAAAATAGTGGGAGTGTCTACTAATCTCATAAAATTTTGTGAAGTTTATTTCTACAAAATATTTTTATTTTGTACAATAAATAATTTTCTCATTTGTTATCAATACATTATAATGGTGTAAATAAATAATTATTGATTAGGGTAAGGTTTATGTTATTTTTATGTCTGTTTACTATTAATAATATTGGCTATGAGCAGGTGCGTCGGTTGTGTAGTAATTTCCAGTCACTTCTGACAACTGAATTTCCCAAAAAAGAAATTACTAACGTCACTGTCAAAGTGAATCTCGATAGAACGAATTCAGTATATTGCTAATTTTCTTTATATCGAATACAGGGTGAGTCAAAACGCAAGTACATTATTTTCACAGTAATTTTAAATAGAACACCCTAATTAATAACTTGCTCTGAAAAATGAAAATATCTCCAAAACTGACAAATTTAGGCATAGGGAATATTATACAAAAATTAAAGTACGGTAATGTTATTTTTCGATAGTAATATAAAATACAGGGTGTTCCATTTAAAATTTCTGAGAAAAGAATGTACTTGCGTTTTGACTCACCATGTATTCGATATAAGGAAAATTAGCAATATCAACAATTCTTAAAAATTTTCACAATCAACAAAAAAATATGGCACCAATAAACCATCGCTGTTGTGTTTTTTTTTATTTATACAGGGAGCTGAACTTGTTACGATTTTCATAAAAAATTGGTTATAACTTTGTAAAAGCCCTATATAACATAACAAACCTTTATATTTTTGTGATGGGGAAGTTAAGAGGATTTCGAATATAAAATAAAATATAGGGTGTTACATTTAAAAAAACATAACGTTTGGTCTGCCACTATGTTATCGAACACCCTGTAACAATTTAACTAATTTCGTAATGTGAAGTTGAAAGTTGGCCACAATTTTTATTATTAACTTTTATTGCTATCTATTACTATAGCGGATCTACTGAGCTTTATCATACTCATCAGTCACCCTGTATATTGAATTTAAATTATTTTAGGACGAAAAATTTTTTGTCATTACTTTTTAAACCACAGAAATGTCTGGCAATTACAGTTCATATTTCTAATAATGTTTAAAAAGTAATGACAAAAAAATGTATCGTCTTACAATAATTTTAAATTCGATATGTTTACCTGTACAAGTGTGCTGCGCACTAATGAACGCAACCTGTATCAGTAGCCAGATGGCCGGTACGGTGTTCGAGGAAGCATAGGGAACAATATATGAAAGAATCAGCCGTCTTAAAATGATTTTTTTTTCGACGTTGCTAGCTCTTGGTCCATATCTAAAACCTTTATACATTTTTAAACGTCATTTTTTGTATTTAGATTTAGTGCAATTCCGTTATCTGTTATGGCAACAACGAAGTGATTCACGAACTATCGTATCCAATCTGAACACAAGTTTACATTGGGAAAAAAAGTGTACCAGTTTTTTATGACGGGAAGTGTACCTACTGCTGAACCGCCATCGCCAGCGATCGCCCGCAGCGGGCACGCAGCTTGACAACTCGCAAATGTGCATCGAGACTTAGAGGTGGTTTCATATTTTAGGTGGTGTGTTGTCATTATTCTCATTTATTTTTTCCTACGGTCATACATTTGTACAATAACCTTCATAGATTTTAGTAAATGCACTTATAAATCTTCAAAACGAAAAGTGTTCAAATTGGAACTAAAGTACATTATAAATGGAACGAATTTATATCTTAGAAGTTATTACAAGTTAATCTGGCGTGATTTACAGTCTTATTAACAAATTAGATGCGAGGTTTCTGTTAATTTATGGGCGATAAACACACAAGGTGATCAAATATAATTGATAACATAAGCATTACCACAACGAAAAAGTTGAATCCATTGTGACAAAAATATCATATTATGTTAAGTTAACTGCACATAATGTGCACACAATGTGCCGTATCACAATTACCAATATTGCTTCATCATATTATGTCATATGCAAAAGTTGCCTAGCAATTCGTAGCCTAGTCTAGTCTCGAATACAATAAATACAACATAAAGCACACAAAATGGTAAAGGTCTGGAAAAAGTATTACACCTCTAAATTTCAATTAGAAGAAGACACAAACACAAGCCTGAACTCAAATGACACATCAAGCTCAAGGGAAGAAGAGACCAGGACATGGAGATTAGAGAAAAAGATGTCATCAAAAAGTAACAGAAAAAATTAAAAAGGGAAGAGCTGGAGGAGAGGATGGAAGGAGCAGGGCAGGAACTAGTACTAACATTCGTAGACTTTAAATCTGCATTTGACACAATATATATAGAAAAAATTGATAAATGTTTAAAACAACTAAAAACTCCGAATAAAATAATACAAATAGTAAATCAATGAAAATAGTAGAGCCAACATACAAATCACAGAAGCAAGATCAGAAGATTTTATCCAAGAACTAGAAAGGGAAGTGAAGCAAGGAGCTAGCCTCAGCCCTTTACTATTTATAATAATCATGGATTGATTAATAAAAAACACTCGGGATCTAGAACGAGAACCCTCCAAACAACAGCTGGATACAATCGACTTACCCCTACACAAATTGAAACACTACTGTACACAGACGATTAATATAGTCCTTATAGCTGACCCACAAGATGCACAAATAAACATATGAATAGAAGAGACAATGCCATACAAAGATCAAAAACTACAGGAGGTTTCAACATTTAAATACCTAGGAAGTATTGTTTAAAGATATAGGGGAGCAGGGGGCTAGTTGTAACAATTTACATAAAATCAAATATATCTTGACAGCTATTTTCCCAATTATCACTAATTAAAGACTAAACGCTAGTTTAACTCTTTCTGAATAAAATTGAACTGAAGAAAAGTTAAGAAGACTGTTATTTTTTAATCAACTAGCATTTTACCAAAAAAAGTGCATTGTTACAACCTACCCCGCGTTGGGGGCTAGTTGTAACATCTATTGGGGCAGGTTGTAACATTACGAAAATTCGAATTTTTTTGAATGTTTCGAAGAAAATACCAACGTTGGTCCTGTTGAAAGATGTTGCTCGACTTAATAAGGTGGCTTCTGGTGTTCTTAAATATAAATGTAGATTTCTACGCATAAAATTTTGAACCCAATGTGGACCAACTGTATAATTTTTATACCAAGAAGAAGGAAGTTGCTTAGCACTAAGTTTCACAGCATATTGGTAAGGCAGTTTTCGCATCTTCATGGAAATCAGTCCAAAATATACTTCGGTGCACTTCAGAATATACGAAGCCATTTTACTTTCTTCTTCGGCTGTAAAAACTATCCCTGGTTTAGTACAGTCCACTTGTAGACTCTTAATGTTTTTCTTTTTTTTTCTATATCGTTATAAAGATACATGACACAGTCCGTGCTGTTTTACTTGCTTGCTTTATGCTACATTGATTATCTAAAATTTCCGCTAAACCTAACTCGTAGACTTCACTTCCTGGCGTTGAGTTGCCCTTTCTGATTTTGTTTATGTTGTCTCGTTCTGGACTATTACTAAACTAAATAATACGTTTTTAAATTTTAGATCATAAATTTAGTAAGATTCAGCTCAATTTGTAACATGTTAGAACAAGCCCCAACGTTTTGTTACAGCATACTCCGTAGCACACTTTTGTATATTTATTAAAATAACTGTAAAAATATCTTGCTAATCGTAAAATCGTTAAGCAACATCAAAGTATAACTAAATTTAGAAGAGAAATGAACACCGAAAGATTCATTTCCGTTTAAAAAAATAGTAGAGATAACCAAAATTTTACGACAGTCAAATTTTAAATTACCTCATCTAAATAAAGCACGTGCACAAAACTACTATTTGCAACTATCGGAGGATAGCTGGCTGGACGGTGTCATTTGCAGGGCGATAAGAGAATAAGATTGAGTCAGCCAAATTAGTTAAAAACGGTCAAATAACCTATGAAAAAACCGTGTTACTACTTACCCCTGTTACAACAAGCCCCTTGTTCCCCTACTTCCTACGATGAAATCAGAGGTAGAACACGCTATAAAAAATGCTAAAATTGGAAAAGCCAGGTCTGCTCCAGCTCCAGCTCCAAAAAGGTCCAGATGATACACCAACTGAGCTGCTGAAGCTAATAGATGAAGATAATTTAAAAGTAATAGTAAAACTTTTTAATGCAATATACAGGGTGTCCAGAAACTCTACCGACAAACGAAGACAGAAGATTCCTCAGGTAATTTTAAGACAATTTAACCAAATTCACCTTGTCCGAAATTGCTTCCTAAGGGAGCTAGAGCTGTTTGAAAATGGCGCCTTGTAATTAGTTTTTCTTAAATACCTCCAGAACGCTTCTAGTTAGAAAAACAAAAATTGGTATGCATATTTATCTTCCAGAGATACATCGATTACATCCATTGCGAATTTATAGTACCGGTCATAGGCGTCCGTTTTGGGTAGGGTATCGGTTATTTTATCGTATAACTTTTTGTCTTTAAATTTTAAGCATTTTTCACTTTGGATTATTAAATTGTAAGGTATGCTAGTACTACAAGGTACTCTTGATTTAAGTCGATAGGACACACCGTTTTCTAGAAAAATCGATTTGAAAATTTTTCGTCTCTTGAATTTGAAAAAAAAAATTGAAAAATGTTTAAAAAAAACGGTATATTTTACGAACTTAAACGAAGAGTAACCTTTACTCCTAGAATACGTCATAATTTAATAATCTAGTGTCAAAAATCTTAAAAATAAAGACAAAAAAGTTATGCGATAAAATAACCCTTGACCTACCCAAAACCGACGCATATGACTGATACTTGAAATTCGCAATTAATGAAATCGATTCATCTCTGGAATATAATTAAACGTACAAGTTTTCGTTTTTCTAAATAGTTTTTTTTTTAATTTTTTTTTTGAAATTTAAGGAACAAAAAATTTTCAAATCAATTTTTCTAGAAAACGGTGTATCCTATCGACTTAAAACAAGAGTACCTTTTAATACAAGAATACCTCACAATTTCATAATCCAGAGTCAAAAATGCTTAAAAGTTACAGACAAAAAAGTTATGCGATAAAGTAACCGTTGCCCTACCCAAAGCGGACGCCTATGACCTGTACTAGAAATTTACAATGGATGGAATCGATTTATCTCTAGAAGATAAATATGCATACCAATTTTTGTTTTTCTAAATAGAAGCGTTCCGGAGGTATTTAAGAAAAACTAATTACCAGACGCCATCTTCAAATAGCTCTAGCTCCCTTAGGAAGCGTTTTCGGACTAAGTGAATTGGGTTAAATTGTCTTAAAATTATCTGAGGAATCTCCTGTATTCGTTTGTCGGTAGAGTTTCTGGACACCCTGTATAACACCGGAGTAATTCCCACAGACTGGCTCAAGTTCATCTTTGTCACAATATTTATAAAACACAATGCTCAGAATCTTCTTCTTCTTATGGCGCTACAACCCTTTGTCTTGGCCTGCTTAACAATGTTCTTTCATTCTGCCCTGTCGGATACTTTCCTTCGCCACTGCCTGATGTTCATGGTTTTAAGATCCCTCTCTGCGTCGTCTATCCATCTTTTACGGAGCCTTCCTCTTGTTCTGTTTCCTTGGGGCTTCCATCTCTGGATTACTTTTACAGCTCGATTATCTGGCATTTTTTCTAAGTAACCAAGCCATTTTAGTCTTTGAGACTTTACAAATCTAACAATATCTTCGCTCTGCATTAGTTCATTCAGCTCGTGGTTCATTTTAATTCTCCACGAACCATCGCTGCAACGTGTTGGTCCAAATATCTTTCTTAGAACATGCTCAGAATATCGATTAATAATTAGCCTAGTTAGCCACACTCTTAAGATTTTCCAAAGAACACTTCACAACAGAATTAGACGCAAATGCGAAGAAGATTTCGAAGATACCCAATTTGGTTTTAGAAATGCTATGGCAACCGGGGGGGGGGGTGGGGGGGGGTGCGCTAATTCTATTAAAAATGACATGATCAAAGAAAATATGTATTTGGTACAGCATGTAAAATGAATGCAGATGGTAATAATATGGAAATAGATGCCAGATATATTCATGTCATTAAAAATTTGTACTGGAATCAAACTGCTGTCGTAAAAATTGGAGATAACTACACCGACGAAATCTCCATACAATGAGGAGTCAGACAAGGTTAAATTTTTTTGCCAACATTATTCAATGTTTACTCGGATCTGTTATTTAAAAAGGCACTTGAAAGACAGACATCATATGGAATAAAAATCAAAGAGGGACTACTTAATGCAATTAGATACGCAGAAGATACAGTCATTCTATCAGATAATATTGAAGGTCTCCAAATTCTGCTTGATTCGCAGTAGGAGAAGAAATGACCATTAAAATAAACTCAATCAACACCAAAGTTTTAGTTTTTTTAGACATAACCCATATCCAGATGTAGATCTTCAATTAAATGGAGTCCAAGTTGAAAAAGTTCACAAGGTGACATATTTGGGAACGGTCATAACTGACCAACTAGATCCAGTCTTAGAAATAAAACGCAGAATAGCAATGACTAAAACTCCTTTTACAAAAATAAAGTCATTGCAATAATCATCTCAGTTTGGAACTAAGACAAAAAATGGTTAAGTGCTATGTTTGGTCTGATAGAGAAGTGTGGGCACTTTATTATATAAGAAATATATAATAAGAAAATACATATATACATAACCGGTCAACTTCGGAGCACTGTAAAACCCAGAAAAATTAATGAAATTAAATTAATTCGTAGTGAAAATGATTCGTTGAAAAACCCTCTATAATATTGTTCTGATGTAATTTGATTGTGAAATGACTAGAACAAAAGTTAAAGACCCAAAGGAAAATTTATTAAAACATATTTATTTTCCATTTTACGATAAAAAGTAGTAAGAATAAAGTTGTAGATAATTTAATTTGCTACAAATAATGTCACATAAAATTTTCTGTAGGGTTGCTAGTTTACGAGATACAGCGCAAAAACCCTTTGCACCCCCTTTTTCCAAGATGGCGATTGGGGGTCAAGGGTGGCGACCCCACAAACTTGAACTTAAGCTTGCACTTAAGCTTGAACTTAAACTAACCCCCTGCACATAAAAAATAAAATTGCATCGTCTGAAAAATACACGCTCAGACCTAATAAATGTAATATTTCATTGGACAATATTTCTAATTCGCGAGACTGTCAAAATTAAAAACCACTTGCGGCCAGTCCGGACCTGCACTTACCTTAACGTTTGACTAGTTTTTAGTCTCCCATTCAGTACAATTAGCCCAGTAAATGACCGTTTTGGAGTGTTATTTCCACGGTCAACTCCGAATTGCATGAAAATTTTGATTTAAGTTCTACTTACCCTCCACTTCAAAGTTAAAATTGTGCTGTTGGTTGCTGTTACTTGGGGGGTGAAAGTTACCCCTTATCGAAGGTGAAAAAACAAGTTTTTCAAATAAATCCAGAAATGGATAAATTGACTGAGTCTAAGCAACTTTTGTTCTATACAGCGTGTCTACTTAAGTTGGAAACATATAGGAAACTTTTTTATTATTAATTTTACGAAAAAAAGTTATTCTTTATAAAAAGTTCTGCATGCCCCAAAACCTAAGATTCAATCATCAAATATCAAATTTTCTCAATATTATACGAGGTATGTCAAAAAATATGAATTTCAGTCAAGGGTAAAGTATCTTTATTTCTCTCATCGAAAATTCTTACGATAAAAATTTGTTTGGAATTAAAAACTAAGATCAAATATGCAATTACATGCTTCTAATTGAAAAAAAAAATGTTTCTCAAATTTATGGATACCCAACATTATTTTTAATTATTACAAATATGATAACTCATTTATTATTCATTTTACGAAAAAAAGTTATTCTTCATAAAAAGCTTTGCAGGGTCTAAAATCTAAGACACAACCATGATATATCATCTTTTATTAATTTTATACGAGGTGTGTCAAAAAATATGAAATTCGCTAAAGATATAAAGTACCTTTATATTTCACAATATTTCAATTAGAAGGATGTAATTGCATATTGAGACATAGTTTTTAATTCTAAATAACTTTTTTAATAACCGTTTTCAATATTGTGAAAAATAAAGGTACTTTACTCTTGAGTGAAATTCAAATTTTTTGACATACCTCGTATAAAATTAATAAAATGTGATATCTGATGGTTGCATCTTCGGTCTTAGGACATACAGAGCTTTTTATAAAGAATACCTTTTTTTCGTAAAAGTAATAATAAAAGAGTTATCGTATGTGTAATAAATAAAAACGAAGTTAGCATCAATAAATTTGAAAAAAAAACTGGAAAATATTTTTTTCCAATTAGAAGCATGTAATTTCATATTTGATCTTAGTTTTGTATTTCCAAACAAATTTTCATAATAAGAATTTTCGATATTGAGAGAAATAAAGGTACTTTACTCTTAAACGAAGTTCATATTTTTTGACACACCTCGTATAATATTGACAAAATTTCATGACTGATGATTGAATCTTCGGTTTTAGAGCATGCAGAACTTTTTATAAAGAATAACTTTTTTTCGTAAAATGAATAACAAAAAAGTTTCCCATATGTTTCCAACTTAAGTCGACACGCTGTAGAGTTTTTTAACTGAGTCAATGGTTTTCGAGATATTTGCGAGTGAAAATGTTTATATTTTTCAACAAAAAAAAGACACGTTTTTAGGCGGTTTTTCGCAAATACCTTAAAAAGTAAGTATTTTATCTAAAAATATATTCTTAGCAAGAAATAGCATAAAAAAACGAAAAAAATGGTGTATATGTGAAGTCTATAATAGACCCAGTAACAGCAAAGTTGTAGCTCATCAAAAGTAAGTTTTTAGTCGTTAAATTCCAAATCGAATATTTCAACGTAAAATAACCAAAAAATGAAGCACTTTTCGGGGAAATCCATTAAAACTTTTAAAAATTGTTTAAAAAAGTTTTACTTTTAAATAAAATAAATTTTATTAAAAAAAATCGTGAAAATCTCCCCCAATTTAGCACCCTAAATGAAATTAATCGTTACCGCTTTACCATTTACTTTGTAGATATATGTATTGTTTATATTATGATCTGTAAGTTTGAACGGTTCGAAGAGCTTATTAAAAAAAAATGGTTTTATATTAAAAAAAAATTCTAAAATTTTTGATAAATGTCGTTTTTTTTTTCAAAATAACTTAAAGTAATAAAATAAAAGTAAAAAAATGTAGTTTTTGCTTTTTTAAATATTTTAGTTTTATTTTGTTTTTCTGTAAGGTATGGCTGTTCAAAGTTTGCATAAAATCATGAATGGTAACTTGTTCTAGCCTTTTCAACTACAACCCTTTCAAAAATAACCACTTTGAACCTGTGAAACTAGCAGATCACATAAAAATACTTTCTTGAGCTGGGTTGATTTCATGTAATCAAATAGTATCCTATCTTTTAGTAAAGTCGTCCCAAGAACGCAACTCATCAATATTGGCAATATCATTTTAAAGTCTTCTACTTTAAAATGTATAATACATGTCTGAATTGCCGATATAAATGAGCCAGATTAAATAAATTATTAGAAGAATTTTTTACTAAGCAACAAAATTTTTTTTTAATTTAGTATTATTTTGTATTTTGACAACGACACCCGACTTGGGCGTCGAAACGTTAATAAAATCATTTTTTTTGGTAAAATTGTGGCTTATTTCCTATTGAAAATAGTTGATTAAAAATACATGTAAAGTAAATTGTTATTTATTAAATTAATTTAATTTGGTTTGCTAAATAGCGGGAGATTTTCACGATATTTTTTACCCAAAAAAGTGGTCAACTTCATTGTGAGCTGAGCGGAACTCGTTTAGTTTTGGTGCTAGAAACTTTTATAAAATATATAAAAATAAATATTTTAAACGCTTTAAAATAGTTTTAACGGCTTTTTTTCTGAGAAGTGCTTCATTTTTTGATTAATTTGTAATTTGATCAGTAAGAACGTATTTTTCACGAGCTACAACTTTGCTTTTACTGGTTCTTTAGACTTCACGAATATAACATTTTTTTGTTTTTTTATATGTTACATTCTTGCTAATCATATGTTTTTCGATAAATACTTAATTTTTGAGTTATTATTTGCCAAAAACCGCCTGGAAACGTATTTTTTTGTTGAAAAATTAATATATTCACTTGCCAATAACTCGAAAAGTATTGAGTTAATTAAAAACTCTATAGAACAACAGTTGCTTAGAATTAGTAAGTTTAAGCATTTCCGGACTTACTTTAAACGTATGTTTTTTCATCCCCGAGAAGTGGCGAGTTGGGTTTCACCTCCCAAGTAAAAGCAACCAACGACACAAATTAAACTTTGAAGTGGAGGGTAAGTAGAATCAAAATCCAAATTTTCATGCAATTCGGAGTTGACCCTGAATATTACACGGTATCGCCGTATTTCACGTTCATTTACTGGACTAAATAAATAATATGCTAATTTATCCAAACACAATATTCTTTTTTATTATTTGACAATTCGTTTCCTAGGTATACCTACTTTTACTGATACGATACATTCCAGCGATTTTATTTTATTGATGTTTACGTTTGTTTGTGAAATAAATGTTGTTTTTAAGAGTCTTTGTACCGTTAACGTTTTTTTGTTTGTTATATATGTACATATTTTTAATGAACAAGGTATGATTATTTTGGTTGCTTCCAACTTTTTACATAATTATTTTAATACTTGAATTTATTACACACTGTGGGAAGGTTTTCCCGTAAATTATGTTAAAAGTTTAGATTAAGTTTTGCTCATTACTTAACTAAACACGGTTTATTATTTTAATGTCCATAGTCATATATCAATCCTTTCTTCTTTCTTCCTACATTATCCCCGACTATTGCTTAAGGCAGCACTTACATTTATTCATCCGACTATTACATTTGTAAACACCAATGTCTTATTATTTCCACATTAGAAAGTCCATAGAAATAGTTAATTTTTTTTGTGAAAAAGTTTCTTAAAATTGTATTAGCGCGAAAATATCTTCGGATTCTGCCGGGTTGATCTTAGGCTATAGTAATACTGCTTAGTACGATATTAACCGCAAGGATTGTATATGTTACAGTTCAAGTTGATTCTCAGTTAGAGTTGACTCCAACTAGTTGGACTCAACTCCAACTGAAACGAGCAGTAAAAGTTGATTTTAAAAATTTAAATCAACTTTTACTAGTTGGAGTTGACTCTTCCTGGATCGATTCAGTAAATGTTGATTATACGAGAATCTCAAGTGCATTTTTGATGAGGGTGCGTTTCTTTGTTTTGACCGTTTCAACTACTTATTAGTATAGTCTGTAACGTCGCCCCCGTTAGGTAAATTATTCTGATTCGATTTTTTGCACAAATAGCTCAGTAAATGAACGGGAAATACGGCGATACCGTGTAATTTTCGGGGGCAACTCCGAATTGCATGAAAATTTGGATTTAGGTTCTACTTACCCTCCCCTTTAAAGTTGAAACTGTGCCGTTGGATGCTTTTCCGTGGGGGTGACAGTCACCCCTTCTTGGGGGTAAAAAACATACGTTCAAGAAAAGACCGGAAATGGATAAATTGACTGATTCTAAGTAACTTTTGTTCTATAGAGTTTTTTATGTAAGTCAACATTTTTCGAGTTATTTGCGATTGAAAATGTTTATTTTTCGACAAAAAATCTACGTTTTCAGACGGTTTTTCGCAAATCACTCAAAAAGTAAATATTTGATCGAAAAAAATATCCTTAGTAAAAGTGTAGCTCATAAAACACCGAAAAAAATGGTTTATCAGTAAAGTCTATCAATCGAGTAAAAACAAAGTTGTAGCTCATGAAAAATACGTTCTTATTCGTCTAAGGTAAAATCACCGAAAATTTAAGCACTTTTCGGGAAAAACCCATTTAAACTTTTTTTAAGTGTTTATAAAAATCTTTATTTTATTTGTTTACAAAAGTTTCTAGCATTAAGAATAAGCGAGTTACGCTCAAAATAAAGTTGGCCCTCTTTTTTTGGTAAAAAAATGAAAATCTCCCTGTATTTAGCTCCCCAAATGAAATTAATCGCTACCGCTTTACAAAAAGTTTACTTAATTATCTATTTTTTATATGGTCTGTCAGTCTCACCGGTTTAGAGTGCTTATTTTTGAAAGGGTTATAGTTGAAAAAACTAGAACGGGTCACTAATCACGAGCGTATGCAAATTTTGAACAGCCATATCTTAACCAATTTTTGCCTTGCGGAGAAACAAAATGAAACTAGCATATTAATAATAGCAAAACCTACATTTTTTACTCTTTAAGATTTTTCTTATCACTAATACTTGTTAAGTAATTTTGAAAAAAAGAAATTTTTCAAAAATTTTTAGAAATTTTTTTTATTTTAAAACCAAATTTTTTCAAAAATAAGCACTTCAAACCAATCAAACTTACAGATCATATAAACAATACACATACAGTTAAAATAAATGGTAAAGCAGTAACGATTAATTCTATTTAGGGTGCTAAATAGAGGAAGGTTTTCACAATGTTTTTTACCAAAAGAAGAAGCCAACTTTTTTTTTCAGTGTAACTCGTTTATTTTTGGTGCTAGAAACTTTAGCAAAAAACAAGTTTAAGAGTTTTTTACATACTTTAAGAATGTTACTAAGCTTTTCCCGAAAAGTGCTTAAATTTTCGGTGATTTTGCGTTGAATTGTTCGATTTGGAATTAGACGAATAATAACGTATTTTTCATGAGTTACAACTTTGCTTTCACTCAATTTATATACTTTACTGATACACCGTTTTTTTTTTGTTTTTTTGTAAGCTACACTTTTGCTAATAATATTTTTTTCGATAAAATATTTACTTTTTGAGTTATTTGCGAAAAACGGTCTGAAAACGTAGTTTTTTGTCGAAAAATCAACATCTTCAATCCTGAATAACTCGAAAAGTATTGACTTACGTAAAAAAAACTTTATAGAACGAAAGTTGCCCATAATCTGTCAATTTATCCATTTCCGGGCTTATTTTAAACACAGGTTTTTCACCCCCCGAGAAGGGGTGACTGTCACCCCCCCCCCAAGTAAAAGCAACCAGAGGCACAAATTCAACTTTGAAGTGGAGGGTAAGTAGAACCTAAATCCAAATTTTCATGCAATTCGAAGTTGCCCCTGAAAATTACACTCCAAAACGGTCATTTATTGGGCTAAAACTTACTCAAAGAAATACATCCGTATAACAATCTTTATAACAAATACACAGGGTGTCACGCGGTACCGCGGTCGAAAAATTGTTTAACCAATTTTTGTTAACCAAATTCACAAAAATAATTTTTATCTACTCTATCTCATATTATGTAAAGTGTAAAGGTTTTATTGTGTGAAAATTGTAAATATAGATAGCAGTACATGAAGGGTTTAAAGTGTGTCTGAAGTAACAATGTACACGCCCTTGCAACGGCAACTGAAATGCTCACAAAACAGCGACCACGGAAGCAAAGATGGATGACAGAGGAAATATTGGATTTAGTGGATGAAAGAAGAAAATGCAAACAGCACAAAGCAATGTACAAAGCATTAAATAGAACCATTAAACAAAAAATAAAAATTTCAAAAGAAAAATGCATAAGAGAACAATGTGAAGAAATCGAAAACTTAAATAAAAAACATGATGACTTCCATCTGTATAAGAAACTCTAACTATAGGTTACCTTTAAGTTTTTGTGATAACTGCCACACTTCTGAGCCATAGACGATTACTGGTTTTAATATGGTATTATATATTCTTTATAAGAAACTCTAACTATAGGTTACTTTTAAGTTTTTGTGATAACGGCCACACTTCTGAGTCATAGACGATTACTGGTTTTAATATGGTATTATATATTCTTTTTTTCGTTTCAGGTCTTATATTTTTTTTTGTTATAAGAATATCAAGGAACAAAAATTTACCTCTTCCAATAAATATGTGAAACACCAACAGCTTGAATACGTAAGCCAGTACAAATATCTTGGTTGCTGGTTCAACAATCAACTTGATTATAAACAAGAAGTCAAGAGCGAGAATAGAGGTAGCCCGACAGGGGTTTATCAAAATGAAAGGCTTATTTTGTAACAGTAGCATTAATATCGGCCTTAGATGTCGTTTTCTGTTGCTATGTGTGGTCAATACTTTTGTATGAAACGGAGGCCTGGACACAACACAACACTGATGAACAAGTTGGACGCCTTTGATCTCTGGTTTTATAGAAGACACTTGAAAATACCTTGGACAACCCACACCACCAACGAATATGTTCTGTGGAGAATAGGTACAGATAGGGAACTGCTAAAAATCATTAAAGTCAGAAAAGTTAGCTACCTGGGACGCATAATGAGAAACGAAAAGTACCGCCCCGCGCAACTGATCATCCAGGGTATAATTGAAGGAAAACGGGGTCCCGGTAGGCACCAGATTTCATGGCTTAGAAATATCAGAGACTGGACCGGCCTTGATTCAACATCTTTGTTTAGAGCCGCATTGGACAGAGACAGATTTGCCAGTGTAGTCGCTAACCTCCACTAAAGGAGAAAGCACCACAAGAAGAAGAACTTTCGCCTTGTCATGGTGATGACATGTGAGCAATAAATTACAAAAAAAGTTTTGACAGTTTTGTGGTTTGACAGAAGTTTGAATTTTTAAATGTCAAAATGGTGCAATGGTGCATCTCACTCGCACTCAAATTGATAGCTGCGTCAATACGCTCCTAGCGCTCATTGTCAATAATTAAAAATAACCGCTTAGTAATAAAATAATAACAAAAATTTCTTCAGTATCTTGTAGGGGGGTCGTTAAAATTTTATTTGGTGACTTTCGGACTTTAATAATAATAATTTAAGCCTTGAAAGGTATTAAGCCTTGAAAATGGCTATTTTCGCATTTTTCAAATTTTAAATAGCGTATAACTCGACAACAATCAATTTTAGAGAAAAATCACAAAATACCTTTTTTTGCTCTGAATAACCCAAATGATCTAAAAAAAAATTATTCGAAGTGAAAAAATTATTTTTGTGAATTTGTCTAAAAAAATTGTTTAAACAATAATTTATCGATCAAGGTACTGCCTAGCACCCAGTAGATTTGTTATAAGGACCTCTTTTTGAGTAAGTTTGTGCGAAAAATTCGAATCGGAGTAATTTACCTAACGGGGGCGACGATACAACCTAGAGTAATTTGAACATATTCAGGAACATTTAATTTCTAGAATCGGCTGTTTGTGTGAATCAGAATCAACTTTTACTAAACGGCATTGGGAAGAGTATACTTTTCCTAGTTGGAGTCTACTTTTACTAGTAAATGTTGAATATAAATCTTCATTTTATATTTATAATCAATTTTTACTGAAACCAGCCGTTAGAGTTGACTCGAACTAGTAAAAGTCAACTCCAACTGGATAATCAACTTGAACTGTAACATATATAATGAATTTTCCATATATGTGTTCTCCATGTCAAAGTTTTGTCCAGGTGCATACCAAGGTATTTAACGCTTTCGGCTTGTGGAATTTCTTTGTTATTTATTTCTATATTGGGCGATATTTTACGACATTTTGTAAATATGATATGTTGTGATTTTGATTCATTGATCTTTATTCGCCATTTCTTTGTCCACTTTTCAATGTTCCTAATATGCCTTTGAAGAAATTCGGTAGCTGTTGCGGGGTTTTCATCTGTGACTAACATAGCTGTGTCGTCTGCGAATGTTGTAGTCGTTACATTTTCGTTTGTTGGTATGTCGTGTGTAAATATTAGATATAATATAGGACCCAGAACACTATCTTGAGGGACTCCAAATCGTATAGGGTAGATTTTTGATGTATCTGTTTGATCCTTGACACGGTAGTACTTTTCTTCTAAATATGATTTTAGTATAGTAAACATTGAATCAGGAACGTTCATTTTTATTTTGAAGAGCAACCCTTTGCCAGACTTTATCAAAAGCCTGACTGACGTCAAGAAAAAGTGCAGAACAGTACTTTTTTTCTTCAAAAGTTTTATTTACTATATCAAGACTCTATGAACTTGTTCTATTGTTGAATGCTTCTCTCTGAAACCAAACTGGTGATCCGGAAAAGATTGTTATCAGTTATTATCTTCATTAGCCTGGTCGCTAATAGCTTCTCAAATAGTTTAGCTAGTACCGGTAAGAGACTAATAGGACGATAAGAGGTATGTTCGTGAGGTGGTTTACCATGTTTATGGATTATTATTATATCAGCAATTTTCCATTGCGTTGGTACAATTTTGAGCCTTATTGCGGCGTTGAATAGTTGTGTTATCATAACTACACCTTTATCTGGTAACTCTTTTAAGATAGTTCCTGTTATAAGGTCATAGCCAGGAGCTTTTTTGGTTTTCAGTCTATATTGAATAGTATTTTTTACATCTCTTTTTGTTACTTGTTTAATTTGCTCACTTGGCTGTTGGATTGTTGCTAGACTTTCATAGATAGCCTCATCTTCTTCAGCACTGACAGAGGGTAGAGGTTGAAAAACTTCTTCAAGATATTTTCCAAATGCCTCTGCTTTTTCTTGATCTGTTCTCGACCATGAGCCATCTGGGTTTCTTAATGCTGGTATGTGTTTACTGGGTTGTTTTAATTTCCTGGTAGCCTTCCAAAGTGAATAATCGATATCTGCTATTGGTGTTAAATTTTGAAGATAATTTTCGATGTACGAGTTTTTGTGCTGTAGTATTGTATTTTTCAACTGTCTTGCGGCTCTATTGTAGTTCGTTTTGTCTTGATGCTGCCTTGTGTTTTACCATATCTTTCTTAGTCTCCTCTTCTCTTTAATTTGGTTTCTTATATTAATAGGATTGTTTCTTTTATTCTGTGTATCTTTACATTCTCGAGTGGCATTCCAAGCAGCTTCTTGGAGAAGTGTAGTAAATTCGTATACTGCCAATTCAAGTTCATCTTTTGTTTTGAGAGAAATATTAAGGTTTATTTTTTGATGTATTTCTTCCCTGAACTCATTCCAGTCGGTTTTATGATTGTGCAGTTTTGCTGGACGTTCCTTCTCAACAAATCTTGAATTTAGCGTCGCTATTACGGGGGTATCGTCTGAAGCAATTTCATAATTTGGTACAATATTGGGATAGCCTTCTCCAAAACCTTTGCTTACAAAGAAGTCAAGACAGTCCGGAAGTCTACTAGGGTCAGTGGGCCAGTAAGTAGGTGTGTAACTAGATAAGTGTTTGAGATGTAGTTCCTGCATTACTTGAAAGAGGATTCTACCTCTAACAATATCTAATTAAGTTTATGAAAAATCTTACCCAAGTCACTGTTCACTCACGTATTGATCAACGTCGCATGCGGCTACTTCTCGTATGAGGTTTAATTGTTTTTAGCGGATTAGCGGTGTGTCTATAACGGATTAGCATTTTACGCTATTGCACAGAGAGAAAAAGCGTTTATTCCGCTATAGATGAACCAAGAGAAAGGTTTGCACTGAGAGAGATGTGTTATCTTCGACGGCCAACAATCAAGAGATTTTTAGCCTTCGGCGGCTAACACAAGAGAGATAGAATATTCGGTTTTAGTTCACAAATGTCCCTACCAGGGTAGGGATGAAACCAGATACTAGAAACTATTACTCAGTATATAACTATTATATTCAAAAAATATAATATTATTTCTGGCATGTGAAAAATTGAACTATTACGATATTTTGTTATTATACATCAAACGTATATATTTTAAAAATATAATAAAAATAAAGTAATATATTTTATTTGTAGTTGTAAAGGATCCGCCGTTTTCGATCAGAGCCTCTGGGTATGCCGGTTTTATCATTCCTATCGATATATACCTGAAGAATAATAACGAACCGAAAAGGATAACATTTGATTATGATCTTTATCTTCATTCGTCTGGCCCTTCGATTCATAGAGTACAAAAAGAGAAACACACATTTCCCAGCCCGTCTGAAGAATTTAGAAGTAAGCTGTTGAAAGGAGGAGCAATAGGGGTAAGTATTTGGCATTTACATATTTTTAATCTTTGTATGATCCGATACATAGAGTCAAATTCAAATCGCGAGACTGAAAATTCTTAGAAATAGTCCATAGCTTATACAATAAAATGACCATAGTATGCTTTTTCTCATGGGCATTTTTCAGTGCGTCACAAATGATAGAAAAAAAGGTAAGTCCGTGATAATACACGGATAATACATGTGACTGTTGTCACATTTTATTTGCAATTTGGCATAAAAACAAATCAGTTGTGTTTATTGCATTTATAAAATGGTATTTTCTTTGATTTGTATAGTCTTATAAATTGTACAGCTTATATTCATAGATATACTATCGATAACTAGAATAAATGTTATAAATGTCTGTAATCACAGACGTGCCTTTTTTCTGTCACATACAATTTAATGCGTTAGAAAGAAATCGAAAAACTGTGACGCACTGAAAGATGCTCATGAGAAAAAGAATAGCAGTCATTTCAGGCCATATTATCTCCTCCACAAAATAATGTCTTCTCTTACTACAGTCCGTCCAATATACTTACCGTTGCACGTCATTATCTACGTCAGAGATCTAAGTTGACATTGTTGCCCAATTACAAAAATTCTTGAATTCATTTTAAATCAAATATCACATAGGTTTGGCGGAAGTGGATTAGGTATACAACAAAACAAATTAATATTCCATGTGAATAAATAAAAACTTTAGGAAAACAAGAATTGAGTTATCTATAATCTTACGTTAAAGTAAATAATAAAAACAGTAAATATAATAAAACAAATACTTATGTTATGTAGTAAAGAATAAAAACAAATGGGAAGTATCATCATCGCAACTGTCAAATAAATTTTACCAATTTATGCCAAAATGTCGCCTTTGTTCGATCGCAGCTAGGGCTCCACGGGCGACAAATTTACGCTAGCAGTAGCCGTAAAACGAACTTAAGGTTCCGCGGAACGGAATAGGAATAGCCGAACTGTACCGACTACGCACAAGTCCTGTAGTCGCTACAGTTCGGCTATTCCTATTCCGTTCCGCGGAACCTTAAGTTCGTTTTACGGCTACTGCTAGCGTAAATTTGTCGCCCGTGGAGCCTTAAGTGTAATCCGAACGCTTTATAAAAACGCTTTATATTCCACTTATACAAATCAAATAAAACAAGTTAGGGTATGTTTCTTTAAATGTACATTAATAGAAATCTTCCAAAATATTATTTCTACGCGTATATATTAAAATATGTCTATAATAAATTTACAATCAAAATGCAGTAGAAATAAACAAACCAAGACACGTTAAATGCTACTAGGAGCACTCCCGAATCATACTTTACAATGTTACAATGTATATGTTACGGTAAGAGTAGATAATTGGTAATTGTGTATAATTACCGGTAATTGTATACAATTGCCAGAGTCGACGGTAAATGTAAGAAATTATTTTCAATTATCTACTTTTATCGGTAATTGTACACAGTTATCATTGTGTAAAAGTATACATTGATAAAATAAAAACAATAAATTTGAACAGCTATTCAAAAAGTGTGATTTTATTGAATTAAATTAAAAACAAGAGACATTTTGTTTAACCTGAATTGAGTTTTTTTTGCCAGAATTAATACTACTACTTTACCTATTTACTACTTTACTTATTTAGTATCCAATTCGTATATTTCATTTTAAACACTCATAATAACAGCCAAAACATTTCTAGAATCACTTCGTGCCCTGTCATCATCTGGCACTCATTAATTTTACCGTATCACCGACATTACCAGGAGAAAATTTCAAGTTTGATGTTTTAAGCATTTTCTTCGCTTGCTTTTCAAGACCTTCCTTTGCACGTGTCCGTTTAATTGCAAAAGAATCTTGCCTCTCTGAATTGTAACAGAATCCTGCCTTTAATTAGAAGGAAGTTCTTTCTAGAATCGCGTTAGATTCATTCACTGATGGTTGGTCAAGTTGTTTTGGTTCTTGTTCTATTAGAAGCTCATTTGGTTCATCCACTTCTGCTTCTTTACGTTCTTCAGAGTCAGGACTTGACTGGTTTTCTTCTACTTGTTGTACCAATAGTTCAAACAACACACGGTAAAGAAAACACTTCAAATATACTAAAAAAAAAAAAAAAAAAATAGGTAGGTAACATTATTGTTAGATAAAAAACACGAAGCACATTGCCAAATCAGGATATAAACACTTTTGATGTCTCAATCAACACTGCAGACTGAAGACTGATTACGCACGAGGTAAACAAAGCCATTGCACTTGCGTGTCGATCGTTATAATTTGAATTTCTTACTTTTACCAAGATCTTATGGGAAATGTATACAATTACCGGTAAAAGTAGGAAATAAAGGGTTTTTAAAGAAAATTTCCTACACTTACCGTCGACTCTGGTAATTGTATACAATTGCCAGATTATCTACTTTTACCGTAACATATATATGTCGTAGGCAATCGGCGAAACACGTCATTCCGTGAAAAGCCTAGTCATTCCACGTATTGCCGGCAAACGCTGTATTACAATCATTATTACTTTGTTTGACTGAAATTATGCGCCATTTCAGGAACTGCCGTCTAAGGTTTAGGTAAAAAAGAGACTTTTTGCTAGCAGTTGCCGCTAGGGCATCTATGCCATTTCGTTCGTTGCAATCCGGGACTGCACGCTGGGGTTTGTTTTGGTTGGATCGGGGAGAGCAGCATATGTGCCTCCTGATGAGAGACTAATAAGTTTCGAAACCGGTAGGGGTGCTTGCGGCACGCTCTGATTGGACTAGAATATGGTTCGGCTGTGTTTTCGTTTTGCAGCGAAATTGAAAATGGTTATTCATTTTTGAACCCCATTTAAATGCGTTTATCACTTCAGGTCCCTATTCGCCCCGTGCGTGACCATGGTGGGGGTACCCTGAAACGATGCCAGCGTGAGTAGCGGCGAAGTATAACAATATTGGAGCTATCTTTGTAATGATTAACTATTTAGATGGGAAATAAGCCATAATTAAATTTAAAAAATAATTTTATTAACGTTTCGAAGCCCAAATCGGGTTTCGTTGTCAAAATACAAAATGCTACTAAATTAAACAAAAATGCTGTTGCTAAGTAAAAAAATTCTTCTAATAATTTGTTTAATCTGACTCATTTATATTGGCAATTCAGACGTATATTATACATTTTAAAGTAGAAGATATCATTTTAAAGTCTTCTACTTTAAAATGATATCGCCAATATTTATGAGTTGCGTTCCTGGGACAACTTTACTAAAAGATAGTTCATTCGATTACGTGAAATCAATCCCAACTCAAGAATATCCGTCACAAATACGTCTGAATTGCCAATATAAATGAGTCAGATTAAATAAATTATTAGAAGAATTATTTTACTTAGCAACAACATTTTTGTTTAATTTAGTAGTATTTTGTATTTTGACAACGAAACCCGATTTGGGCTTTCGAAACGAAAAATAAAATTATTTTTTCAATTTAATTGTGGCTTATTTCCCATCTAAATAGTTAATAATAAAAATGCCACAAGGAAATAGCTCCAGAACAATATCTTTGTAATGTCATTGTCATTGTTTTTATAACAAATTTTATCAAAAATGGTAAATAAATGTTGCTTATTTACATAATTGTAATAATAGCCAAAATAGTACACTACCTAAGCATCAAAATTAATGCACCACCTTAAGAATGGGACATTTTTGATGTCTCGTTTTTCCTAAACCTGTTGTCCGATTTAAGTGATTTTTTAGTATATTATAGCATTATTCTTCAAGAATATCGACGTAATAATATTATTGCTAAACATGTAAATGTCATTATATACCGGATGTAAAAATGATAGTGTGTTTTTTCCTCAAAGTTTGGAACACCCTGTGGAATATTCTAGCGTATATAAATAATGAAATTAAAACTGTAGCCTTAGGCTTTATTAAAATTTCGCTTTTTGGTTCATTCGCTTATGTGGGATAATAAAGAAGTTAGGTACTTTAACAACTAGCCATGTTATTCATCACTACAGTGTGTTTCTAAATAAGTGCGACAAGGGGTATTTCTGTATACAAAAATAATGACCGTTTGTTTTATAAACATATGTTCACAAAAGAGTTTCGTTTCCGAGATACGGAATGTTGAATTTTTTCTTACTAACTAACGATTTATTTATTGATCTAAAACCGGTTGAGATATGCAAATAAAATTTGGTAGGGTTTAAGAGGTAGTTATTGCGTATTTTTTGACATACAATTAAGAATTTTATATTCACCATTGGCGTGCATACGGGATGAATCTAAAATGTTTAAACCCGTATGCACGCCAATGGTGAATATAAAACTCCTAATTGTATGTCAAAAAATGCGCAGTAACTACCTCTTAAAACCTACCAAATTTCATTTGCATATCTCAACCAGTTTTAGAGCAATAAATAAATCGTCAGTTTGTAAGAAAAAATTCAACATCCTGTATCTCGGAAACAAAGCATTTGCGGACATATGTTTATCAAGAAAACGGTCATTATTTTTTCATGCAGAATTACCCCTTAAAGTTTGTCGCACTTATTTAGAAACACCCTGTATTGATGAATAACATTGCTAGTTGTTGTTAAAGTACCTAACTTTTTTATTATCCAACATAAGCGAATGAGTCAAAAAGCAAAATATTAAGAAAGCCTAAGGCTACAGTTGAGTTTTAATTTTAACATTTTATATACGCTAGAATTAGGCTATTGATTATGTATTTTAGAAAGGAACTACAACGTTAACGGGGTTTTATTATTTCGTATGGTCAATGGACCTCTAAATAATAAAAACCCGAGGAGTGCTACCATTTAAAGGGGTGCGTTTTTGAGAAAGGGGTGAATTAGTCCCTAGGCACAGGGCGAATTAGGGTGAGTTCTATGCACTTTTGGTACAACCGTGTCTACAGGAAAATTGTTCCAGGTTAAATTTACTATCGAGACATCACCTTTTAAAGTCAAAAATATTTTTTTTACAAAAATATATTCAAAAGAAAAGCAAGAAAAAAACACAAATGATAGCAATTTTGTTTTTTGCCCCATAACTTTTTTCCACGGGGATATGGGTATAGGCATTGCTTCACGGAAAAAAATCTTCCATCCATTCTCTTTAAAACAGCGTTTGGTAGAAGTCTCTATGATTTATATTTTCCAAAACATGATTTTTCAAAGTTCGCCACTCACAGCGATTTTGGCCCATTTTGCTTGTTACTTCTCAAACATTGTTCTGTAACTTTTTTCTACGTAGCTTTAGGTATATGCATTGTAACATTTAGTAGGAAGAAACGTTAATTACCCTTAAAATGGTCTCCTATAGAAGGCTATATGGCTAATTTTAAGCAAGATATGGTTGTTCAAAATTTTATACTTTTAATGATTTTTGATATATTTTACGATTATATTTAAATTTCTTATTATAACGTTTTTTATGGTATATTTAGGTATATACATTGTACAATAAAAAAGAAAGCTTATTTTCTGTACTTTAAAATAGTGTATCGTAAAAAATTCTAGGGCTATTTTTAAACAATATATGCTTTTTCAAAATGTGACATATACACATGCAATAGGTCCTACTAAGTTGAAAACCATATGGACAACTTTTTTATTATTAACTTTATCAAAAAAAAAAAATTGTTTATAAAATGCTCTGCATATTCTAAAACCTAAGATGCAATCATCAGATATAAAATTGTATCAATAGTGTACGGGGTATATTAAAAAATATGAATTTTGCTCAAGAGTAAAGTACCTTTATATTTCACAATATCGAAAAGTGTTATTAAGAAAAGTTATTTGGAATTAAAAATTATGTTATAATGTGCAATTATATTCTTCTTAATGAAAAAAATAAAAAACATTTAAAATTTTTCTTAAATTACGGATACCCTTGGATATCCTACGAAGATCTTGTTTAAAAATAGTCCTAGAATTTTTTGCAATACACCGTTTTAAAGTAAAGAAAACAAGCTTTTTTTATTTTACAATGTACATACCTAAATTTACAAGGAAAAAATTCACAATGAGAAATTTAAAAAATAATCATTAAAAATATCAAAAATTATTAAAAGTATAAAACCTTGAAAAAGCATAACTTGCTTATAAAGAGTCGTGTTACCTTATACAATAGACCATTTTAAAGGTAATTGACTTCTCTTTCTACCAAATGTACCATTGTATATACCTAGAGATGCGTAGAAAAAAGTTACAGAAGAATGTTTCCGAAATAATGGGGAAAATGTCCCAAAAATGATGTGAGCGGCGAAATAAAAAAAATCCTATTTCAGAAAATATAAATCCTAGAGACTTTTAAAAAATTTTATTTTAAAAAGGAAGGATAGGAGTTATTTTTCACTAAAGCAATGCCTATACCTATATCCCTGTGGAAAAAAGTTATGGGTCAAAAAACAAAATTGCTGTCTTTCGTGTTTTTTCCTTGCTTTTCTTTTGAATATATTTTTGTAAAAAGAAATATTTTTGACTGTAAGAGGTGATGTTTCGATAGTAAATATAATCTGGAACAATTTTTCTGTAGACATATTTGTACCAAAAGTGCATAGAACTTTTCCTAATGCACCCTGTGCCTAGAGACTAATTCACCCCTTTCTCAAAAACGCACCCATTGAAATGGTAGCACTCAGCTGGTTTTTTAAAATTTAGAGATCCATTGACTATATGAAATAATAAAATCCCGTTAACGTTGTAGTTCCTTTTAGCTCTCTTATTTTGAACATTATCAATAGCCTAAATATTCCACAGTTTGTTCCAAACTTTGAGGAAAAAACACACTATCATTGTTATACCCGGTATACAATTACACTTAACTTTTTAGCAATAATATTATTACATCGATATTCTTGACTAATAAAGTTGTAATATACTAAAAAATTACTCAAAGCTGACAACAGGTTTAGGAAATACGAGACATCAAAAAATTCCATTTTTAAGGTGGTCCGTTAATTTTGATGCTTAGTGTAGTTTTTATAGACCTCTAATAATTACTAAATTAGATGAAAGTGACTAGGAGGAGTGAACTGAAAAGACAAATTCACACCTAATAATGTAATAAATAGCACCAGATTCATCTTCTTTTTGGTTGACCATGTCGGCCTTCGACGGTAATCCACTAATCAGTAACGGACAACTTACAAGACTAATAACAATAATACGTCGCTAAAGAGTTCTAAAAACAACAGTTTTTATATAAATGCAGATTAAAAGTCTAAAAGTTAAATGAATAACTAAGAAAACACAAAAAATCGCCGATATAACTTAGTTAACCTATGAATTTTAAATGTCAATAGTGACAAAATTTCATAATTTAAAGGAGTAAACGACCAATATTTACAAACAAGCATTACAGTGCGGTAAATTTGAATTACTACTCCTAATTTAAAAACGAGGATAGATTTTTCCCTTTCTGATTCGTTTGGGGTTGAAAAGATAAATTTTAATGAAATTTTAGAAACCCAATAATACTACATCCATTTTTTTATTTATTTATTTATTCACGGGCAAGTCCTATTCAGATATAAATGTTACAGTGTTCTAAATTATATACATTAATGTTAACCAATTATATAACATAAATTATCATAATATAACATAAAAAAGTGGTTTGAGAAAAAATAATTCTATGAGTAGTACAGTTACAAAAAAAGAAAAAAAGAATAAGATAACATATAGGTCAGTACAATTACAAACAAAAGATATCACCTAAATCAATTCAGAAATGTTCCAAGGTGTAACGGTTTTGAGTTATCTAATACATACAGGTCATGTACCACTAATCACAATACAAAAGCTCTGGCCGAAAGTATTAAAAAGTTAGGGAAGAAATATGATTTTTAAAGCGGGAAACTGATATATTAAAAATTTCGAGGTTATTTAATGAGTTAGCTAATCGAAGAGTTCTAGGAATAAATGTGTTGTGAGAATAATTGAATATATGAAAAGAGACATAAAAGGTTTGCACCTGCCTAGTCGAACGACTGGGGACAAATAGAGATATTTTGGAGAGAAGCTCGGGGCAATTACACAGCCCGTTGATAATTTTAAATAAAATTATTAAGTCTCTTTGTTTTCTGCGTACCTCAAGAGGAGGTAAGTTCAGTATGCGCTCTAATACAGAATAGTCATAGTATACATGCATCTTAGTAGCAGTATATCTCAGAAAATTGTGTTGGACAGCCTCAAGTTTCAGTTTATGAGTAAAGTAATAGGGGGACCAAATTGTGGAACAGTAATCGAAATGAGATCTAACCAGGGAGAAATAAAGGGATTTAATAGCTATGTTTGTAAAGTCTCTGGTGGTTCTTTTTATAAAGCCAAGCATCTTCATAGATTTCTGTATTGTACTGGAAATGTGTGATTTATAGCTAAGGGCGGAGTCAAGGATCACACCTAGATCCCTAGTTTTAGAGGCAGAATGTAAGGTCAGATTATTTATACTATATTCGAAGATGATTGGATGATGAGTTCGATGGAAACGAAGAATATGGTATTTGGATGCATTCAAACACATACCATTTTGCATACACCAGTTAGATAGGCGATCAATATCACCTTGTAGACTAAGGGCCGGTACTTTATGCCTCGATTAACAGCCCGTTAGTTAACGGAGGTTTAATCGGGACCTCTTTAGGGTCTCTTGCGTTGTAATAAATGCAATTACAGTGTTACAAGTATTATAATAATTACAATAAGTATAATAATAATTATAATTCCATTTATTACAAGGCAAGAGACCCTAAAGAGGTCCCGATTAAACCTCCGTTAACTAACGGGCTGTTAATCGAGGCATAAAGTACCGGCCCTAAGTGAATCAGCCTCACATATGATTATTTTAAAACATTTTAAATCATCAGCGAATAACAAAGTTTCACCCACTTGGAAACAGGGTATTAGATCATTGATAAATATATTAAACAACAGAGGTCCCAAGTATGATCCTTGTGGTACACCTGAGGTAACAGAGATGGTATGAGAATAGTAATGATTAACCCTGACAATTTGCGATCTTTGCGTAAGATAGCTCTTGAGCCACTTCAATACAAGCCCATCAACTCCGTATAAATAAAGTTTATGAATCAAGAGCTCATGATTAACTTTGTCGAAAGCTTTGGAAAAGTCAGTATACACAGAGTCAACTTGTAAACCCCTCTCAAGAGCATCTGTCAAAAAATCAACATATGTTATGAGACCCAATTCTGCAGATTTTTTGGATGTAAATCCAAATTGTTGGGCCCCTATAATTGGCGAGAAGTCACAACTTAAATAATCGGAAATACTATTTATATATAAATAGGAAAAATATCGTTAAAAAACGAATTATTAATAATTTTCAACTTTATATGTATTTTTCATATGCTTAACCCCAAAAGTGAGATCCAAAAATGTCAGTTAAAGGCGCTAGGTGTCGCGTCAGTGATGCACGGAACGAATAGTACTGGGTATTGGTATACTTCAGTAATAGCAACAACAAAATCTTTCTCAATAAACCAGTTGTTGACAAATAACATAATGTGAATTCAAGCAATTAACAAAAGTGAAATTGCATTTGGTATTTTAGGAGCAGAATAAACAATAAACTATCTAATGTTTTTTTAATGTTCAAAGTTTGAGTGTTGATAAAATCAATAATTAATTAAAATGATATTGAAATTTGTAATTCTATAAATTTTCTTTTTGTGTATGAAATATGTAAAACTTCAGACTCTATAATTTATTATTATATACAGTCCCTACAATATACAGGGTGATTGATTAGTAGGGTAAAGCTCAATAGCTCCGCTATAGTAATAGATAGCAATAAAAGTTATTAACAAAAATTTTAGCCACCTTTGAGCTTCACATTACAAAATTAGTTAGAATGTTACAGGGTGTTCGATAACACAATGGCAGACCAAACTTATGTTTTTTTAAATGGAACACCCTATATTTTATTGTAAATTCGAAATACTGTTAACTTCTCCATCACAAAAATATAAAGGTTTGTTATGTTATACAGGGTATTTACAAAGTTATAACCAATTTTATATGAAAATCGTAACAAGTTCAACTTCCTGTATAAATAAAAATAAGCAAAACAACAATGGTTTATTAATGCCATATTTTTTAACGTATTGTCAAAAATTTTAAGAATGGTCGATATTGCTAATTTTCTTTATATCAAATACAGGGTGAGTCAAAACGCAAGTACATTATTTTTTCAGTAATTTTAAATGGAACACCTTGTATTTTATATCACTATTGAAAAGTACCATTACCGTACTTTAATTTTTAGATATCATTCCCTATGTCTAAATTTATTAGTTTTCGAGATATTTTCATTTTTATGAATAAATAAATAAATAAATAAATAAATAAATTTTTCAATGGACCAGTAGCGTGGCCACCCAAATCACCAGAATTTAATAAACTGGGCTGATTTTTTTGGGGTTACGTTAATAATGAAGCTTATAAAATACCTCCAACAACAAGGGATGAGATGAAAAATAGAATACAAAGTGTATTTCGATGTGTTAATTTACAAATGCTCCCTAGAGTAAGTAGCTCATTCAATGATCGTTTTTAGGCATACATAAATGAGTTAGGAGATAATTTTGAACACCTTATGTAATTAAATATTAAAAATATTTTATTAAAAGTAGCTTCCAATTTTTTCAAACATGTTTTTTTGCAAAATGTATTACTGATAAATTATGTTTCGTTCTTTATTTGTTACATTGTTACATTTACATACAAAAGTAGTGTTTAATTGTCTTCACAAAATATTGTATTTTGTGTTTGTGTGTTTTTTGGTAAAATTTATTACTAATTTTCTTTGTTTATTTGTTGCATTTACATAAAAAGATAGTTTTTAATTGTTTCAAAAATGTTGCATGTAGTGGTTGTGTTTTTGTTTGTAAAATGTATTACTAATAAATTATTTTTATTTCTTTATTTGCTACAGTGTTACATTGATTACCGGATTGATAATCGGTAATCTTTAATTGTCAATTCAGTAATGGCTTACTTAAAATTTAGATAAATTTAAACACCTAAAATAATTTGCTCTGAAAAATGAAAATATCTCGAAAACTAATAAATTTGGGCATAGGGAATGTTATATAAAAATTAAAGTACGTTAATGTTACTTTTCAATAATGATATAAAATACAGGGTGTTCCATTTAACATTACTGAGAAAATAATGTACTTGCGTTTTGACTCACCCTGTATTTGATATAAAGAAAATTAGCAATATCAATAATTCTTAAAAATTTTGACAATAAATAAAAAAAAAATATGGCATTAATAAACCATTACTGTTTTGCTTATTTTTATTTATACAGGGAGTTGAACTTGTTACGATTTTCATACAAAATTGGTTATAACTTTGTAAATACCCTGTATAACATTACAAACCTTTATATTTTTGTGATGGAGAAGTTAACAGGATTTCGAATATAAAATAAAATATATGGTTTTACATTAAAAAAAACATAAGTTAGGTCTGCCATTGTGTTATCGAACACCCTGTAACATTCTAACTAATTTTGTAATGTGAAGCTCAAAGGTGGCTAAAATTTTTGTTACTAACTTTTATTGCTATCTATTACTAGAGCGGAGCTATTGAGCTTTACCCTACTAATCAAACACCCTGTAAATACCGTTGCACGTCATCCGTGTCATAGCACGTGATGTCACGTCACATGCTACCAACATGAAATATTTAAGTTGTAGGTGTGTTCCTTTTTAGAATCGTTTAGCTGAGTACACTGGAATTACAGTCACTAGCCATATTTCATTATATACGCGTAGAAATAATATTGGCAGATTTCTATTAATGTAAATTTAAAGAAACATACCCCAACTTGTTTCATTTAATTTACAGTCGGAAAAATGAAAGAATACCCATGAAAGATCACATCAATCACTTATTTTGTATTTGCTGCCTTTTTCTATAACAAACGTTTGTTATTTATAGAAAAAGACAGCAAACACAAAAAGTGATTGATGTGATCGTTCATGGGTATTCTTTCATTTTTCCGACTGTATATAAGTAGAATATAAAGCGTTTTAATTAAGCACACTTGTTCGGATTACACTCGTAACTGCGATCGAAGAAAGGTGACATTTTGGCATAAATTGGTAACATTTATTTGACAGCTGCGGTATTGACTCTTCAGATTTGTTTTTATTCTTTAATATAAGTATTATATAGTCCGTCCGCTATAAATTTTCCCATGCGGTACGATTTATTTTCAATCAAATTAAGTCAAAACAGAAAGTGAAACGTACGCCGATGTGTGTACATAGTATATAGTATACAGTATACAAAATGTATATACACATCGACGTTAGTTTCACTTTATTTTTTGACTTAATTTGATTGAAAATGAATCGTACCGCATGGGAAAAGTTATAGCGGACGGACTATATAATACTTATATTAAAGAATAAAAACAAATCTGAAGTGTCAATGGGGATTCATTTTTTTCGAATCCTGAGAAAACTAATAAGTATTTTTGAAAAATTTAAACGCAGAATGAAAGATTACGTTCTTACCGAGGGCCGAAAGTCCCTGAAAACTTCTATAATGTTTATTTTAATAAGTTACAGGGGTGAAAAACTAAGAGAAAATGTAGTGTGATTTTTAATTTCAAATATATCATTCAAAAGAAACATTTTATTTATTCTAAGGGACTTTCGGCCCTCAGTAATAAAGTAATCTTTCATTCTGCGTTTAAATTTTTCAAAACTATTTATTAGTTTTCTCAGGATTCGAAAAAAATTATTACATTTAAAATACATTGAAAATTTTGACAGGTGTCAAAATGTTCCCTTCCTCTTAACGTAAGATTATAACTTAATTCTTGTTTTCTATTTCTAATGATTTTATTTATTTTTATTGAATATTAATTTGTTTTATTGTATACTTAATCCACTTCGCAATAATTATGTGATATATTTAATTTAAAATGAATTCAAGAATTTTTTGTAATTGGGCAACAATGTCAACTTAGATCTCTGACGTAGATAATGACGTGCAACGGTATCTATATTGTACGGGCTGTACCTGATTTTTATCTAGCGGCAAATTATTGTCGTCCAGGTATTGGGGAGTGATATAGTACATTCTTTCACGGTTTTTGCTGTAAATTTTAAAGAACCTCTTGAGTTTCACCCCATCTCGGGGGTGAAAAAATATATGTTCAAGTTAAGTCCCGAAATGGATAAACTGACTAATTTTAAGCAACTTTTATTCTATAGAGTTTTTTCACCAAATCAATACTTTTTGAGTTTTTTTGAGTTATTCGCAAGTGAATATGTTCATTTTTCAACAAAAAAAACACGTTTTTAGACGGGTTTTCGCAGGTAACTCAAAACTTAAGCATTTTGGCGAAAATAATATTCTTAGCAAAACTATAGCCTATAAAAAAGTGAAAAAAACGATGTATATATTAGGTCTCTATACCTAACAAAAGCAGAGTTATAGCTAATGAAAAATAGGTTCATATTCGAAAAATTCCAAATAGAATTATTCAATGTGAAATATCCAAATAATGAAGGATTCTTGGGAAAAATACATTATAACTTTTTTAAAGTGTTTAAAAAAAGCTTTCTTTCTGTTTTTATAAAAAAAATCTAGCATCAAATGTAAGCAAGTTACGCTCAAAATGAAGTTGGTCCCTTTTGTTTTGGCAAAAAAAATCAGGAAGATCACCCCCCCCCCCCAATTAGCAACTTAAATGAAATTAATCGTTACCGCTTCACAAGTTACTTTACTTATGTTGTGTTTATATGATCTGTAAGTTTCATCGATTCAAAGTGCTTATTTTTGAAAAAAATTGGTTTTAAAGTAACATTTTTAAAAAATTTTATTTTGAAAAAGATGCTTTTATTAATTAAATAATGCAAAAGTCTTAAACAATAAAAAAAGTCGGCTTTACTTTTCTGAATATTTTCAATTTTTTTTGTTTTTCTGTCAGACAAAAATTGGTCAAGATTCGGTGTTTCTAAATTTGCATACACTCGTGATAAGTGACTCGTTCAAGCACTTTTAACTACAGCCTCTTCAAAAATAGGGACTTTGAACCGATGAAACTTACAGATCGTGTGATAAATACATACGCGAGTAAAAAACTTGTAAAGTGATAACAATTAAGTTCATTTGAAATGCTAATTAGGGGGTGATTTTCCCGATTCCTTCACAAAAAAAGGGACCAACTTTATTTTGAGCGTAACTTGTTTACTTTTGATGCTAAAATTTTTTTTTTTAACAAAAATAAGCATTTTTTAAACGCTTTAAAAAAGTTAAATATAGTTAATTATATACACCAAATTTTTAACTTTTTTACGTACTATGCTAATGATAAGAATTTTTTTTCCACCAAATACTTACTTTTTGAGTTATTTGCGAAAAATCGTCTGAAAACGTGGTTATTCTGTAGAAAAATTAACTTATTCACTCGCAAATAACTCGAAAAGTATTAACTTGGTGAAAAAACTTTATAGAACGAAAGTTGCTTAGAATTAGTCATTTTATCCATTTCCAGACTTATTTCGAAAAATAAAATTTTGCCCCCTAGGGCAAAAGCCACACATCGGCACAATATCACTTTTTTTTTGACTTGTTAGCTATGTGTATGCCAAATTTCATGTCAATCCAAACAGTTCTTTAAAATTTAGAGGTTTTGCAATATTTTACCTTTAAAGAACGTACTAATACTGTAATCTCGGTAAAAAACACTTTATCTTGTAATATGTTTTTGCTGGTTGTTAAGTCGAGGTCCCATATTACAAGATGTAATTGTTTAGTAATGTTACTTGGTTATTTCTTCGTCCTATTTTACTTTGTATGTCTATTGTATCCAGTTCAATAAATGTTATTGTAAACTCTAAATATTTATATCCTCTTAAGTGATTAATGTTACCTTTATCTGTCATTAAATCAAACCCCTTTTTTTCGATCAGAATGTCGGCAAAAAGTAGTCCATACACTGAATTGTCATCGATTTTTAGTCGCATTGTGTTGCATTTGTTCTTTGATTGAGTTAGAGCAATATAAATTTTAAATAAGATGGGAGAACTGAACAATCCTCTCGTAATTATTTTTTTTTGAAATATTATGTTTTAATTTCACAGAGCTTTTTGTTTCTTTGTAAACTTGCTTTTCTACAAATGATAATTCATTTGAAAACTCTTTTGTCGCTATACTCTGTTTTTAAACCAGGAGGAGTATTTCAAATTTACCTCGCCGTAATGCTTGTTTCTAGTTGGTCCAACCTCAGGCAAGTTTACTCCGCTGTTATGAAATTTTGACACTGTTGACATTTATGAAATTTTGACACTATTGGCATTTTATAGGTTAATTAAGTTATATCGGTGATTTTTTTGTGTTTCCTGCGTTATTCCTTTAATTTTTAGATTTGTAGTCTGCTTAACGTAAAAACCTATTGTTGCATACTTCTTTAATTAAAAAAGAAAAAGAAGAATAATCATGAATAAATCGCAGTACAGCGTTATTTACTGTATTTTTACCCCTCTGTAAACTGCTTTATTTATTGAATTAGAAAAAAATGTAAAATAAAAAAGTTCTCGATTTTTAAATTATAATTTTTTGACATATAATATACCATACTAGTGACGTCATCCATCTGGGTGTGATGACGTAATCGACCATTTTTTTGAATGAGAATAGGGGTCATGTGCTAGCTCATTTCAAAGGTTATTCAATTCTCTATTCCGTAATATAAACATTAAGATAATTATTTATACAGGGTGTCCAAAAAAGTTTTTTTAATTAAATTAATTGACTATTTTTAATTGAATTAATTGATTATTTTAATTAATAAACTTTTATTTCTGTTTTCTAACAGCAGTAGAAGATATTTTAAATTAAATAAATTACATACATTCTTCTTTTTGTGTCAATTAATTTAATTAAAAAAAAAAATTGGGCACCCTGTATAAATAATTATCTTAATGTTTATATTACTGAATAGAGAATTCAATAACCTTTCGAATGAGGTATCACACGACCTCTATTCTCATTAAAAAAAATAGTCGATTACGTCATCACGCCCAGATGGATGACGTCACTAGTATGATATATATGTCAAAAAATCATAATTTAAAAATAGAATAACTTTTGTATTTTACATTTTTTTCTAATTCTGTAAATAAAGCAGTTTACAGAGTTGGGACTGCATAGCTCCACCGATGACGCCTGAGAGGCAGAAATAGCTATCTGGAGATGGTGGTCCAACTCTGAATCAAATAAAAACAAAAACTGCCTTTCCCCCTTGTTCATCTTTACTCAGATTTTTGAGTACTCGAAACTGTCTACATGAGGTTTATCAAGCACTGAACAATAATCTTTACACTGCCACCGTTTTTTGTGACTATGCCAAAGCTTTTGATTGTATAAAACACAACATTTTGATAAAAAAACTAAATTTCTACGGAATTCGAGGCATTTCTTTAGATTGGTTCCAATCTTACTTGGAAGATAGGAAACAACTGGTTAGAGCAAATGATAAAGACTCTAGTCTCAAAAACATTGTATGTGGGGTACCTCAAGGTTCAGTATTGGGTCCTCTACTTTTCCTTATCTTTATTAATGACATCACTAATTTAAAAATCGATGGAAACATCTTTCTTTTTGCTGATGATACCAGTATCACTTGGAGCAACTCAAATATTGCAACTCTTCATGCTACTATAACTTCTGATCTACTTACAATAAAAACCTGGTCTGACTCAAATTTACTCTCGTTTAACGTAGATAAAACAGTAGCATTGTCTTATAAAGGAGCTCTTCAACCCTTACCTCTTAATAACAGCCAGATCAGTACCGTTGATTCTGTAAAATTTCTTGGGATTTTTTTAGACAGCAACCTTAAATGGTCCCTCCATATCGATTTGTTACGGAAGAAACTCTGTTCAACCTGCTATGCTATAAGATCTGTTTCGAATGAACTCAATTTAGCATCTTCCAAAATAACATATTTTTCTTTATTCGAGTCACATCTTCGTTATGGTCTTCCTTTTTGGGGTTCTGGTACAGCTGCCCAATTCGATGTTATTTTCAAATTACAAAAAAGAGCTATAAGATATAGTCGGTTCGCTAAACTCAGACGCAACTGGCTAGATATTTTACTCGATATTTTTTTTGTTTTTTGACAATTTTGCAAAAATTGTCAAAATTACTAAATATTTAGTGATTATTCTATTTAAAAATTATTTTTTGCCAATTTTGCTAAAATTGGCAAAATTACCGACTAAAATATCTAGAAAGATGCGTCTGAGTTTAGCGAACAGACTATATCTGTTTGGCCTCAGAAGAACAACACACTGCAGAAGTTACTTCAAAGATCACGGAATTTTAACCCTTCCATCTTTGTATATTTTAGAAACTGTTTGCTTAATTCGTAAACATCTACATGTCTTTCCACCAAGACCTAATCATCACTACTTCACGAGAAATTCTACGTTTGACGTCTATTTGCCGACCCCATCCTCGGAGTTAGTAAAGAAATCGATATTATATTCCGCAAAAAAAAAAATGTACAACCATCTCCCCCTACAACTAAAATCTGCACCATCTTTTCCCAAATTCCGTAAACTGACAAAAGCCTACCTGTCTGAAAGACCATATTATTCAGTAGAAGATTATTTTAGTCAATAACTAAGAAATTACAGTGCCCTTTGCACAAGTAGTATTTTTATTATTTTTTTATCTATATTTGGGTGTCATATGCAGCAGCTTAACTTTTTAACTTTTAAACCTTTTTTATTAATTATTAGGTAGACTATGAATTTGCAATTTATTTAAATTTTTGCAATTGATTATTTCTGTTTTAACTTCGATCTATTTATTTATTTTATTTAACTTATTGACGATTTATGTAATTTTAGTTAATTTGATTGTTACTGTTTTGTTTTTTTTTACTATTTATAAGCTTTGTCGATAAAATTGTAAAATTTTTCATGGCAATAAAGCATATTTCTATTCTATTCTATTCTATATGTCTTTCGGCTCTTTTCCTAGTCGAAAAGAGAGTAGATGCGTGACCGTTGTCCTTTCTGCTTTCTTCTATATTCGTCGTCTACGTGTTTATAAATTGTAAAAGCCGGAGATTTAGGATGTAACCAGAAAGCAGTTTCTTTTGACGAAAAGTCTTAGATTTAAAATATTGTTTATTATTTTATTTCAATTATTTTAAATTGTTTTATTACAGTAAACTTTGTATCTGAGACTTTTCGTCTTCCTCGTGTATTGTTTTAATTTCGGCGAAGATAATGTAAATGTAGAAATAACTCAGAAATTATGGCATGTAGGTATAGGGAACATTGCATAAAAAATAATCAGTCTCTTTTGACCCATTTGCTGCTGATCACGCGCCAGCGAGGGATATGGTTACTGCAGTCAGGTGCCGTTTAACAAAATGGCTCCTAGTCAAGTTCCATCATCTTCGACAGGCAGCGACATCAACAATGTAAAAACCACCATAATATCGGCCGACTCACAAGAGCCTTATGTACCAAAATCTATAAGAATCATACAAGCTGTTTCTGAGATAATTGAGACGTTCCGTGATTTAAACTCTTAATGCCGTTTGTTCGAACGCTAATCAACAATGATTATTATTAAATATTTAATTACTGTCACCAACTGTCAATGTCAACTTTGTTTGGGTTGCTGAAAACATAATTGATTACAATTATGAGACTAGTTAATCAATTAACATAATAATTATTGACATAATCGATTAATAAATCTCATAATTATTGTAATTAATTATGTTTTCAGCAACCCAAACAAAGTTGACATTGACAGTTGGTGACAGTAATTAAATATTTGATAATGATCATTGTTGATTAGCGTTCGAACAACCGGCCCTATGTCCAAGTAATGAAGCTTAAAATAGGACAAAACCCCGCAATATTTACAGAATGGATCGATTTGATTGAAAATTTGAGAATAAGTAATGGATAGTCCAAGGATCAAAATCTATATGATGCCGAAAGGCGCTTTTACCATGAGGGTGGCTGCCACCCCATCTCGGGGGTGGAAATTTTTTGATTATATTTTGACCGCAAAAGTTGGTTAGAACATTCATTCTAAGCAAATAACGTGCTATACATTTTTGTGATAAAATTAATAGTTTTCGATTTATTCGCTATCGAAAGTGTTAGTTTTATATCGAAAAAATCAATGTTTTTAATGAGTTTTCTGCTAATAACTCAAGTTGTTTTATCAAAACAACTTTACTTAACAAAAATGTACATTTTAAAAAAATAAACAAAACCGTCTGTTTTAATTTTTTTAAGACCAATAGTAATCGAGCTATACTTTATATGTTAGTTCTTCTTCGTCAAATGCTAAATATTGTAGTTTCAAAGTCAAAAGACGGGAAAACTATGCATTTTTCGAGGATAACTTGTTCAAACTAATTTAAAGTACCTATTTAAAAATATCTATCTTCACAAATAAATAAAAAGTCTATAGCTTAAAAATTAAGGGACTTATAATGAAAAGAAAGTCAGTCCCTATTTTTTTTTCAGCTAAAAAGTGATCGGAAGCAACCCCCCAATCACTACCCTAATTAAAATTAGTCATTGCCCTTATTTGGTCTTCTTTATTTATGAATTATTAATAGGTTCTAGAAGTTTGACCGAGTTAGAGTGATTAGTTTAAAAAAAATGGAGTTAAAAGCGAATAACGAATTATTGTAGTTTGGAAAAAAGGGTTTTTTCTTCAGAATAGAAATATTAGCATTAGAGATACGAAAAAATGTTGAAATATGAAATTGTACCTTATTTAATTCCCAAGAACCTGGTTTGCAAAAATTTTTTCTATGGCAAAAATTGAGTGAGCTATTGACAATTAAAACTTGTAATAACATGCAAAAACCACCTTTATCAACCCTTCCAAAGTCACTTCTTTTTGCGACTGAGGATTTTAAAAAGATTTAATAATAACAGTCTTATAGGTTTTATAAAAACCTACAAAAATTTTTTTTTAAATCTTTCTAAGATAAAAAATAAAAAAGTTACGGGTAAAAAATCAATATATTTTTTTGAAAAAAAAAAAATCCAATTGGAACCATAAGAATGTTAGTTAGCGGTGTTTTTAGTCATTGACTTTATTCATTCTTCTTTATTTATGTACATATTATTAATAGATTCTAGAAGTTTGACTGGCTTAGAATGATTACTTAAAAAAAAACCGGAGGTAAAAGCAAATAACGAATTTTTGTAGTTTGGTAAAAAATGCCATTTTCTTCAGAATAGAAAGATTAGCATCAGAGATACGAAAAAATGTTTAAATATGAATTTGTAGGTTATTTAATTCCCAAGAAATTGGTTTTAAAAAATTTTTTCTACGGCAAAAATTGAGTATATCGAAAAACATCGATTTTTTTTATATAAAACTAACACTTTCGATAGCGAATAAATCGAAAACTATTGATTTTATCAAAAAAAAATGTATAGAACATTTTTGGCTTAGAATGAATGTTTTTATCAACTTTCGCGGTTAATATATAATAAAAATTTCCACCCCCGCGATGGGGTTGAAACCACCTCCGTGGTAAAAGCGCCTTTCGGAATCATATAGATTTTGATCCTTGGAGTATTCACTACTTATTCTTAAATTTTCAAGCAAATCGATCCATTCTGTAAAAATTGCGGGGTGAAAAGCTTCGGTTCCTGGACTATCTGTGTAATGTTAAAACTCGGTATTTATTTGTTTCCAAAATATGAGCTCTACTCATACATTTCATGATTTAGGCTATTGATTATGTTCAAAATAAGAGAGCTAAAAGGAACTACAATTTTAACGGGATTTTATTGTCTCATATGGTCAATGAACCTCTAAGTTTGAAAAAACCGCGGAGTGCTACCATTTAAATGGGTGCGCTTTTGAGAAACGGGTGAATTAGTCCCTAGGCACAGGGTGAGTTCTATGCACTTTTGGTACAAACACGTCTACAGAAAAATTGTTCCAGGTTAAATTTACTATGGAAATATCATTTTAAAGTCAAAAGTATTTTTTTTTACAAAAATATATTCAAAAGAAAAGCAAGAAAAAAACACGAAAGAAAACTATTTTGTTTTTTGCCCCATAACTTTTTTCCACAGGGATATAGGTATAGGCATTGCTTCATCAAAAAATAACTTCCATCCTTCCTCTTTAAAATGAAGTTTGGTAAAAGTCTTTAGGATCTATAGTTTCCGAAATAGGATTTTTAGTCAGGAATAGGATAGGATTAGAAGTTAGCCACTCACAGCATATTTTTAGGCCATTTTCCCCATTATTTCGCAAACATTGTTCTGCAACTCTTTTCTACGCATTTCTATGTATATGCAATGATACATTTTGTAGAAAGATAAGTCAATTACCTTTAAAATGGTCTATAGTATAAGGTTATACGGCTCTTTTTAAGACAGTTATGCTTTTTCAAGGTTTTATACTTTTAATGATTTTTGATATTTTTAAATATCTCATTATGACTTTTTTTTCTTGTACATTTAGGTATATATATTGTCTTATCGTGTTAGGTATATATATTGACTATTTTTAAACAAGATATCCGTAGGATATCCATTAGTATCCTTAATTTGAGAAAAATTTTAGATTTTGTTTATTTTTTTAATTAGAAGAACATAATTGCACATTATAAACATTCACTGTCCAACAGAAGATCAAGAGCAACATACAAAGGAAAGCTTTTACCAACAGCTGGAGATAGTATATGATAATGCGCCAAAAAATGACATCAAGATTATAATGGGTGATATGAATGCTAAAATAGGCAAGGAACCGCAGTTCTATGGCACAATAGGAAAACACTCTCTGCACAATGAAACAAGCGAGAATGGGGAGTTTTTGATAAATTTTGCCACCAGTAAAAACATGGTTATAAGTTCCACATGCTTCCCACATAAAGGCATACACAAAATGACATGGATTGCACCAGATGGAACCACAACCAATCAAATTGACCATGTGCTGATAGACAAAAGGGCAGCCAGTAGTATCTCCGATGTGAGAACACGACGAGGAGCATGCTGTGGATCAGACCATCTTTTAGTACAAACCAAATTTAGATGCAGAGTTAACAGCAAAAGAAACGAAAGACAACAAAGAACAAACAAACTGGACCTGGAAAAACTGAAGATTCAGGAATGTAAAGAGAAGTTCGAACAAGAAGTCGCAAATGAGTTAAGGACGCTAGAACTGCACTCCATAGAGGGTAAATGGACTAATATCAAAACAGCAGTACTGACAGCAGCAGCGTCCACCCTGGGAAACAAGAAAAAGGAGAGAAGAGCAGCATGGTTTGATGACGAGTGCAGACAAGCAATCGAGGAAAGAAATGAAGCACACAAAATGTACATAACAAGAAGAACACGGGAAAGACGAACATTATTTGAAGTCGCAAGACGGAAAGCAGACAAGACATGTAGAAATAAAAAGAGAGCCTATGAAAATGGACAAATAGAAAAAATGGAAGAACATTTCAAAAACAACGAAATTAGAGGGGCTTACGAATACCTAAAAAAGATAAAAAGTGGGTATAAACCTCAAACAAGTCTATGTAAAGATGAAAGTGGGCAAATAATCAGTGACCAACAGAAAGTCACAGAAACCTGGAAGCATTATTTTCAGACACTACTTGGAACTCAAGTAGACATGGAAGATGAAATGGGTATGATCTACGTAGAAGAGAATGGAGTAGAAGCTCCAACCATAGAGGAAGTTTTCGAAGCCATTAAGGCCCAGAAAAACAATAAAGCTCCGGGAGTTGATGAAATACCAGCAGAACTATATAAGGTAGGTGGCGACCACCTAGCAAGTCACATCCACGCGCTCATCAGAGACGTATGGCAAGATGAGAAAATACCCGACGACTGGAAGAAAAGTATAGTATGACCGATCTATAAAAAAGGAGACAAACTCCAGTGCAAAAACTACCGTGGAATCTCTCTACTATGTACAGCATATAAAGTCCTCACGTATATTATAAACCAGCGGCTCCAACCACTAGCAGAAAATATTATTAGAGAGTATCAGACGGGCTTCCGACGGGGAAGATCGACACTGGATCAAATATTCACAGTAAAACAGATCTTGAGCAAAGCATGGGAACACGATATTGATGTTCACAACGTGTTTGTAGACTTCAAACAGGCATACGACTCAGTCAAAAGGAACAAACTATACTATATATTGGCTGAATTGGCAATACCACACAAGTTAATAAGACTCATTAAAGCCACAATGGATGAAACTCAGGATGACATTGAAACGGTTGAAAAGTTTACATACCTGGGAGTAGAAATATATGCCGACGGATCAGAAGATGGAGAAATAAGGAAGAGAATAACGCAGGCAAACAGAGCTTATTTTGCCCTCTCCCATATATTTCCGTCAAAAAGTGTCCACCGAAATACAAAGATGAGAATCTATAAAACCTTAATTCGACCAATAACATGCTATGGCAGTGAAGTCTGGGTGCTGAAAGAAACATCCAAAAACAAACTCGACACATTCGAAAGGAAAGTACTTAGGAGAATACTAGGACCTGTGAGGGAAAACGGAATCTTCAGAAGTCGATACAACAACGAGCTTTATCAACTTTATAAGGAAACGCCCCTGTCAGACTTCATTAGATTACAAAGATTGCAATGGGCCGGACATGTGATAAGAATGGGAGAGGATAGGCTACCAAAACGAGCACTGAATGCTAGAATGCAAGGAAAGAGACCGGTTGGGAAGCCACGAAAGCGCTGGGAAGACACAGTAAACAGCGACGCACAAGCCCTTTTAGGAGTCCGTGTATGGAGAAGAGCAGCCACAGACAGGCAAGGGTGGAGGCAAAAAATAAAGGAGGCCAAGGCTCAATTTGGGCTGTAGTGCCGTAGAAGAAGAAGAAGAAGAATTGCACATTATAACATAATTTTTAATTCCAAATAACTTTTCTTAATAACACTTTTCGATATTGTGAAATATAAAGGTACTTTACTCTTGAGCGAAATTCGTATTTTTTAACATACCTCGTACACTATTGATAAACTTGTATATCTGATGATTGCATCTTAGGTTTTAGACTATGAAGAGCTTTTATAAGGAATATTTTTTTCATAAAGTTAATAATAAAGAAGTTTTCCATATGGTTCCAATTTAGTGGGTGCATATGTCACATTTTGAAAAAGCATATCTTGTTTAAAAAATAGTCCTAGAATTTGTTGCCTTATGTACTACATTTTAAAGTAAAGAAAATAAGCCTTCTTTTTTATTGTACAATGTACACTTGAGAGCAAAATAATCGACACACTTGCTGAATAATTGTACACGTTGAATTTCTTAAACCTGTTGTCCGATTTGAGTGATTTTTTTAGTATGTTATGGCCTTATTATTTAAGAAAATCCTTGTAATATTATTGTTGCTATACAGGTAAAGGTCATTTTATACCGGGTATAATAATCATACTGTGTTTTTTCTTATCTTAAAGTTCGGAACACCCTGTGGAGTATTCTAGCATATAAAAAATATTTAAATTAAAATTCAGTTGTAGGCTTAGGCTTTACTAACATTTTCTTTTTTGACTCATTTGCTTATGTTGGATAATAACAAAGTTAGGTACGTTTATCCTGTTAAGGATAAGTATCCTTAGTTAAAATCCTGGAAGAAATTCCTTTGAATTCTAAGGATAAGCCGACAGACGTCATGCCAGTCAAATTCGATTTTGAAACACCATTTGAAGTGGTCATAAAAAACCACCAAATGAATGAAACAGTTGAACCGAAACTGGAGGAAGGTTCATTCGCATGGTATACGGATGGATCTAAGATAGATGAAAGGGCAGGAGTGGGAGTTACTGGGCCGAATTTCAGCCTATCCAAAGCTCTTGGAAACGCCCCAACTATCTTTCAGGCAGAAATACATGCCATACAGATTAGTGCCCAAGAATGTCTCAACCGAGACACTCGTAGGGCAAAAGTCTTCATTTTATCAGACAGCCAAGCTGCCTTAAAGGCTCTAAAGTCATTTACTTGTGAGTCAAAGTTGGTTTGGGAATGTAAACAATCCCTTAAGAAGCTGGCGGAACGCAACAAAGTAACTTTGATGTGGGTGCCAGGTCACAAGGGAATTGCAGGAAATGAGGAAGCTGATAGCCTCGCAAAAGAAGGGGCCAACACCCCATTCCAAGGTCCAGAACCCTTCTGTGGACTACCAAAAAGCCACATCAGAGAGGAACTCCGGACCTGGGAACTCAATCAACTAAAATTATACTGGTCCAACACACCAGGACAAAGGCAAGCAAAAAGGCTCATAAAGGTGTCGCCTAGTGCAACACACCGCCTTCTCGAAATGAGTAAAAAAGATATAAAAATGGTCACTGGCCTTCTCACTAGTCACTGCCCTCTGAGATATCATCTCAAAAAAATGGGCAAATCCGATAGTGAGAACTGTCGTTTCTGTGACAATGAAAAAGAAACGGCAGAACACATCCTATGCAATTGCGTAGCGTTGTTCTGCAAACGACTAAAATTCCTAGAAGAGGTCACCCTAACGCCCTCTGACATAGGAAACAAGTCACCTAGGATGCTAATCAATTTCATCAGAAGTATTGGCATCCTAGAGTTTAACTAGATTAAGGTATGCACAAAAGATCTCTATAGGTCGAAGTGCTGAGAGGCTCCATAGCCTTAACGACCTCACATAATCTAATCTAATCTAATCTAGGTACGTTTAAGAAAAAAAAACACGCTATGATTGTTACACCCGGTATAAAATGACCTTTACCTGTCTAGCAATAATAATATTACATCGATTTTCTTAAATAATAAGGCTGTAACATACTAAAAAAGTCACTCGAATCGGACAACAGGTTTAGGAAATTCGAGACTTCTGACGTGTACAATTCAGCAAGTGAGTCGATTATTTTGCTCTCAAGTGTATATACCTAAATATACAATAAAAAAAAAGTTATAATGGGAAATTAAAAAATAATCGTAAAATATATCAAAAATAATTAAAAGTAAAATTTTGAACAACTATATCTTGCTTAAAAATAGTCACACATCCTTCTGCAATAGACCATTTTAAAGGTAATTCACTTTTATTCCCATTAAATGTAATATTGAATATACCTAAAACTACGTAGAAAAAAGTTACAGAACAATGTTTGAGAAGTATGAAAGAGGTATTGGAAGAATGAAAATGGGCCAAAATCGCTGTGAGTGGCGAAATTTGAAAAATCATATTTTCAAAACTGTGATTTTTCAAATTTCGAAAAAAAAAAAAAAAAAAAATCATATTTTCGAAACTGTCGAAGACGTCTTACATTTACTGTATGGAAGAAACATACCAATCAATATTATACAAACCATCGAAAACATCTACTTTCATAATCGAATACAGGCAAAGATAAATGGAAAACTAACGCAGTTTATACCAGTACAAAGTGGAGTCAGACAAGGTGACTCATTAAGCCCACTGCTCTTTAATATAATAATGGACGAAATAATAGAAGCAGTACGTAAAGGTCGTGGTTACAGAATGGGGAATAAAGAAATCAAAGTATTGTGTTATGCAGACGACGCCGCATTAATCGCCGAGACAGAAGACGATCTCCAAAGATTAACACACATCTTTAATACAACAGCCAAGAAATACAATATGATAATATCAGCAGAAAAAACCAAATGTATGACAACATCTAAATACCCACTACGATGTAAAATCGAAATTGATGGGAAAATAATAAAGCAGGAAGCAAGGTTTAGATATCTGGGAATTGATATAACCAGTTACGGAGATGTTGAAGAGGAAGTACGACAACAAAGCTTAAAAGCAAGTAAAGCGGCGGGATCTCTTAATGACACAATCTGGAAGAACAAACACTTAAGACAAGACACAAAAGCAAGAATCTATAAAGCAGCAATTAGACCTATATTAACATACACGGCGGAGACAAGGCCTGACACATCTAAAACGAGACGACTACTAGAAACAACAGAGATGAAAATACTCCGACGAATATCAGGGAAAAGTCTGTTGGATAGGGAGAGGAGCGAAAACATAAGAAGATCATGCAATATAGAAGACATAAATGGATGGGTGACAAAACGGAAACAGGAGTGGAACGAACACATTAGTAGAATGGCAGAGGATAGGATAGTACGAATAGCACGAGATAAGTCACCAAATGGACGAAGAAGTATTGGCAGACCAAGAAAAAGGTGGTGCGATAACCTAAACAATTTAGGAGGATAATATTGAAGAAGAAACAGGCTTTAAAGCCTACATACAAGAAGGAAGAAGGAAGGAAGAAGAAGATATTTTCGAAACTGTAAATCATAGAGACTTCTACCGAACGTCATTTTAAAGAGAAAGGATGAAGTTTTTTTTCTGTGAAACAATGCCTATACCTATATCCCCGTGGAAAAAAGTATGGGACGAAAAACAAAATTGCTTTCGTGTTTTTTTATTGCTTTTCTTTTGAATATATTTTTGTAAAAAAAAATATTTTTGACTTTAAATTGTGTTGTTTCGATAGTAAATTTAACCTGGAACAATTTTTCTGTAGACGTGTTTGTACCAAAAGTGCATAAAATTCACCCTAGTTCACCCTGTGCCTAGGGACTAATTCACCCCTTTCTCAAGAACGCACCCATTTAAATGGTAGCACTCCGCGGGTTTTTCATATTTAGAGGTCCATTGACTATACGAAACAATCAAACCCCGTTAACGTTGTAGTTCCTTTCTAAAATACATAATCAATAGCCTAATTTGATATGACGTGAGAATCTTTTGTCTTACTAACTGTTAACTGCGTTGTATATCGCATTCCATCAAACTAGGATAAAGGCATTGCATTAATGTATATAATTAGTGTGACTCTTGATTAAAATATTAATTGGTCGGTAATTAATTTTAAAAGTATTTTTATTGATTTTCTTGAATTAGAATTATTATTTTTAGTTCAAATATCTTTGTATTACGGTTTTCACTAAATCATTTACAATATACAGCTTGTTCAGGCAACCCAAAATAAATATTGAAATCACTCAGTTCGAAAAATGTATGGGGAGAGGGACAACATCAATTCTTATATCGACATCAATTTTTATATTCCGATAAGCCTCTAACTTGTTTTCTTTTTTTTTATAGGAAGGAAATCACGAAAATAGTATAAAAGAAGACAAAAATCAAATGAGTAATAGACCAAAATTAGGTACGTCGGATGTCCCAAAAAAACACAAAATGAAACTAGACGAGCCAAGAACGACCGACTTCGAAAACCTTTTTGGTACTCCAATTAAAAAAACTAGTAAACTTCCCGAAACTCCTAAACCGAAGGAACCTCCCCCCGCAAAACCCCCAAACCCTGAAAAATGTAAGTAGATTTCAATTAATCTAAAATAAATCTAAGTTATCAATCGAAGTAGCACAGAAAACGACAATAAATATCGTTCCCATACCACCAGATTGACAACAGGTGGAATACTTTCTTTGGTTACAACCTGCCGAGATTTTCAAAAATTATAAATCATACAGGATGCCGAGGAAATTAAGATGAGAGAATTTTTGGGAAAGGCCCAAAGTGTGATGCCTGGGGAAATCGGAGAGAAGGGGATATGGGACTACTGATGAGGGGGAAAAGACCTCCGAAACCGGTATAGACTCTTCCGGCACTCTCCGATTTAACCAGAGCATTATGCAGCTGCTGCATTTTCGTGTTGCAAAGAAATTGATAATGTTTATACATTTTCAATAAATCTGTTTGCTTCGTTTATTTAGGTATTGGAATTGGACCAACACAGACTTATTGAAGTTATACTTCTTTAGGCGCGATTGGGAGTGAATGTAAAGGGCCTAGCCGGGTAAGATGGTGAAAAGTGCACCCAACCCAATCTAAATTCCATATAGGCCACTTTTTAGCACATATAGAGGAACTCACTTTCTGAAATTTTTAGCCCCCTAGGTGGTCACGTGACCCCCCTAGAGCCTAATTAGGCTTTTTATGTTTTTATTTTTTATCTCAGCCGCATTAAGAGCTAGCCAAAAACTTTATTTAAAAAAGTTGTAAGTTTTAAAAAGATCTATATGAAAATTTTTTTTTAATTTTTTTGGCGGGAAATTCGAATTTTTAGAACAATTTTAAACTTTTAAATAAATCTGAAAAAAAAACTAAGACACTCGTTTTTACGAAAATTAATTATAATGTGTATTTTTGCACAATCTTTCACCCTGAATTTTTTCAGATTTTTAAAATTGGTGAAACGTACCTTTAAAAATAAAAAACCGCATTTTTTCGGTTTTTTTTCGTTTTTTTTTTGATATAATTTTATACTTATTTTTCAAAAAATTTAACACCGTCACTAGAATAGGTAAAAAACTGAAAAATAATTGGGATTTGCTTCATAAAAATTTTTTGTAACGCCATCCATTTTCAAGATACAGGGCGTTGAAGAAAACAAAATTTTACATATTTTTTACGATTTTGCCGAAACTACTGGCAACATTGTAATAAAACTTGGCGGGTTTTAAGAGGTAGTTATTGTGCATGTTTTGACATACAACTAAGGAATTAATATTCATCATTGGCGCGCATAGGGGTAATGGTCTGAACTTTTCAAAGAAAAAAAGATAGTACGCCACTGACATATTTCAAATTAACAATCATTTTTGAATTCCTCGTTCAATTTGCAATAAAAAATCTATCTTCTCATTTTTTCATACGACGCGCTGTTTTGCTGCAAAAAATAAAATATCTTAACGCTTCCAAAGTATTCGAATTAATTTTGATAATGGATGTATGAGTTTATTATGTATGTAGATGTAGAAACTACTAGAAGTTCGAATACTTTGTAAGGGTTAAGATCTTTTATTTTTTGAATAAAAATGGCGCGTCGTATGAAAAAATAAGAAGATACATTTTTTGTCACAAAAATGTGTAAAATTTTGTTTTCTTCAACGCCCTGTATTTTGAAAATGGATGGCTTTACAAAAAAATTTTATTAAGCAAACCCCAATTATTTTTCAGTTTTTTACCTATTCTAGTAACAGTGTTACCTTTTTTGAAAAATATGTATAAAATTGTTTCAAAATACGAAAAAAAACTGAAAAAATGCGGTTTTTTATTTTTAAAGGTACGTTTCACCAATTTTAAAAGTCTGAAAAAATTCAGGGTGAAAGATTGTGCAAAAATACACATTATAATTAATTTTCGTAAAAACCAGTGTCTTAGTTTTTTTTTCAGAGTCATTTAAAAGTTTAAAATTGTTCTAAAAATTCGAATTTCCCGCCAAAAAATTAAAAAAAAAATTTTTCTTATAGATCTTTTTGGAACTTACAACTTTTTTTAATAAAGTTTTTGGCTAGCTCTTGATGCGCCTGAGATAAAAAATAAAAACATAAAAAGCCTAATTAGGCTCTAGGGGGGTCACGTGACCACCTAGGGGGCTAAAAATTTCAGAAAGTGAGTTCCTCTATATGTGCTAAAAATTGGCCTATATGGAATTTAAATCGAGCTGGGGGCACTTTTCACCATCTTACCCGGCTAGGCCCTTTGCGCGAATTCATCAAAAATTATTGGTGCTACGCGCAGATACGTTATACGTTTGCTCTGATTGGGTATTTCAATGACATGTCAAAAATTATCCAATATGGCGGCTGTGGTTAAAGAATGTGTTGTCATTTTTATTATTATTAGACAAGGCAAAAACGGCGGGTTCGTCGGGAAAAATATTCCCATGAGATTTTTTTGCATAATTACATTCGTGAGACATCCCAGAATAAGGTTCAAGAAGTCGCCCACGTGAAAAGTGGGCCAAATTTTTTTTAATCAAATTGCAAAAGTCAATATTTTTGGCCCGGACAATTTTTTTGTAGGTTTTTTGGACCATTCTGGATAAAAAAGGTATCTTATAATTTTTCTCTAAAGTTGATCGTTTTCGAGTTAAAAGCAATTTAAAATTGAAAAAAAAAACGAAAATGGCGATTTTTAAGGCTTAATAACTCGGTTAAAAGTTGTTATTATTATGAAAGTCAGAAAGTGACGAAATCAAAGTTTAATGCCCCCCCCCCTGCAAGATCCTGAAGAAATTTTTGTCATTATTTTATTACTAAGCTGTTAATTTTAAGTAATAATAATGAGCGCCATGCACGTGGTAGGCGGCCGTAAATGTGAGTGCAAGTAAGATGCACAATTGGACTGCCGGAGTGGCATCTCTCTCGCACTCAGCATTTACGGCCGGCTACCACGTGCATGGCGCTCAATATTATTACTTAAAAATAACAGCTTAGTAATAAAAATAATGACAAAAATTTCTTCAGGATCTTGTAGGGGGCATTAAACTTTGATTTCGTCACCTTCTGACTTTCATAATAATAACTTTTAACCGAGTTATTAAGCCTTGAAAATCGTTATTTTTCGTTTTTTTCGATTTTAAATTGTTTATAACTCGAAAACGATCAACTTTAGAGAAAAATTAAAAGAGATTTTTTTATCCAGAATCTCCCAAAAAACCTACAAAAAAATTGTCCGGGCCAAAAATATTGATTTTTGCAATTTAATTAAAAAAAATTTGGCCCACTTTTCACGTGGGCGACTTCTTGGACCTTATTCTGGGATGTCTCACGAATGTAATTATGCAAAAAATCTCATGGAAATATTTTTCCCAACGAACCCGCCGTTTTCGGCTTGTCTATATGGATATGGCTGTTAAGTTGTCTTTAAAAAGTTGTGAGAACAGAGGCAAAAGTGAGTTTGTAGTTATACTGACTTGTTAATAGTCTAAGAGCTAGTGAACCCTCCGACTAACGGTCTTCCTGTAAGGCTAGAAATTTGTATAGTGATAATTCATAGCACACCAAGGCTAAAAACCATGATCTGGCAGACATCAGCACTGCACTTGTATCTACCAGGTGATTCGAAAAGTGCATAGTTTAGGGGAAAAATAAACTTTCTCCTGTAAGGTTTAAATTTAAGTATGTATTTGAGTAAGTCATTTAGAAGAAATATGTACAATGCCAGGCGATTCTGAACAGCATAAGACCTTGCCAGGCGAGGGGAAGATTAGGGGTTTTTCCTAAAATTATTTTTTTTGCATCGAACAAAGTTTTTTTTAGGTTTTTGGAATCATTCCAAACAGAAAAGGTCTTTAGTGATTTTTCTCTTAGGTTAATAGTTTTTGTAATATAAGCGATTAAAAATTTTGAAAATTGCGAAATCGGCCATGTTTAACCCTAAATCGGACATTTAACTAAAAATTTCAATGTCACCAAGGTAGGTAGATATTCTTTAAACATTGATTGATCAAATCCCGAAGAGATTTTTGCAATACAATATCGAAAACCCCTTTGTTTTTTAATTGCTAATCAAGCGGGCGCGACACTGTAGTATAAGTGAGGACGTTTGAGTTTGAATAAATTCATTATCTCTGGAATGGGCAAATTTGAAGAGAAATCCTCAGACAGGTCGATTTTTATTCTTAAATTAGAACTTTTTGGCATATATATCATACTAGTGACGTCATCCATCTGGGAGTGATGACGTAATCGATGATTTTTTTTAAATGAGAGTAGGGGTTGTGTGATAGCTCATTTGAAAGGTTATTTAATTCTCTATTCGGTAATATAAACACTAATAAAATTATTTATACAGGGCGTACAAAAAATTTTTTTTAATAAATTAATTTAGACAAAAAGAAGAAAATTTTTTTGTACACCCTGTATAAATATTTATGTTCATGTTTATATTACTGACTAGAGAATTAAATAGCCTTTCAAATGAGCTATCACACGACCCCTACTCTCATTTAAAAAATCATCGATTACGTCATCACGCCCCGATGGATGACGTCACTAGTATTATATCTATGCCAAAAAGTCCTAATTTAAAAATAAAAATCGACCTGTCTGAGCATTTCTCTTCAAATTTGCCCATTCTCGAGATAATGAATTTATGCAAACTCAAACGTCCTCACTTATACTACAGTGTCGCGCCCGCTTGATTAGCAATTAAAAAACAAATGGGTTTTCGATATCGTATTGCCAAAAACTCTTCGGGATTTGATCAATCAATGTTTAAAGAATATCTACCTTACTTGGTAACATTGAAATTTTGAGTTAAATGTCCGATTTAGGGTTAAAAATGGCCGATTTCGCAATTTTCAAAATTTTTAATCGCTTATATAACCAAAAATTAATAACCTAACAGAAAAATGACTAAAGACCTTTTCTGTTTGGAATGATTCAAAAAACCTAAAAAAAAATTTTTTCGATGCAAAAAAACATAATTTTAGGAAAAACCCCTAATCTTTCCCTTCGCCTGGCAAGGTCTTATGCTGTTCAGAATCGCCTGGCATTGTGCATATTTCTTCTAAATGACTTACTCAAACACATATTTAAATTTAAACCTTACAGGAGAAAGTTTATTTTCCCCCTAAACTATGCACTTTTCGATTCACCTGGTAGATCCACGTGCAGGGCTGATGCCTGCCAGGTCATGGTTTTTAGCCTTAGTGTGCTATGAATTATCACTATACAAATTTCTAGCCTTACAGGAAGACCGTTAGTCGGAGGGTTCACTAGCTCTTAGACTATAAATAGTTTTTATATATATTTTTGGACTTATAGAAAAAAAGAATGTGTGTGTACTTTGTACGCCCGTTAAAAGTCATACTTCTGTGAAAATTGTGTAGAAAATCTGACGTATTTTAGATCTTCTACGATTCCTCAAGGGAAAAGCAATTGCTGGGACGCTCCAGTTCGTCAAAAATGACGGATTAACATTATTTTTCAAAAATTTACCATTTTAATGATTTTAAAATTTGACGAATATACAGCAGAAACTCGAAAGACCCATGAAAAAATTATAGTATAAATTTTTTGTTGAAAAACGACGTTTTTTGGAGTTTATACGATATCTCACGAGAAAAGCAATTGCGGGGACGCTCCAGTTCATAAAAAATGACGTATTACCGTTAGTTTTGGTATTATTTTAAGTATTAAAATTACTCTAATATTTAAATAAAAATACAATTAAAATTTTTCAAATATATTTGTTTCATTGAAATCATAAAAATAGAAGTATAACTTCTTACGTGCGTACAAAGTACACACACTCTTTTTTTACCTGTCTACAAAAACGAGGGAGACATACAACAATGTACAAACTACAGGGCTATAAAACTACTTAGGCCGCACCTACATTGGATCCGTTTTTGTCCGATCAGATCAGATCCGACGTCGGCCGACGTCGGAATAAAAAATAAACCCATAGTATTAAATGGGGGTGCCTACATTGGATCCGTTTTTCTCCGATCCTATCAGATCAGATCCGATATCGGCCGACGTAGGGAGTAGTATATTACGTAGGGAGTTATAATTAAGTATTTTCTATGGGAAATAAGCCACAATTTTACTAAAAAATGAATTTATTAACGTTTCGAAGCCCAAATCGGGTTTCGTTGTCAAAATACAAAATACTATCAATAGTATTGATGTATTAATAAAAAATGATAAAATAGTATTAATAAAAAATGAATTTATTAACGTTTCGAAGCCCAAATCGGGTTTCGTTGTCAAAATACAAAATACTATCAATAGTATTTTGTATTTTGACAACGAAACCCGATTTGGGCTTCGAAACGTTAATGAATTCATTTTTTAGTAAAATTGTGGCTTATTTCCCATAGAAAATACTTAATTATAAAAATGCCACAAGGAAATAGCTTCAGAACAACGTTGAAATTTTTATTTCAAACTGCCAATTTTTTTATTGCTCTAAGACCGGTTGAGATATGAAAATTACCCATTTAGTGTCAGAGGTAGTTATTGCGCATTTTTTGACAAACAAATAACAATTTTGTGTTCATCATTGGCACGCCTACGGAAAATGGTATGAATTTTTTTAAAGAAAAAAATGGTACGCCACTGACATATTTCAAATTAAAAATTATTTTTGTATTCCACGTTTAATTTATGAAAAAGAACCTTTCTTGTATTTTTTTCCTATGGTGCACCGTTTTTATGCGAAAAAATAAAACATCTCGCGTATTTTTCATTTCTTAATACATTATCAAGAACTCTCCAATATAATAATACCAAAGTAGAACAATAACAAAAAATATTACTAAAAAGATTTTAACTAGGGACTAAGCTACAACAGATGTTCAAAATTACCTCCTTTAAAGGTTACAGAATAATTTTATATTCACCATTGTCGCCCGTACAGGTAATGGTCTGAATTTTTTAAAGGAAAAAAATAGTACGCCACTGAGAAACATCAAACTAAAAATAATCTTTGAATTCCCCGTTCAATTTACGAGAAAAAATCATTCTTGTCTTTTTTTCATAGGCGGCGCCGTTTTTATACAAAAAAAAACATCTTAACGCTTACAAATTGTTGGAGGTAGATTCCATATGCATAGAAACTTATTTCAAATACTTTGTAAACGTTAAGATGTTTTATTTTTTTTGCATAAAAATAGCGCCTCTTATGAAAAAAGACGAGAACAATTTTTAGTCGTAAATTAAACGAGGAATTCAAAAATGATTTTTAATTTGACACATCTCAGTGGCGTACTATTTTTTTCTTTAAAAAATTCAGTACTACCCGTACGCGCACCAATGGTGAATATAAAATTATTCTGTGACCTTTAAGACCGTGTCGGTACATAATTCGCAAATATTTTACGGCTATCCCTACTTTTTCTGTCTTTACACGGCAAATTACGTGTAGTAAAATTCACACTGGTATGGATATGTAAACATTACTAGAATGTCATTCTACTTGAAAATGTCATCATTAACTTAAGAGATGGCTTTTGAATGTTCTTGGATAACTATTATTTGTATAATTGTAAATTATTAATTCAGTTAATAAATGTGATAATTTTTTTAAAAACTATGTATTCAGTGATTGTAATAATTTATATGTGCAACAAAAACTAATACTCAGTCGAGAAAAGAGGAAAAGTGTTAAAGTGATTTTTTAATAATATATTGTTACTATGGAACGCTTACAATTTTAAACATCTTTAACAACAAAATACTTGGATCACAGAATATATTATCCTGATGTATTATCTGATTGGATCTTCTACAAATAATACACAATAAATAACTTTTTATTAAGTTCACGTCTTAAATCAATTATTTTTATCAAATACACTATATAGGTATCAATATTATTTAGACAACAATTTAAAATATTCCCGATGCCATGTCAAATATTTAAAATTGTCACTGTCTGACTGACAATATGCTGACAATATTCTATTCGACTGAGTGCGTTGTAAGACAAAGATAGATTTGAAAAATATTACCACGGACATTGTGTTCATTTTTTTCGAATCCTGAAAAAACCAATAAATATTTTTGAAAAATTTAAACGCAGCATGAAAGACTAAATTATTACCGAGGGCCGAAAGGTCCTTAGAATAAATAAAAAGTTTATTTTGAATGAGATATTTGAAATTAAAAATCACACTAAATTTTCTCTTAGTTTTTCACCTATGTAACTTATTAAAATAAACATTATAGAAGTTCTCAGAGACTTTTGGCCCTCGCTAATAACGTAATCTTTCATTCTGCTTTTAAATTTTTCAAAAATACTTATTAGTTTTCTCAGGATTCGAAAGAAATGAATCCCCATTTGAATAGCATTGCAGCCGAAAATACGTACCCATCCCCTTAAAGGAGGTAATTTTGAACATTTGTTGTAGCCTTGCACATAGTTAAAATATTTTTAGAAATGTTTTCCGTTATTGTTCTAGTTTGGCATTATTAGAGTTCTTGATAATGTATTACGAAATGAAAAATACGCGCGAAGATGTTTTATTTTTTTTTCATAAAAACGGTGCACCATATGAAAAAAAGACAAGAAAGGTTGTTTATCACAAATTAAACGTGGAATACAAAAATAATTTTTAATTTGCAATATCTCAGTGGGGTACTATTTTTTTCTTTAAAAAATTCAGACCATTACCCGTGGGCGCGCCTATAATAAATACAAAATTGTTATTTGTACATAAAAAAAATGCGCAATAACTACCTCTTAAAACCCACCAAATTTAATTTTCATAGCACAAACGGTCTTAGAGCAATAAAAAAATTCGCAGTTTGAAAAAAAAATTCAACACCCCGTATCTTGGAAACGAAGCATTTGCGGACACACGTTTATAGAGCAAACTGTCATTATTTTTTCATTTAGAATTACCCCTTAAAGTTTTTCATACTTATTTACTAACACCCTGTATAGAGCTTTACTGCACGTTTTTTTTTTTATTTTTTAAATGTTTCTGGAGGCCGTGAACAGTTCTGTTTGCTATTGCTATGCGTCTTTTTATTTCGTCGCTTGTCGTGTTTATTGAGTTTACTAGCGATCCAAGATATGTGAATTCCTTGACTTGCTCAAAGATATGGTTGTTAATTTGAATTCTTTGTTGGATATTTCGGGAGTTTTTAGAAACCAACATATATTTGGTTTTTTCCTCATTTACCACAAGTCCTAATTCACTTGCCGCGTCCGCAAGCCTTGTGAAACACTGCACCATGTCTCTAATACTTCGGCTCACTACAACCATATCGTCAGCGAATGCGAGAATTTGCGCCGATCTATTCAAATAGTTCCATTCATTCTAATATTTAATTTTCTGACTGACTTTTCCAAGGCAATATTAAATAGGAGACATGCCAGCGCCTTCCCCTGTCTTAGACCATTATTAATGTCAAATAACGTAGAGTTTTCTCCTTGAATTCTAACGCATGAGCTTACGTTTTGCATTGTTAGTTGGGTCAACTTAACTAACTTAGATGGGGTCCCAAAGTATATTATTGCATTATATAATGCAGTTTTAACACTGTCATAGGCTGCTTTGAAGTCGACGAAGAGATGGTGGTTATCTATGTTATATTCTAGTGACTTTTCTAGAATCTGTCTATGTGCTTGAATTTGATGTATAGTTGACTTTCCAGCAGTGAATCCGTATTGATATTGACCAACAATATCCTTTGTAAAATATTTAAGTCTTTCAAACAATATATTTGATTACATTTGAATGCATTTGTTTACAAACAAATTGATGTAGAATGAAGAACCATTTTTCGCCACTGCTCTTGGTGGTTGTTATAATCATCTACATAGACTGCAGGGTGGCGGTGTGTGAAGATGGCATGGGCTGGCCAGAGTGTGGCTGGTGATTTGTAAATGTTAGCAACCGTGATGTTTCCAATGTTTACCATTATTTGTTTCTATCACTCTTATATTGATTCTTATGTTTCAGCTTCTGAAAAAGACAAAAGTGATAAGGTAAAATCAAATAAAAGTGCCCATAAAGATAAGGATAAAGATAAAGAAAAATCCAAAGAAAAGTCCTCGGAAAATGCGGATAAAAGAAATAAAGAAGAGAAGAGAAAATCAAAAGATGATAAAAGTAAAGACAGGGACAGACCGAAGGAAAAAAGTTCCAAAAAAGACAAAGAAAGAGAAAAATCACCAGTTTCCAGACCGAGAAGTCCAAGTCCAAAAAAGTAAGACATTTCAAGTTACTATATCTACTGGTTTTAATTATATTTCTTTTCTAATTTTTCTTGATAGATAATTTTATTGTATTTTAATTATTTCTACTTCAGATCACCTAAACGAGAACCTAGCCCACCTCCAGTACAAAAACATAGTAATAAAGAAAAAGAAAGTAGCAAAGAAGAGAAAAAAGAGAAAGATAAAGATAAGGATAAAAAGGAAGATAAAAAATCGAAAAAAGATAAAAGGGACCACAAAGAAGGTAAACACAAAGATAGGGAAAAGGATAAGGAACATCGAGAGCATAAAAGTAAAGATAGCAGTAAATCTAGGGAAAAAGAACCTTCAGTTATTAAGAAGGAATCTAGTCCTGCTCTTCCTACACCTATAAGTTCTCAAAATTCTCACAAGGTAAGTTCTTTTAGTGCCACTTTATTATATATATAACAGCACTACAGACCTTAGAGGCCCTTGGCTTCGATAGTCTTAACTAAATTCTTCCACTTTTTCCGATCCTTCACTTGTTCTCTTCAGTCTCTTGTACTCATTTCTTCTATGTCAGTCCGAACGGCATCCAACCAATTCCTTCGTGGTCTACCTCTTCTTTTCTTCCCTTGTTCTCCTGCTAACAAAACTCTAAGGGTGTACTCACTACGGAGACCAAAGGATTGTATCCTCGCTCCGACTCTCGCTCCCTGGTATTTATATTCGTGAATTCTCGCATATAAAATAATGTATTTATTTAGCGATCGAAACTATATTATCGATCGCTCTGTAAAATAAATACATTATTTTAAATGCGAGAATTCACGAATATAAATACCAGGGAGCGAGGGTCGCAGTGAGGATACAATCCTTTGGTCTCCGTAGTGAGCACACTGTTAGAGCCCCCGCAGACTGCAGACTTTTTAACGGCCGATAGTTTGGTCGGCTTCCCAATCAGTACAGAGCGGTATGCATATGCGCACATTACACCGATTCAGTATCGGCCGATAAAAAAGTTTGATTAGGTTCCCGATTGCCTTCAAACTAATTTGTCAGCCAACTATCGGCCGACAGTTTAATCAGTGTTGGCTGACTAGGACTTGCGCACACACGACGATTGTTTATCGGCCGATAGTCAATTCTCTCCTAGTTTATTTATTTAGCGTATGACTTAAGTACATCACAGAATATTATTTAGATTTATGCATTATACAATGCATCACAAACAGATGTCCAGTTTTTTTATATATTCGATTGACCCTTCGGTTGCCATTACAAAGTCTATAGGGTCGCCTGTGTATGCTCTGCGTGGGCAGTCCTGAACAATGTGTCTGATCGTCTGTCTTGCAGCGCCGCAGTCACAAGAAGGCGAGGGAAGTTTACCCCATCTGTAGAGGGAGTCAGCGCATCTTCCACAGTTTGTTCGAATTCGATTAAGGGCTGTCCAAATCTTACGGGGACGCTCAAATTCGCAAGGTTTTTCTATGAAGTCCGGTAGGCTATGGTAATGCGGATCTGTCTTACTTTCCCAATCTTCTCTCCATCGGGTATTTAATTCAAAGTTGGATTGCTGCAGCGCTTGAGCAGATTGTAGAGGGGGTAACCTGGATCGGAGTCGGTTTCCAAGAATATCGGGGATGTCGTTGTGGACTAGAAGCTGGCGACTCTCCATTATTTTGTTGTATTCTTTAACCAATGCATGTTCGCGGCGTAGGTTGGGTGGTGCTATATTACTAAGGGTGGGTAGCCACATTGTAGGGGTGGGCTTAATTGTGCCCGTTATCATACGCATAGTACGGTTCAGTTGAGTGTCGACCAGGTGGGTATGCTTGCTATTTAGCCACACTGGTGCACAGTATTCTGCCACCGGATATATCAGGCCAAGAGCAGAGGATCTTAAAGTGGATGCTGTGGACCCCCATGTAGTGCCGCAGAGTTTCTGTATTATATTGTTGCGTGTTTTCAATTTTGCTGCTGTTTTCGTCAGGTGTTCTCTGAATGTGAGCGTTCTATCTAGAGTAACTCCAAGGTATTTTGGGTATTTATTGTGTTTCAACAGCTTGTTATTAAAATACACTCACAATTCTCTGTTTGCCAGCTTGTTGTTGAGATGAAAAGCTGATACTTCCGTTTTTGTAGTACTTGGTTGTAGTCTCCATTTCTTAAGGTATTCGCTGAGGATGAATAGGTCATTCGTGAGAGTGATTTCTGCAGTTTCTAAAGATCGGTGGCTTGTTGCAAGGGTCCAGTCGTCAGCATATCCAAACTTCCGAGATTCGGTTTCAGGCATGTCAGCAATATAGAGGCTGAAAAGTAAGGGGGCAAGGACAGAACCCTGTGGAAGGCCATTGTTTAGTTTCATCTGTCTACTCGTCTCCTTTCCCATTATAACCTGGAAGGCTCTGTTTGTCAGCATGTTGTCAATTAGGTTAATTATCTTTCTGCAGGGGATAATGCGGGCCAGTTTATATATTAATCCCTGTCTCCAAACAGTATCATATGCTGCTGTTAGATCTATGAATACTGTTGCTGTCTTTTGTTTCTTTTGAAAACTAGCTTCTATAAAAGTTGTTAATGACAGCACTTGGTCCGTACAGCTTCGATGAGGGCGGAATCCAGCTTGTTCAATGGGGACGTTTTCTAGAATCCTGTGACTAATTCTGTTAAGGAGAAGCTTTTCTAATAGTTTATATACCATGCTGAGTAGAGCTATGGGGCGGTAGTTTTCTGGCTTATCATTTGATTTGCCCGGTTTCGGAATTGCAATTATCTTTGTTCGCTTAAGAGAGAAAGGAATGTTACCCGACTGAAGTATATCATCAAAGAACATTGCCAGCCACTGTTTCGTGTATGCACCACTATGTATCAAGAACTCAGGATGGATACCATCAAACCCAGGTGCTTTACCTGATTTCATTTCTTTCAACGCATGTGTGATTTCAGAAATAAGTATTCTTACTGAATATTCGGAGTTAGTTCTGTTCGTTTGTTTTAATGCCCGTAAGTCTCTTTTCACGTTGGTAGTATGTGTTCGATCTCGTGGAGCTCTGGATAGAGATACTATATGGGAGGCAACCTTGTTGGGAGACATTTTAGAGTCTCTGAATTCCAGCTGGTTAGCTCCTCCAATTTTCCGCAACAGGGACCATGCCTGCCGGCTTGATTTTTTGAAGTCAAGGTTTTCGACAGTTTTTATCCATTTTTGGCGTCTAGCTGTATCGATGTTGTGTAAAAGCTCGTCGGCTATTTCTCGGTCATCACTTTCGAGAAACTTCGCGTATAAGCCTTCACATGTTTCAGTCCATCCGGGCACATATTCTTTGCGATACCCCCTAGGGATGGTTTCCTTGGCAGCGCTTATTACTGCACCCACGAACCTCTCATAATGTTTGCTGGTTGGAGGGACCCAGCTCAAGGTCCGGTCTAGTTGTTCAGAGAACTTCTTCCAGTTTGCTTTTCTAAGATTCCACCTGGGTCGAGGATATGATCTAATTATTGGAATTGATATTCCGATGGTGATAAGCACAGGACGATGTTGAGTATGTGGGAAGTCTGCAAGGACACTTCTCGCAGTTGTTAGTGGTCTGTCATTAGTATCTTTTGAGACAAAACATAGGTATGGGTTATATTCCTTTCTCCATGCAGCTGATTTAAAGGTTCCTCTGTCTTTGGCATCAAAAACTAGATATGTGTTTTGCTCTTCTCTCCTAGTTTTGGTGTCCAATGCTTGTGCCGTGCGAATATTTTTTGAATATTTTCATCGGCATCGTCCAATTCACAATCGTTAATTGTAGAAATGCATGGTCCAATTAGCATTTCTAGTTCATTGAAGCTGACCAAGATCATCCGATAAAAGGCGAAAAACTTTTTTGGGTAATCAAGTAGTTAGTCCAGGGCGCATCTGTTTTGAGATGGACGTTGAAAGGTGACTCATATTTTTTTTTTCAGAAATTGATTAGAATTAACTCATATAATAATAATTGAGTTATCCTCCCCCTCCAAAAGCCCGGAACATTGTTTAAATAATCAAAATGTCAAAAATGAAGAAAAAATTCGTTTTTTTTCTTTGTTTTTTTATCATAACTTTCAAAGTATTCACTTCCGAGAAAAGTTGCACTAACATAAAAGTTGCGTAATTAAATTTTCTACAATATAGGATTGGTTAAAAATTTTAAACATTGACACCCTTGTTGCAAAATAGCAATAATTGCGAATAAACCATAAAAAACAAGTATTCGCATTTTACGTTTTTCAACAATAGGGATGTTCACAAAAAATTAAAAAGTCATTTCAAACATGTAAAACAATTAAGAAACACCCTAGGAATAATTGTCCAAAATTTCAACAAAATTGAAAAAGCCTTTCTATAAAAAATCTTTATTAGAAATCTAGCATTATTTTAAATTTCAAGAACGCTTCTCTATTGGCCTGACGTCACTAGTTGCATACCCCAAGTAGTGTTACTGTTTACCTGTTTGACGTTTCAGGTCATTTTTTATTTTGTTCTCTTCTTGTTTTATCAGGGTTAAAGTTGAGTTTTATAGTGAATTTGTTTAGTTTAAAGTGGATAGACTGTTTGTAAGGACATATTTTGGGTTTTACAAAAATAAACAAATAAAATGGAAGAAGGTTTTCAGAAAGCCGATTCGTATAAACTACCGATTGTAGTGTAGATGTAACAATGGTGTATGATTTATTGGCATCTTGTAAAAAAATAAATCTACCACAGCTTTACTGAGTGTATATTCCATATAATTTTCCATGTCTTCTTTAAGCTAAAAAAATAAATGCTTAATACTCCACAAAAAAAAATAGAGAAAGTTGTATGCATGCATTGTACGCATGCATATTGTATACATACATTGGCTGGTTATTACTTTACATTGGTTAGGTGTATTAAAAATATTTTTATTCTTCTTCATGTGCCTTGTCCGTTGTGGACGTTGGCTATCATCATGGCAATTTTAATTTCATTTGAGGCGTTTCTAAATAACTCAATCGATTTTTGTCCAAATCATTGGCGTAAGTTTTTAAGTCATGAGTGTCTTTTCTTCCGGGTCCGCGTTTGCTCTCTATTTTAACTTGCGTTATCAGTTGGAGTATACGATATTTATCATGCCTCATAATATGACCGAAATATTTAAGATTTCGTTTCTTAATTGTAAAAGAGATTTCTTTTTGTTTTCCCATTCGACGCAATACCTGTACGTTGGTGTGGGTCGCCCAGGATATTTTGAGGATACGTGGGTACACCCACATCTCGAAATCCTCTAGCTTTTTCATTAATGTTTCCATTATTGTCCAGGCCTCTGCGCCATACAGCAAGACCGAAAATAATAACATTTTAGCAGCCGCATTTTTAGTGGGAGAGATATTATGTCGCAATGGGTGAAAATATTTCTCATGCATGTTGTTAAATGTTGCTATGTCCTTTTAAACTCTAGATCTTATTTCGGTTGTTTCGTATTTCGAGTTGACAACTGTTCCAAGGTAAAATATATATTTTTGAACTTGGGTATTATACATTTTCATTTCAACCAATCTTGTCACTAAATTATTAATGATTTTAATATAATATAAAGTCATACCTACATCCACATGTAGTTATTTCAAGGTTTACTTTCACTGTATGTATTATTAGAATCCCGTTTCTAGGAATATCCCAGTTTAAGGAATACAAATTTGAGGTCCCGAAACTTTTTCATTTACTCTTTAAGGGGGTAGGTGCAAAATCTTGGTCCAATGCTATTTAAATTCATTAATTTTTTTTCGAATCCTGAGAAAACTAATAAGTATTTTTGAAAAATATAAATGCAGAATGAAAGATTACGTTATTAGCGAGGGCCAAAAGTCCCTGAGAACTTCTATAATGTTTATTTTAATAGGTTACAGGGGTGAAAAACTAAGAGAAAATTTAGTGTGATTTTTAATTTCAAATATCTCATTCAAAATAAACTTTTTATTTATTCTAAGGACCTTTCGGCCCTCGGTAATAATTTAGTTAAGAACAATTACATTATTACCAAGGGCCGAAAGTTCTGGAAAATTTCTATAATGTTTATTTTGTTAAGTTAGTTATTTTAAGTTCTAGCTGCAACAAACCATTTCTTTTTCTGTTTTAAATTGGCTGGAACGGTAATAAAAATCTTGTCAGAACTGTTTTTTGATGTATTTACACACCCAGGAACAAAACACCACTTATTTGGCTTTATTTTTAATAATTAAATACGTAAAAAACTGCGCACATTCAAATACACTGAGTAAATAAGTATACAAAACTAGTCGTCGATCAAAGACGTTACGACTGCTGACGTCACAGACCGTAGCCTCGCTGCAGGGTACCGTTTTTCTAGCCTCCAAGAAAATCAACATTATGAACTCATTTATCTTAAAAAATATACATTTTTAAACAGTTTTATGATTGTTACGTTTTTATATACCTTGTAATCTATTGAATTTAACTATATTTAAAAATTACAGAACATCCCTATTTATGCTACACTTAGGACCTTCATATTTTACCAAGAAAAACTTTATGATATAATAAAACAATACTGTAAATTTCATTAAGATCGGTTCAATAGATTTTACAAAATTAATTTTGAAATCCAGCTTTCGCAAAAAAAAATCATTTTTTCAAAATGTTGCAGGACTGAAAATAAAGCAGATAGCAAGTTAAAAATTTTTTACATATTGAAGAATACTGTACCGTTCATTTGCAATTTGCAAAATTAAAATCGATTAACTATCACGGCGTCAGGAATTTTTTTAAATAAACATTTAATTTTTGGTGCTAAGCGCAGGACAGCGGTGTTCGATTCACACAAGTTGATTTCCACCAAAATTTCTTCCAATATTTATCTAATATATTATTTTCTTGTTCTATATTTTGTTGAATTTTAATATTTTAATTCCACAAAAATCAAACTAATTTGTTTATTGTTTTTGAAATATTGTTTAAACAATTGCATGTTTAAAAATAATAAACTTTTATTCTCTAAGTTAAAATATATGAACAAAGAAAGTTTTTGTTAAAAAAAGTGTTATTTCAAAGGACAGAGTATATGGGTTTTTATTTTGCAATAAACAAATTTATTTGTTTATATCGAAATTTACTAAAAATTAAAATGTATCAATCATTATCAAAGGTCATTGAAATGCCCAATCAGAGCAAACGTATCCGCTGTCCTGCGCGTAGCACCAAAAATTAATGTTTATTTAAAAAAATTCCTGACGCCGTGGTAGTAATCCGATTTTAATTTTGCAAATGCAAGGTACAGTATTCTTCTATATGTAAAAAAAAAATCAACTTGCTGCCTGCTTTATTTTCAGTCCTGTAACATTTTGAAAAAATGAATTTTTTTTGCGAAAGCTGGATTGCAAAATCCATTGAACCGATCTTAATGAAATTTACAGCATTGTTTTATTATATTCTAAAGATTTTCTGGGTAAAATCTGAAGGTTCTAAGTGTAGCAAAAATGGTTGAAAAATATAAAATGCGAATACTTGTTGTTTTTATGGTTTTTTTCGCAATTATTGCTATTTTGTAACAAGGGTGACAATTTTTAAAATTTTTAACCAATCTTATATTGTAGAAAATTTAATTACGCAACTTTTATGTCAGTACGGAAATTAAAACTTTTAAAGTTATAATCAAAAAACCAAGAAAAAAATCGAATTTTTCCTTCATTTTTTGACATTTTGATTATTTAAACAATGTTCCGGACGTTTCGGAGTGGGAGGATAAATCAAATATTATTATATGAGTTATTTTCAAGCAATTTCTTAAAAAAAATTTGAGTCACCTCTCAACATCCAAATGTACTAATATTTTTACAGATGCGCCCTGGTCTAAATTTAGAATACATTGTGTAGAAATTTCCACTAAATAATCTATCACTGAGAATTCATCATCAGCATCATCGACAGCTATTAAATCCATCGCCAGAAGGAAGCCTGCCTTATTTGTATCCATTCATTTCTCTTTGTTGTTTTTTGCATCCATTCTTGACCAGCCATTCACTTGATATCATCGGTCCATCTTGTTTGAGGTCTGCCTCTACTTATTTTGCTTGTCCTTGGTCGCCATTTAAGAATTTGCTTTGTCCAACGGTTGTCTTCCATTCTTCCGATGTGTCCTGCCCAGTTCCATTTTAACATGGCAATCTTCTGGATCACATCTGTTACTTTTTATCGTCGTCTTATTTCTTCAACTATGAATTTGATGCACTCAATACTCTCGGAATCTCTTCTTGGTTTTCCTCCTCCGTTGTATGAGCGCGATAATAATATTTCTGGATAATTTTTGCATTGTGCGACTACTCACTTCAACAGTCAAATAAGAACTTTAGTACTAAATCGTTCGAGAATAGTCGGTCGGCTGTTGCTAGTGTGCGCCATCTTCACCAACCCGACTGTTAAATTGGCTCGGTATGCCCACTAACAGCCCAATCAGACTAAACTATCGGCCGATAAAAAGTCTGCAGTATGCCGGGGCCCTTAGGGCGTTTCTTGTGGCATTCGTGAAACATATCCCAACCATCTAACTCTCTGTGCCCTGATTTTTTTGGGTTATTTCAGGTGTTGTACATCGCCATTAGCTCCTGGTTTGTTCTTCTGCGCTATTCCCCGTTAGCCTCATCGATACCACCAAAAAATTTTCTCAAGATTTTCCTCTTCCAAATAGCCCAGTCGGGATATCATTTGACCTTGCATTACGAGCTGCCCCAAATTTTATTTTTGTAATCTTTAGGGAGGGTCAATATTAGTATAAATTCCACCGTAGTGTTAGCCGCCATCTTGATTTTAAACGAGAACCGTTTTTGCTTAATATCTCCGCCATTTTCAATTTTTCGACAAAAAGTGTAGAAACTGAAATTGTTGAAAATGCGATTTTCTATAATTTCATTTACAGTAGGGCGTCGATTATCCGAACGTCGATCAACCGAACTACCGGTTATCCGAACTCCCGACTCCCGCGCCCCGCACTCGAGTACTGAGCAAGAGTTAGTAATTAACGCTTAAAATATCTTCAATTTTCTTTAATTGTGTATCCAAAAATATGTTGTTGCAAAGACTGCACTTTTTTGTTTAATTGCTATTTGTCATTATCAAGGTATAAACAAATATACAGTTATATAAATATGGTTTTTATTCACTTGTGGATAAATATATATGACAATCTCAATATAGTTCGATTATCCGAACAAATCGGTTTTCCGAACACCCATGTCCCCCAATTAGTTCGAATAATCGACGCTCTACTATATTATAATTTTTTTCGTGCTGTCGATATTTTCCGAGTTATGAGGGGAAAATAAATTGTGTACAATTTTGATGTCGTTCATTTTTTTGATAAAATCAATATTTAATCAAGTATATTCAAATGGGAAATAAGTCACAATTTTACCTAAACATGATTTTATTAACGTTTCGACGCCCAAGTCGGGTGTCGTTGTCAAAATACAAAATAATATTAAATAAACAAAAATGTTGTTGCTTAGTAAAAAATTCTTCCAATAATTTATTTAATCTGACTCATTTATATCGGCAATTCAGACACGTATTATACATTTTAAAGTAGACGACTTTAAAAATGATATTGCCAATATTGATGAGTTGCGTTCCTGGGACGACTTTACTAAAAGATAGTTCATTCGATTACATGAAATCAATCCCAACTCAAGAATAGTCGCCACAAAAAATCATAGCATGTGATCTGTCTTTAAAAAGACAACCAAATGCAACGGTGGTACTGAAATTCTCGCGTTAGAGATTCCATAGTAAATCACGAGGGAAAACCAGGAAAAACCTCGTGATACTATCCCGACATCGCAAGTATTTGGGTTTACATTTAGTTTACTCTCAAAACTAATACCAAATTCTGACTTGATATTTTAAATTTTAAATAATACTAAAATACTAAATATGTACTAACTCGATATGTTACTGATTTACTAATTGTGGTATTTTCTTTCTATTGACGTCCTCCTTTAGTATGGGTAACCACATCCTACTGCATTCTACCGAGGAATTTGCGACACAATTGGTTTCATTTAGCATAATTAGAGCCGCTTCTTTGATTTTTCTCTTTTTACTATCTGCTTCTTTTAGGACTATACTTGAATCTCTCCACTGAACTCTATGTTCATTATCCCATGCGTGTTGACATATTTGAGATCTATCAAATTCTCTATTTTTTATATAAGACTGATGTTCATTTACTCTAACGTCTAATGGTCTTGACGTTTCACCTATATAAAATTGTTCGCATTCACAAGGTATTTTATAAATACAATTCTTTGTTCTTTCTTGTTCACTGTTAGGTTTAGTTTTAGATAGAATAGATCTCAATGTGTTTGTTGTTTTGAATGTTGTTGATATGTTGAATTTATTTCCTATTGTTTTAAGTTTCTCGGATAATCCTTTTACATATGGTATTGATATTTTCCTCGTATTATTTCTTGTGAATGTTGTAGGATCCCGTTCTAAGTTGTTCTGTTCCATTCGATCCAATCTTGACAATTCCTTATTTATAAATAAGGAATAATATATATATATATATATATATATATATATATATATATATATATATATATCAATATATAAATATTATATATATGAAAATATCAATACCATATGTAAAAGGACTATCCGAGAAACTTAAAACAATAGGAAATAAATTCAACATATCAACAACATTCAAAACAACAAACACATTGAGATCTATTCTATCTAAAACTAAACCTAACAGTGAACAAGAAAGAACAAAGAATTGTATTTATAAAATACCTTGTGAATGCGAACAATTTTATATAGGTGAAACGTCAAGACCATTAGACGTTAGAGTAAATGAACATCAGTCTTATATAAAAAATAGAGAATTTGATAGATCTCAAATATGTCAACACGCATGGGATAATGAACATAGAGTTCAGTGGAGAGATTCAAGTATAGTCCTAAAAGAAGCAGATAGTAAAAAGAGAAAAATCAAAGAAGCGGCTCTAATTATGCTAAATGAAACCAATTGTGTCGCAAATTCCTCGGTAGAATGCAGTAGGATGTGGTTACCCATACTAAAGGAGGAAGTCAATAGAAAGAAAATACCACAATTAGTAAATCAGTAACATATCGAGTTAGTACATATTTAGTATTTTAGTATTATTTAAAATTTAAAATATCAAGTCAGAATTTGGTATTAGTTTTGAGAGTAAACTAAATGTAAACCCAAATACTTGCGATGTCGGGATAGTATCACGAGGTTTTTCCTGGTTTTCCCTCGTGATTTACTATGGAATCTCTAACGTGAGAATTTCAGTACCACCGTTGCATTTGGTTGTCTTTTTAAAGACAGATCACATGCTATGATTTTTTGTGGCGGCTATTCTTGAGTTGGGATTGATTTCATGTAATCGAATGAACTATCTTTTAGTAAAGTCGTCCCAGGAACGCAACTCATCAATATTGGCAATATCATTTTTAAAGTCGTCTACTTTAAAATGTATAATACGTGTCTGAATTGCCGATATAAATGAGTCAGATTAAATAAATTATTGGAAGAATTTTTTACTAAGCAACAACATTTTTGTTTATTTAATATTATTTTGTATTTTGACAACGACACCCGACTTGGGCGTCGAAACGTTAATAAAATCATTTTTAGGTAAAATTGTGGCTTATTTCCCATTTGAATATACTTGATTATAAAAATGCCACAAGAAAATAGCTTCAGAACAACATCAATATTTAAGGTAGTACGTTTGCGGTAAAGTTGCGAGCGTAAGACCTGATTGATTTTATAGCAATTGTTTTTGTTCAATATCTCTATTTTGTTCCATTTTCAACTTTTCGACAAAAAGTGTAAGAACTGAAATTGTTGCAATTACGATTTATTACATATTTTCGAGAGAACCAGTGGCGGGTCTACAAGGGGGGGTGGGAAAATTCCCCCAACAGGGTCCAAAATAAAAAAAAATTGTTGAAATATTAAATATATTAGCTAACATGAAACTTAAAATATCGACAGAAAAATTCAACCAATAAAACCCGCTAGTTAATAAAATTAAGTGAATTTAATGCATATAAGTTATTATTTATGTCTTTTATATTCTACTTAGTTTGGTTGATGTTTCATTGGAAGTTTCAAAAATTGTATAAAATATAATTCTCCTTATTTTTGTTTATGTATAATTATGTGGTAAAGTTAATAATAAATGAGACAATTCAATAATTATGATTCCCCTCCGCTTCCACTATTTTTCCCCTTAACTCGGAGAATATTGATCGCATAAAAATTGTGCAAAAGAAATTGTAGGAAATTGCATTTCCAACAATTTTCTCCCCCACCATTTTTGTCGAAAAGTTGAAAATGGCGGAGATATTAACACTTTCGCTACCAAGCAATTCATATATGAGCCACATCGATCTTTCCCTTAAACCAGCGTCTCACCCCTGAGCTGGGAATCACATTGCACATAATGACAATTTAAATTGCTCTGGTCTGTGAGGATGAATTAATTACCCCCTTAGTAGCGAACGGGTTAAGCAACAACAGTTCTCATTTAAAATCAATATGGCGGCTAATGCAACCGCGGAATTCAGTCGAGATTTTAAATTTACACTACTATTGATCTCTCCTAAAGGATAGAATTATAAAATTTGGGGCAGCTCGGAAACAAGATTCAATTCAATAATTATGCTCCCCCCACCACTTTTTACTATTTTCCCAACCGGAAAATATCAACCGCATGAAAAAAATTGCTAAAAAGAAATTGTAAATAAAAAATTGCTAAATAAAATTGCTAATTATATTTTGAACAATTTTAGTTGAAAATGGCGTAGATATTGAACAAAAACAATTGCTATAAAATCAATCAGGTCTTACGCTCGCGCCATTACCGCATACATACTACCTTAAATATTAATTTTAGCAAAAAAATGAAAGAGATCATAATTGTGTATAATTTAACTCTCTATTTTTGTATAGGAACATTTTTGTCGTAAAGCTAATAATAAACGAAATAATTCAATAACTATGCTCTAACTGTCAATATTTTCCGCCATAACTCGGAAAATATCGACCGCACGAAAAAATTGTAATAATAGAAATTATAGAAAATCACGATTTTATTAATTTTGGTTGGTATACTATTTGTCGAAAAGTTGAAAATGGCGTAGATATTGAGCAAAAACGGTTCTAGTTTAAAATCAAGATGGCGGCTAACGCAACGGCGCAATTCAGTCGAGATTTTAAAGTTACACTACTATTGACCCGACCTAAAGATTAGAAAAATAAAATTTGGGGCAGCTCCTAATGCAAGGTTAGGCCTGTTATTCTTCTAACCCGACTGGACTAAAATCTCTAGCTTTTTTTCTTCTTTCTGATTCATTGTCCAAGTTTCACATGCACACAACACCGTTGGTCTCACTATTGTCTCATACGTTCGAATCTTGGATGCTGTGGACACGTTTTTGGCCTTCAACAGAGCCACTTTATTGGACAATATAGGGTGAGGCAGATAACTGGCCTATTAGAAATATCTCGAGAACTAAAGGCAACAGAATCATGAAAATTGGAATGAAGGGGTTTTGAGGGATGATCTATTAAATGAAAATATTTTCATCTCTTTGCAACTTCCGGTTATACCGGAAGTTGCTTATAACTTGGTTTTTTTAAATGGGACACCCTGTATATTTTTACATTTTTGGATTCTCCTCAATATCTTCTTTCTTAAAATATGAGATTTTGTAATATTATACAGGGTATTTTAAAAGATATTTTCGTTTTTTTATTAATTTCGTAGCAACATTCTCACCCTGTAGAATTGTAATAGTTTGACATTAAAAACTCTGCTTACGTTCAAGTGATTTTTAATATAGTCTATTATCGTTAAGAATCATTAGTATAGCTAATTTTGAAATATTAGTATACAGGGTTGGTCGAAACTCGGAATGAATATTTTCTGAGTTTTCTTAAATAGAACACCCTGTATTTTAGTATTGTAATGAAATGATATTTCATAGTACTTTTTTATTTTATAAGTATTCCCTATACCTAACTGCTTTAATTTGTGAGTTATTGGTGATTCAAGCTAAACATTATTTGCAACAAAAAATACGTAAAATTTTATTAGGTTGGCCATGAAAATATTCAATCACAAACAATTTTTCAGAAATAAATATATATTAATCCAGACCGATCCTTAAAATTACCAATAATGGTTTAGCTATCAAAATAGCTACGTAGTTAAGATTGTTGGTGCGACTAACAATTAAGCACAAATTAAAGCAGTTAGGTATAGGGAATGCTTAAGAAATAAAAAAGTACCATAAAATATCATTTCATTACAATACTAAAATACAGGGTGTTCCATTTAAGAAAACTCAGAAAATACTCATTCCGAGTTTCGACCAACCCTGTATACTAAAATTAAAAATTTAGCTATACTAATGATTCTTAACAATAGTAGACTATATTAAAAATCATTTGAACGTAAGTAGAGTTTAAGTTGTCAAACTACTACAATTCTACAGGGTGTGAATATTTCTACGAAATTAATAAACAAACGTAATTATCTTTTAAAATACCCTGTATAAAATTACAAATCCTCATATTTTAAGAAAGAAGACATCGAAGAGAATCCAAAAATGTAAAAGTATACAGGGTATCCCATTTAAAAAAACGAAGTTATAAGCAACTTCCGGTATAACCGGAAGTTGCAAAGAGATGAAAATATTTTCATTTAATAGATCATCCTTCAAAACCCCTGTATTCCAAATTTCATGATTCTCTTGCTTTTAGTTCTCGAGATATTTCTAATAGGCCAGTTATCTGCCTCACCCTGTATATGTTTTTATAAGTACATTTGCCCATGAGAAGGATGAGGCAGCGAAAATACATCACCAGATTGCAGGCTTATATCTGGCTTTCTAAAACTGCAGAAGGATCGGGTCAAGGAATATTCGGTAGTGGTATAAATTTAAACATCTCTATTCCACTCGGGGAATATATCTCTGCAAATGTCTTGATACTTTGCTGCATTAGTTGTGTCTTCCACCAACTCGTATCTACCTAGATCCGCTTATGACATGTATCCCCAAATCATAATTCCTTTGGAAAACAGTTTTTTGAGGCAATCTTTATGGAACGCTTCATTTTTTACTTCTGATAACTAGTTTTCTAAAGTCTCTCACGCAAACATCAAATTTCGGTTCTTCACTTAAAGTGACTCTGGACCAGTCATCAACAGTTTATGAAATCTTCAATCTTGCCCAATTGAAGTGATTTGTTTTTTGATTTTCTGTTAGCAGAGACTTTTCTTTCGCCTATAACATTAGGGAATTATGAAAAAATTACGGATTCAATAAAAAATTACGATTCAACCTTATAAAAACTGAACTCTGATTGGTGTATCCATTTCCTGCAACCCTTGGTAATTTTTTTCATGTTCCTGCGTTCAATTGTGCTATGATAGCTTGTAAAGTGTTGCGACTGCCCACTTTGCAAATTTTCACTAGTAATTTTCCACCCCTATCAGATACAATTCCCGGTCTACCCGAACTTTTGACTTTAGGTTGGACACTTACACTCTCACGATAATGCTTAAGTACGTCCGTAACTGTAGACTTAGCCAGATCTAATTCTTCAGAAATTTCTTGTATTTTACCCTGACAATATTTTTTAATTATCAATTGACGAAATTTAGTATGTGTCGCACTTCATTTGGCCATTTTTGAATAAATATTTTATCGGAGCTTTTCGCTAGAAGTTTGTTACAAGTAGTGCAGTCACTGAAGGTGGATATGAGCTATTACCTTCGATTTCGTTGAACCTCCATAAATGTGCATGAAAATTGGTGAGTGGTTAGAGTATATCTCAAGGAACAAAGGTGACATGGTGCCAACTTGCGCTTTTACTCTGGGGATGGATGCCACCCCTTCTGGGGGTGAAAATTATTTTATTGAAAATAACCCCATAATTCGATAGAGGGACAAATTCTAAGAAAAATTTGTTATGTAAAGTTATTAAATTAAATCAAAACTTTTTGAGTTATTGAAGATCAAAAATTTTAATTTTTCTTGAGAAAAATGCATGTTTTTAATCGATTTTCATCAATAACTCAAAAACTATAAGTTTTTGCAAAAAAGTTATTATTACCAAAATTGAAGCTAATAAAAAACTAAAAAAAGCCTTTACTATAAAAACCTTTTAATGTTAACTAATAGTGAGTTATAGGTAATTGAAGATATATTTTTTTCGGCGAGTAAAAACATCTAAGTATTCAAGCTGAAATAACGGGAATAAACTTATTTAACATTTGTCAAAGTACTTAAAAATATCTATCAAACGAGCCCCTGAACATGTTGATAGCATTAAAATTTATGCACCAAATTTTTTTCAAAATTTATTTTTTTAAAATGTCTCCAAAAAATGTTAGTGTTTCTTTTTTAGTAACTCCATCTATTTTTAAGACATTAGGTTTATCTAAATACCTTTTGAAAGTTAATTCCAAGGGCTATTTAACCACGTTAAAAGTAATCTTTTAGACCCCTTATTTTTTCAAAAATAAAAGGTTAAATGGCCCTGGTTGCATGGTTTTCACAGCAAAATTTAAGATTTAAACGTTTCTATCTCGGTTATTTTTTACCCTATGGAAATAGTAAAACAGGTAAAATATTTGTCACAGAAAAACTAAAATTTGGGTGTATATCATTTTTTACGTATATTGAGTATTTTTGGAGTTATTATCAAAAGAATATGAAAATTACAATTATTTTAAAAATTATGATTTTTTTAAATTATATCTTTTTTTCAAAAATATGCATTTTAATCTGGTCAAAATTCTTGAAATTATTACTTATGCTAATATAAAGAAGTTCTTGTAAGGGTTACTATGAATTTTAATTTTTGTGGAAATGGCGTATGTTTTATTTTTCACTTTTTCCTAAAAAATTCGAAAGGTTTCTTTTATTTTCATCATAACTTGCTTAATTTTGACGCCATTAACTTGTTCTGAAGCTCATTTAATAGCTACTCTGAAGTACGTTGACAAATGATTAGCAGGTATATTTTATACATTGCATCGTTTTCCCGTTATTTAAGCTTAAATACTTAGATTTGGGTACTCGTCGAAAAAAATACACATTCAATTGCCAATAACTCGCTTTGAACTAACAATAGTTTAGTTCTTTAAGGCCGATGCCGCAGTGCAGGAAGTTTGCTAGGATGGTGGATGGTAGATACCCACCTGGCGACCATCCAGATACTTAGACCACGAATAATACAACGACGGTAGCCGCAGTGGCCTCCCACTACCATCTACCCACCCGGTGGTCCGCCAGGCGTCTATCCACCCATATCAGTCGTGTTTGATAATCCATCCGGGTAGCCTCGCTGTGGATGAAAGCGTAATAAGTGCTGTGTATAAAAGGAGGGCAATTTGGGAGCCAGCAGACCCACTTTGTGACGAAACATGGCTTAAAATATCTGTTTTATTTATTCTTTGCAGTTGCATTAAAAAAAATCCAATATTCAAGTCAGGTGAATTAAAAAAAAACAATTTTTGACTTTAAGTCGATTTTTCTTCACTTTCTGAAAAGTTTAGTGAGTGAGTTTTACCTCTAATATGACGATAAGCTAAAAAACAAACCAAATGTAACGTAACAAATGAAACAAACGATTCCTCAGCAGTCAGTTGGATACTGACTTCTGACTTCATTTCACTCTTTCACTGCGTCCAGGATGCAGCGACCCTCCATCATCCACCTTTAAAATCCACCCTCCAAGCCACCATCTAGCATCCTGCAGTGCGGCATCGGCTTAAGTGAGGAATGTATTCAGTTGTTTATTATCATCAATTTTAGTAATAATAACTATGTTGTAAAAGCATATAGTTTTTGAGTTATACGTGAAAAACCGATTTAAAATATGCATTTTTTTACTAAAAAATAAAATCTTTGGTCTTTAATAACTCAAAAAGTGTTGATTTATATTAATAACTTGATATAACAAATTTTGCTTATACTTTGTCCCTCTATCGACTTATGGTATTATTTTTAATAAAATAATTTTCACCCCCGAGAAGGGGTGGCATCCACCCCCAGAGTAAAAGCGCAAGTTGGCATCATGTCACCTTTGTTCCCTGAGGTATCCTCTAATTACTCACCAATTTTCATGAAAATCGATGGAGGTTCAACGAAATCGGAGGTGAAAACCTTCAGTGACTCCACTAAAGTAACTGTCAAGAAACTTACGATTTATGGCGAGTTACTGCAAAAGTTATTTATTTTATACACGGTAACTAGATAATTCATAAAATTTAGTTGCCACAATATTATGCAATATTTTCATTTATTTTTCCGCCGACATTGCAATTCAGAGTTTATAGAAACCAAGGCATTTCAATATTTTATTATTAATGATAGCCTTTAATGGCAAGTGGAAACTACCGTGGAATCACGCTGCTGAATGCAGCATACAAAATAATGTCCAACGTCATTTATGAAAGACTTAGACCACACGCTGAAAAAATAGTTGGCAGGTACCAAAGTGGCTTCTGTAGACAGAAGTCAACAATAGACCAGATATTTGTTCTGCGACAGATCCTTGAAAAAACAAGTGAACATAACATCGACACACATCATCTCTTCATAGACTTCGAAAGCGCATATGACAGTATAAACCGAGAATTCTTAATAAAAGCAATGAAAGAATTTAATATACCAACACAACTAATAGAACTGATAAAAGAATCTCTAAAAGTAGAAAGTAAAATCCGGATACAAAACGAACTAACGGAAACAATAGATGTGAAAAAGGGACTACGCCAGGGAGACGCTCTATCATGCATCTTGTTCAACATTGTACTCGAGAAAATAATGAGGGAACAACAGTCAATACTCGAGGAACAATAATTAATAAAAGCGTGCAAATACTAGCATTTGCAGATGATGTTGACATAATCGCAAGATCAAGAAGAGAAATGATAGAGGCATTCAATCAAATAGAACGAGCTGCACAAAATAGTGGCCTGAAAATCAACCAGAACAAAACAAAATATATGCAGGTAAGTAAAAACACAGAAATAAGGCAGCCACAAAATATAACAATAGGAGAATACAACATTGAGGGGGAAAAAACTTTACATACTTTGGATCCCTAGTCACATCTGATAATAACGTAGCAGAGGAAGTGAAGAGGCGAATATTTATTGCCAATAAAAGTTATCATGGCTTAATTCGGCAACTAAGATCAGACAACGTCGCAAGGAAAACAAAATGCCAAATATACAAAACCCTAATAAGACCGGTACTCACATACGGCTCAGAAACCTGGACACTCACTAAAAGAGAGGAAACATTGCTAGCCATCTTTGAAAGAAAAATCTTGCGACGCATATATAAGGGCACAAAAGAAAATGGAATTTGGGCGAAGAAGGTACAACTTTGAACTATACGAAATATGCCAGGATCCAGATATCATAACATTCATTAAAATAGGACGGCTGCGTTGGATGGGACATGTAGAAAGAATGGAAGAAGGCGAAATACCAAACAAAATATTCAAACAGATGCCAGTAGGAAAAAGAACAAGAGGAAGACCGAAGCTGAGATATTTAGAACAAATAGAAAATGATATAAAAAACTGGAGAAAAAAAGCACGAAACAGATCAGAGTGGAGAAGAATCCTGGAACAGGCCAAGACCCAGAAAGGGCTGTCGAGCCAATGATGATGATGATGATAGCCTTTAATGTATTGTGGATCTTGTTCCTTAATTCAATAAGCACGGCTGCGAAGATGCACGTTTTCAAAAAAATTTCGTTTGTAACATTGAGTTGTTAGCGCTGGTATTGTTAAATCATCATAAATCCGCAGTTTGCGTTAAGTACATTATCTACTAGTAGGCGGCAAATATTAACAAACACAATCAGCCGTGTGATGGATGACCGAAGTTATATTTAACGTTTGAGTTAATAGTCCTGTCGCCAGTAGGGGTACAACGGCCTCCTTAATTCAGATGGACTTACCCAAGTTTTCTTTATGTATTTTGACCCGTAGAACACGAATTTTTTGGGTAACAGTCGATCCGGATGTCGATAAGATTGTTATAAACAAAGAACTTGAGGAATCACATAACAGCGATTTTTCGCAAAACAAAGCATTTTTTTGTATATTTTGAGTCATTCTAAGCAAAAAATGTTTTTACAAGTTTTTTCGTAGGATGCATAGTTTTCGACATAAACGAGGTTGAACTTTTAAAAAATCGAAAAATTGCAGTTTTTGAACCCGAATAACTTTTGATTGAAAAATAAAATAGCAATTCTGCTTACTGCATTTGAAAGTTATTATTATTATTATTATTATTACATAACAAGTAAGGGCAGATGAGCGAGCTCCTATTATGCCCAAAAACAAAGAAAAATAACAATGTAAAATAACTACTGACAGTTACATAAAATAAGAGATATTAGTAAAATATCTATAGAAAATTTAACATCGTGCAATTTTTATGTATGAAATATTGTCGTATCCAGTCTGTTTTTAAACGTATTCACTGTAGTTGCTGATATGGTGTCTCGATCTAAATTATTCCAAATATTAAATATCCTGTTAGGCAAGAAGTTTACTCTGGACCGTGCTATTGCCTGCTCCTTCTTTAATTTGTATTGGTGGCCTCTTAATCTATCATCTCGGTTTATGGTAAACATGGTATTTAGGTTTCCAAAGTTGTATTTCAGAATTCGGAAGCACAAAATTAGATCACCTCGAAGACGTCGACGCTCGAAAGTCGTTAGATGAGCCATGGTGAGTCTATCTTCATAACAAGGTCTTACGCGGCCGAATGCGAGTCTTGTAGCTTTACGCTGCACATTTTCGATTAATACCTTGTGACGAGCGAGATCTGGATTCCAAACCGGTCCTGCAAACTCAAGAGTAGGTCTGACGTATATTGAATAAAGTCTGCACATGGAATTTAAAGAAATACGTGTAAAACACTTACGTATCAGAAATAGTTTCGAGTTTGCACGTTTACACACCGACACAATATGCTCCGACCAATTTAAGTCACTGTTAATTATCACTCCGAGGTCGTTGTGGGTGGTTACCGAGCTTACGGGATGTCCATTTATAAAGTACGGTAGTGACGGGTTGTTCTTGCCAATGTGTAGTACAACGCATTTCTCAATGTTAAGAGGAAGTAACCATTCCAAGGACCACTTCAATATTGTATCGAGATCATGTTGAAGAACATGTTGGTTAACAATAGGATTAACGTACAACTTGGTATCATCAGCGTAAATGGAAACGTTACTAGATATAATGAGTGGAAGATCGCTTGTATAGACACAGAAGAGAAGTGGTCCAAGTACCGATCCTTGTGGAACTCCGCTCTTGACAGGTTTATCTGATGAATATGCTTCCCCAACACGAACTCGGAAATACCTATCAGATAGGAAATTCTGAATCCAAAGGTTTAACTTTCCGCGGATACCAAAGTGATCCAATTTAGCTAGTAGTCGACGCTTGGGAACACGGTCGAAAGCTTTGGAGAAGTCTAAGTAGACTACGTCAACAGGATGACGATCGTTTAAAGATGACGACCAATCGTTAACACAATGGAGTAAATTCGTGATTGCTGAACGACCTTTAATAAAACCATGTTGTTGGTGAGGAATCACATTTTCGTGAAGGAGAAACTCAGACATAGCTTCAGAAATAATGGCTTCCATGATCTTGCTGACAATAGGTACTAGGCTGATTGGGCGATAATTATTGCAATCAAGTTTATTGCCTTTCTTAAAAATAGGAGTAACCGAAGCCAATTTCCACGATGAAGGGAGATAACCCTGATTAAAGGAAGTATTCATCATAAGGGATAGAGGGATTGCTACAGAATATGCGCATTGTTTTAGGAAAAAGGAGGTTAGTCCGTCCAAACCAGGCGATGAATTGTTGCGTAGTTTCCGTAAATGTTGTTTAATTACCTCCGGTGTGAAAGAGATGTCATTAAGAGTTGCATGCAAACGTGGACACATTATTTGAGGAACGGCATCATTAGGTTCATCTGTAAAAACCTGAGTGAAAAACAGCGATAAAGCATCAGAGGATTCTTTATTCGAAGAACATAAAGACCCGTCGGCTTTTTGAAGCAATGGTATGGAGACTTTAGATGATAAAGATGTGCGAATGTACCGGAAAATTTTCTTACTATTATCACTTGCAATGATAGATTCTTCAAAATCTTTCCTTAGGTTTAGCAAAGATTGTTTTACTCTATTGGAAAATCTACGGTGAACAAGAAAATCATCAAGGGAACCTGTGCGTTTATAAGATTGCCAAAGCTTCCGTTTATGTCGAATTAAGCGTGTAGCGGCAAGGTTGATCCAAGGTTTTAATTGATTTCTAAACAGCTGACGTTCAGTTGTATGAACTGAAATAGTTCTAGTTGTAGTGTCAAGAAAAGTGTCCCACATTGAGGAGGGATCGATTAAGTTATGAAAAAGGTTATTCCAATTAAGTTGATGTAAAGCGGAATTAACTTTAAAGAAATCTGTAACTGTTATAGTCTGTATACATTTTGTTAAGACTTTTCGATAAGTTAAACTGAATGTGGAAAGTTATCACTGCATGATCGGATTTTCCAATTGGAGAAGATATGTCTATCGTTGAAATTAATTGTTCTTCGTTTGTAATTACCAGGTCGACCGTTGATGGTTGATTATTAAGTCTAAATCTAGTAGGTTTGGTGATAAGTTGCGACAGGTTGGAATTTATAATAAAATTTTTAAATAAATTATGAGAGCTAACACCGTCAGATAACGAAATAGCTGGCCATGAGATATCGGGAAAGTTAAAGTCACCTACGATAACAAGATTGTCAAGAAGTGATATTTCCTCAAGTAATTCAATAAAAAGTTCAAGTCAAATTCTATAGGCTTTGAATATTTTTATTGCTAAAAAATAATTTTTTTATTGGTAAACAAAGCTTTAAACACATAGTGATTGAATTGTGTTTTCCATGCATTTCTAATTTGAAATCGAACGAGTAGGCGCGCATACAGAATTTCTACGTATATTACGTACATTAAAACGCATGCATTTGGCACGGGAAACACTATGTGTTGCTAGCTTTGTCTGACAAATAAAAACTTAATTTTTAGCAATGCAAATAATCAAAACCGATGTAATTTGACTTGAACTTTCAAATGCAGTTAGCAGAATTGCTATTTTATTTTTTAATCAAAAGTTATTCCGGTTCAAAAATTGCACTTTTTCGATTTTTTGAAAGTTCAACCGCGTTTATCTCTAAAACTATGCATCCTACGAAAAAACTTGTAAGACCATTTTTTGCTGAGAATCACCCAAGAAATACAAAAAAATGTTTTGTTTTGCGAAAAATCGCTGCTATGTAATTCCTCAAGTTCTTTGTTTATAACAATCTTATCGACATCCGGATCAACTGTTACCCAAAAAATTCGTGTTCTACGGGTCAAAATACAAAAAAAACTTGGGTAAGTCCATCTGAATTAAGGAGGCCGTTGTACCCCCCCCCCCTGGCGACAGGACTATAAAGTTAAGATTACTCTCAGGTATAACGATGCCCATAACTATTTAGGTAAAATTCGGTGTGATGTATTCTTCACAGTTATGAGTTATTTTTTCAACGTTATATTAGAAATAACATTTGAGAAACAAAGTTAGACGTAACAAAGAGAACATTATGTAGAAATAGTACAAGTTGGAGTGAGCGCGATAGATTGTTCGGAACATGCTACAAGATGGGTAGATGATCGTAAAAGATGGTAAAAGTAAATACCCATTGTCGGCCACCGTCGATGACCGAACAGTGCCGAACAGCAAACAGCTGTTCGGGTTCGGTGGTGTTTCAAACGGTAGATAGAAACACGGTTGCCAGATTGTATATTTTCCCACAATTTTGGGAAGCGTCTAGGGAAATTTTTCTAAGCAGAAATTGTCGTGGGATTTTTTGGGGGCGGAAAATTATGGAAGATTTTAAGGGGTCATGGTAAATTAAGTTTGCAAATGTGCATATAACTGTATATTATACTCCCATATAATCGAAGACGATAGGAACTATTAATTATTTCCAGGGCCCTCGTTGATAAGTAGTATAATTTTGGTTTACTGTTCTCTTCATTTGACTACTAATTTATTAAAATGTGGCAAAAATTTAAATTTGGGGTATTTGAGCTTCAATTTGAGGGAAGTTAAGGTTTTAAGTGGGGGATTTATAAAATATCATCTGGCAACTCTGGATAGAAAGCTCAGTAGGCACTTAAAATAAAATTTCAACTTATATCTCTCGTATTATAATATATAATATATAATTTGATTTTTGTATAATTTTTAAAGTTGTATTATCCTTCTATTCTTAATTATTAAATTATTAGCTTCTAAATTCACTTGATTTCTGTCTAAAAACAAGTCAAAAGATGAACCTAACCTTACATATCCTTACATAACTACAAAGTTATCTCATAACTTGAGGTTTAACGTCGCGTTATAAAGTGACAGTTGATATATCAGATATCTCAAGAACTGTCAAGAAATAACGCAAGTAGTTAAGTTAAATATGATACATCACACCAATTCGAGGATTATAACTTAACTACAGGATAACTTTACGTTAAAGATAACTTCTGTCATCCATCACACGGCTGAATATCAAAGGTAATTTTAGACCTCTGAAACAAAATTTCCTTTTCATTTCAAATTACACCAATGACAACTATTTCGTCTTCTGAGTAAAAATATAGATCATCAAACGTATTAATTTGAAGTGTTTTATCATAAATATTTTTCAGACTGATAAAAAACCGAAAGAAAAAGAACCTATTAAGGAACCACCAAAAGAAGAGGAAAAAATAGAGAAACCAGAAAAGCGTGAAAAGACAATTAATGAACCCGAAGACAGACAGAAACACAAGCATAAGAAAAAAGACCGCAAAGAAAAGAAAGAAGAGAAACATTCCAAAAAGGAAGAAAGAAAGATCGAGAAACATCCCAGTTCAACTACTAATTCTAAAGAAGTAGTTGTTAAAGAGGAAAAACCCACGCCCCCTCCCCCCAATCGACCAGTAGATAAAAGTAATTTATTCGGTAGTCCGAAAAGTAGATCCCCTTCGACTCCTAAGGAGCCAGAAATTAAAGTAGAAAATAATACCCTCTTTTCCAGGTAAGTACTTGTTATTAGTTTTGTAAAAACAATTTCTCCTTCAATATAGTTTACAAGTCTATTAGCCTAATAAAATAAAAAAAATCAAAATGTAATTCCGTACATGTTGGAATAAATTTTATATAAAAGTTTAGGTGAATACAAAAGATATTTTCAAAAAAATATCCAAATCATATGAGGGGATCATTGTTTAAATAAATATTATGGGTCATTTTTGCACAATATTTACTTTTTTAATTGCTGAGGTAATTTACATTTTAATGAAGTGTTTTTTTTTTTCTACAAAGCTGAAGGACAAATCTTTCACCTAAAACTCAATAAATTAAATTTGACCCCCTATTTATTTAAATAATTATATATAAAATTTAAAAATCGAATTTGCAAAAAAATATTTTTTGCTTTTTAAATAAGCACTATAAATTTATTTTATTTAATAGGAGAAGTTGCGCTATGTTACCAGTATTAAGCTAAAAAAAATGGTTAAAAAATATTTAATAATTCATGAGATATTTAATTTGTTAGATATTTGATAATTGCAAAAACGCGGTTGTTACCAAAAGAATATAAACCTGCTTAAAATCTCCTTACTTTTATCAACGAAAACTTTTCGTTTATAAATTCGCAAAGTCTGTGTGTTATTGCGTCGCCGCTCCTTCAATACTTAGAGCAGATTTATCGATGGATTCTTATGTAGTTTTGTCTTCTGAATCCGAATCTGAAAACGGAATTTCGATATATCTAACTGTCTTCGAGATAATCGACCTCAATGTCTAAAATGTGACGTCACAATCCTTTTATTTTCCGCCGACACACTAAACGTCAGCTGAAATCGTTTATAGTAAGTAGGCTAGTTTTTTTAATCTGAATTTTTTAAGCAAACATAGGTTATTTACATTTGAGTTTGACATTGCGTGAATGTCAAACTAAATTTTAAATTAAGTAATAATAAAATATCAATGACATTTGATAGTGAATTTAATTATTATATAAAACAAATAAGATGTTCAAAAATACAATTTAAGTATATTTTGAAAGCAATAATTTATTAACTTTAAACAGGTTTATTGGGACCGTGCAAGTTCGGCAAAGCGACCCCTATTTCTACGCTCTGTACTTTTATTCGCACTTTTAATTATATTGGCCAATTATATTAGTCCTGGTTACTGGATAATTGTCAAGGCCATAGTCCAAAAAATAATAAGAAGAAAAAATAAGATTCAGGTTATGTTATGAAAACGTAAATAATTGTATGTAGTAAATAAAATTAGTTATTAAAATGCAGTACTGCAAGCAAACTACAATTAATTAAATTTACCTTTATATGATAATTCCATATTATATCAATATTGTGGAGCAATATATAATTTTTCTGCTTCAATGACAGAAGGTATGAAATATACGTCAATTTGACAATTTCAATTGACAGTATGAATTATTTAAGATAGTTGCAATATTTCTCCGTGACTTGCGCACGGTCGTTTCTCGTTTCCCTTCCAAGTACTTGCACACCGCGAATACGAACGGCCTCCCTTTTAATGTACTAATGATAAATGGACTGTTCCATTTGTTATGAAATGAAAATTGTTATTATAGTCGGTTCGCTAAACTCGGACACAACTGGCTAGTGATTTTAGTAGGTAATTGTTTTGTTTTTTACAAAAAAATTGCCAAAATTACTAATTATTTAGTAATTATTTTTTGCCAAATTAACAAAATTACTGACTAAAATCACTAGCCAGTTGTGTCAGAGTTTAGCGAACGGATTATATGATATATTGTTTGGAATAAAAAATTATGGTCATTTATTTTTGGTCAACATTTTCATTTATAACTCTTTTATTTTTAATTTGACGAAGAGAATTTATTCTTCATAAAACGCTCTTCATGGTCTAAGATTTATGATGCTACATATATAAAATTTTATTAATAAAGTACCTTTATACTCGTAGTTCATAACATTTAAATTAGAATGATATAATTGCACATTAAAACATAATTTTTAATTCTAAACAACTTTTCATAATAGCAATTTTCCATATTATGAATATATAATATATATACGTAAATAAACGAAGTTTTCGTTATGATAAAGCTCGCATTTTCAGCTTGTTTTTATGTATGATTTCGATAAATGTATTGATAAATTAAAATTTCAATTTAACTCCCCTCTTATGATGCTACATATATAAAATTTTATTAATAAAGTACCTTTATACTCGTAGTTCATAACATTTAAATTAGAATGATATAATTGCACATTAAAACATAATTTTTAATTCTAAACAACTTTTCATAATAGCAATTTTCCATATTATGAATATATAATATATATACGTAAATAAACGAAGTTTTCGTTATGATAAAGCTCGCATTTTCAGCTTGTTTTTATGTATGATTTCGATAAATGTATTGATAAATTAAAATTTCAATTTAACTCCCCTCTAAAATGACATTTGAAAATTGTTCTAATTATATATCGGGTTCCTGGGAATTTTTTACTAATTAACAAATTTGTCTTTTTTTCTTCTTCTTTTTTTCCTTATGGTAAAAGATATAGTTTTGCTTATAGAGGGGGTTTCATTAAGAATATCCAATCTCTGAGTTGTCGATTCTAGACCTCAAAATATTAAGATTGAACCAAAATCACTTCAATAAAATATGGTTCCTTATTGAGTTACAGGGTGTTTTATTTAAAAATTTAAAAATTATTTTTGCTCAGTATTTTAAAACTATTCGACATATCCTTTTCATAGTTGGTAGAAAGTGTAGGTATTATACACCCTATGAAATTATGTTAAATACAGGTTTCCGGCTATTACCAGAGACGTACGACAGGCGGACAGGGGAAAGCAAATGGTTGACCCTTCCCAAATTCTACGTCACTGGTGAAATTGCCATATTAGTACAATTTTTAAATTCTCCAATACTCTCTGTATAAATAACATCCTCTACACTCGTAACGATAAAGTCATTAGTTTTCGAGATATTTGAAGTTAGTAACGGCACAGTTATTTAGTTATTTTGATTAATATATTGTGCGGCTTAATTTTTTAGTTTCAAATATCTCATAAACTAATGATTTTATCGTTAAGAATGAATAATATACTCTTCAGTCTTAACGATAAAATCATTAGCTTTCGAGATATTTGAAATTAAAAATTAAGCGGCACAAAACCTTAATCAAAATAAAATAACTGTGCCGTTACATGTTTAACTGCACATATCTCGAAAACTAATGACTATCGTTACGAGTGAAAGGTAAGTTATTTACAGTGAGAGTATGGCTTATTTCATACTTTACAACTTCGGTCGTCACGACAAACGGTCGTATGACAGTATTCATCTTATTGTTGAAACGGGCACAGGGCGTAGAATGAATCGGGCAAAAATTTATTATTTATACATAATATATTATTTATACGTAGAAAAAGTTCTTTGAACATCTGCAGATGTGATTGGTGCCTATTTAAATTTAGACAAATGTGCTGGTACTATTTTACAACAATATAATAAATTTGGGCTTTCTGGAGACAAGTAATAGTTTATTACATGGCAGGTATAACGATGGGTTTTCCCGATTATCTCCTATGCCTAAGGGATTAAAATTCTTGTGATTTATTGAATTATTAGAGTTTTATTATAGCTCTGTATACTTCATAGAGTTTTGTTAAGACAGGAAGTAACATGAAATTTTACTATAGTTTGTCATAAGAAGTAAAATAAACAAAGATAAGCAAAATATCTTTAAAATAAGCATTTTTACTAAAAATCCTAATTATAATCTTTTATAATTAAATAACATAAAATATAATAATTGTTCTGAAGCTATTTTCTTGTGGTCTCATGCAATTTACTATTTTAGTTGGGAATAAGACACAATTTTATTTTATGATTAAGTTTATTTGACGTTTCGATTTCCACTTCGGAAATCGTTATCAAAATACTTCTTCTTCTTCTTGTCTTTATCTTTATGCGTATTACATGACATGCCATAATTATTTCAAAATTTTTTATTAGATTTGTACTTTATATTCTGTTTTAAATAAAATATAGCAATAAAAATGTTATTCAAGTAGTGAGACATTAAAAATAATACAATTAAAAATGTTGCGTTTACATAACGTTGGAAATTAATGGGCTAAAAAATGCAGGTTTGTAATCTACTTCTTCTTTAAGTGCCATCTCCGCGGCGGTGGTCGGCAATCATCATAGCTATTCGTATTTTAGAGATGGCTGCTCTGAAAAGTTCATTTGATGTACATCCGTACCACTCTCTCAGGTTGCGCAGCCACGATATTCTGCGTCGCCCTATGCTTCTCTTTCCTTGAATCTTTCCCTGCATAATCAATTGGAGCAAGCTGTATCTCTCTCCACGTGAAATATGTCCGAGATATTCCAATTTTCTTGTTTTGATGGTATTTAGGATTTCCATTTCTTTAGTCATCCTTCTCAGAACCTCTTTGTTTGTAACGTGTTCTGTCCACGATATTTTCAGAATTCTTCTGTACACCCACAGCTCGAATGATTCTAGTTTTTTCATTGATGCAGCATTCAAGGTCCAAGCTTCCATTCCATAAAACAGTCGAGAAAACGTAGCACCTAGCCAACCTAACTCTTAGCTCCAACTTCAAATCTCTTGTGCAGAGCACTTTCCTCATTTTGTTAAAATTTGCTCTAGCCTTTTCTATCCTGATTTTGATTTCCTGTAAGTAATCTCCTGTGGAGTTGATCATTGTTCCAAGGTATGCATATTGATCGACTCGTTCGATATTGGATCCGTTGATGACGAGATTTTCGTTATTTCTTTGAGTTTTCGATATTCTCATAAACTTTGTCTTCTTGACATTCATTGTTAGCCCATATTCTTCTCCAAACTCTGCTATTCTGGTCACCAGCCTCTGAAGATCCCCAATATTTTCAGCTAAGATAACAGTGTCATCCGCATATCTAATGTTGTTAATGGGAACTCCATTTACCTTTATTCCAGCTGTTTCACCATCCAGAGCTTTTTTCAAGATCTCTTCCGAGTAGGCATTAAAAAGAACCGGCGACAACACGCATCCCTGTCTCACTCCACGTCTGATTTCAATTTCCTCCGACAGCTGATCGTTAACACGTACTTTTGCTCGTTGCTTATAGTATAAATTCGATATAATCCTGAGGTCATTGTAGTCCAGCTTCCTTGATTCCAGAACATGCATTAATTGTTCATGTCGTATTTTGTCAAATGCTTTATTATAGTCAATAAAACACGCATATATATCTTGATTGACGTCCAGGCACCTTTGTATAAGTATGTTAAGTGAAAAAAGAGCTTCACGAGTTCCCAGGCCTTTGCGAAACCCAAATTGCGTATCATTAATGTCTATGTCTAGTTTATGATATATTCGGTTATGGATGACTTTCAGTAGCAACTTTAGCACATGGGACATCAAACTAATGGTGCGGTAGTCGCCGCATTCTCGTGCGTTTTTCTTTTTAGGGAGGCAAATAAAGATCGACGTCAACCATTCTTTGGGTAATGTGCCTGAGCTATAAATTTTGTTCAAGAGTACCACTAAAATATCAATATGCTGCTCATCTATAATTTTTAAAAGGTCGATAGGAAGCATGTCAGGTCCTGGGCTTTTTCTGTTCTTCATTGTTTTGAACGCATGTATTATTTCTTCCGTTGTAATATATGGACCTATTTCTCCTGAAGTAAGTTCTATGTGTTCCAGGTACCCTCTTTCATCATCGAACAGTTCAGCGATGTATTCTGCCCAACGTTGTACTTTCTCATCGGTCTCTGTTATAGCGACCCCGTGTCTATCCAGAAGTGCACCAGTTAGATTTTGCTTTCTTTGTCCAGCCATTTCTTTGACTTTCTTATGTAGGTTAAATAGATCGTATGTTTTTTGGAGATCCTCGATCTCTTTGCATTTCTCTTCAAAGTGTTTTTCTTTTGCCTGCTTTATCATCTTCCTTATTTCGTGGTTAATCTCCCTGTATTTATTGTCATTTTTGTTCTTATATTGTCTCCGTTGTTCCATCATATTCAGTATCTCGTCATTCATCCATTCATCTTTTCTCCTTGTGGAAGTCTTTAGTATATCTTGTAATCTACTAGTATACTTTAAATGTAAAATAAAGTAAGTACAACTTACTAAACTTAGTTTTCTCCTGGTCCTCTGAGTTTTCAAAATCAGGATTAACCTACACTAAAACTTCACTATGTGTATTATTTAAATATTTCAGCAACTTCACTAATTTTAATCAAAATGGCTACATACAAACTTAAAATAAAATCAGATTGAATTTTATTCTGGTTAAGACCAGCTTTTTCACTGCATATCAAAACAGCAATCATAAAAGACATAATGTAACGTAAAAATAAAGAATGTGGCTTTTGTCTTTGTCTCGCACTAAACAAAACAAAAAGTACCTAGATATTGTTTGTCAACATATTTTACATGCACATCATTAGAGATTTAAAACAGTTAAAATGGTAACACTTATGACGTCATTGAAACTGTGAGTCGTATCGATAATTATTTTGTCAACAATGTGAATTAGTCATTTTGATAAAATAAATGAAATCGATTTCTACAAGTGGTAGAGATGATATAATTATTATTTTATTTTGTCGTTTTAGGGATGATGAGTCGTCAAACGACTCGGTAAAGATGAGTAGCAGAGAAGCATCACCGGTCCAAAGGCCGCCTTCAAAATCCCCCTCGCCCCTTCCACCAGTTGAACCTGTAAAAAAACCGGAACCTGAGAAGAAAAAGGAGCCATCGCCAAAGAAAAAAGACAAAAAGGAAAAGAAAAAGGTAATGTAGCGTCTTTAAAAATGTATTTTCTTTTTTGTGGAACCGTACCAAATTTGGGCGTTCTTTGTTTTACTTCTTCTGTTTGTGTAAACATAACTTTGTCTGTCTTTTCAATATGCCTCCAGTAAGTTGTCGTTCCATCGTTTTCATCATCATCATCAATGGCGCTACAACTCTTCGTGAGTCTTTGCCGCGTTTACTATTGCCTTCCATGTTTGTCGGTCCTGCGCCACTAATTCCCATTGTCGCACTCCCATTTTCTCTATATCTTCTTTGACTGCATGTTTCCACCTTTTTCTAGGCCGCCCTACAGGCCTTCTTCCATATGGCCTTTTTTAGAACACATTGTTTATAAGGCGATTGTCGTTACGCGTATCACATGCCCTGCCCATCTGAGTCTATTAGCCTTTATATATCTGACTAGATTTTCTTTTCCGAATAGAGACTCTAGCTCGTTATTGTATCTGCGCCTCCATTCGTTTGTAACGCTGTCTCTGCAAGGGCCATATATTATTCGAAGGATTTTATGTTCCCACACCAGCAATTTATTTACTTCTCTTTTTGTTAGCGTCCATGTTTTGCTTACATGCGCGACTGCTGGTCGTATTATGGTCTTATATATCTGGATTTTTGTACCTCGTGAAAGCAGTTTTGACTTCATTATTAGATGTTTCGTTGCAAAGAAAGATCTGTTTCCTGCCATTATTCGCGTTTCAACTTCTCGCTCTAATTTGTTGTCATTTGTGATTGTTGCTCCTAGATATTAAATTCTTTAACCACTTCAAAGTTATGATCGTTTATTAGTAATATTTTGCCTTATTCGCCGTCGTTCTTGTTTTGAGACGACCATGTATTTTGTTTTGTCTTCATTTAATTTTAGACCGATGTTTAATGCAGCTTCTTCAAAGCTTGAGAAAATATCCTTAATTTCTAATGTTGATTGTGCAACTGCGTCTACGTCATCGGCAAAGGCGAGTATGATTTTTGCTCCCCGAGCAGTTATGAGTTATGTCTGGTTTGATTTTTGGATAAACTTTTCGCATGACATATTCTAAGGCCAGGTTAAACAACAATGGGGACAACGGATCTCCCTGTCTCAGTCCAGAATTTACGCAGAAAGCATTTGATATTTTTCCCCCTATTCTAACTTGTGCAAAGGAGTTACTTACACACATTTGTGTTACTTCGAGCTCGATCATTGCCTTCCATAATGTGGCACGATTAATTGAATCATAACCCTGTTTGAAGTCTATAAAGATCTGATGAAAGTCCTGATTATATTCCCATTACTTTTCAAGCAGTTGTCTTATTGTAAATATTCGATCAATAGTCGATCTGCCAGGCCTGAAACCACACTGGTAGTCACCAACAACTATTTCTTCGGCGTATTGTACTAATCTTTTTAATAATATCGAAGCCAATATTTTGTACGTAGTGTTGATTAGTGAGATTCTTCTGTAATTCATGCATGATTCCTTTTTTCCTTTCTTGTGTATTGGTACAATAATACTACCACACCATTCTTTCGGCATTATTTCTTGTTGTTGTTCTGAAGCTATTTTCTTGTGGCATTTTTATAATCAAGTATATTCAAATGGGAAATAAGCCACAATTTTACCTAAAAATGATTTTATTAACGTTTCGACGCCCAAGTCGGGTGTCGTTGTCAAAATATTATTATTCAAAATATGTTCAGTATTATTTTGTATTTTGACAACGACACCCGACTTGGGCGTCGAAACGTTAATAAAATCATTTTTAGGTAAAATTGTGGCTTATTTCCCATTTGAATATACTTGATTATTTCTTGTTGCCAGGCCTTTTCTATTAATTGCTGCATTCTTCTTATTTATGAGTTCATGACCGCCTGTTTTAATTAATTCGGCATCAGTATTGTCCAGACCAGAGGGTTTATCGTTTTTAAGCGTTTTTATGACATGCGTAATTTCTTCCATGCTGGGGGGGGGGGGCGGTATTTCTAATTCGGCCGTTTGATACTCATGTTCTCCGTTGTTTCCACCATTTTCATTGTTTTTCATCAGTGAAATTTTGGATATTCAGGAGCTCTTCAAAATATTCATCTTTCTCTTATTTTGTTTTTGGGCAGCCAGCATTTCTCCATTTTTATCTCTCACGAAGTTGGTTGTCCTTATAGTCGAGCCTTTCTTATGTTGTCTTACCTCTCCGTAGAAATTTTTACTTTGATTGCGTCTGTGTTCTCCTTCTACTTTTTTAATTTGTTGTAGTTTTCCGATATTTTTATTTCTCCATATTGTCTCATTCAGGCAGCCTGCGGCTCTGTGCAGCATACGTTGTAAATCATCTTCATTTTGAGATATTAGTATTGTATCGTCTGCGTAGTAAATTATTTTAAGCTATTTTTCTCCCATTTGGTATCCTTTATTAGTTCTTACTTCTTTTATTATTTCATCCGTGATCAGGTTGAACGATAGAGGACTCAGGGAATTTCCCTTGTCTTATCTCATAGTCAGCTTCAATTGGGTCAATTATTAGTTCCTCTACCACTTAGGTTTTACTTTAATACATATTTATTCCAGGACAAGAAAGTCGACAAAGAAAAAGATCACGAGAAAAAGAAAAAACGGAAAAGTGATCCTATTACAAATGATAAATTAGAACCTCCGGAAAAAATTGTAAAGTTAGAAGAAGAGAATAATTCGGACGAGGAAAGTAAAGTATCAAGCACTGAAGATACTACAGCGGTCATTCAACCAAAAAGTGAAGTAAGCATAATTGTTTTATTCGAACATTTTTATATAATCATATTCTATTAGCTATTAAATTGTATTGATTTGCATTCTCGGATACACGTATACAGGGTGTCCCCGAAAATAGTGCGTTCCTTGAAGGTGTGGATATAATACACAATTTAGAACAAAAAAGTCCTATAACATTTTTTCCTAAAGTTAACCGTTTCCAAAAAAAATTACATTGTTCTCCATACGAGTGAATATTTATTTTCATAAATTTTAATGATCTGGCAACATTGCGTGGAACAACCTGTGATTGTAGAAATTTCATCTAATGGAACCCCTTGTTTATTTACTATTTGAGTTGTGATTTTTAGGGTTGATGACACTAGATGTAGGTACCTACCTGCAAAATAATTATTTCTTGCTTTAATAATGTGTCATTTTTGCTATTAATATCTGAATTAAGGTTTTGGATTAAGGCTCGAAATTTTACATAAATTATAACTTTTACTTAAGTAACTATGGTTTAATTCCTAAAATGTAATTAATGGTCTTAGTGGAAAAATAATTTGTATCTAATGTTTTTCTGAAATCTATTGAAATATAGAATAATTTTAAACGAATTGATAAAATGTCAATCGTTTACAACAAAAAAACACTTTATCATTTAATTAAACTAGTATTATGTATTTATTAAGCTTTAAAGGTGTTGCATGCAAGTGTGTTAACTGAATTACATAGTTTACAGTGGAAATTAAATACAACAGACAACGTTTAATGATTCTAATTTAGTTTTTTACATTGTGCTCCGACTATCAGTAATTTGTTTACTTGTGGTCTAAAAATTAAATTCAATGTTTGTGCTTAATTGACAATAATTTTTATAATTACTTAAATGTTCAAAGTAAGCTCTACCATGCATCGATACGACGAATCTGGTTGTTAGTAATGCCATAGTTAACTAAATGATGTCGGATAGTTTCTGCAGCACCAAAAATGCGTTTCTGTAATTCAGCTTCTGTTTGGATTTTATGTCGGTTATCATACACTAACGATTTCAAATGTCCCCAAAAATAAAAATCCAATACATTGAATTCGGGACTCACGGTGGCCACAGAATGAGTCCATTCCTATCAATTCCACGACGAGAATAAGTAGTATCCAGAAGATTTTTCACAGCTTTGGTAAAATGTGCTGGGGCTCCATCGTGAAGAAACCACATTTGACGTCGCGTCGTGTTTGCGAAGGCACGTCTTCAAGAAGTACCGGCAAAACATTTTGCAAAAAATTCATAGGCCTCTACATTTAGTGTTCTGGGTAATTCCTAAAATATTGCACCCTTTACCCTTTCTGTATCCTTTACATATTCCTCATTGTTAAGAAATACCTGCTCTTTTGGATTAAAACTAAATGACCCCAAATATAAAATGTCAATAACATCAAACAAACCAAGAGGTGAAAAAATGCAAACACTATCGATTTGGTTGATATTTACATTTTTAATTTACTACCTACCAGATACAAATGACCTATAAACTTACTATTTTTAAATGTATCAACGGTGTTGCCAGACTTCAATTTGCATATCAAAACGTATTTTCGTTTTTTTTGGCCAAACGGCTGAATTTAGAAAAAAATGTTATAAGACTTTTTTGCTCTACATTGTGCCTTCTATCTATACCTTTAAGGAACGCACTATTTTCGGGGACACCCTGCTTGCAGTAGTGCCAGATTTACCATGTTTCTGATGTTATTAGTCACTTTATTTTTTTAAATGCAACACTCTGTATACAGTGATGTGCGCGCTAAAAAACGGAAAAATAACGCAAAAGATGGAAAATATAATACGTTGTGAAATAAAAAGAGACGAAACTATTAGAGGCGAGAAAATACCGGTAGAAACCTATAATTTAATTTCAATTACATTACCACTATCGAGAGTTTCCACCTTTAGACGTTAAGCTCAGAGCTAGTTGACTTCAGTCATAATAGGGCATTCCAAGGCTTTGACATTTATTACACTGTTGGGAGGCATTGTATTTATTTATATTTGTACCACATTGTGTTCCTTAAGTTTTTTATTTGTATTTTCCGAACATTTTGTTATTGGTTTTGTGTAGTTTTTAGTTGTAGAAGTACTTGAACGACTTTCTTTAGTTTTAAACAGTGAATAAATAATATTTTTTTTATTTATTAAGCGCAACAGGCCTTGTAGGCCTAGGGCTAAAATGTTTACATTTCTGGTTACATAAATAATATAATAAATAACTTAATATAACTTACATAACTTATAGAACTTATAAATTTTATTTAGTTACACTTCAGTCTTTTTATACACTCCTTCACCACCTCTCTCCATCTCCTTCTGTCCAATGCTAGTTCTTTCCATCTATCAATGTTACTTTTCTTCAAGTCTTCATACACACTGTCCTTCCATCTTTTCCTTGGCCTGCGTTTCCTCCTCTTTTGTATTGGTCTTCGTGAAAGTACCATTTTTGGCATTCGTTTACTTCCCATTCTCTCGATGTGCCCCAAGTATCGTATTCTCTGTACCTTGATCGTCGTCGTGATCGTTGGCTCTTGATATAGTTCTTGCAATTCTTTATTGGTTCTTCTTCTCCACTGACCTTCTATTTTCACACCACCATATATTGCTCTTTGCATTTTTCTCTCCCATCTTTCTAAAAGGTCTGTTTCTGACTTTTTGAGCACCCATGTTTCGCATGCGTATGTTAGTCTGTAGGTACTGTACTGTAGGTCTGATAACAGTCTTATAAATTCTTATTTTTGTTTTTCTTGATACGTATTTGGATTTCAATAATGTGCGTAATGCTCCATATTTTTTATTTCCTTTGGCTATTCTTGCCTTTATCTCCCCTTCTTCATGATCATTTTCATCTATTTTGGCTCCCAGGTAAATAATTTCTTTAGCTCTTTTGAACGAGTATGTTATTTCTCCATCTATTTGTACTATGATGTTATTCTCTTTTTCTTTTTGGATCTCTCCCATTATCATATACTTTGTCTTCTCTTCATTTATTTTAAGTCCGATTTTTTTGGCTTCTGTTATGTTTTTCATTAACTTTTGTAGTTCTTTTTTGCTTGTTGCTAATAGCGTCAGATCATCTGCAAATGCTATGCATTGGTGGCCGTTTTTAAATATCGTTTCTTGCATGTTTATTCTGCTTTTCCTGATTATTCCTTCCAATGTTAGATTGAATGCCGTTGTTGATAGTGGGTCTCCTTGTCGTAATCCTTCCTTGGTTTCAAACTTTTTGGATGTATACCCTTTCCAAGCTATTTCGTTTGTTGTGTTTTCCATCGTCATCTTTACCATCCTGACAATTTTACTTGGTATCCCCAATTCTTTCATCAGTTCGTACATCTGCTGTCTGTTTACTGTGTCGTAAGCCTGTTTAAAGTCTATGAACAAAGCATATAGTACTGTTTTATGTTCGTAACAGGTAGTCTGTATTTCTTTTAAGGCAAATATTTGGTCAGTCGTTGATCTGTTGTTTCTAAAACCTGCCTGGTATTATCCCAGTATTTTTTCCGAATATTGACTTAGCCTTTTTCTTATACTTTGTGCCAAGATTTTGTAAACTATTTCTAATAGTGCGATGCCTCTGTAGTTTTCGCATAGCATTCTATCACCTTTTTTATGTATAGGGCATATCCTTGCTATGGTCTACTCTTCTGGCATTTTTTCTACTTCCCATATTCTTTTTATCAGGTCATATATCTCTTTCTGTAGTCTTTTCCAGAGGAAAAGATTGGCAAAATAAATAATATAGGTCCATTTTCCCTCAAGGGGTCTACGGAGGAGCAGTTTCTCAAGCGTAAGTAACATGGACATATGTAGTTAGTTATTTAGCATTTTTATAGGACGTTTTATAGCATTTAACCATTGTTTTTGTCTCTCAGATGATAACTTATTTAGTTGTTTTATGCTTAAAATGTAGCACTGATGGTAACCGATAAAACTGAACTTTATCATGATTATTTCGCATTCCACACTGCAAAACAACAGAAATGAAGCATATTATCTTTTTACATTAATTCTTCCACTGAAAATGTTAAATTAATCCTTGTACAAAAAAAAATAAAGAAATGCAACTAAAATGATCTAAAACACATTAAGAAGTGATATAATAACATTTGTTTGCCCCCCAGCCGCCATATTGGTTTAATTTTGACAGCATGTTGGAATGCTCTATTGTACGGTGTATTAAATGCGTTCACCGAGCCTGTCCGAGACTTTTAGTCCACGACAAGGCATGCGCACTTTAATTCCATATTATATTTTTATTTAATGTATTGTCGTTGATTGATAAATATAAACTAAAAGTCAAACAATTAGGAATTCACGTCATAGATTTAATGACATCATAACCCACCGGTGCAAACTTGATGGCAAACAAATTCAACAAATTTTTCCTTATATATTAGTTTTCTCGCTACCGTCAAGTTTAACAGGAAAGCGCTGTTGCCAAATAAAAAACATACGATTTACCAAAGCAGCTACCGGCTACACTGTTTCTCTTTGTCTTTAAGAGTGTGAAACAAAGATAATTATCTGTACTATAAGTGTCAAACTGACATTGTCCTATAGAGGATTATGTAAGATTTTTGTTTGTTTATTTTTTTTTTCTTCTTTTATGGCCTTATTACAAACCTAATCGACCAATAAAGGATAGGGAAGGGAAAGTGAAGTTGGTTAAAAAATAAACTGTCGTAAAAATATAAACTAAATAAATAAAATATAAGTTGAAAAACAATAATTTGACATTATATTTAACCTCTAATATTGTGACAGACGTCAGTTATCATTTACAATCTCACCAAATATAATAATGACGTCGTGTAAACTCGTCACTAATTCTAGTCAATGAAATGCTCGCTGTAATAGAAATGACATTCGAATATGGCAACAAGGGGAAAATTACGTGCATTCCTTATTATTTGAGTTTTCCTATATAGTATATTAGTAGTTAACAATTAATTATTATTCATATTAATAGTAAATATACCCTGTATATTTATCTGTCAACGGTATTATTTATATTATCGTAAAGTGTGCATGCCTTGTCGTGGACTAAAAGTGGCCGACAGGCTCTGCGAACGCACTTATTGTAGTTACGTTCTTCCTATCCTAGTTTTATTAGGTTATGTATGTCTTAATGGTGACAACTCATCATTCGTCTTGAAGAGAATGGTGGACTGTGAAGACCATAACAATTGTAATACACTCGGGTGCAAAAAAATCAATCCACTGAAAATTTGGTCATTTTTGATGTTTCGAATTTCCTAAACCTGTTGTCCGATTTAAGTGATTTTTCTACCATGTTATAGCCTTATTCATTAACAATATCGCTGTAATAATATTGTTGCTAGACAGGTAAACTGTCATTGTATACCGGGTGTACGAATCAAACTGTGTTTTTTTCTCAAAGTTCGCATCACCCTGTGGACTATGTTTATAAAATACTGAAATTAAAAACCAACTATAGCCTCAGGGTTTCTTAACATACTGTTTTTAGATTCATTCGATTATGTTGGATAATAAAAAAAGTTAGGTACTTTAACAACTAGCCATGTTCTTCCTTAGTACAGGGTGTTTCTAGATAAGTGCGACAAACTTTAAGGGGTAATTTTACACATGAAAATAATGACAGTTTGCTTTATAATTATATGTCCGCAAACGCTTCGTTTCCGAGATACGGGATGTTCAATTTTTTTACAAACTGATGATTTATTTATTGCTTTAAAACCAGTTAAGATATGCAAATCAAATTTGGTGGGTTTTAAGACGTAGTTATTGCACATTTTTTGACATACAATTAAGAATTGTATATTCACCATTGGCGTGCATACTTGTAATAAGATCGGTCATAATACCCGTTTGGGCGCTAAATGGTGAATATTAAATTCTTAATTGTATGTCAAAAAATGTGCAATAACTACGTCTTAAAATCCACCAAATTTGATTTGAATTTCTCAACTGATTTTAAAGCAATAAATAAATCGTCACTTTGTAAAAAAATTGAACATCCCGTATCTCGGAAACGAAGCGTTTGCGGACATATAATTATAAAGCAAACTGTCATTATTTTCATGTGTAAAATTACCCCTTAAAGTTTGCAGCACTTATGTCGAAACACCCTGTACTGATGACGAACATGGCCAGTTGTTAAAGTACCAAACTTTTTTATTATCCAACATAAGCGAATGAATCTAAAAACAGAATGTTAAAAAAACCGGAGGCTTTTTTTTTAATTTTGGTTTTTAATTTCAGTATTTTATAAACGCTAGAATAGGACACAGGGTGATGCGAACTTTGAGAAAAAAATACAGTTTGATTTGTACAGTCGGTATACAATGGCGGTTTAACTGTCTAGCAACAATATTATTACAGCGATCTTGTTAATGAATAAGGCTATAACATACTAAAAAATCACTTAAATCGGACAACAGGTTTAGGAAAGTCGAGACATCAAAAATGACCAAATTTTCAGTGTATCGATTTTTTTGCACCCGAGTGTATAAGATAGACCGTCATTATGTAGGACTGTTATTCTTCCTTTATCAAATTGGGAAATAACAATTATATTTTAAAGTCGTAAACAGTTTTAATTTTTGCAACCTAATTTAAAAAAAATATCACGATATATTTTTTTTCACTGACATTTGTTTTAGTGCGATATGGACATGCTGCGTGAACTTCAGCGTAAAATAATGAGCCTGAAGGACAATTCTGATCTCCAAAAAGTGGTACAACTAATTGCAGAAACCGGCCAGTACGAAGTCTCTGCTCATACATTCGATTTCGATTTGTGTTTGTTAGATAGGTCAACAGTGAGGCAACTACAAGACTTTTTCTCAACGATATCGTAGTAAAAACTAATTATAAACACTCCAAAGAGTTGTGAATAGTGGTGTGTCGGTCACGGTAAAAGTAGAGCTGGGTAAAATCTATGTTTAATTACTTTTTATAACAATCGATGTAAACGTAGACAATTTTTATATATTTCTTTATGTCGATTAGTCTTTTTTATGAAAATTCGAATCTGGTAAGAAGTACAAACTCATTCTCTAAAATCTGCTTAAGTACAAATAAATTAATAATTAATATCGTCATTCTACAGCTGAAAATGTTTGATGTTTTGCTCTTTTTAAAAATTACAAAAAAGTGTTACTTCAAAATATACAATTATACCAGTTTATCTGTGAAAAAATCATTGATTTCGCGTAAAAATCTTATACAAATATTTGAAGGTTCTAAAAGCTATATGAGGGGTAACTAACTGATAATCTTAAAAAGGGAAAAAAATATTTTTTGAAACGTTTCTTACACATTTTAGAGAAATATAGTTCAAATAAAAGTTGTAGATCATATCAACTTCTTTAATTTTGAGCCATTCCAAATTAAAATACATAAACAATTGACTGAAATATTTGCAAAACCCCTTATTTTTGCGCAATTTATAAATGTTGGTAACTTTGTTTTTTGCATTATGGTATTTAATATAACTACTGGACAGTTAATGAGTTATTAAAGTGTGCTGAATTTCAAACATATCGACCAACTTACTTTCTAGAACCTTTTATGGCCAATAGGAAATAAGATAGCGTTTTTAAATCATATTTTAATAAAAGAAAAGAAAAGATGGTTCAGATTTGATTACAGTACAGAGCCTCTACTATGTGCTTATACATATTTCGGAATAACCTTTTCCTCATCGGAGCACCTGGATAGAGGCACTGAACTAAAATCAAATCCTTTCATCCTTTCCGGGTAATTATCAAAATAGTTACCAAAGATGCTACTAGCACCATCTATGAATCGAAAGTTGAGTCAGGAAATAAAATTCGAAATCATTTATCCTCTGAGCTTTTTAAGTTGGAAAAATGAAGTATAACAGAGTGGCGAAATACTCGACAAGGGAAATCTAAATTGCATTTCACGTCCTGTTAGGACGTGAATCTAGCATCTTTGGTAATTATTTTGATAATTACCCGGAAAGGATGAAAGAATTTGATTTCAGTTCAGTGCCTCTACCCAGGTGCTCCGATGAGGAAACGGTTATTCCGAAATACGTATAAGCACATAGTAGTGGCTCTGTACTGTAATCAAATCTGAAGCATCTTTTCTTTTCTTTTAGTTTATACTTTATTCACCTTTGGTGGATTTTTATTATCACTTATTATCACGGTGAATGCCAGGACGTGAAATGCAATTTAGATTTCCCTTGTGGAGTATTTCGCCACTCTGTTATGCTTTATTTATGCTCAGAAGATAAAATTTCGAATTTTATTTCGTGACTTATTAGACTTTTGATTCATAGATGGTGCTAGTAGCATCTTTGGTAATTATTTTGATAATTACCCGGAAAGGATGAAAGAATTTGATTTCAGTTCAATGCCTCTACCCAGGTGCTCCTATGAGGAAACGGTTATTCCGAAATACGTATAAGCACATAGTAGAGGCTCTGTACTGTAATCAAATCTGAACCATCTTTTCTTTTAGTTTATATTTTATTCACTTTTGGTGGATATTAAAGGAAATAGTTCGCTAAAATTATTATCACGGTGAATGACAGGACGTGAAATGCAATTTAGATTTCCCTTGTCGAGTATTTCGCCACTCTGTTATGCTTTATTTTTCCAACTTAAAAAGCTCAGAGGATAAATAATTTCGAATTTTATTTCCTGACTTATTAGACTTTTGATTCATATTTTAATAACTCATTAACTGCCACCATTTTGAGTAGGTAGTTTTATTACATCATTATGCAAAAAAATAAAGATATTAACGTTTATAAATTATTGCAAAAATAAGGGTTTTTTAAAATTATCTGTCAATTGTTTAGGTCTTTTAATTTGGAGATTCATTTTATGATTTACAACTTTTATTTGAACCATTTTTCTTTAAAATATATAAGATACATTTTATATGCAAAAAATACTTTTTTCACTTTTTCAAAAATCAGCTGTACGTCTTCACTAGTTTTTCATCAGCTACCCCTCGTATACCTTTTAGACTCTTCAAATAGCTGTAGTAAGATTTTTTCTGCTGTTTTTCCTTGACTGGTATAAATTATTTAAGAGCACTTAAATCATATTCGATATGGTCTACCTCAATACCTCCAATATCTTTGTACATCAAACACAATATGGGCTGTTTCATATTATAAGAATTTTGAACGTGATAATTTTGACGCACTTGTTCTTTTCACACAATAAGAATTGAGTCGCACGAAGATATTTTGCTGTGTTGTTTGGTATATTATTTTTATTTATACTTTGTGGCTGAGGTAGGTACATGATTGATGTCTGATATGTATCATGACGATATATCATTACAAATGAGTATTTTTTGTCCATACTTTTGTCCTAATGTACTGTAATGCGTATTTAATTCATTTGAAATTTCTATTTTGTCAGTTATTATTTCTTATGTTTTTACTTAAAAGTCTTAATTTGTTTTTATAATCGTTGTTCTGCTAAGTTATTTGTGGGATCTTGTATTAGCTCATCTAATTAGCTCATACAATATATGTAACAAACTATTCTAAATGGGAAATAAGCCACAATTTAACTAAAAAATTATTTTATTAACGTTTCGACATCCGATTTGGGCGTCTAAATGTTAATAAAATAATTTTTTAGTTAAATTGTGGCTTATTTCCCATTTAGAATAGTTTATTACAAAAATGCCACAAGGAAATAGCTTCAGAACAACATTACAATCTATGTTTTTCATGTACATAATTTAAAAGACCTCCGTCATCCACTCGTTGTTAAATGTTGTTCCCCTCGTTTTAAATGTTGTTTTTAGATAATTTCACACAAGACGTGACGGCCGCCCTACTCCAGTCTTCACCGAGTCGTTTACCCTATAAAACTGAATTTAATTTCGTAGAATAAAAGGTATAGTTATATTATATGAAGCGAAATCAAATTATAGCGTTGTGGTTACTTTATCTTCGAAGAAAGAGAAATAAGAGGAACCGAATTCATTGGGTCCATCCTATGAACGCAAAAAGATACGATTTATATATTTTTATATTCACACATATTGATGGAGCACCCTCTATACTAAACGTTAATTGCAACTATGTAAAATAAAGTTTATATGTGTTTTTTTTTCTTTATCACCTAATTCGTCAAATTCACTGTTAAGTGCACGGCATACACCATTCCAAGCATTTCTCGTCAAGTTTCTATCTTTACATATTTCTATTGTTTTGTCCCAAAGAACCGGTCTCGCTTCAATTAATTTTATTAATATTTCACTATCAATCTGAGACATCATAATATAAAATATATGCACCTACTTCAAACAGTCACAAAGTGTAAATGAAAATAATGTACCAAACAGCCAAAGAAACTACCTTCGTTCGACTGAACGACAGTATCATACGAAAGGATGCATTAAGTCCCCTATGCTACTGGCTGCTGTCTGTTGTAGCAAGGGACGACATAAACACGGCGACTTCACCAAACGTTCCAACCACCGTCTAGTGAGAAAGGCTCCATATGATTACATGAGCCACCATTGGAATATTTTCGTGCGTTCTAACCATCGCATGTTTAAATTCTTATAATGTGAAACAGCGCTATGATTTCGTCGCGCAGGTTTTGAAAGTGCTATTTTACCTACATTGGTTATATAAATCTGTTTAAATAGGTGCAAATTTATAAAGGTTACTAGCCCATTTCATGTACATATCGATACTGTTGCTTTTAATGCTACTGACAAGTCAGAAACAAAAGTATTGACGTTTTTTACTATTAGAATTTTTTTTATTTGCTTTGACCTTGACAATTAGCCAGCCTGTTTGAATTTTGTACATATTGTTAGTAATCAGTGTCGATTAGGTAGTTGAATAGAAAACAAAGCGCGCAATGAAGTTGAAGCGATGAAAATAACGCGAGCGTTGCAGAGTTAAGAAGAGAAGCGAAAGAAGAAAAATGTACAGAACCGTTAGCTTTGTATTGTTTTTGCATTGTGTTTTTTGAAATAAAGTTTTTAATCGTTGAAGTTTCATTAAATATGATCAAATCATCAAATATACTTTACTTTTACCATTGTATAACTAGACAATGTCCTTTATTAAACAATGGCTATAGTATGGCTAGTGTGACCAACTAGTCCAAAAAATCCGGGACATGGCCCGAATTACGAAGTCGTGTCCCGGCGTCCCGGGCAAGGCTTCCGGGCAATCCGAATTTTCAACGTTTTGGTAAAATTCTATTTAGAATAAGTGATTCTTCTAAGGGTGCGTTCACTACGGAGACCAAAGGATGGTATCCTAGCCTAAAGCATGGTATCGTACTCTTCATAGTCGTGAATTCTCGCATTTAAAATAATGTAATTATTTTACATAGCGATCGATAATATAGTTTCGATCTCCATGTAAAATAAATACATTATTATAAATGCGAGAATTCACGAATATGAAGAGTACGATACCATGCTCTAGGCTAGGATACTATCCTTTGGTCTCCGTAGTGAACGCACTATAAGAATTCATATCAAATTTAATTAGTGGGATGAAAAAAGTTGACAATATCTAGAGTGTTATACTAATACCGCATCCAAATCGCATGGATTTTATATCGTGGTATTATAGTTCTACGAAAACTCAAATGGTGGACTTTTTTCGTTTCTATATTTTATTTATAGTCTTTCTAAGCTTTTCTAAGTCCCGGATTTCAGGTGTTTCTTTTCAGCCTTGTCCCGGATTCGACTGAACTGGAGTTGGACACACTAAGTATGGCAAAAAGTTGATTCAGTTGTTATAAATACTTTCAACTGCTCTCAAATTATTTTACTATTTTTTAGTTACCAATACTACAAGTTTTTTTGTAATTCAGTTTAAAAGGATTTTGTAAGAATATCTACAATTTTTTAATATTATGCAACGTTCATAATTTTCTTGAAAACAAAGTTTATTTTATTTGGAGCAGTATTTTATTCTACAGCAGTGTGAAGAATCATTCCGTAGTTGATGTAAAAAACAAATACAGTGATATAAGACAAATTCATGTTGAAAACAAAGGAGAATAGGCAACGGTATGACATACTGCATGTCAGAGTCTACGTCTTGAAATATCCCCGTCGGTAGTTAAGGGTGGAAAGCAATATTTTGAAGAAACATGAGTGACTTATTGTTATTAGTGTTTACAACTCCCTGTTCATAAATAAACCTATACCTTTTATAAGTAACTGATTTTTTTATTTAGCTCCATACACACGAGTGTTCCAACAAAAATTTGACCCCACCCTCAGTAACTCGGAAACCAAGAGTTTCTTCAGAATTTAAAAAAACATGTCAATTTTTTATTGAAAGGGGGACGAATTTTCATGCAAAATTCGTCCCCCTTTCCCTGCCCTGCATCAACCCCCAGTTTTTTGAAGTTATACTTCTTTAGGCGCGATTTAGAGTAAAATTTCATAATACTGCGCGCATGCGCACACAGACAGTATGGCATTTAGTTGCTATCTTTCAAGTTATGTATAAATATATCAGTGCAAGAAAGGTGTGAAAAGAATATATTAGTGTTTTTAGTAAATATATTTATCATAATTTTTGTGTCTTTGGATTTGTCTTCCTCAGGAGTAAGATGAGTATTATTAAAACATTTTATTGTATATTTATTATACTTCACCTTGCCTGTTTGATACCGGGAATTGTCATTAGGTACGTCCGAACCGATACAGACACAGTTCTCGTAGCGTATTTGGTATAGCATTCGGCCAGAGATCGAGAGGTCTTAAGTTCGAATCCGGAGCAATCCTATACTTTTTTATTTTTTTGAAAGCGGTAAGCACAAAATTAGTTTGGTGTTAAAAAAAATTAAAACAAACTGTTTAAAGTATATTTATTTTTAAGAAATCATATAATAGAAGTATAACTTCTTACGTGCGTACAAGTACATACACATTCTTTTTTTTTTTTTAATAACAAGTGTGGTCAAAGGGGTATAGGAAGAAAGAAGAAATCTTGGCTCCGAAACATCAGAGATTGGACCCACACAACAGGGAATGACTTAATCCATCAATCCCAGAACAGAGAGAAATTTGCCATATTGATCGCCAACCTCAATAGAGAAGGCCCTTAGGAGGAGGAAGTGTGATCGAGTGGCAGATCATTTGAAAAATATATATTTTTTTTAAGTTATACTTCTTTACGATCGAGAGTAAAATTTTACAATTCCGGGCGCATGCGCACACAGACAGTATGTATTTCGTTGCTAATCTTGCAAGATATGTATGTATCAGCGCTGTCAGCGCAAATAAGTCATATTGTATCATATAAAAGGATATATGTATTAGTGTTCTTAATAAATGTATTATTATAATTTTTGTGTCTTTGGATTTGTCTTCCTCGGGAATAAGATATTTTATAATAATAGTAAGTATATTTAAAGTATTTTTGTACATTTCCCTTGGTCTATTAAATTTGTCAGTATGTATGAGAAATCTTGTAACCTGTCAAAGCAAAAGGTATATAGCTCAGTGGTAGAGCGTGTGACCGAGATCAAGAGGTCCCGGGTTCAAATCCCGGACGATTCATATTCTTTTTTTATATATATTTTTGGTATCGTTTTAATAAAAAAATTTTAAAAGTAGGTAAGGAAAATTAGTTTAATATTTAAATAAAATACAAATAACCTGTTAAGTATATTAATTTCGTTGAAATCATAATAATAGAAGTATAACTTCTTACGTGCGTACAAAGTACACACACATTCTTTATTTCTCTACAGAACCCTCTAATTTTTTTTAATTTGCGGAATAACTTAAAGATAATTTTGGATTGAACTAATTTACAATAGATTTGTTAAGTCCAAAATTATCTTCAAACTTATTACGTAAATTAAAAAAATAGAGCGTCGTTTAGAGAAAAAAAATAACCTTTCAAATGATGTGCCACTCGACCACACTTGCTACTTAAAAAAAAGTGGGGGTCGATGCGGGGCACTAGGGGGTTACATTTGAGGGTATGAATTTTGCATGAAAATTCGTCCCCCTCCCATTAAAAATGGACGTGTTTTTTTTTTAATTTTGAAGAAGCTGTTTGTTTCAGTAGCGGCTTGTCCTATGAGGCAGTGCCTCACCAGTATATAAATCGACTATTTACGTTATTTCGTTGTTTCATAATCAGTTTTTAAATATAATTTAGCTTTTTGAAATTTCCTAAATAACTTTATTTTTATGAAAAAATTAAAGTCGGTACGGCCCTGACTCTTTATCTTTGTATCCGTCTTCCACGTACCAGTATTATATGCATCATGCATTTCATTCCAACTTTCTCAAATCATTACAGTTGAAGCTAGCCTCACACCATCCTCTTGTCTAGCATACTACTGTTTCTTAAAATGGGGCAACGACTACAGTAAAACCGGCAAAATTCGAAAAATATGCCACCGATTCTGGGAACAAAATTCATCTATCCTTGAGGTCGGCCTCAAACACGTGTTTGTTACTTAAGGTTCCGCAGAACGGAATAGGAATAGCCGAACTGAACCGACTACAAGCACAAGTCGATTGGAGATCATACATAGCTTTCTATGAATATGCGGTATATACGAATGGATTATTATATTTTAGAGGTTTATGGATATGTATTTAAAGCATTGTTCATTTTAAATCATTGTTCATTATCACGTAATATATTGTTCTGAAGCTATTTCTTTGTGGCATTTATGTAATTTATTATTCTAAATGGGAAATAAGCCACAATTTAACTTAAAAAAATAATTTTATTAACGTTTCCACTTCCACATCGGACGTTTACATACAAAAGTAGTTTTTAAGTGTTTCAAAAATAAATTTTGTGTTTCTGTTTTTTTTTTGTAAAATATATAACTAATAAATTATTTTTCTTTATTTATTTGTTATATTTACATACAAAAGTAGATTTTAAGTGTTTCAAAAATGTTATATGTTGTGGTTGTGTTCTTTTTTGTAAAATTTTTTTGAACATAGTTATTCAAATGAGAGTGAGCAAAAGATTCAAGCGAATAATATTGCAACATGATTCCCAAAGCCTTAGCTCATTCCCCATATCTTCCACGATTTTTGAAAAAACTCACACTCTTTTGTTATGTAAAATTTGAAGTTTTCGATATGGAATTGGAATTTAAAATAACTCTATGCACTGAGGCTGAAAGCATTTGAGTCGGTCGCATTTACGGGAAAACTTTTAGAGAACTAATCGGCAGCAAATATTTCTTGAGGATTTTTTGTCCGGAATTTTTTGTGGGGATTTTTTTTTCCGGGGATTATTTGTCTGGGGATTTCTTGTCCAGGAAGAATTTGTGGGGATTATTTGCCCTAGCTTCGTCCTAGCGTTATGACGTAACAAAATCGACCCGGCCATTAAAGAGAAGCTAACCATAATAATAAAATTCCTCAGGTGTAGTGTGCCTCACCACCTTCTACTATCACGAGCCGCCCCTGGTTGGTTTCTGGGGGGTCAAATTTTCGTTGGAACGGACTGTATATTTTCGCTTAACAAAATCCAAATCTCCAAAATTTTGAAAGGCGACTGAATACTTAAATAAGTTTTAATTAAAAAGTATTTTAAGGTGTAATTACCCAGCTCGACCAAGAACAATATTTTATTGTAATATTATTTGTAGTTATGGTAGTGTTAATATTTATTAGATTTTTTTGGTAAGATCAAACCGATTAGGATATGATTTGCAAGTACGAGTATAACAATAGTTGAAGAAACTGGTTATTGTTTTTATCGATGATATTTATAGATAACTTTTTGTTATTGTATGAAATGATATTGATGGTTAGTGTGAACTCTCCAATAAATACTAAAAACAGTAAATATTATGACATAGCAACATATCTTCTTCTCATGAGCATTTTTCAGTGCGTCACAAATGATAGAAAAGAAGGTAGGTAAGTCCGTGATAATATACATTTTAGTGACATGACATTTTAGTTAAATCTGACAGTTGTCACATTTTATTTGCAATTTGGCATAAAATCAAATCAATTTTGTTTATTGCATTTATAAAATAGTATTTTCTTTGATTTGTATAGTCTTATAAATTGTACAGATTATATTCGTAACTATATTATATCATTCGTAAATAATTTTTTTTGATTATAGCGCCATCTATTGACAACTAGAATAAATGTTATAAATGTCATTGACGAAATGTAATCCCCGACGTGCGTTTTTTTCTGTCACATGCAATTTAATGCGTTAGAAAGAAATCGAAAAACTGTGACGTACTGAAAGATCCTCATGAGAAAAAGCATATTTGTTTTATTAGACTTCTTCTTCTTTTGGTGCCTATCCGTTTCAAATATTGGCGATCATTCTGGCTATAATTATTTTATTAACTGATGCTTTAAAGAGCTTACCTTCAGTAATCTATATTTAGTGCCGTTTCTCATTATGTGTCCGAGATATTCTAACTTTCTCCTTTTAATGGTATACATCACCTCTCTTTCTTTTCCAATTCTTCGTATTACCGTTGACTGATAAATATACTGGATTTATCAATCAACGGTATTACTGTCTCGTTGGTTATCTTGTCCGTCCATGATATCCTTAGGATTCGCCTGTATAGCCACATTTTGAAGGCTTTAAGTTTTTCATCCATCGCTTCAGTGAGTGTCCAGAATTTAACTCGGTAGTATAATATTGAGAAGATATAACATCGTAGGAGCCCTACTTTTATCTCCAGATTAAGGTTGTGGGTTTTAAAAAGTTTGGCCATGTTATTTAATGCACTCCTAGCCTTCTCTATTCTACATTTAGTCCAGGAACCGAAGCATTTCACCTCGCAATTTTTACAGAATGGATCGATTTGCTTGAAAATTTGAGAATAAGTAGTGGGTAGTCCAAGGTTCAAAATCTATATGATTTCGAAAGGCGCTTTTACCATGGAGGTGGTTGCCACCCCATTCTAAGCAAAAAATGTTCTATACATTTTTTTGATAAAATTAATACTTTTCGATTTATTCGCTATCGAAAGTGTTAGTTTTATATAGAAAAAATCAATGTTTTTCGATATATACTCATTTACCATTCACTCAATTTTTGCCGTAGAAAAAATGTTTTCAAACCAAGTTCTTGGGAATTAAATAACCTACAATTTCATATCAAAACATTTTTTCGTATATCTGATGCTAATCTTCTTATTTTGAAGAAAATGGCATTTTTTACCAAACTACAAAAAGTCGTTATTCGCTTTTAACTCTAGTTTTTTAAAAACTAATCATTCTAAGCCAGTCAAACTTTTAAAATCTATTAATAATACATAAATAAAGAAGAATTAATAAGGCCAATGACTAAAAGCAAAGCTAACTTACATTATTATGCTTCCAATTGGATTTCTTTTTTTTTTTTGAAAAAAATATATTGATTTTTTAACCGTAACCTTTTTAATTTTTATCTTAGAAAGTTTGTTAAAAAACAATTTTGTAGGTTTTTACAAAATCTATAAGACTGTTAATACCAAATCCTTTTAAAATCCTCAGTCGCAAATAGTGGTGACTTTGAAAGGGTTGGAAAAGGTGATTTTTGCATGTTATTACAAGTTTTAATTGTCAATAGCTCACTCAATTTTTAGCGTAGAGAAAATTTTTGCAAACCAAGTTCTTGGGAATTAAATAAGCTGCAATTTTATATTTAAATATTTTTTTTGTATCTCTGATGATAATCTATCTATTCTGAAGAAAAGGGAATTTTTTACCAAACTTCAAAAATTCGATATTTGCTTTTGACTCCATTTATTTAAAAACTAATCATTCTAAACCAGTTAAACTTCTAGAACCTATTAATAATACATAAGTAAAGAAGACGAAATAAGGTCAATGACTAATTTTAATTAGGGTGGTGATTAGGGGTTTGCTTTCGATAACTTTTTCGCTGAAAAATATAGGGTCTGACATTATTTTCATTATAAGCCACCTAATTTTTGAGCTAAAGACTTTTTTTTATTTCTGAAGATAGATATTTTTAAATACTTCAAATTAGTTTAAACAAGCGATTCCCGAAAAATGCATAGTTTTCCCGTCTTTTGACTTTGAAACTACAATATTTAGCATTTGCCGAAGAAGACCTAACATATAATAAAGTATAGCTCGATTACTATTGGTCTTAAAGAAAATTAAAAAAAAAACGGTTTTGTTGATTTTTTTAAAAGGTACATTTTTGTTAAGCAAAGTTATTTTGAGAAAACAAAAACTTTTTGAGTTATTTGCAGAAAACTGATTAAAAACATTAATTTTTTAACCCTTAAATGCCCAATCGGGGTCACTATGGGACCCCAGACATACATTTTTGGCTATAATATCTTTATTTGAAACATTTGGCAACCGCGCAATCAGGTATTTGTGTGGACGTGTCTCCTACGTTTTCTGTTAGTATACCACGAACATTCGTGAGGTGCAGTGGTCTGTAAGAGAGATTTAGATAAGTGGGGTCTCGCTGTGACCCCGATTGGGCATTTAGAGGCACCAGAATATTTTTATTATTTTTAACATTTTTCGTCAGTTTACATTGAAAAATGGACCGTAAGAGAATGAAAATGACAATAAGCGACCAAGAACATGAAAAAATTATCCGAAATATAGAAGAAGGGATATCAGACTCCGATTTCGACTATGAGATTACCGACGAATCAGATAGCGAAGAGCAAGATGTTTTTGAGGAAAATGTTTCGGAAACTGAGGACAATTTAGAAGTCAACAGTGACGAGGAATCAGATGCAGAACCTACCGAAGTGGACGATAATATTAGTGAGGTTAGTGGTCCAACATATACATCCAAATCTGGAATGCAGTGGAATAGCCTACCTTTCGTGAGATCCAAGAGGCAACAAAAAAATATTATAAATGTACATCCAGGCTTAACAAACTATAGTAAAAATTCCAACACGTTTTTAGACTATTTCAATTTATTTTTGACCGAAGAGATGAAGAATGTCATATGCCTTCATACTAATGAAGAAGCTGTTAGGCGTTATCAAGAGTGGAACGAAAAACATCCGAATAACAAAAAAGAGTGGACGGTACTTACCAACAATGAACTGGATAGCTTTTTAGGAGCACTTATCAAAGCTGGTGCTTTAAGGTGTGGGAAAGAATCGACACGAGAGATATGGTCTACAGACACCTCAATACGCCGGTCATTTTTTACAGCCGCATTAGCTAGGAACCGATTTGAAGAATTATCGAGTTTCTTGAGGTTTGATGACAAAGTGACCAGGGTGGAGCGGAAGGAACAGGATAAGTTAGCGGCGATACGAGTAATTTGGGACATGTTCGTCTCTAACTGTGACAAAGCCTTTGAACCATACGAACATATAACCGTTGACGAACAGTTAGTGAGTTTTAGAGGAAAGTGTCCTTTTAGACAATATATAAAATCAAAACCTTGCCGCTATGGGATAAAAATTTGGGCTGCCGCGGATGTTAAAACATCTTATTTATCAAAACTTCAGGTGTACCTTGGAAAACTACCAGGTGGTACAATAGAGAAAAATCAGGGATTTCGTGTTGTGAAAGATCTGGTGGAACCATATCATGGCAGTTGGAGAGGAATTACAACTGACAACTTTTTTACCAGTGTTCCTCTTGCTCAATATCTTTTATCTAAAAACCTTACTTTACTTCGGACCGTCCGCAAAAATAAACCTGATACACCACCACAACTAAGTTTGACAAAAAGACCTGCGGAGTCGTCAATATTTGCTTTTACTAAAGAATTAGCTATGGTTTCGTACATACCTAAAATACACAGGATGGTACATCTTCTTTCAAGTCAACACGATAGTGATATAATTTGTCAAGACTCTCAAAACAAACCCTTGATGATTTTAGACTATAATAATACCAAGGGTGGTGTTGATAATGCCGACAAACTGATTAGGGAATATTCCTGTAAAAGAAGAACTGCTCGTTGGCCATTCAGGCTCTTTATGAATATTATAGACATATGTGCACTAAATGCCTATATTTTATACATTGAAAAAAATCCTGATTGGAAGAAAAATAATTTTTCACGAAGACGTATTTTCCTGTTACAATTAGGGGCTGAGCTTGCTCGAAACAACATGGAAAAAAGAGCGAAATATATAAAACATAAAGCCTATGTAAAATCTGCTCTAAAAGATTGTGGCATACCAATGGTAAACCCAACTACCGAAGTTGCAACTCAATCCGTCCATTCAGCTAAGAAACGTGCTCGTTGTTACCAGTGTCCGCGAAACTGTGACAGAAAAGTGAATACCGTTTGCTCTTTTTGCAAAAAATTTATATGCCAGGTGCACAGAAAAGAAGAAAAAACTATTGTATGTAAAAATTGCAACTAAAAGTTATATGCTTATATTATTATTTAATTTTAATTTTGTTCGAATTGAAAATAATTTGTTTCTAGAAAAGCCGTTAATTTTGTATGAAAAATAAATAAAAATTATTCAAATATGCTTCAAATTATTTTTAACCGTGTTTTCCTTTTAGTCAGTGCTAAATGACGTTACTAAATTGAAAATTTTAGTGGGGTCCCTAGGAGACCCCACATGGGCATTTATGGTTATTTTCATATCACGGGCATTTAAGGGTTAAATATAAAACTAACACTTTCGATAGCGAATAAATAGAAAACTATTAATTTTATCAAAAAATGTATAGAACATTTTTTGCTTAGAATCAATGTTTTTACCAACTTTTGCGGTCAAAATATAATAAAAAATTTTCACCCCCGACATGGGGTGGTAACCACCCCCATGGTAAAAGCGCCTTTTGGCATCATAGATTTTGATCCTTGGACTATCCACTACTTATTCTCAAATTTTCAAGCAAATCGATCCATTCTGTAAAAATTGCGAGGTTTTTTCCTATTTTAAGCTTCATTACTTGGACTAATTTGATTTCTTGTGTGATCCCATTGTTCATTTACTATTTGTTCCAAGATAGGTATACTGTTTTACTCGGTCCACTGGTGTATTCTTGATAAGCAGTTGGGCGTCTCTAATTTTATTTTTGCCATAAAATGACCATAAATTTAGTTTTTGATATATTTACTTGTAGTCCAAATCTTTCACTTACTTCATTTACTTTGTTTATTAGTTGCTGTAAACTGTTCAAACTGTCTGCAAAAATAACGGTGTCGTCTGCATAGCGGATGTTGCTTAGGCGTTCTCCATTTAGGAGTAGATATTCCATGTTCACGGTTTTCCAAGGCTTCACTAAATATTTCCTCTGAATATAGGTTAAATAATATTGATGAAAGTGTACATCCTTGTCTATCACCTCGTAGAATCTGGATCGCTTCCGTTGGTTCATCTCCAAGGTTTGTTCTTATTGTGGCTGATTGGTTCCAGTATAAATTTGTTATTATACGCCGGTCTTTATCATCCATTCGGGCTTTTGTTAGAACATCCATCATTTTTCAGTGTTGAACTGTATCAACTGAACTGTATTTATTAGACCATCATACTGACGTGCTGGCTCTAACATGTATCATTTTTACATCAAGTTTCGTAAGTTTTTAATAATTCGGCTGATTTCTTTAGAGCAGCGGTATCGAAAGTGCGAATTGTCATGATGGTTGCCAACCCTCTTAGAGAAGATGACACATGAAAAAAGAGAATAGTTTTGAAATATTTCTAGTATTTACGGATTTTTGAGGAGTTTAATATTGTGGCGGATTGTTTCGGTGCTTCTCTTCTTCCTAGCATTTACAATTCTAGCTCGAATCTTTGGGCAAACTAAAAGTGGCAATGAAACAGTGGCGGGGGCAAGTCAGTCTGAATAACAGATACTATTGTCTTTTTAGTTTTGGTACAATAATAACACTATCAGTAAAGGTCGCGGCAGATTATCATGCACGCATCGTTTCCAGTACGTAGCGTTTAGTTTCCGAAAAATATTGATTTTAATGGTTTTAAATATGAACAATTCACACTCTCCGGAACGTATCGTATCAGACACCTCTTTGTAAAATCAGGTTTTTCGGAGACTACGCTACGTGTCGGAAACGATTCGTGCATGATAATCTGCCGCGACCTTAACTAACATCTGCCTACTTTATAAATAGGCTCAATGCCTGTTTTACTTCATTTTTTAGCCTCAATTGACATTGTCTGACCATCTTTTCCTCGGTCGTCCCAATGATCTTCTTCCATTTGGCGATTTGTCTCTTGCTATTCGTACTATTCTATTTTCTGTCATTCTTTCTATGTGTTGACTCCATTCTATCTTTCTTCTTTTGGTCCACATGTTTATTTCTTCTATTCCACATCTCGCTCGTATTTTCTCACTTCTTACTATGTCTCTTAGAGTTTGGTTTGTTATTTTTCGTAAGACTCATTTCTGCTATTTTCAGCAGTCTTTGTGTTTTCGCCGTATCTGCTCTTGTTTCCGCTGTGTACGTCATTATGGGTCTTATTGTTGAAATTAAAAAAAAATCAATGGGAAAATCCCAGTAACTGGCTGTATACCATAATTAAAAAATCATACAGAAGTAAAAAGTTCGTTTTTACAATGGTATAAAAAAGTTTAATAAAAACCATTAAAAGTCATCCAAAAGGATTCGCAAAACGTTTTCGATCTAGATCAGATCATTTTCAGTGCCTAGAACGAAGTATTTCCACGTTAGAATGAATGCAAAAGGTTAAAATTGTGACTAGTTGAAGAAAAAATGTGGTAATATTTACGTTCTGCTTAGTACATGAAACTAGCAACCTTTTACATGATACTTATATGATTTTTATAGCTCCAAGTCGATGTTAAAAGATTGAATGTGTTAGGAGTGCTCAAAGGGCAACATGGTTCCCTGCTCGATAAGAACTTGTGGTTCTTGCCAGTTCAATGGACACAGACCAACAAAACTGAAGGAGATGACAATCTAATTATCAGACAGAAGCGACATGACAAGACAGGTAGTCAATTTTTGGTTATGAATTTAAAAATAGCGTTGTTTAGAATTTAGGTTATTAGTTTAGCTGAATGTATATTAATAACTGTAATAAAGTGAAATTTAAATTATAATAAATTAGATTTTATTGAAAAAGTATAAAAGGCAACTCTCTGCTACAGAAAGAACTGTTGTTAATGTTAAGTTGATAAAAATATTACTCATAGTAGAGTCAATGACGTCATTGATGACAGTTTTGAAAAGACGAAACTTTAATTTAGTTTGAAATAGAAAGGAAAGAAAAATAATTAAATGTAAACAATTTATAGACATACAAAGATAAGATACATAGTAATGTTGTAAAAATAAAAAGAGTAATGTTGGTTGCCTATTATTGTGGTTGTCATGGTTATTAACAAATTGAAAAAATATTTTAATTTAATTTATTGTCTGAATAAGTGAACTAATAATTTGAAATCTATAATTTGTCAATAACCATTACAACCACAATAATAGGCAACCAACATTACTCTTTTTATTTTTAAAACCTTACTATGTATCCTATCTTTGTATGTCTATAAGTTGTTCACATTTAATTATTTTTCTTTCTCTTTCTATTTCAAACTAAATTAAATTTTCATCTTCTTTTCAAAACTGTCATCAATGACGTCATTGACACTACTATGAGTAATATTTTTATCAACTTAACATTAACAACAGTTCTTTCTGTAGCAGAGAGTTGCCTTTTATACTTTTTCAATAAAATCTAATTTATTATGATTTAAATTTCACTTTATGTACATATTACACCGTTCTTAGGCGTCAACGCCCTTCGGTAGGGATCTGTGGGGGAGTATCACCGAGCCGCAAGCCCTTATCCCTTGCCATACTGCTCCCTCATAGGTCGATCAGATACCCGCATATTCCAGTCTAAACGCCAGATTCATATTTAGAATTTTATACTGGTGCGTTAGCCTTTTTGTTTTTCCGATGGCCTGGGCTGGGTTTGAACTCACATACCTCAAGGCGAAGTGAAGTGTGGGTCAGCCGCTAGTCGCACTGAGCTATCCGATCGACAATTTCCCTTTATTACAGTTATTAATATACATTCAGCTTAACTAAAAATCTAAATTCTAAACAACACTATTTTTAAATTCATAACCAAAAATTGATTACCTGTCTTGTCATGTCGCTTCTGTCTGATAATTAGATTGTCATCTCCTTCACTTTTGTTGGTCTGTGTCCATTGAACTGGCAAGAACCACAAGTTCTTATCGAGCAGGGAACCATGTTGCCCTTTGAGCACTCCTAACACATTCAATCTTTTAACATCGACTTGTGAGTCGCTATAAATATCATATAAGTATCATGTAAAAATGTAAACCATATTTCTCGATGTTACCAATTTCATAAGGTTGCTAGTTTCATGTAGTAAGCAGAACGTAAGTATTACCACATTTTTTCTTCAACTAGTCACAATTTTAACCTTTTGCATTCATTCTAACGTGGAAATATGTACTTCGTTCTAGGCACTGAAGATGATCTGATCTAGATCGAAAACGTTTTCCGAATATTTGTGGATGACTTTTAATGGTTTTGAATAAACTTTTTTATACCATTGTACAAACGAAGTTTTTACTTATGTATGATTTCTTATTGTTGACTTATATATCCTGGTTTTCGTTTCCATTGTGAGGTATTTGTTTCTCCAGATTGTGTTGTTGAGACATCCTGCTGCTCTGTTCACTTGTTTTTGTACTTTTTCTTCCACTTTTCCGTAGCTTAACAGTTTTACTCCCAAGTATTCCGTTTCCATCACTTATTCTATTATTTAACATACTTGCTAACTTGGTAACTTAACTAACATCTAGTATATAATACCACTAAATGCATCTCGACCATCCGATTAAATTGAAAATACATCGTTTCGTTCACCTCAGGGGACGTCTCGTATACATCGTCTTTTGATTAGATCATTAGAGTAATAATACATTCCTGGATATTTTATCGTTACTTCCCACCTCTTTGGTATTAAAATTCTGTTCTATTAACGTGTCATATACATATATTCTAAAATATTTGTATTGCAAAAAGAAATATTCAAATGTAAAAGAGGTCTACGAATTAGATTTGTTATTTTATATTGTAAAACTGAATAAGCTTACTGTTTAGTAAAAATATTTTAACTGTAATTTTTGAATTTTGGGAAAAACTATGTTAATTAAAAATCCTCTCATAGTCTAAAAGAAATGAAAAGGACACGAAACTGTTTTAAACAAAAATACGACGTTTGCACTGACAAATATATTCCCAAAATTTAAATTTTAAACGATATTATATCCTTAGTAAACGAGTTCACTCTAATCTATTATTTAATTATTAAAAGTTAATAACAAAATAAAACAAATGATGCCAATACAAAAACAATGTGTAAACTTTGGAAACTAGGGTCAAATAGTCTAAAAAACATATTTTGTAATAATCTTTTTGCTTGAAAGTGGTAAATTGGCATTTAAAAAAATATGTTTGGGAAGGAAACCGTAAAGAGATATAGATATAGTTTTAATAACCTATGCAGGAGAAATAGAAAATGGTTAAAAATTGATAGCTTGTAGCAATTCGAAGTTTTATTTCCGGAGAAATAAGACCTGTAATGAGACCTATAATGAGACGAAAAAATCGACTTTTTTAGAGGGTTTTGTTGAGAATACCTTGAGTTTTTTTATTAAATACATATTTTTCGAGGTATTCTCAAAAAACCCTCTAAAAAAGTCGATTTTTTCGTCGAAAAACTGTTATTTTCAAGCGCGAATAACTCGAAAAATATTAGTTTTACGAAGAAAATGTAAAAAACATTTTTTTCGTAGAATCACTTTTTCCATCGAATTACGTGGTTAAAATGTAATAAAAAATTCTCACCCCCCGAGATGGGGTGACAACCACCCCCAAGGTTTTAGCGTATGATAGCGGCATGATATGGAAAATGAATGATCCTTGAACTATTCCCTACCTTCTGTGAAAATTTCAAGTAAATCCATGCTGGACGAAAAAATTGCGAGCCAAAATGCTTCATTTCCTCAATCGACTATTGGGGCCGACCGACCGGCTCTGTCCCGTCATACAGCTGACCGACTATAATAACTTTTATTTATATTTAATTTAGAATGTGTGTATTGATTATCAGATTTAGTAAATGGATTTAATTACCTTCGTAGGAAAGCAACTTTGATACCCACTCAGTAACCCCTGTTCTACGTTTCGCTTGACCGACCGCAGCATAATGTTTCTCTACACACTCACAGTAATCAACTGTGAAAAATCTAGCTTTAGTAAATTTAAAGAGATTTTTCAGCGCTGCCTCTTGGTCTCTAGCTTGTAGTTGTACAGAAAATGTTTATAGTTTTGATCGTAACATATGATTATAGTCGTTTGGTTAATAACTTTGGTGTTCAACTACAAAAACGCCTTTTTGTAAAGGAATTTAAGCAAAATTTATTGTTTATCTTTTTTTTGTGACTATTCGTTTCGAAATTTGGCGATCATTCTGGCTATCATTATTTTATTAACTGATGCTTTTAATAGATTGGTTGTGGTTGTGGAGAACCATTTCCTCAGGTTCTTTAACCATGATATTCTTCTTCTCACAATTCCTTCCTTTCCAAATACTCTGCCTTGAAGGATTATCCTCAGTAATCTGTATTTAGTGCCGTTTCTCATTATGTGTCCGAGATATTCTAACTTTCTCCTTTTAATGGTATACATCACCTCTCATTCTTTGCCCACTCTTCGTAATACGGTCTCGTTGGTTATCTTGTCCGCCCATGATATCCTCAGGATTCGCCTGTATAGCCTCGAAGGCTTCAAGTTTTTTCTCCATCGCTTCAGTGAGTGTCCAGGATTCAACTCCGTAGTATAATATTGAGAAGATATAACATCGCAGGAGCCTTAATTTTATTTCCAGTATAAGGTTGTGGCCTTTAAAAAGTTTGGCCATGTTGTTGAATGCGCTCCTAGCCTTCTCTATTTTACAGTTTAATTCTTGTGAATGGTCCCATTGTTCGTTTACTATTGTTCCAAGATAGGTATACGGTTTTACTCGTATACTGTTTATTACTACTTTATTATTCTTATTCATAATTTAAAATAAGTCAAGAAATTACATATTACGGGTGTCCCAACATTTTTGTCCCTCAACATTTTCTTCGCATGTTCCACTTATCTTTTTCCAATCAAAGATATAAATATAAATTATCATCATTATTCGAGCTTTACACCCACAAGTTTTCATTACATTTTGTTAATGTCCAGGTCTCAATCATATTATGTTAAAACTGGGCGTATTATCGTTTTGTAGAATTTAATCTTTGTAATTTTCGATAAAATTTAGGATTTAATAAGGAGATTTAACCCAAAATAGCACATTTTACCGCCCTACATACGCTTCCCTTACAGCGTTTTCCGTTCTCCTACACAGGATATAAAATCTTTACGGATTCTACCCCAAACGCTTAGAACCAGGTGTACAAACTATTTATTTAAAGGAGTACTGTTTTTTCATAAGCTATATAAAATCACCAACTGTGTTTTTAAGATGTCATGTAATAGCATCTAATTACCTATTTGTTGGGTGTGATTTAATGTAAAATATTAGCCCTTTAGTATTAGCGGCCAGGGGTAAACAATCACAAGCTTGGGAAGCGTTCATGCTGTTGTACGAAATAATACTCATGATAAATTCAAACAGGTTTTTACTATTACTAAGGATGTTCATAGTTTGCACTATATTAGTTCTTTCAACCGTTCTTTTTTTTATTTTCTACTTCTTTCTTTCCTGTGAATCTCGATCTTACAGGTTTTTGCTTTTAATTGCCTCGCTTCATCTCTAAATAATCTTTTAGGTCTTCTGACTCGTCATATGAGTCTGCTCCTTTGAAATGGCTGTATCAGTCTAGATTTCAAAACTCGACTCACAATATTTCACGTCAAACATTGAAATAATACTGATGGCTAGAGTGTTGGCTTAACCACGCTTAAAAGAATTTTGAAATCTTGGATAATGTTAGGAGCAGAGTAATCGGGCGATATGAATTAGCACCTTTTGAATCTGTAGAACACTCTAAGAAGGTTGGAAGTCAGATACTCTCAGATATCACAGACTATCACACTATCAGACAGCTTGGAACACTGTCAGATAGGTAAGAGCAAGGCACCACTGACAAAGAGACTGGACATAACGCCACAAAAAATAAGATGGCAGAAATTAAGGGACTTCGTCAAGTAAAACATGAATTGGTTTTTCTTCATTAGGCACTGTTCTGGTAAATGGACTCAACAAGGTTAAGTAACGATTTACGAATGTGTTGGACTTCTTGTGGACTTTTTATTTTCCTCATCGCTTTCCTCGAAATATATATATATTTTTAATAAAAGTCAGATATCGAGCACTGAGTTTTATTTTTAATCTTGCCCAAGTATACTTTCGCTCCTAGAACATCTTCAGGGGCATATCGTCAAAAAAAGGAAGGTATCTTCGAATGTCATTAATTGTCTGAGTGGTGGTAACTTAAATTAACATATTATTATATAAGATATATAAGAAGGACAAACAGATAAATTTGAGTGCCCGTAATTTGGTACTTATACATTTTGAAGATGGAGGTACAATCCAGGAGATGTACCTCCATCTTATAAAAGTACCAAATTACCGGCACTCATCTAAAGGAGGTGATGAATGCAAGAAAAAGAAAATGCTATTCAGACAGACTAGTGCCTATTATTATTTAATTGATACTAAGATAAGTTGTCTTACAATCTGCGTGACTAAACGTCTATTTTCTGTCTGTCTGTCTATTTTTAAAAGTATTTCTCTTTTTTGTCAAATGTTTGCTTCGATGTATATAGTAAATCAATCTAATGTTAATAGCTATCATAAATGCAAATGATGTCTTCATTTTGAATTAATTTATGAGGTTATGTGGGTTATGAGAAAACAGTGATTTTAAAATGAATTTTACTTAATAAGGAAAATGTTCACTTGTATATAAGAGATACAGACTTGCATACAATTGTTTAGCTCATATTAAATGCTGAAAATTTTGTGTGTAGGTATCACTCACACAAAATAGTAAAGCGAGAGCCCCTAAAGACAGCAATTCTGTATTAACTTGGTTAAATAATAGCGTCATTAATTTACTCACCGATTGTACAGTAATAGATAAAGTATTGTAAAAACACATACATATATCTTATCTCTGAGTTGTTACTATATTGAATATGTAACACGTTTAGGTGTTTTTGTTTTTTATGTCGTGAACTGAAGGTAAAGTACGAGTATAGTAATTTTTTTACGTCTATGTCAATTTCACTTTACACTTCACAAAGTACCACATTATTTCATTTTCGTACAGTTAATACATTCGCCATTTCGAGTTGTATTTTACTACTTAAGGGTTAACAACGTTTGGTTATTGTTATTGTAAAACATGAAGAAGGTCTGGTCGGATGAGATGTATTTAAATGTACCCTTTGTGGCTCATACAGGCTTCTTACAAAAGCCGTCTGTTGACTTATTCTGCTTGATTATGCTCCTAGTTTTTTTAGTCAGTTTGTTGCGGGATGTCGGAATATTCCCCAAAGTCTCTATTATCTTTAAATACATCTGTAACCTGGCTGCAGGACCTTGTCTGTTCATTATTGCTTCTACGTTTTTGAGCTTCTCTATTTCGAGGGTCTTAGTATTCTCTCGAGGTCTGTTTATACCATCTGGTTTTATCAGTTTCTCCTCTCTGGTTTTATGTGGATTGTCTTTAGTCCATTTCCCAACAGCTATTTTCACGTTTTTCGTATCACCTCTGAGCCCAGATATCCAAAACTTTCTGCAATAATTATGTTAGAGGCTCTTCCTTTCTGGGGGGATACCAAATGGGAGAAAAACAATTTAAAATGATCTGCCATGCAGACGACGCAATTCTAATCTCTCAAAGTGAAGATCATTTACAACGTATGCTGCACGAATTTAATATAACCCCTAGAAAATTTAACATGTTAATTTCCCCAAAAAAGACTAAATGCATGGTTATAACAGCGCAGATCTAATAAGGTGTAAATTAGAGCTGAAGGGTCAAATAATGGAACAAGTCATGGAGTTTAAATATCTAGGCATCACACGATCTAGCTACGGAAAGCTCGAAACAGAAGTGGAAGATCAGGTGAATAAAGCAAACCGAGCCGCAGCGCAGGTTGCTTGAATGAAACAATATGGAAAAACAAAAACATCGGAAAAGGAGTGAAAGGCAGAATTTACAAAACAGTCATCAGGTAAATAATGACATACTCGGCAGAAACACGACCTGATACAAAAAGGACAAAAAAATGCTAGAAACAGCAGAGATGAAAACACTGCGAAAAATCGATGGCAAGACACTGTGGGATAGAGCTAGAAGTGCAGATATACGACGGAGATGCAAGGTGGACAACATTAATAACTGGGTGAAAAACAGAAGAGTAGAATGGAACGACCACATAAGCCGAATGACAACAAATAGAGTAGTAAGGGCGGCGAGAAACGGTTCCCCAATAGGAAGACGATCAGTGGGAAGACCACAAAAAAGGTGGAATGACAACCTACTGGAGGCACACTGAAAAACAGACAGAGTCATGTCTACATAAAAAGAAGAAGAAGAAGACTCTTCCTCTCGGACACAAACACTGTTTAAGAAGTCTGGTGGTTTTATACACGAAGTTTATTATAGCTGGAAGTTTAATAAAGCATCAATCTTCAGTGATTTGGTGCCCGCTGTCATTAATCCTCTTCTTCTTCTTTTTGTATAGACATGACTCTGTCTGTTTTTTCAATGTATTTCTAGTAAGTTGTCGTTCCATCGTTTTCGTGTTCTTCCCACTGATCGTCTTCCTATTGGGGAACCGTCTCTCGCTGTCCTTACTACTCTATTTGTTGTCATTCGGCTTATGTGTTCATTCCATTCTATTCTTCTGTTTCTTATCCAGTTATTAATGTTATCCACCTTGCATCTCCTTCGTATATCTGCACTTCTAGCTCTATCCCACAGCGTCTTACCATCGATTTTTCGAGGGGGTTTCATCTCCGCTGCTTCGAGCAATCTTTTTGTCTTCTCTGCGTCGGGTCATGTTTCTGCCACGTATGTAATTATTGGTCTGATGACTGTTTTGTAAATTCTGCCTTTCATTTCTTTTCCGATATTTTTATTACTCCATATTGTGTCATTCAGGCAACCTGCGGCTTTGGTTGCTCTATTCACTTGACCTTCCAATTCTGTTTCGAGCCTTCCGTACCTAGATAGTGTGATGCCTAGATATTTAAACTTCATCACTTGTTCTATTATCTGACCTTCCAGCTCCAATTTACATCTTATTGGATTTGCTGTTATAACCATGCATTTTGTATTTTTTGGGGTAATTAACATGTTCAATTTTCTGGCGGTTATGCTAAATTGGCATACGTTGCAACTCATCTTCACTTTGAGAGATTAGTATTGCATCGTCTACATAGCAGATTATTTTAAGTTGTGTTTCCCCCATTTGGTATCCTTTTTTAGTTCTTACTTTTTTATTATTTCGTCCATGATCAGGTTGAACAATAAAGGACTTAAGGAATCCCTTGTGTTATCCCATTGCCGGCTTCAATTGGGTCAGTTAGTTCATCTTCCACCTTTACTTTTATTGTGTTGTTCTGGTAGATGTTTTCGATCGTTTTAATTATTTATAGAGGTACCTTTCTTGAGTATAACAAATGGATAACGTTCTTTAATTTGACCCTGTCAAATGCTTTCTTAAGGTCCACGAAACATAATCATTGGTCATGGTCATTAAATCATGTATTTTAATTCTGTTAGTCCATTAATTACGCCTTGAAGGTTTTTTCATAGGAGTTTTAAAATTTGGAATGACACGTAATCGAACTTAGCTGTAAATTTTGTGATCCTTGCTTCCTGGTTTGTCCATGATTTTTAGATGATTGTCATATACTAATAATCAAATCTTTAAAGTTTCGAGGATCTCTGTACGTTTCGTTACGTCACACACATTAGAAAAAAAAACATAAAATAAAAAACTAGATGTATCATTGTTTTTTCGCTTTTTCTCTAATGACTGTTAAGCTTTATTAATTGACTATTGGCTTCAGAAAATACGCTCGTTCTTTCGTTTGACTAATTGAATCTCTCAATATTATTTCTATTATTGTTGGTGCACAAGTGAAATCAAATGTTGTAAAATAATTTATTTAAAAAGTTCTTCTTCTTCCTCTTTATAAGCAATTCTGCTTGTTCATTGGCCGATTGATACCTCTATGGAAGGTTGTCACTCCATCTTTTGCGCGGTCGGTCGATACTTCTTCTACCGGTTGGTGATTTATCTCTTGCTATTTTGACCACACATGTCTCCCCCATTCTGGTTATGCGGTTATTCCATTCTTTTTTTGTATTTAGTGTCCATTCGTTTATATACTGTACGTTACATTGTCTTCTAATGTCCTCACTCCTCTTCCGATCTCTCAGCGTATGTCCTGTAATTCTTCTCAGTACTCTCATCTCTGCCGTTTCCACTAGTCTTTGTGTTGTTATTTATAAAGTTACTCAGTATTACTAATTTGTGCGGTTGTTATAAACAAAAGCTGTTTCACCTAGCCCCATTAATTGAATACTTTACTAATGGGCATTAATATATCGACGTACGTTGATTAACTGTTATGATTCCCTTCTGTAATTCTTATATATTCAATCACTTTCCCTAAAACGTTAATTAGTTTGTATACCTAATGCAGTATATTCAAAACATTTACACAGCTGTTACAGATATCTGTTCGTTAGTAAAGTATTCTTCTTTAAGTACCGTGCCCAAATTTTAGGCGCGGGTAGCTTCCATGACAATTTGCCGATATCGTTCTCGATCATGCGCAGCACCCATGTAATAATTCATCTGCTGATAAGCCAGTCCATTGACGAAGGTTTCGGAGTCAGAAATATTTCTTCCCACCAATTCCTCTTTTTCAGTCGATCTTTACGTTGAGTATTAACTGCAGCATCCAGTATCTGTCACCTCTCATTATATGCTCCAGATATTCAAATTTTCTCTTTTTTATCATCTTCATCATTTATTTAGCATTGACCTACTCTGTTTAAGACTTCTCTGTTTGAAATGCGTTGAACCCATGATATTCTGAGCATTCTACGATATGACCACATCTCGAAGGTTTCTAATTTGTTCATCATGTATTGTAAGTATTGTTAAGAGAATAATTCTATAAAACCCTGTTCAGTCTCTTTTGCCTCCAATTTATTTCTTAACACTTCTCACTAACACTGATGGTATTGACCTCAACTTCAAAGTGAAATTATTAGTAAAATAATAACTATATGGATTGATCTTTAATATATTAGTTGTATGGAACTTGTTTATTGAAAAATATTGCATGGTGTACAAGTGAAAACAGAGATATTCATATTATTAAGTTTTATTTTGTTGTTTGTTGTTTTTTTAAGAATTGACTATTTAATAAATAGAATAAAGCATGACTTTTCTTTAAGAGTATTATTTTCCCTTTTTTGCTTAACATTAAAAGCAGAAAACCAAAATAAATATTATTTAAATAGGACTGGGACTGAAAAATACACTACACCGCAGAAATTAACGCACCACCTTAAAAATGGGTCATTGTTGATGTCTCGAAATGATGTCAGCTTTTTAATGTACCTATCCTTAGAAAAAGTCATACGAGACGCTAATTTAGATAGCAGGAGAACAATATTTAATAGATCAGTCCAAATTCTAGCATATGCAGACGACGCGAGATCTGCGGAAATCCTAACCGAGCTAGTAACAGCAGCAGAATGAATGGGGTTACATATAAATCAAAATAAAACCAAATTCATGGCGACTAACACAAACACAAGAGCTGGAAATGTTGACGCAGATCTAATCATCAATGACCAAAACTTCGAAGTGGTCAAAGAGTTCATATATCTAGGGACATCGGTTAATCCCAATAGTAACACATCAGGGGAAATAAAAAGGCGAATAATAAAATTGCAAACAGGTGTTAGCATGGTCTATCAAAGTACTTAGCTAACAAACGTCTGTCTCAAAAAACTCGTATATGGCTGTATAGAACATTGATAATCCCCGTTCTCATATATGGATCAGAGGCATGGACGCTAACGAAAACGGATGAATCCGCTCTATCGATTTTTGAAAGAAAGGTGCTACGCAAGATATTCGGAGCGGTCTGTGAGAACGGAATATTAAGGCGTAGATATAACTTTGAACTGCAGGGTATTTACAAGCATATGTTTGGTGGAAAAGAAATTACCATTATAATTAAGCGAAACCGCCTGCAATGGGTAGGAGGCCCGTTTGGGCTGCAGCCCGAAACAAACGTTTGTTATTTATAGAAAAAGACAGCAAAAATTCAAAATAAGTGATTGATGTGATCGTTCATTGGTAATCTTTCATTTTTCCGACTGTACATAAAATGATTAATATGTATAAACGTTTGTTATTTATAGAAAAAGACAGCAAATACAAAATAAGTGATTGATGTAATCGTTCATGGTAATCTTTCATTTTTTCGACTGTATGTATATTAAATAATAACACTGTATCAATCAAAATAATTTATTTTAACACTAAATAACACTAAACAAATAAAAAAGATCTACAAGTTAGACTACATACTTCGTACTTTCTTCTTTTCTTTATATAAGCACTCTTGCATAACTGAAAAGAAACATGAAATATATTAATACCTAAAGAAAACTTTTTAAATAATGTACAACACTGAACATGTAATCTAACCAATGTTTATGCATATAATATGATAAGGTAAACTTTATATACAATGTGTTCAATTAAATTTATATACAATGTTTTCACTTTATTCAATCAGATAATCAATTTTGTTCTTGCTAATGTACAGCTTTGCCTGATTTGACTGAATTATAGAGTTGGAAGTTAAAGACATTGTTACAATGAAATATATGAATATCATAGGAGTATTACCCAGAAAGAAAATCTATTTGATGTAGTTTAATGGTTCACTTCCTGTAAATACTGGATAGTATCATAAAGCTACATCAAAGAATGAAAAAAATATGTAGGTACAACGTAGGGAGATTAAACCAGAACCGGCTTGAAAATGACCCTGTATCGGATTCATTTTTCAATTTTTCTAATTTGATGTTTGGTAATTAAAATATTGATATTGTTTGATGTTATCATGATCTTCATGAAGATATACTTTAGTCCTGCTCAATTTTCTTTACAGGCAGCAATGATTTTGACATCTTTTGGGCATTGAAATTGATATACATACTTTTATTTCTAGCATAGAGAATTAACATACCGAAAAAAAAACGGGAAAAATTAGGAAAAAATCATGTTTTTTCCAGACCATTGGAAAAAATGGGGAAATTTAAAAATTTTTTTTAATTGAGAATTAAGTGTACTTAAACTAAGAGACTTTAATTGTAAGTGTCAAAACCGAAACTTCAAAAGTAGAAAGCACATTATTTAACCAAATTGCTCAGTGGTATATTTTTATCTGAGTCTGAATCTGAATCTTCAGACCAAGCATCTGATTCAGACTCGATCTCCGCTTCACCATCCTGAATGGATAACACAACATGATTTTTGTCAGTCTCTTTTAAAAGTGGATCTAGTCTAGCATCGTAAATAAATATCTGTTTTTCGTTTATAACCAAATTTAAATGAATAGCAACAACTTATTTCTATCCTGTGATAACATATTTTTTTGCTTGTATATATGAGACCGTATAAAGACCAGTTTCTTTCTGAAGAGGCGGAAGATGGAGGTCCATTTAAAATTCGGGAGGCAATTGGCATAAGTGGCTGCGATGTACATAAACCTTGCTACCATATAGTCCATTCTTTCACGGTTTTTGCTCTAAATTTTAAAGAACCGCTTGGATTGACATGAAATTTGGCATACGTATAGCTTACATGTCAAAGAAAAAAAGTGATATTGTGCCGATGTGTGGTTTTGCCCTGGGGGTGACTTTCACCCCCTCTTGGGGGTGAAAAAATATATGTCCAAAATAAGTCCGGAAATGCGTAAACTGACTAATTTTAAGTAACTTTTGTTCTATAGAGTTTTTTCGACAAGTCAACACTTTTCGAGTTATTTGCGAGTGAATATGTTCATTTTTCGACAAAATAACCACATTTTTAGACGGTTTTTCGCAAATAACTCAAAAAGTAAGTATTTTGTCGAAAAAAACGTTCTTAGCAAAAATGTAGCTTATAAAAAAGTAAAAAAATGGTGTCCTCGTTAGGTCTCTGGATCTCATAGAACCAGAGTTATAGCCAATGAAAAATAGATTCACATTCACCAAATTTCAAATAGAATATTTCGACGTGAAATATCCAAAAAATTAAGCACTTTTTGGAGAAAACCCATCATAACTTTTTTAAAGTGTTTAAAAAAAGCTTTATTTCTGTTTTTACAAAAAGTTTCTAGCATTAAATTTAAGCAAGTAACGCTCAAAATAAAGTTGGTCCCTTTTGTTTTTGCAAAAAAAAAATCGGGAAGAACACCCCCTAATTAGCAACTTAAATGAAATTAATCGTTACCGCTCCACAAATTATTTTACTTATGTTGTCTTTATATGATCTGTAAGTTTTATCGATTCAAAGTGCTTATTTTTGAAAAAATTTGGTTTCAAAGTATAATTTTTAAAAATTTAAATTTTGAAAGATATGCTTTTTTTCAAAATAACTTAAAAATTGTTAGAGATACCAAAAATCTCGAAAAACAAAAAAAATTCAGATTTGCTTTTCTGAATATCATGTATTTTTTTGTTTTTCTGTTAGACAAAAATTGATTAAGATTTGGTGTTTCTAAATTTGCATACATTAGTGATCAGTGACTCGTTCAACCCCTTTTAACTACAGCCCTTTCAATAATAAGGACTTTGAACCAATGAAACTTACAAATCATATAAACAATATATAAACGAGTCAAGAAACTTGTGAAGTCGTAACGATTAAGTTCATTTAAGATACTAATTAGGGGGTGATTTTCTCGATTTTTTTACCAAAACCAAAAGGAACTAACTTTATTTTGAGCGTAACTTGTTTAATTTTGATGCTAGAAATTTTTTTATAAAACAAAAATGAAGCTTTTTTTAAACACTTTAAATCAGTTGTAGTGAGTTTTTCCCGAAATGTGCTTCATTTTTGGTTATTTCACGTTAAAGTATTCCATTTGGAATTTGACGAATATGAACCTATTTTTCATTAGCTATAACTCTGCTTCTACTAGGTGTAGAGACGTGATATACAGGGTGCGCCAAACCTCTGGTCTTCTTTGATTACGGCTAAACTATGAGATATACAAAAAAATGTTTATAACAAAACTAATGTGTATCAAAGAGGTCTATAATTTAAAATTATTTTCAATTATACAGGGTGAGTCAGAATGACGGTATGAACCAAAGTTGTATTTTTTTAAATGGAACACCCTGTATATTAAATCATTTTTGAATATATTATTTAAAAATATGAAAAATTTGTATAAGGTCTTATAGGCCTAAAGTTAATAATTTTCGAAATATTTACATTTTTATTGAGAAAAATGGTAATATTTATAGGGTTGTGGATTATGTTTCCAAGGAAATAAAAATTTAGGTGATAGGTCAAAGTTTTTAAAATATAGTGTTATTTTTAAATAATTTAATATTTTTTACTTTTAGCCATAAAATATACAGTGTGATCACTATTTGCAAATACAAAATTTTCTTATTTTTTTTAAATGGGACACCATGTATATTAGTTTTGCGTTTGGTAGTAAATATTACAACCTTTCTTTTGGTATAAGGTTGTATGTACCTAGCATGTTTCGTTTTGTAGATATTTAAAAAAAACTATAGATTTTACGTTTTTGCGAATTTTTTATTTAAAAATTTTTTTGCAAAAAAAATAATTATAATCTGGTTTTAGAAACATACACTAAAATATAAAATATGAAAATAAAAACGTAATTAAAGATTAAAATAAATCGTATGCTAGTACAATTCAATTGAATTTAATAATTTTAAATTATTTTACAAAAAATATTTTACCATATTAATGAATACATAAATTAGTTACTAAATTAAATAAACAACCAAATTTTAAATCAATCGTAGTAATTCTTCTACCGCAGCAACTTTCCTATACCAAATTAATTGTTAGTTACGAGTAAGATAGTATTTACGAGTAAGATCAGTTAATAACTTTTTAATTTACCTACATCTTGAGAACGTATAAAGTATGCTTTGAAACAAATGAACGTTATGGAAGTATATTAAGAAGTAAATAGTATCTATATACCTACTCGTGTCACAAAATCTGGTAATAATTTCTAATGGTTTCGCCCAAAACAAATGTCATATCCAAAAATGTTTCGGTTAAAAAATTAAAATTTAAAATAAAAAAAATTGTTACAAAAATTTCAACTACAAAAGTATTCCCAGTTTTTGTGACACCAGTAAATACTATTTATATTAATAAATAATTTGGATGATACATTTAACATTCATTTGTTTCAAAGCATACTTTATAATAATTTTTATATTCTCAAGATGTATGTAAGTAAATTTAAAAGGTAAATTAAAAGTTTAACTAAATACAATTTAACTAACAATTAATTTGGTACAGGAAAGTTGCTGTAGTAGAAAAATTACTACGGTTGATTTAAAATTTGGTTGTTTATTTAATTTAGTAACTAATTTATGCATTCATTAATATGGTAAAATATTTTTTGTAAAATAATTTAAAGTTATTAAATTCAATTGAATTGTACTAGCATATGATTTATTTTAATCTTTAATTACGTTTTTATCTTCATATTTTCTATTTTAGTGCATGTTTCTAAAACCAGATAATAATTATTTTTTTTGCAAAAAAATGTTTAAATAAAAAATCCGCAAACACGTAAAATCTATAGTTTTTTTTTAAATATCTACAAAACGAAACATGCTAGGTACATACAACCTTATACCAAAAGAAAGGTTGTAATATTTACTACAAAACGCAAAAGTAATATACAGGGTGTCCCATTTAAAAAAAATGAGAAAATTTTGTATTTGCAAATAGTGATCACACTGTATATTTTATGGCTAAAAGTAAAAAATATTAAATTATTTAAAAATAACACTATATTTTAAAAACTTTGACCTATCACCCAAATTTTTATTTCCTTGGAAACATAATCCACAACCCTATAAATATTACCATTTTTCTCAATAAAAATGTAAATATTTCGAAAATTATTAACTTTAGACCTATAAGAACTTATACAAATTTTTCATATTTTTAAATAATATATTCAAAAATGATTTAATATACAGGTTGTCCCATTTAAAAAAATACAACTTTGGTTCATACCGTCGTTCTGACTCACCCTGTATAATTGAAAATAATTTTAAATTATAGACCTCTTTGATACACATTAGTTTTGTTATAAACATTTTTTTGTATATCTCATAGTTTAGCCGTAATCAAAGAAGACCAGAGGTCTGGCGCACCCTGTATACACCATTTTTTTTTTTTATTTTTTTACAGGCTATATTTTTGCTAAGAATGTTTTTCGACAAAATACTTACTATTTTAGTTATTTGCGAAAAACCGTCTAAAAGCGTGGTTATTTTGTTGAAAAAATGAACATATTCACTGCCAAATAACTCGAAAAGTATTGACTTAGTGAAAAAACTCTATGGAACAAAACTTACTTAAAATTAGCCAGTTTATCCATTTCCCGACTTTCTTTGGACGAATATTTTTTCACCCCCAAGAGGGGATGAAAACCACCCCCAGGGCAAAAGCACATATCGGCACAATATCACTTTTTTTCTTTGACTTGTTAGCTGTGTGTATGCCAAATTTCATGTCAATCCAAGCGGTTCTTTAAAATTTAGAGATTTTGCAATATTTTACCGTTAAAGAACGGACTAATATAACGGGATTAGTATTACATATTTGCACTATCCCATAAAGAATTTCGACTAAAAAATCCAGTTTTTGTTCTAAATTGGGCTAGATTTGCCACCACTTTCCCTACATCTAGGTTTACGCCTAGTCTTTTCACCTCCGAATAAATAGTTATCGGGAAGTTTATCCGGCAGATTACATGTAAATCTGTCAAATAAACTTCCCGATAACTAGTTATTTGGAGGTGAAAAGACCGGGCCTTAGTGAACAAGCCATTTCAGAAATGAAGTCTATGGCTTCCATTAGTTGGTCTTCATTCAATTATTCTTCTTTAAAGCGAGCATCAAGAGGCTGCAAAGTGAATCAGCTTAGAACAAAATTCGTAGCGTTTTTCAACATACATACAGTAGGAAAAATGAAAGAATACCCATGAACAAACATATAAAAAACGCTGTATTTTCCTGTCACCATGTCATACAAAAAATTGGCCAGCGCAAGTACATGTAATAATTATTATTACATGTACTTGCGCTGGGCAATTTTCTTTGTGACACGGTGACAGGAAAATACAGCGTGTTTTATATGTCCGTTCATGGGTATTCTTTCATTTTTCCGACTGTATTTTAGCAAGCTTTCGATAAGAGAACTAGTCTGTAGTCTGGTTAACTTGTTGGGGAATATTTCGTCGTATCCCTGCGAAAAGTCACTAACTGACATTTTGTGTGAAATTTACTTAACTACATCTAGTGGTCTACTGTGGGCAGTTTGTTCATCTGTAGAAGTCACCAACTGCAAAACTGAACAGAACATAGTAATTTAAAATTGGTATTAATCATTATTTGACATGTAACAAAAATATACTGGTAAAATTCACTAACGGAATTAACGACTTTTTCCAATAAGATCAATGTGTTATAATATAATATATTATAGGGAATATTGTATGTTAAAAAATCACTAATGGCAGTTAGTGACTTTTGCCACAATAGTGTTCTCTACACAACGATAAAACCAAAGTCGCATATTGACTTTGTCAAAAGAACATATTAATATGTTTCCTTCAATGGAGTCGCACTACTTACTGTAGGAAAAGTACAAAGAGACACTACTTGGACTCTAAGTTATCTATTCGCAAAATGTACTCACTCTATACTACATTATGTGATGAAAAAAATAAAGTTCCAGTGGGTCATTCAGTATACCGAAAAGTTTTTTGTGAATCGTACAATTTGTCATTATTTGTACCAAAGAAAGACCAGTGTCCTTTGTGTAATAAAGTTTCTGAGGCAAAATTAGCAGGAGAACTAACAGAAGAGCTAGAACAGCGCTTTAATGAGCATATTCAACGAAAAGAAGCAGCATATGAGGCAAAAGCCAATGACAAAATTAGGTCACAAGAAGATGCTACATTTATGTCAGCAACATTTAATATGCAAGCTGTTCTTCAGATACCCTCAGGAAATGTATCTTTATTATATTACAGCCGTAAACTGTGTATTTACAATTTATGCAGTTATATAGTTTAGATATGGGTACATTGGACCTTACGTCAAACTCAATGTAAGTGAAAAAGGTCGTCAACCCTATGTTACCGAAATTAAGAAAGCATATCAGCACCCTATTTCGATCAGTTCATTAAAAAAAAGGATTTGTTACAACTTTGCAAGAAAGAAGTAATACCTCAGGAACTTCATGCCTGGTATGCTTCCTTAGCAACAGCGAATGTACCAGATTTAACACAGGAACCAGCTGTTGATGAAGAAGCCACATCAGAATAACAACTCATTTTAACTTGTTATAACTATAATAAATATAATAATAATATTGTCTTTATTTTTAATAAATCATTACTAGCTTATGAGCTCTGTTTAGTATTTGGGAAAAATCACTAACTGCTCTTTTTTGCCAAAAATCAGACGTATTACTAACTACTCTCGGATTATACATAACACTCATTATTCACTTATTGCAGCGTCACTAGAAACAATAAATATGGAAAATATTTTGTCAACGGTTAATTTATAAATTTAAATTATTACTTCAAATTAATGTATCTCGAAAACAGTAAAATGTCAGTTAGTGACTTTTCGCAGGGAACCGACGATTTGTTAATATTGCGCCTTTTATATACCTACTTAAATACAAAAGGCCCTTCTGATAATATAGATCTATAGAATTCTACTAAATTTATCGATTTTGATACGGGATGCAGAATTTGTTTAGTATATTGTAACAAATCTCAATTTTTCCGTATTTTTCCATTTTTTCCTGTTTTTTTCCGGAAAAAAACAGGTTTTTTCCTGCACCCAATTTTTCCGGAAATTTTAAATCTCTATTCTAGCATGAGACAACAGTTTTCTCATGGTATTTGAAAAAAATAATAATATAGTGTGGACTACACTATTTAATACTTACTATATGGATCAAATCTGATGACTTCTAGTTTATCTGCTAACCTATCTCTTATTTTATTAAATGTGTGACCACTTACAACACTCTCCATTTGAACCATAATTTGTCTACAAAATAAAGACATTAATGCAATATTAAATAAAAACTAATGGCAGCACCACACTTTGCTGTGCTATGTGAAGGGTATAGAATCAAAAATCCATGGCCGAAATTGAGTTGTTTATATTTTCTGAATCTGTTTGTTGCACCCTACACGAATCCAGAACTAATTTGACTCAAAATTAGCTGTATCTAATATAAATTTAATGTTAAAAGTAGACTATTAAATCAAACCCGTCTTTCTCCTATGACAGTTCGACGTGAGCCCGTCTTTCTCCAACCGACCAATAGGAGGCGTGTAAAGTGAGTGGAGAGGACTCACACAGATTTAATCACTTTATTTGTCTAATGCAACTTCAGTTTTTGTTTACTAGTTTTATTAGCTATTAACTTATACTAACTACACTCCTGGCCAAAACAACCGGGACACCTTAAAAATGGGTCATTTTTGATGTCTCGAATCTCCTAAACCTGTTGTCCGATTTTAGTGATTTTTTTAATATGTTATAGCCTTATTCTCTACTACAGATATAGTAATAGTGTTGCTGAACAGGTAAATGTCATTGTATACAGGGTGTAACCCTAATACTGTGTTTTTTCCTGAAAGTTCGTAACACCCTGTGGAATATTCTAGCATTTAAAAAATATTGAAATTAGACTCATTCACTTATGCTGGATAATGAAAAAGTTAGGTACTTTGACAAGTAGCCATCCATGTTCTTCATCGAGAGGGGGTGTTTCTAAATAAGTGCTACAAACTTTAAGGGGTAATTCTGCATGAAAAAATAATGACCGTTTGATTTATAAACATATGTCTGCAAATGCTTCGTTTCCGAGATACCGGGTGTTCAATTTTTTCTTACACACTGACGATTTATTCATTGCTTTAAAACCGGTTGAGATATGCAAATGAAATTTGGTGGGTTTCAAGAGGCAGTCATTGCGCATTTTTTGACGTACAATTATGTATTTTATATTCACCATTGGCGTGCATACGGGTCATATTACCTGTATGCACGCCAATGGCGAATATAAAATTTTTAGTTGTATGTCAAAAAATGTGAAATAACTACCTCTTAAAACCTACCAAATTTCATTTGCATATCTCAACCGGTTTTATAGCAATAAACTATCAGTTTGTAAGAAAAAATTCAACATCCTTGTAAACAAACTGTCATTATTTTTTCATGCAGAATTAACCCTTAAAGTTTCTCGCACTTATTTAGAAACACTCTGTATTGATGAAGAACATGGCTAGTTGTCAAAGTACCTAACTTTTTTATTATCCAACATAAGTGAATGAGTCAAATCGCAGAATGTTAAGAAAGGCGAAGGCTACAATTGAGTTTTAATTTCAATATTTTTTAAATGCCAGAATATTCCACTTTCATGAAAAACAGTATTATTGTTACACCCGGTATACAATGACATTTACATGTTCAGCAACACTAGTACATCCATATTCTTAGAGAATAAGGCTATAACATATTAAAAAAATCACTAAAATCGGACAACAGGTTTAGGAGATTCGAGACATCAAAAATGACCCATTTTTTTTGGCCAGGAGTGTATTTGCATAGTTTTTCCTTTTAAAATAAGTACTTAGTATTACAGTATTATTTTTCCTTTATTCATAATGGATGTTCAAGTGACTCCTGTATCATCATCATCATCAGTGGCGTTACAGCTCTTTATGAGCCAAAGCCTTCTTCAGAATAATCCTCCATTCGCCCCTGTCTCTGGCAACTCTTCTCCATGCTTTAATTCCAATAGATTTTAAATCAGTTTCTATGTTGTCTTGGCACCTAAGTCTCGGTCTTCCTCTTGCTCGTTGTCCTATCGGCCCTCTTCGGTCAAAAACTTTTCTGACTATGGCATCTTCCTCTCGCCTGATTACATGACCTATCCATCTAAAGCGTGCTACCTTAATGAATTGTACAACGTCAGGTTCTCCAAAATTTCTATACAACTCAAAGTTGTAACGCCTGCGCCACAAACCTTGTTCTTTTGTGAACTCCTGAAAGTGACTCCTGTATGACCTGGTAAAAAAGACAAGGAAAAGAACACCGATGCAAAATGAATGGGAAAAAACAAAGAAGAAAAAACACCTGTAAGTTGAGAAAATTACGGATTTTAGGCATGGTCTTCCAAGAACTATACAGTCATTGGAACTGATAAGATCTGTTGTACCACTATCAAGCTATAGTATTTTTACTACAAAAGCAAGATTACGTAGGTCAAAATTTTTGACGTATGAGCACTGTCAAAACATTAGAATGTGACTTTTCATCATGGCCACGTTTATGTCATTACTTGTCAGATATTTTTCTTTGTTTTTGTTTAGTATAAAAATAATATCTATAATTCTTTATTCTAATTAATGATGTCAATCGGATTTCATCAATTGCCGAAATATATTAATCATATGCCAAAATATTTGTTAATGTTAACGAAAATAATGATATTCCATAACATCAACTCTAGAATTGAAATTTGTGTAGCACAGCTAAAATACGACACCAACACGGAACTGCCCGATCTTGTATAAGCACCCACATGGTATTAATAAAAAAAAACGTAATCGCGATTACATTGAGAATTTTAGAATTATATTAATTAAATAACCAAAAACATTTATTATCATCAATAATATAAATCTTCTAAAACAATTATTTAAGTTCAATATTCCAAAAAATAATAATTTTAGTTAAATATTTTAGACATTCGTTCACTACTCATACATTCAATCGCAAATGACAGTTCAGTGTTGCTGGTTGCGGTCAATTTATGCTGTGAGCTCTGAAATAATCTATTTTAATGATTATACCTACACTATGATAATACTGTTGCTAATTAATATATTTCGGCAAGTAATGAAAACCAATTGACATCATTAATTAGAATAAATAATTATGGATATTATTTTTATAGTAAACAAAAACAAAGAAAAATTTCTCTGACAAGTAATGACATAAATGTGGCCATGATGAAAAGTCACATTCTAATGTTTTGACAGTGCTCAAAAATTTTGACCTACGTAATCTTGCTTTTGTAGTAAAAATACTATATTTACTTTATTCTATTAAAATCAGCCAAAAACAAAAGTTGTAAAATTCCATCTCCAAAAAAGGGAATTGTTTCAAAACTTGTTTTCTCCTAATGAGTTTGTTTAAAAACTTGCTTTCTCCAAAACTTTGCTTCAAAACTCGCTATCTCCAAACAAAAATGCCAATTACGAAAGTTGGATTTCACTCATTATGTAATATCAATTTCTATGGTTAAATTCTACAACATGAAACAAATCCGTGTGATACCTAACTGTAATGGCTTGTTTTTTTATAAGTTTTTAGCGATTTGTGACAAACAAAAATTTTGGAGAAAGCGAGTTTTGATTCTATGCCCCTCATTTGTTATGAGCCTTATTCGCCCTCATAGGATGAAGTGTGGAGGGTTCATTTGTCAATATTTGCGTTATTCGCAGGAATAGCAAATACACCTATCAGTCCAGTTGTCAGATAACCTGGTAACCTAACAAAGGACATGAATAAGTATGCCAAATAATGTGTCGATTGCCGACATTTCGTTTGCTCATTCACTAGCAGTTGCTCTCACATGACAGTTGACTCGTCCTGTACCTATACTATGCTTGAATAATTAAGTATATGATAGAATATTATTTCTGGTATATGCATCTTTCACTAGCATATCGAATATTAAACACAACTGGTACGTTTAATTCAAAATAAAGCACTAAACTTTAAAACCGTTTTTTCTCAATTTCGGTATTTCGACATTTATCTGGTTTTCGTAGTATACCGACGATATTCTCTTTTTTATCCCCGTAACTTATTAAAATAAACATTATAGATGTTTTCAGAAACTTTTGGGCATCAGTAATAATATAATCTCTCAATCTGCGTTTAAATTTTTCAAAAATTTTTATTCGTTTTCTGAGTATTTGAAAAAAAAATGAATGCATTTAAATAGCATTGGAACAAGATTTTGCGTATAAATCTTCTCTAAATATAAGTACGACTTACTAACTAAATAGAACACAATATTTTATTTCCATTCATTCTTTCAGAACTATTTTTTCACACACAGTATGCAGCACATAAATGAATTAACAATTTAATATTGTTTGCTTCCAGAGGTTGTTCTGTATATATAGAAGCGCTTCTTTAAACCCAAAGAACAATGTCTTATTGTTTGTTGTCCTGTACAAAAGTGCTACCTAATATTATTTTAAGGCTGTGACTGATAAAAACGAAATGTATGCGATAAAAGTATCTATAAGAGAATTCTTTTTAATTTTAACAAAGGTGTATTTATTCGTAAACGTTTTGTTTTATTTTCAATTTCATTTCAAAAACTATACGTTTTTATATGAATATCTGATACTTTAATGCTGTTAAAAGCTAGTAAAAAATTATATTTATAGAGACAATAGCGACAAATTTAAATATACCAATATATTAAAGGACATCAATGTGCACTCATACCCCCCCACCCCCTGTCATATGGATGGCGTTATGCATAACACAGCCAAGCGCCAAAACATAGTTTTGAGATAAATGGCTTCAAAGTTTTTCGTCTCTTGGTTGCTTCATGGTCGCTTAATAGTAAGTGGATTAATGTCGCTTGGTTTAATTTTGTTTTTCTTAGTAACCTTTAACGTGACAATAACAGGGATTTTTTCCAAGATAGTTTTAGCTATGTGTCACCAGAATCCGCTGTTATCTCGATATTAAAGAAATGGCGCTTGGTCGAGTTATGTATAACGCTGTCCATATTTCGTCGAAATAAGCGAGCCCTCCCTCCCTCTTCTCAACGACGTAGTTTATGGATGTCCCCTAAAAACATTGATTAAAGTTATAAATGAAAATCCAAAATAAGTACCATAATAATTGAAGGGAAGTGTATCAACTGCAGTGTTATGAGCTAAGCCCAACCCTAAAAGAATTATTAGACAGAATTGTCATTCAGGTAAATAATACAAAGCGGAAGATAACAGAAAAATACGCCAAACAATAAAATATTTAAGAAAAAGGCACCATAAATAATTGTCAGAGATAATTGTCAGAGATTATTGAAAGTACAGAAATTGAGAAACTTTAATAATAATGATAAATACTTTAATTAAAACTCACTTGCTTTTTACTCTCTTTAACAATACATTCGTTAAAAACATTTTTAAAGAATAAATGCAGATTTTTTAAATCTGGCCTGTTTTGAAAATGTTAACCTAAATAAATATTTCGTCTTCTTTTTCATTAATCTCTCGAGTCTCGAACTCTCAACTCAAAAACCAAAAAAAACTTTCATTTTGGTGACGTTTTAATTTAAGGTTATGTTGTGAAAAGCAGATCTTTTTAAAAGAGCAATTCTTTTAAATTTTTTACTAGGACATTTATGTATTCATATATACGTTATTAAAACCAGGTAAAATAAAACTTATTAGTAGTAAGTATACATTGAATACTGATGCAATACTTTGTAATTTTAATACACGATTTCATTGTATACTTTTCAGTTAACATAAGGTCAGCATGGCTCAGTTAATTGAGAATATTTTAAAATATATATCCGATAACGGAGATATTAATACGTTAAAATTAGCTTCCGCATTTAACGAAGACCATCAGAAAGTTATTGGAGCCTTAAAAAGTATTCAAGCCCATGGAGATTTAGTTGTAGCAGAGCCAGTCAGTAATAAAAAACTTGAACTTACAGAAGAAGGAAAGACAATAGCTGAAAAAGGTAGTTTTTTAATAAATTTTACAAAAAATTATAATTTCCATTATTCCACCATGCTTTATATCCTGATTCCGCATCAAGTTTTAAAAGTTATAAGAAGTAAACCTTAGGATATTCTAAATACTTCATTGTTTATTTTATTTAAGTAACAATTATTGCAACTACAGTAGACTCGCGATTATCCGAGTCTCGGTCATCCGAGCCCCTTGGTTAACCGAGGCAAAAGTCAGAACAGGCGAGTTACAATTTTCAACCATGCCGCAACATCGCCGCCTCAAAATCGCCGCCTCAAAATCAAAAAGACGAGCAAAGCTTATGCAAAATCAAATACTTTTTTAAACTAACATTATTAAGGTAAATGTTTTTATCTTTTATAGACAGTACTGTATTAATTTTGTCATTAAAATATCCACAGTTATGATTATTCACGTGTTTTTCTATCAATATAACCAATGTCAGTGTTAACCGAGTTTTTCCGTATCCGAGGTAGTCACAGTCCCAGTTACCTCGGATAATCGCGAGTCTACTGTACCTTATTATAGTTTCCTGGGCTCTAGTCGTTTCTTTAGTCCTTTCATTCTTGTAGTGCCTATCTGCTTCGGATGTTGGTGACCATCGTGGCAATCTGTACTTTGCACATTGCTACTCTGAAGGAATTTGTGGTTGTTGTGTTGAACCAAGTACATATATTTTCCAACCAGGAAATTCTTCACCTTCCTTTTTTTGCTTTTTGCTTCTACTTTTCCCTGTAAAATTAGTTGCAGGAATCCATATCTTCCTCTGTTCCTCATGATGTAACTGAGGTATTCAGTTTTGGCTGTTTTTATTGTGGTTAATACCTCTTTTTCTTTTTGTAATTTTAAAGATGTCCTGATTAGTAAACGTTGTCAGTATAAGATATCTTTAGGATTTGATGATAAAGCCACACTTCGAAAGCCTAAATTTTCTTGCAGCATCAGCAATTTTCTGTGAGCATCCACAACTCGACTTCATACAACAGTATAGGGAAGATATACCTAACATTGTAGTCACCTGATTTTTACTGATCTTGATAAATCATGACATTTGAACAGCTTAGCCCTTTTTTGAAATGCAGATATTACTTTCTCTATCCTAAATTTGATTTATAGAGAATGGTCCCAATTTTCATTGACACTTTTACTGAGGTAGATAGATGTATGTTTTTACTCTTTCTATTGTTTACTGTTCACACTGATTGGTCCAAATTGCTGTTCCTTCTTAGAGATCATCATACATTTTATTTTCTTAATGTTTAGTGTAAGTCCATATTTCTGACTTCTGTGATCCTATTCAATAAGGAGGATCCCTGGAGGGCTTCATAACTCAGCAAATACTATGATGTAGGTAGTCTGTATATCTGATGTTATTTATACATTTTCTGTTAATTTGAATTTAGGTTTCAACATCCTCTGCTTCTGCTACTGCTTCTTGAAAGAGTATATAGGTACATTTCTGTTTTAGACCCCACATTTGATTTTGATATCAGATTCTCCTGCCTCTGTATCCATAGACAATGTTTGATTCCAATAAAGATTGCTAATAATTCTTAGATCACTGATGTTTATTTCAATATTTGTTAATATCTCCCATCAGCTTGTCATGTTTTACTGTATGGAACGCTTTATTTATTGGTAATCAAGGAAGCATGAATAGATATTGAAATTTACGTTTCTACATGGTTGAAATAGCACTTGCATGCTGAAAGAGCCTCTTTCATACCCACTGCATTCTGAAAACAAAATTGTGTATGGTATTTGCCTCACACAGTTTATATATCGTATTTATTTCTTTAGGAGTTAAATATCGCACCCCGACTTAAATAGTGCCGTAACCCCAAAAAAATGAAAAATCTGTTTTTTGACCTTCTGTTTTTTGACAATCTGTTTTTTGACATTCCTTTAGGTGTTGCCTTCATTGTGGAATAGTGTCTCTGTAACTTGTTTATTAATGATATTTCTGAGGTAATAAAAGTTTGTCAGTTTTTGCTATTTGCTGATGACCTTAAGCTATATTTTAAAGTTTCAAATCTGTCTGATTGTCTAAGGATCCAGGAAGACTTGACTTCTCTATACAATTGGTCTCTTTCCAATTGTCTCCAGTTAAATAAAGATAAGTGTTTTGTTATATCCTTTAGCAAATCTAAAAATAATGTTGTGTTTGACTATCACATTAATACAAGCATTCTATCAAGAGTGACTGAAATAAAAGATTTGGGGGTGTTATTTCACAGTTCCTTGTCATTTATCCCACACATTAACAATTTGTCAAATAAAGCATACCGTAATCTAGGTTTTATCACAAGAAACTCTCGAGATCATTCCGTACCCACATATAGAATTTTATATCTTACTTTCGTCCGTAGCATCCTGTCTTATTCTTCTATAGTATAGTCACCATACTATTTTAACCATATTTACACTCTTGAAAAAATTCAAAATAAGTTTCTACGGATTTGTGCTTATAGATTAAACTTAAAGAACATGTCTTTGGCGGAATTAAGGTCAAGGCTAAATATCAGTTCCTTAGAAGACTACAGAACTAAACGTGATTTAGTTTTTCTCTATAAACTACTTGACCATACCACCGACTTATTTATTAAGTCTTATCAACTTTAGATGTAGCACTAGAATTCTTAGAGACATGCGCCCATATTTTCTATATAAAACTATCACACCAACTATGGCAAATTATCTCCAATTAACAGGATTCAGACACTGGGAAATGACTTTAGTCAATCTTATGATCTGGTGGATACAAGATCTGTAAGATTTAAGCACTGCCTGACTGAGTATGTAAGGAATCAAAGATGAGTGACCTTTACCTTGGAGTCTTCATTTCATTTGATTTTAATTGTCAGAGATTTTCATTTTAATAATATTTTCAGGAATTTTAATTTACTTAAATTATAATCATTTGTTTAACAATATTTATTAATTATTTAATACTTAGTTTAGTATTTGTGTTATGGTTAGGATACTTTATTTTTGTTATTTGTAAAAATGGGGACATTCCGTACTAAATAAATAAATATAATTTATGAATTATTTATGTCAAGAATGGAGGTGCGATAAGTACGGTTCATTTTTAAATATTGCCTTAACATGTGATTGTTAATGCATTTGTTAGCCAAGAACAATTACTCGAGTAAAACTTGTGATATGACAGTTTGATATGCCCTAAGCGGATTTTGAATATTGGTGGTAAAGCAATGTCAATTTTAGGGTAAAGCAATTTTAGGGTAAAGCAATGTCAATGACTAAAAATAACTAGTAGCATTAGATAGCTAGACATATAATCAACACAAGAAGTGCAGTTTAACTTAGATAAGGAAATTGCAGAGAAAAAAAATGAATAGTTCACATAATATTTTATTTTTGCTGTCCTGAAAAGTTTGTGATTTCAGGGTTACGGCACTAATGAAGTTGGGGTGCAATATGTGGCTTCTTGAAGTTTGCTGTTAATGATGAATTCTTGACAATAAACTACTTTAGTTAAGAGTTATTGATAAAAGAAATGCTTTTTTCTCATTTTTAGGCAGCTATGAAGCTATGATATATAATAGTCTTGGTGAAAATGGATTACCTCAAGCTGAAGTAATGAAACTACCAAATGCCAAAATAGGTTTTAGTAAAGCAATGTCAGCAGGTTGGGTAGAAGTAGATAAATCTGTTACACCTCCAATGGTGAAAAGAAAAGTGCCTCAAATTAAAGACGTAGTTCATGAACATCTCAAACAAATTTTGTCTGAAGATATATCCTCAATATCAGATAAAGAAAAACAGGAGTATAAAAAGAGGAAACTTATTCAAGAAGTGGTTGTGAAAAGCTTTGATTTAAAGAAAGGACCGGAATTTAGTCTTACTCTTACCAAGCTAGAAACAGATCTTACTTGTGAAATGATAAACTCTGGTGCCTGGAAAAACTTGAAATTCAAAGAATACAACTTCGATGCACTGGGTGCACCTTTAAGCTCCGGTTATCTTCATCCGTTGCTCAAAGTTCGATCTGAATTCAGGCAAATCTTCTTAGAAATGGGATTCTCTGAAATGCCTACTAATAATTACATTGAAAATTCATTCTGGAACTTTGATGCTCTCTTCCAACCTCAGCAACATCCTGCTAGAGATGCTCATGACACATTCTTCATCTCTAATCCGAGAATTAGTACTAAATTTCCTGCAGATTACATGGAAAGGGTAAAGAAAGTTCACAGTAAAGGAGGGTATGGGTCAAAAGGGTAAGTAAATAAGATAAAAATTAAATAAAGACAGTTAAGATTTAATTTGTTAAAACCAAAGCTATTGGTCATGTTGATCAAAAGTTGATTACCTCAACCAATCGACTGTTTCGGAGTTTCTGAGCTTCAAAGTGTTGCTTTTTAGACCATTTGAATAATAATTTTTTATTTTCAGGTATGGTTATGACTGGCAGATTGAAGAAGCACAGAAAAATTTACTGAGGACTCATACTACTGCAGTTAGTGCTAGAATGTTGTACAAAGTAGCCCAGCAGAAAGAATTCAAACCCATAAAACTATTCAGTATAGATAAAGTATTCAGGAACGAGACTTTAGATGCAACACATTTAGCGGAGTTCCATCAAGTGGAAGGAGTGATAGCAGATTATAATTTAACTCTTGGAGACTTGATCGGCGTTTTCGCAGAGTTCTTCAAAAAATTAGGTAATTAAAGTTGTTTTTATACACTTTTTGTTACAGTCGCACTGTTTAGGCAATACGTAAAGTATCCTTAACAATAGTAACCTATACTTATTGTACGGTTATAGAGTATATTCCCATAGGTAAGCTGGTTAAGAGTAGATAACGATTTTTCATATGTAATTTAAAGTATTATCTGCATAAATGGCACAAAGAATATTTGCTACGAGAGGTATATGGTTCAAAATGCATACAGTATCACGACTAATAAGTTATGTTCACATACATGTAGAGTACTTACAGTTTTATTCCTTGATGACGTGTCACATCAGAGCTCTGATTGAATTCCATAATCCATTTGGTTCATTTGTAAGGCACTCACTAATACGCTAAATAAATCATCGTCGATAATACTGAGCAGATTGAATTATCTGAGCGGTATAAAACGATAGCAAAAAAAGCCGGTAAAATGCGGCCTTTTTACGAATAGCGGGAGCGTCGATAGATTAGAGATGATTCTCGTTAGGAAGCTTTTGACGATCTGCCCCGGCGAGGGGTTCAAATGCGAGTCTCAACAATAACCTGGAGTTTCCAGAAAGGTTACATAAATACTACTTGAATTTTAAGTAATCAGTAGTACAGGGGCGTAACTAATTATTTTAGTGAGCCGTGTATAATATATTTATTGTACATATTGCCGGGGGCGACAGGCGAGAGAGATGGCCTATATCACCTCGAAGAGAGGGGATTGGCAAAGATGTGCACAACGATAAGAAATGTTTGAAGAAATTAGAGTTTATATACACAAGGGGTAACAACGATAAAATGGAGGAAAACGATAAGTTTTCCCCCTAGGGATAGATTTTAATCTTCCAGGGGAATCACAGCGATTTTCGTAATACCACGAAGAAAATCACCGTGAGTAGTGTGAATCTTGACAGTACGAACTAGACCATCCTTACCAGGCAATACATCTATTACCCTGGCAGTTGGCCATAAGAGTGGAGGAGTACCATCCTCCTTCAACAGAACCAAATCCCCGATCTTGACAGGGTCAGTAGGGTCGGTCCATTTATTTCTTTGCTGCAGGAGGCAAAGATAGTCTTTTTTCCACAATTTCCAAAATTGCTGTTGAATTTTACTAATACGCTGAAAAAGATTCAACCTATTTTCAGGTATCTCTGAAACACTTGGTTCAGGGGGCGCGGTTAAACTTCTTTGAACTAAGAAGTGAGCTGGAGATAGGAAAGCGAAGTCATTGGCGTCAGACGACATCCTAGTGATGGGTCTCGAATTTAGAATAGCCTCGATTTGGCATAATACTGTGTTAAACACTTCAAAGGTGAAGTGGGAATTTCCTATAATTCGATAGAGGTGATACTTCACACTCTTTATTCCTACCTCATGGAGGCCGAATTGATGGGGGTTGCGGGGAACACCCATCTTGAAAGTTATGGAGTTTTGAGTACAGAATTCCTTAATCTGTTCCGAATTATTTTGATTTAAGAAAAAATCATAGAATTCGCGCATTTCATTTTTTTGCCCCATGGAAATTTGTGGCATTGTCGCTCCAAATAATACTGGGCGTGGATCTTCTGGCAATAAACCTTTTCAGAGTAAGAATATAGGCTTCTGCGCTTAATCCTGTGACGAGTTCGATATGAACACATTTAGTGCTCATGCAAATGAAATAGGCTACGTATGCTTTGTAAAGCGGTGCCTTCCTCAAATGTGAGGACTTAATTAAGAAGAACCCCCCATAGTCCACTGAGACGACTTGGAAGGGTCTAGTGGGGAGTACACGATCGGGATGCATATCTGCCATCTGTTGAACAGAATTGGGTGTCATGAATCGGAAACAGTTTACACACTTACGAATTAAGCGTTTAATCTGTCTTAATCCGTCAATTGGCCAGTACTTCATTTTGACATACGAAAGTACTGTTTGCGCGCCTGAATGTAATAACTTATGATGAGCTTGAGTCAAGATTAGTTCTACAACTCGACATTTAGAAGGAAGTAGAATGGGGTGTTTTTGATTATACGATATGGGGGCGTGTCGGAGACGTCCTCCCACACGAATCAGCCCATCATTATGTTGTAGGAAGGGGTTGAGTTTACGAATGGCTTTATTGGTCACGAGTTTAGCATTTTTCAATTCAAGAATCTCTTTTTTAAAGTAGATACTTTGGATATACCTGATGATCGCGTGATCAGCGATCTCCATTTCGGGTGGCGTCAATATATCCGTATCTCGTGGAGAGTTATTTATTTTCTTTTTAATATTACTGATGAATCTAAAAAGATAAGCGACAATTCTTTGAATTTTACGAAAAGAAGAAGATTTAGCGAATAGATTTTCAAAGGTGTCGTTGAGTTCGTGATTTGTTGCTATGTTTGAGACAACTAACTTCCTTAATTCAGGAAGATCATCCTGAAAATGAGGAATTTGATGAAGAGAAAAATCGATGGGATTGTCTCTAATAAAGCTAGGTCCGCATAACCAGTCTTCGGTGGTCTGGGGATTATCAAAGACATTTATCCCTCTGGAAGCGGGGTCAGCGATGTTTTCGTGACTTCTGACGAAATGGAAATCACAAGGAAAAGTTTCCAACAAGGAATTGACCTTTTGAATTCTGTTTTGTACAAAAATGTTCCAAATGTGTTTTTTAGAAAGTATCCAAGACAAGGCAATTGTAGAGTCAGCAAAGAGATGAGATGAAGATATACTCAAATTTTTCTTGAAGATGTGAAAAAGTCTATGAGCCAGAGTGACTCCCAACACTATTCCACAAAGTTCCAATTTGGGGATGGTGAGTTTATTTTTTAGCGGAGAAATTTTGTTTTTAGAAGCGATAAGCCGCGACGATACAGAAAAGTCTGAGTATGTCGCTTTGAGATACACACAAGTGCTGTATATTTTTTCCGATGCGTCGGTGAAAATAATTAATTGAACATCAACAACTTTCTTTTGTAAAAGTAAGCATCGAGGTACCTTGACCTCTTCTATAGTTTTGAATGTCGATAAGAGGTTTTGCCAATTTTTCATAATGATGGGTGAGTCAATGGGTTGATCCCAGTCCAATTTCTGGGACCATATTTCCTGTATCAAGAGCTTAGCGTTCACAAGGACAGGGGATAACCATCCTAGCGGGTCATACAAAGTAGCAATGTAGGAGAGAATAGTACGTTTAGTAACAACATTAGCCAATTTGAAGATAGGAGTTTTAAACGAAAAGTGGTCGCGTTCTGAATCCCAGAATATGCCTAAGACTTTATCAGATCCCGTGAAGTTAAGACTGACTTCAGAGACGGGATTTAAATTGTGTTGAGACAGAAATTCTGAAGAACTGCAGTTCCACTTGTGGAGGAGGAAACCATGGGTTTCTAGCAAAGAAGTTAATTGTTCGAAAAGACAACTTAATTCATGAAGACTGTCAGCACCGCTGATCAGGTCATCCATATAGATAGATTCTTGCAGAACACTAGTAGCAAGTTCGTGGGTATGTTTGTTGTTGTCAGCGATGTGCTTGATAACTCTTTGAGCGATAAATGGGCTACTTGGGAGCCCGAAGGGTAATCTTTGAAATTGATAGCACCGTAAAGGCTGCTGAATATTGTCCCTAAAGAGAAAATTTAACAGAAATGTTTCAGTGGGACAAATGGCGATTTGTAGGAACATAGCCTTGATGTCGCCTACTAGTGCGAATTTAAACTGACGAAACTTAGCGAGAATGTCAAAAAGTTCATGTTGGACGACATAACCTTTGTCTATGACGTCACTGAGGGAGATTCCCGTAGACGATTTATTGTTTGGATCGAAAACTATACGAGTGGAAGTAGTAGAGTTGGATTTGAAAACGGGAAAGTGAGGGAGAAAGTAATTAGGTTTACCTGAGTCATTTAGCATTTTTAACGGCACTTGAATTATTTGTCCGTTATTGAGATATTCCGATATAATGTCCTGATATTTTTCCAATAAATCAGGGTTGAGTTGAAAACGTTTCTCGAGACTGAGAAAACGTCTTTTTGCCGAGAGAAACGAATTTCCCATGTCTATATCTTCGATAGGGAGTTTGAGATTGAGTGTGGACTCATATCGTCCATTGGGGAGAACATTAACATGTTTTACAAAATTAATTTCAGCGGGGTGATCTTTAATGAGATCGGTGTTCTGAGGAGCGGCTTCTTCCAGCTCCCAGAATTTTTGTAAATGATCGGATAGTTCCTCGTTGGACACTACCGGCTCATTTACGGCGGAAGGAGTGTTATGAGAACAACAAGTAACGAGAGAGTTTGAATAAAATTCCAAAGCCTTTTTAGTATTTTTCGACTTAAGAGCAAAGTCTGGAACTGACCCTGATATCGTGTACCCGAGTAGAGTGCGTTGAAGAACGGGAAGACCTTTTCCCAAACGAATTATTTCAGGTTGAATGATATCGTTATACAGGTCTGCACCGAGCAGGATACCAATTGGGGATGTTACATGGAACATCGGATCACCTAATGGTATCTCTGAGGGTATGTTTAGTTTGCTCGCCGAAATAGAAATTTGAGGAAGCGGATTTGTTATCTTTGGGAGTACAGAGCACGAGATGTCAAAAGGAACGTCGTTAGCGACAGCGAAAATTGTTGTATCTACAATAGATTGAGACGAGGATGAGGTGGAGTTAATTCCATTGATCCGTAATTTTCCATCTCTAGTGGTGAGTGACAGTTCCTTTACGAGGTCAGCACTAATAAATGAAACCTGTGAGGCCGAGTCTAAAAGTGCCTTTGCGAAGACCCTCTTGCCGCTAGGAGCGACAAGATAGACCTGGAGTGTGCTTAATAACACCAAATGATTATCAAGCGAGGCTGCAGATAGAGCCATTGAATGTGGAGTCGAATTTTGAAGATTAACTTCCGTTTCAGGAGCTCTAACATGTGAGGGCCCCTGTTGTGAATTACCCTGTGTATGGGAGTTATTTGAGATAGCGGTTTTATTATGATTATTTGAGTTGTGTTGGCCAACAGCCGCGGAAGGGTTACTATGACCCGTTTTGTCGAAATGGAGCAACGTGTGATGACGAGATTTACAAACTATGCAAGAGAATTTGGATTTACACTGATCGAGCATGTGAGACCCAAGACAATTAATACAAAATTTATTTTGTTTGACAAAACTAAAACGTTCTTTAGAATTCAACTGCTTGAACTGAGGACAAGAGTAGATCGAGTGAGAGTCGTTGCAATAGGAACATTTCTTAGGACCTAAGCGAGGCGAAAGGTTACTGGTAGAAGTGTCTGAGGCTAGGTGTAAAGAGTGTCTGGAAGTAGTAGTCGATTTTGGTTTTGATTGAGATTGAATATTCTCAAGATGAACAACGCGTGTCTCGATTTCCCCTAGAAAATGGACAAAATCAGGGGTAGCTTGGCTACCACCGGATTGGAACTCAAGAGCCCTAATGGTAGGTGCGTCGAGTTTCTGAGTAGCGATATGTATGAGAAGTAAATGCAAGAGATCTGAAGGGGGCCTATTCAAGTTCAATAGGGCCTTGAAATTATTTGACATGACCGTATGAAAATTTCTTAATTGTGAGTGATTTGCGTTTCCAGAAATAGGAGGCGCATCAAGAATTTGAGAGATGAGAGTTTTGATAAGCGATTTAGAGTTGGCGTACCTTTGTGTCAGGTTATCCCGGGCTATTTTGTAATTGTCACCTGTGAGTGGGATATGCTCGAGAAGCGTCAAAGGCTCGGAAGTTAGAAAACTTTTGAGGTAAATGAGTTTTTCCAGATCACTTAATGTAGTATCAGATCCTATTATTGTATCAAAGGTCTCAATGAATGAATTGTATTCAGTAACTAAGCCACTAAATGATTTTAACTGAATACGAGGGAGGTTTACTGTTCGTTGCCTAGCCATAGACTGTGAGGTTAGAGAAGAATTAGGGTCAAATTGGAGGGAGGGGGTAGCAGTCACATTAGAACTTTCAATGACCTCTAACCTTTCTTCCAATAGAGAAATTGTATCCAAATATTTATCAAAAACCACAGAGGAATCAGTAGAGGGGGTAGGTTCCTCGGGGATCGTCTCCAGCACATTTTGAGCATCGCGGAAAAGTCCGTAAGAATGTTTGAGTTGTGAAATTATTTCACGAATTTTATATTTGTTTAGAGAATTAAGAGTTGTGGGAACCGAATCAGCCAACTTGGTTATATCAAGTTTTGCGGTGAGCCTCTGTCGGTTATATTTTGATCGGTCAGCCATGTTGCGAGAATGTGAGATTAGATAGATTATTTGCTAATGTCTAAACCTATAAATCGATGCGAAAATGAGAGAATATGTACAATATATTATATATTACACGTTTAATAGTGTGAGATTGGCTTAATAGTATCACCCTGTATGAGCGCAGATTAGTATATGAAATGCAAAACTATAAAATTTCAAAATATATGCAATTTTCCAAAATGGGTATTTTTCAGCAAGTGTGAGACACCCTTAACAAGTATTTAAATTAATTAAATTGAAGGAAAAAACAATTATTTATTTTCTATAGTTTTCTAGAAGTGTAAAATGAGCTTAAGCGAAGCTAAATGTAGCAAAAACTTACAATTTATGCAAGAAAACAAAATTATTTTTAATAATTTTTGTAACCTGTGAACCAGGCTTAATCGGATTCAAAATTATAAATTTAATTTAAATCAAAAGGTTGAACAAACAATGTTAAAATTATAACACCCGTACTATCAGCCAAGAAATGAGTACACTTTTTGTATACTATAAACAGAAAAATATATTTACGAAAATAAAATAATGTAATATATGCAAATATTTTTTCATACAAACAAAACGACTCCTTTATTTGAACAAAGCAAGTAGTTTCTGAAATTGCACGTGTAGACCGGGCTTAACAACCTACCAGCTATTGTAGAGACGTGCTGGGTTAAATACTGAGAATTTGAGTGCAGAAAGAGAGGAATATTTTATTTTTGTGCCGGGGCGGCGTGGCTTGGAAATTTCCAAATGCAACAGAAAGACACTATAAATGAAAAACCGTTATTCTCAGAATAGAGATTATCAAAATATGCAAATACGAAGGACCTTGAGGATTTAATTAATAAATAATTAATATGATACGGCTCGATGGAACAGAAATGTTTAGGCAATACGTAAAGTATCCTTAACAATAGTAACCTATACTTATTGTACGGTTATAGAGTATATTCCCATAGGTAAGCTGGTTAAGAGTAGATAACGATTTTTCATATGTAATTTAAAGTATTATCTGCATAAATGGCACAAAGAATATTTGCTACGAGAGGTATATGGTTCAAAATGCATACAGTATCACGACTAATAAGTTATGTTCACATACATGTAGAGTACTTACAGTTTTATTCCTTGATGACGTGTCACATCAGAGCTCTGATTGAATTCCATAATCCATTTGGTTCATTTGTAAGGCACTCACTAATACGCTAAATAAATCATCGTCGATAATACTGAGCAGATTGAATTATCTGAGCGGTATAAAACGATAGCAAAAAAAGCCGGTAAAATGCGGCCTTTTTACGAATAGCGGGAGCGTCGATAGATTAGAGATGATTCTCGTTAGGAAGCTTTTGACGATCTGCCCCGGCGAGGGGTTCAAATGCGAGTCTCAACAATAACCTGGAGTTTCCAGAAAGGTTACATAAATACTACTTGAATTTTAAGTAATCAGTAGTACAGGGGCGTAACTAATTATTTTAGTGAGCCGTGTATAATATATTTATTGTACACGCACTTCTTGGTGTAATATAAAGTCAATAAGTAGACGAAATTATCACGAAGTCTTTTCCACACTCAGTTTTGATCATTTCAATTTTTTTTCAAAATATATTTAGATTGTTGTTTGGATTTTCCAGTTAAGACAACCTATTGTGTTTACTTCAGTATATATTGCGTTGTCTAATCATCTATGAATCGGACATTTACGTTTTCTATGCACCACTTGTTGCACTTTGGTTACTATATTTATCTTCTTTCCTGAAGTTGACTCCAAGATCGGATATTAAATCTCTTATCTCTATAAGCCACCACAAATATAGAAAAATTGTTTTATTATCTTAAAATTGTGAAATTACAGTACCTAAATAATCCAAGCTTCTGTTGATAAAAAGTCTTATAACAAAATATTAACATATCATCTTGCCTGTAACCTTGAAGTCACTTTTTACGTCATTGAGTCACCCTATATTTATTTTTTTAGGTATTGACCAACTGGAATTCAAACCAGCCTACAATCCCTACACCGAACCTAGTATGGAAATTTTCTGCTTCCATCCGGGTCTTGGAAAGTGGATAGAAACTGGTAATTCTGGAGTATTCCGACCAGAAATGTTACTCCCAATGGGCTTGCCTGAAGATGTTTCTGTGATTGCTTGGGGATTGTCGTTGGAGAGACCAACCATGATTAAATATGGATTTAATAATATTAGAGACTTGGTTGGACCTAAAGTGGATTTAGATATGATTATTAGAAGTCCTATATGCAGACTTAATAGATAGTCAAAACTGCTTGTTGTTATCCTCTTAAATATTTAATATGTTTTTACAGAATAAAATTGGGAAGTAATATTCCCTCAAAGCCATGTGTTTTTAAATGCAATAGTTTTTTTTACCTTGGTTATTACTAGGTTCCTTGTAGTAGTGCTCATTACTGACCTCTTACGAAGCTTGTAGACCTAGGCAGTGTAGTGTATTACACACTAAAACTAACCAGCTTTTTGCCTGAACGCGACAACGCCATGATTTCTTCATAAAAACTTCGAAATCGGCTACATTCTCACTTAAGTTCTCAATCAAAACTTCCACTCAAACTAAAATTTCAACTTAACTCTTCAGAAACCGCTATAAGCGGTCTCTTCCCGAGGCTACAAACAAACCTCTGACTTCAACGTCCAAAACTTGAATTCTTTAATCTCACAACTTGAATGAATCTTCTCAAACCAAAACGCTTCCTTCCAAAACCCACTTTATTTCTCATTCTATCCTACTCATCCAATCAACCAATAAGAAAAAATTTTAATCCTTCCTTCTTTCATCATTGACTAATAAAAAAATAACTAAACTTCCTATACTTTTTATCGACCAATAGGGAAAAACAAAACATATTCTAAGGCTAAGGCCAACCTACGTAGTAGGGAACCATCCAAAATTAGTTTGCAAAGTCAGCAAAACTCACTTCGTTCTACAGTTCTCAGGAAAGATATTGCTGAGTGCACAATCCTACACCTGCGCTTCTCTGATACTGATATTAGCACGTATTGTGTATCTAAACTCCAAAAACCGCTGCACCAAAGGCCATTATAATATACAATGATACTGTTTTTTACATCACAAACTGAACGTTAAAAGTTCAATTTTCGAGCGATGATATAAACACAAAGCCGAAATTAGACATGACTGCAAAATAATATAACGTATTTCTTTAACAAAACTGATAAACTACAATCCTCACGATTTTTTTTTTCAGAACAGAAATGAATTCCTTACATTCGCTTGGCATATGAAGCGATATTCTTATGTCTACATGGTGAGATAAAAATATGTAACAATGACATTTACGATTTTTGGTTTCTAGATGAGGCAAAACATTTGAGTCCTTTTGAACCGTTTCAAGCTTGGATCACATATAGTGGATCCCTCTATGATCTCCTAATCTTTGATCAAAGCTACCTGAGATTATCACTACCAGTGCTGAAAGGCATTTCAGTTACTGTATCGTATCCCAAGACAGAGTGTACGCAAGCAAAAAGACTAGATCTCACATCCAGACTTGATTATTCTGGATTATTTTGAGTAAATTGGCCTTGTTGACCGAAATCTTACATCGAGGATCTACCCGAAAACTGGGCAGAAGTTAAATTCTACAGCTGCTCACATCCATCGCCCAGGATGGCTTCAGATAATATGTGTTGACAACATAAGTTCCAAATAAATGGCTTATTGAGACGACTGAAAGACTCAACCCATGGGCAGGATCAAAACTTGAGGCAAGCGAAGGAACTGATCTGTCTAAAACTCAGATATGTACTGGATACATACCTAAAGAAGAAAAACATATCTCAATGTTTGCTGAAAATATTCTCAACAGACTAAGGAAGATCAATTGGGGCTTGAAGACGTAGGACTGGAAAGTATTCCACTACGATAAATCTGGTCCAGAAAATACATGGACTTTCTCAGTATGTATCCATCTACGAAGGCCTTTGAGAAATTAAACTTCGGCCTCTTCTTCGACTTTGGTCAGGTCCTCATCAGACCAAACGATGCAAGAAGAAAGGAGACGTCTTTTTCCTCGGAGAAATCACGGCCGATGAAAACGGAAGTAAGGGGAGAACAGCAAAATTCTCCGGAAAGTTTAATCAGACCGGCAAAACAGAAAGGGGAAATCCTCACAAGGCCAGCAACTGCGAAAACGAAAAGATATGCAACTGAAAATCCCTCTAAAGGCTGAATTACCTCCACGAGAAAGGGTTAAAAGTAGAACCAATAGAGATGTCTCTACCTAAGGATCTGGGGGATAAGAAGTCTTCCCTCCACTCCAAGAGCTAACAATGATTGAATTTATACAGGCGAATTTTTAACATTCCAAGGCCGTTTCGTATGCAAGCTACATATTTAGCACTAATCCAGGAGCCTTGGGTTACTGGAACAGCCCGAATTGGCGGCCGTGAATCCGTCTTAACTATGGTACTGTATTGCTCAAATGGGATAAAACCCAGAGCGTGTATTGTACTTAGGAAAGATATTAATCACATCTTACTTTCAAGTTTCTACACGGAAGATGTGACTGCAGCACAAATCACTATAGGTATGGGTGGAAGAGGGCAGACGTGATATAATCGTATGCTCGGCATACTTTCCAGGTGATAGAGCAGCTACAGATCCCCCTCCATGGCGATTTGGAAAGTAATCTAACACTGCAGAAGGAATTGACTACAAGTCAGCATCGGCCACGATTCTAATTCACACCATATGGTATGAGGAAGCAAAACGACCAATGAACATGGTAAGTACCTTTTTAAATATTATATATAGAGAAGGATTCATATTGAAGAATAAAGGCAATGAACTCACCTTTTCGATGCCTCCAAATCACTGTCAAAGTGTTACTTTAAAATAAAAATGTATACCATTTTTATTCAGTTGCAATGCGAAGGCAAAACAATCTTATTTTTCACTTAGAACAGGGAGCGCAGGCCAGCACTCTGAATCGACGATTTTCGACTCTTATTGGAGTCATCATCGGAGAGGCGTAGGCCTGCTGCTCTCTGCTCAAAGTGACCAAACCATGAAAGTTTATCCCCGCATTGGAACTGACGTGTATGGAGTGGTGACTAGCGTCATCTGGCAACTTAAAGGTAAAGTTTTCAATCCTAATAGCAACATTAATAATGTAGCAAAATAATGAATCACCGGCCGCAAGTAGCGGTTCCAAACGGTTCCATCTCCAGAACATTCTGGCGGAAGCACGATGTACGTGGAATCGGTGGAGAAAGACGTGCGGTATGTGGAAAGTCACACAATAGCTAGAGGTGGCGAAGTCTGGAATGATCGAGAATAACGTTATTTGCTATTTACGCGGAGCGCGCTTTTATTTGAGTTTAGTTTTAAGCTAGAGTTTGTAAAAGAAAACTTGTATAAATAAATAATTAATAAAGTCGTATATAAATACGAAATCGCTCGTTTGAATATTACAATAATATTGAAAAATATTACTAAAAGATTTTTAAATTGAAAACTTATTGGTCCATTTCCCTGGTAACACCTCCATGGCTTCTAAAATTTGCAAGCCAGATGGATGCTGCAGTGAAGACAAGAGGGAATTCTAAAAAGTTGCAATTCACAACCCCCGTCTGCAGCTTGGTAAAGTTCCAACGGAAAATGGACCTACTTACTCTATAGGAGTAATAATAATATAAAATAAAAATGTATACCATTTTTATTCAGTTGCAATGCGAAGGCAAAACAATCTTATTTTCACTTAGAACAGGGAGCGCAGGCCAGCACTCTGAATCGACGATTTTCGACTCTTATTGGAGTCATCGGAGATCATCGGAGAGGCGTAGGCGCAAGAGTCGAAAATCGTCGATTCAGAGTGCTGGCCTGCGCTCCCTGTTCTAAGTGAAAAATAAGATTGTTTTGCCTTCGCATTGCAACTGAATAAAAATGTTATACATTTTTATTTTATATTAGTATTACTCGTATAGAGTAATTTACACAAAAATCAAAGAAATGACAGGTTCTAGAAAAAGCACAAGAACTAATACCCTTAAAAATGATAAACGGGATATTATTACTGACGTGAAGGAGAGATTGTGTCAATGGACCAATTACATCCAACAACTCTTTAATGATGAAAGAGGAGAACTGTCATTAGAAATCACAGAGGATACTGGACCACCAATATTAAGAAACGAAGTCATCTATGCACATTAAAACATGAAAGAGGGTAAAGCTACTGGACCAGATGATGTGCCCATCGAATTATTAAAACTTATTGATGAAGATGGTATTGATGTAATGGTTGAACTCTTTAATCTAATATATCAGACTGCCACAATCCCCAAACAATGGCTGCAATCGACCTTTGTAGCAATTCCCAAAAAGTTAAGTGCAACAACCTGCTCGGATCACAGAACAATATCTTTAATGAGTCACACACTTAAAACATTTTTGAAAATAATACACAGTAGAATTGTTAAAACTCTCTAATATGAAATCAGTGACACACAATTTGGCTTTAGAAATGGTATGAGCACGCGAGATGCTTTGTTCGGCTTGAATGTGCTGGCCCAGAGATGCACGGACATGAATCAGGATATGTACTTATGTTTTGTAGACTTTGAAAAGGCATTTGATAAAGTTCAACATAAAAAGCTTGTAGATATATTAAAAAGCAAAAATATTGACAGTCGTGACATGAAAATTATATTTAATATATATTGGAATCAAACTGCCAAGGTAAGAGTTGACAACCAGGACACCCAAGATATCAAAATACAGAGAGGAGTCCGTCAGGGTTGCGTGCTGTCTCCACTACTTTACAATGTCTACAGTGAAGCGTTATTTCAAGAAGCGCTCTCAAATTTAATAGAAGGTATATCTATCAATGGAGAAGTTTTGAACAACTTACGTTTTGCAGACGATACAGTAATAATAACAGATAACAACAATGATTTACAGAACGTTCTGCAACGCCTTAATGAACGCTGTCATGAGTACGGACTGAAGATGAATTTAAAGAAAACTAAATGCATGATCATAACTAAATCAGCACAAGTAAACATCCAATTAACTATTGAAGATACTGTGATTGAGAGTGTGGATAACTACAAATACTTAGGAACATAGATAACATCAAATGTAGACCAAACCAAAGAAATTAAGACACGTATTGAAATAGCACGTGCATCATTCATTAAACTTAAAAAGTTTCTTTGTTGTCGGGATATAAGGTTAGAACTACGTCTAAGGATGCTTCGATGTTACGTGTTCTCTACTCTTCTTTACGGCTTGGAAGCATGGACGTTGAAACAAGTCCATTTGAATAAGTTGGCCGCCTTTGAATTTTGGTGTTACAGAAGAATCCTACGAATATCATGGATTCAAAGAATGTCGAACGTGGAAGTAACTAGAAGGATAGGAAATCAACCGGAAATAATACTAAATATCAAAAGACGAAAACTTGAGTACTTGGGACATGTGATGAGAGGGCAAAAATACTCATTATTACAACTTGTTATGCAAGGCAAAATCCGAGGAAAGCGAAATGTGGGAAGACGAAGAACATCCTGGCTTAAGAACTTACGGGAATGGTTCGAATGCAGTAGTGCAGAGCTATTTAGAGCGGCAGTAAACAGGGTCCGCATTGCTATGATGATTTCCAACCTTCGATAGAAGATGGAACTTAAAGAAGAAGAGTAACTAGGTCCATTTTCCGTTTTAACTTTACCAAGCTGCAGACGGGGGTTGTGAATTGCAACTTTTTAGAATTCCCTCTTGTCTTCACTACAGCATCCATCTGGCTTGCAAATTTTAGAAGCCATGCAGGCAGTGGCGTAGCTAGCCCCACAGGGGTCCCCTATCAAAGTTTGTCGCGGGGCCCTTTTCCACGACTGATAAGGGATAGTGCTAAAAAAATGTTTAACAAAAGCAGCAAAAACGCGTGTATAGAATAGAATAGAAATAAATATACTTTATTGTCACTGAAAATTTTACAATTTTATGGACAAAGCGTAGGTAAAGAGTAGAAAAAAAAACAACAAAAAATACAGTTTACTGAAATTACACAAATCGTCAATATTATTACAAAATAAAAGATAATGAAATAAAACAAAACAATACAGAGTGTTTCATTAATAACTGGAAATATTTTAACTGTAGATTTCTGAGCTCAAAATATTACGGTTTAACTTAAATCACCTACTCCGAAAACGCTTCCTAAAGCTGGAGCTCTTTGAAGATGGTGCCTTTTAATTAGTTTTGTTTTGGAATACCTCTAGAACACATCTATTTAGAAAAACTAAAACTGGTACGGCTATTTATCTTCCAGAGATAAATGTATTTCATAAATTGCGAGTTTCTATTACCGGTCATAGGCATCCTCTTTGGGTAGGGCAACGGTTATTTTATCGCATAACTTTTTTGTCTTAAAATTTTAAGTATTTTTGACACTGGATTATTAAATTGTATGGTATTCTAGTACTAAAAGTTACTCTTACTTTAAGTCTGTAGGATACACCGTTTTCTAAAAAAATCGATTTGAAATTTTTTCGTTTTTTAAATTTGATCAAAATTTAAAGAAACTTTCAAAAAAACGGTGTATTTTACCGACCTAAAGCAAGAGTAACTTTTAGTACTAGAATACTTCATAATTTAATAATCTAGTGTCAAAAGTGTTTCAAAATTAAAGACATAAAAAATAATGCGATAAAATAACCGTTGACCTACAGAAAACGCACGCATATGACCGGTACTATAAATTCGCAATTGATGAGATCGATTCATCTCTGGAATAAATGTACCAGTTTTCATTTATTGTTTTCAGTTTTTTTGAAAATTTTTTTCAAATTAAAAAAACACAAAATTTTCAAATCGACATTTCTAGAAAACGGTGTATCCTATCGACTTCAAACAAGAGTACCTTTTATTACTAGAATGTCTCACAATTTAATAATCCAGTGTAAAAAGGCTTAAAAGTTAAAGATAAAAAAGGAAGATAAATAGGCGTACCAGTTTTGGTTTCTCTGAATAGAAGCGTTCTGGAGGTATTTAAAAAAACTAATTACAAGATGCCTTTTTTAAAGAGCTCTAGCTTCTGTAAGTAGCATTTTCAGACTAGGTGATTTGGGTTAAATATTAATACATATTTTGAGCCCAGGAATCTACAATTAAATTATTTTCAATTAATAATGAAAATATTGCAAAATTTAAATGAATTGAATACAACCTTAGGAACTAATAAGTTCAGCGTATAACGCTCAAATATAGATAATAATAATAAATCTAATAAACTCTAATAATCCAAATTCAAAAAATAGATTTGAATTGTGACTCATTGTTTTAAAACAGATTCAGTTTTTTCAAGCCAAGGGTGAATAGACATTGAAAAGGAATTGAAGACGGAGTGAATAACACTCAAATATAGATAATAATAAATCTAATAAACTCTAATAATCCAAATTCAAAAAACAGATTTTAATTGAGATTCATTGTTTTAAAAAAGATTCAGTTTTTTTAAGCCAAGGGTGAATAGACATTGAAAAGGAGCGTAAACAAAGAAGCTCTGTTCTTTAACGGCGAGCGACCGGCAAATAGATATACCTAAATACAATGTATAGATAAAGAACAGATTACACGAAAATATACGCAAACAATACACAGTGTTTCTGTTTCAAATTATCAAAGGTAAAGCGATTACAAATATTGCAATTTCGCATTATACATTATACAATGTCTCACACAGCCAACGGTGAATATACAATAAGAAGTAGCTTGAAAACAAAAAACGTCTCTTGTTGTAGAACGGCTAGAGGCAGGAAATAGATAGGTACCTGTACAGTACATAAATATAGTTTATAATAAAGAATCCATTACACGAAAATGTCGATATCCCAACAATATATGTACACTGTGTCAAAGCGTTTGAATAGTGAAATAATTGCAGAATATTTTGTTCAATTTTTTTAATGGAATTTTGTTTCGACATGCCGCGTTGGGGCCCCTGAATGTCGGGGGCCCCGTATAATTGATACGGCGGTAGCTACGCCCCTGCATGCAGGTGTTACCAGGGAAATAGACCAATAAGTTTTCAATTTAAAAATCTCTTAGTAATATTTTTAATGTTGCTATTAGGATTGAAAACTTTACCTTTTTTTGTTTATACTTTACTCTGAACTTGTCTGTTAATTTTTATGTTGGTCGAGGATATGTGTTAAATATTTAATTTGTTGTCTACTGCTTATTTTAAAATTAATTGCACTTTTCTTGCCCCGAACCTTTTGTATTTTCAGGGGCACACGGCAATTTTTCATAAATTTTCATTTCCTTTTTTAACAGTCGAACTATTATACTGCAGCAGCTCATACTTAGTATAATAGAGGAGGGGTAAGTAACCTAAGCAAGTTGATTAACTTTTGTACTAAACGTGTTATTTGCTTTATATTGCATGTAGTTAGGCTAATTATTATGACTTAAACGCGGAAACAAGACCTGACACCACAAGGACAAAAAGACTGATGGAAACGTGTGAAATGAAAATAGTCCGAGATATCACAGGAAAATTATTATGTGACAGACAACGCAGCACAGATCTCAGGCAAAGCTGTAATATAGAGAACATAAATGACTGGATACTGGAAAGGAAAAAGAATGGTATAGCCATATAAGCTGAATGGGAGAAGGAAGACTAATAAAGATAGCACGAGATAGATCACCAAACGGCCGAAGGAGTATAGGAAGGCCAAGGAAGAGATGGAGTGACAACCTGGATATCTGATGAGGAGGTATCCGGAGATGGAACAGGCGCGAGGCAACGGGAAGAAGAAGAAGAAGAGAAAATAAGGTTATCATTGGCCCTTTGGAGAGACCAAAAAAATGGGCTACCACAGGGAAGTGTCCTCGCGCCGATTCTACACAACATATACACCAACGACCAACTCATACACCAACAAACAAGGCAATTTATTTACGCCGATGATACAGCTCAGGGAAGAACCTTCAATGAAGTCGAAGTGAAACTGACAGATGCCCTGGGAGACTTAGTTCTATACTACGATAAAAAAGATCTGAAACCCAATCCCATAAAAACCCAGGTATGTGCTTTCCACCTTAGAAACAAGCATACCCGAAGGCCGCTGGAGGTGGAATGGCGTGGTCAGATGCTGGAACACAACGAGACGCCAAAATACCTTGGCGTCCGTCTGGATAGAACTCTGTCTTACCGATACCACTGTCAAGATGTCAAGAAGAAAGTAAGTGCCAGAAATAATATCATCCGCAAGCTAACTAATACAAAATGGGGAGCACAACCAGACACTCTCCGCAGTTCTGCCTTAGCATTATGTTTTTCGGCCGCGGAGTTTGGAGCACCAGTATGGGTAAACTCTGCTCACGCAAAGAACGTTGACGTGGCTCTAAATGAAACGGTTCGTATAATATCGGGTTTCCTGAAACCGACACATATCGAAGAGGTACAGCCCATAGCTGGGATTGCTGCACCACCTATCAGGAGAAAGGTCACGTCAGAGGTAGAACGAAAAAAGCAGGAGACGGACCGAAGACCCCTTATATGACCACCAAACTCAGCCAAGCAGACTAAGCTCTCGTAAAAGCTTCCTGAAAACATCAAGATCCATCCCCGAAGCGCCAGAGACGCGCCGAATACACCTATGGCAAGCGTCAGCTACCGCGACACATTTTCCTCTCACAGAGGAAATGGCTGAGATCTGCACAGAAGAAGACTTAATTATAGCAAATGACAGGGCCATCTATGTGGCCAACCATTGGAAATACAGAATTTAAAGTTGTTGGTGTTTTGGACACGGAAAGTAAGTAATTGGCCCTTTGTTTAGCAGATTTTTTTGATAATTTGTAATGTTTTTTGTGATTTGTTACCTAATAGATTTTTTTGAGCCAATGTAGGAAACTTATCATATTGCTCCTTTATCAAGTGCAAAGTTTCCCTCATGGACTTCAAATCATCGCTGAACCAGTTTATTAGTCGACTTTGATCTCTACATTTTTATAGGATATAAATGTAGGATAAGCTAGATATATCCTTAATATTATTTCTGACCTATTAAATTAAAACACGGTTTTATATAAAAACTAAATTTATATTAAAATATCCATAGTAAAAAATTAAATTTAAAATATATCTAAATATATCATTATAAATTAGTTAGATATAACTATACACATTTCTTAAAAATATTTATCTACAGTTCCGTCGTTGTTTCTACAGGTGAGTGGTCATAGGTGAAACCTAGATTCAAATAGTCTTTCTTTTCTTTAAACATCACATTATCATTCGTTGGACTGGCATTCATTTCGTCTTCATCGGAAGATCTAAAACACAAATAATTATTACACTTTTATAAAAAAAAACTTTTTATAATACCACGTTTTTATTATTTATACGACACAATATAAAAAGTATAACAAAAACAATTGTTTTTCAAATTAAAATATCTATTTTAAAAACTGAATGTTTATTCATTTTTAATTTGCATTTTTACTCCAATCGGAGTACGGAGGGATCCATTTTCGCTGGAACTTTACCGCGCTGAGCAGATGGGACGTGAATTATACATTGTAGAATTCCCTCGTCTTCTTTAGTCTTAGCGTGCATTATGGCTGGCAATTTTAGAAGCCTCGGAGGTGTAACCAGAAAATGGTCCCAATAGTTTTAATCTGTGGAATGTAAAATAATATTTTAAATATTATTTTATGTGTTATTAGATTCTATCTATCTATCTAATTAGCCTTCTTCGGTCCATCCTTGGACATAGGCCTCCCCAATCCTTTTCCATTCTTCTCTGTCTGTCGCTACAGTTATCCACCTAGAGCCCACGTGCTTCTTGACATCATCTGCCCATCTCATTTGTGGTCTTCCTCTGCTTCGTTTATATTGCCACGGTCTCCAATTTATGAGAATTTTGTTCCATCGGTCTTCCTTTTGTCTTATAGTGTGTCCGGCAAATCTCCATTTCAACTTTGCAACTTCTTGTCTAACATCCCTAACTTTGGTTTTCTCTCTTATCCACTCGTTTCTCTTTTTATCCAATAGTTTTATGTGCAACATTTGCCTTTCCATTGCTCTTTGCGTCTTTATGATCTTGTCCATGTTTGCTTTTGTAAACGTCCACGTTTGGGAACCGTAAGTGAGAACAGGGAGTACGCATTGATTGTATACCTTGGTCTTAAGATGTTGTGGATATCTTTTGTTTTTAAGGATGTAGCTTAGTTTTCCAAATGCCGCCCATGCCAGTCTAACTCGTCTTTTGATCTCTGCTGTTTGGTTTTCCTTGTTAAGTTTTATAATCTGACCCAGATATATATAATAATGAACTTGTTCTATTTCATCTTGTCCGATCCTCATTGTGATGTCCTCATCTGTATTTATTATGATTTTGGTCTTGCTGTAATTCATATTAAGGCCTATCTTTCCGGCTTCTATGTCCAGTTCTTTCATCATTTCAAACAATTCTTCTTTTTTATCGGTTATCAATACGATGTCATCGGCATTATTAGATTAAAACTTAAAATTATTAGATTAAGACTTTTTTCTAGTAGATGTCGCTAGGGCATCCCTGCCATTTCGTTCGTTGCAATTCGTGACTGGACGCCGCGCGCCGGGGATTATTCTGGTTCAGCCAGAGAGAGCTGCATATGCACCTCCTGACGAGAAACTAATAAGTTTCGAAAACAGTAGGGGTAGTCTAGGCGCCAAATAGAGGTCGCCGTGTTCTTTTCAATTCTGATGGACAAACTCAACGGTTTTTTGGCTGCTGATTACGAATTTCGTTGGTGGATTTCGATCCGAGTGGTCAAAAAATTGTTATACCTAAACAATTTAACTGTTTATGTTTATGTTTAACTGTTCTGGCTCAAACTAAAAGAGAAAAAAAAATGTTTCAAATAAAATTTGTTCCTGAATAACAAAACGAAGAAAAAAACGTTTACTAAACTTAAATCCAACAATTAGAACTCAAGAATGCAAATTGAAAAATAAGAATTTTTCGAAGCTTTATCGATCGTAACTCGACTTCTACGCATGCAAATGAGCCTTAGAAGGTCTCATCTTAAAGCTTAATTAATAGAATTCCAAACAAAGTTTGTTAAATTACTTTATCTTCATTTGTTTTTAAAGTTATACCTGTTTCAAGTTATAATTTTCTTTAAAAAATTGTACATTAATTTGTTTATAAGGGTTTCAAGCAAATTTGCGCTATAAACATTTATACTTTAATTAACAATAATGATAGAAGAAGAACTTAAAAGGAACATTTTGAGCTTACGAAAATGTTTGTAAGTTTATTTTTGGCCAAGATATCGATATTGTAATAGCGCGCTCTGATGCGCAAGGTCGGCTCACAGCGTAATGGTTTACGCTCTAACTTATCGATGCAAATTATAATTTGTATATATATGTACGTTATTTTATTTTCATTTTTGAAGATTCTAACAAAATTTTATCATATAATTTTTATAATTAAAGCATCATACTGTACCTCGTATCACCTTTCATTCTATTTACTTTATCTTCTATTTATGTAATAAATGAGAAAAAAAACATTTAAACCTAATATTTCAGAAATGTAACTAAATAGCAAGTCGATACTATTTATTAATACTATTTTTGCAAACATTTTCTTTCATGCATCTGCATCGAGATATACAGGGAATCTCAGCTTTTTGACATCTACACAAGATTTTAGCGCAATTTTTACAATTACATTGTGGTACTAACTCTGTTCTTAGAGGCGTTAAAATTAATACGAGCATTTTCTTAAGCTCAAATTGTTCCTTTTGAGTTCTTCTGTCATTATTGTTAATTAAAGTATAAGTGTTTATAGCTCAAATTTGCTTGAATCCCTTATAAACAAATTAATGTACAATTTTTTTTTAACAAAAATTATAACTTCAAACGGGTATAACTTTAAAACAAATGAAGATAAAGTAATTTAACAAACTTTGTTTGGAAGCCTATTAATTAAGCTTTAAAATTGGACCTTTTCAGGCTCATTTGCATGCGTATGAGCCTAGTTACGATCGATAAAACTTCGAAAAATACTTATTTTGTAATTTGCAATTTGCATTGTGCACTAATTTTACAATATCTTGAGTTCTAATTATTGGATTTAAGTTTAGTAAACGTTTTTTCTTCGTTTTTTAATAAAGAACAAATTCTATTTGAAACTGTGTTTTCTCTGTTTTAGTTTATGAGCCAGAGCCATATAAACAATTAAATTGTTTATAACAATTTTTTGACCACTCAGATCGAAATCCACCCTCGAAATTCGTAATCCGCAGCCAAAAATCCATAAGAAACCATTGAGTTTGTCCATCAGAATTGATAAGGATACGGTGACCCCTCTGGCGCCTAGACTAGGGTGCTTGCCACGCTCTCTGATTGAACTAAGATATAATGCGGCTGTAGTTTCGTATTTCAACCAAATTGAAAATGTTAATTCATTTTTAATTTGCATTTTTACTCCAATCGGAGTACGAGGGGCCCCATTTTCGCTGGAACTTTACCGCGCTGAGCAGATGGGACGTGAATTATAAATTGTAAAATTCCCTTATCTTCTTTAGTCTCAGCGTCCATTAGGCTTGCGTTTTTAGAAGCCTCGGAGATGTAACCATAAAATGTCCCAATAGTTTTAATCTGGTGGAATGTAAAATAATATTTTAAATCTTATTTTACGTGCTATTCGATTAAGATTGAGACTCTTTTCTAGCAGATGTCTCTAGGGCATCCCTGCCATTTCGTTCGTTGCAATTCGTGACTGGACGCCGGGGATTATTCTGGCTAAGTCAGAGAGAGCTACATATGCACCTCCTGACGAGAGACTGACAAGTTTCGAAATCGGTATTTTTTTAATTTTTCAAGTGGGCCGGAAATTGTTATCAACAAATATCTTATATAAAAAAACAATTTCTCAAATCTATTTGAATAAAATTTGTTAGGTGTAACTCTTAGAAATAGATACTTTTTTCTTGGTAATTTTTCGAAAAATGCTTGCTTTTCGAGTTGTTTCCAAGTTTTTGTAAAAAATGCCTTATTTAGTGATTTTTGGAATTTTTTAACTAAAAACCTACTAAATGAAATGCAATTCTACAAAAAGGTTTATAATCGTTAAACTGTTGTAGTTAAGAAAAAGAGAGACGTTCTCACAAACAATTTATTTTTTTTTGACCAGCGAAACCGGTCGTCAGTTGTAAAATAAATTGTTTGTGAGAACGTCTCTCTTTTTCTTTACTACAATAGCATGGACTCACACATCCAACCCATTCATTATGTAAAACTATATTTTTAGCAAGATAGAAACCACTTATTCTTGTCAAAATATTCTTAGTAGTTTTTAAAGGTTTAAAGATTATAATGCTTTTTGTAGAATTTTAATTCAGTAGTTTTGAAAACAATATTCAAACATCACTAAGTAGGCATTTTTTAAACAAAATATTGCAAGCAATTTGCAAAATTTAAACTAACGTTCAATAGAAGAGGAAAACGATAAATGCGGTGTTAATTCTCTGAGCGTAGAATATCCTAAACATGTTAATTTTTCATTAACGACAATAAAATATTGGTACCCACCTATACATATGATCATTCCTTGAAGAATGATCGAGATTTTTTGATAAAACATGATCTCCTACACTAGATGCTCTAGCAGTTGTAGCAGATTCACTGCTGGCAGGACTTTGTTGGCCTGAAAATATAAATATTTAGTATTAAAACAATTTTAAAATGATTAAAATATTTCAGTTTAGAACTAAGACAAAGAATGGTTCAGTGTTATGTTTGTTTTGTACTTTTGTATGGTGCCGAAGTGTGGACATTAAAAATATCGATGAAGTAGTTTTCAATCCTAATAGCAATATTAATAATATTTAAAAATATTAAAATATTACTAAAAGATTTTTAAATTGAAAACTTATTGATCCATTTTCTTGGTAACACCTACAAGGCTTCTAAAATTTGCAAGCCCGATGGATCCTGAAACGAAGAAGGCAAGAGAGAATTCAAAAAACTTACAATTCACGACCCCGTCTGTTCAGCTGGTAAATCCCAACAGAAAATGGACCTAGTTACTCAGAAGTAACGACCAATATAAAAATAAAATAAAAATATAATTTTTATTCAGTTGCAATGCGAAGGCAAAACAATCTTATTTTTCAGTTAGAATACGGAGCGCAGTCCAGCACTCTTAATCGACGATTTTCGACTCTTGTTGGAATCTCATCGGAGAGAACGTAGGTCTGCTGCTCCATACTCCAAGTGACCAACACCGAGAGTTTATCCCCCACACCGCAACTGACATGAATGGACTAGGTGACTAGCGTCACCTGGCAATTGAAAGATTTCAATATTATTCAAAAATATTACTAAAAGATTTTTAAATTGAAAACTTATTGGTCCATTTTCTTGGTAACACCTCCAAGGCTTCTAACTCTCGGTGTTGGTTACTTGGAGTATGGAGCAGCAGGCCTACATTCTCTCCGATAAGACTCCAACAAGAGTCGAAAATCGTCGATTAAGAGTGCTGGACTGCGCTCCGTATTCTAAGTGAAAAATAAGATTGTGTTGCCTTCGCATTGCAACTGAATAAAAATGGAATTTTTATTTTATTTTTATATTGGTCGTTACTTCTTTGAGTAACTAGGTCTATTTTCTGTTGGAATTTACCAGCTGAACAGACGGGGTCGTGAATTGTAAGTTTTTTGAATTCCCTATTGTCTTCTTCGCTTCAGCATCCATCTGGCTTGCAAATTTTAGAAGCCTTGGAGGTGTTACCAAGAAAATGGACCAATAAGTTTTCAATTTAAAAATATTGAAGTAATATTTTAATATTTTTAAATATTATTAATATTGCTATTAGGATTGAAAACTACTTCATCTTTCAATTGCCAGATGACGCTAGTCACCTAGTCCATTCACGTCAGTTGCGGTGTGGGGGATAAACTCTCGGTGTTGGTCACTTGGAGTATGGAGCAGCAGGCCTACGTTCTCTCCGATGAGACTCCAGCAAGAGTCGAAAATCGTCGATTAAGAGTGCTGGACTGCGCTCTGTATTCTAAGTGAAAAATAAGATTGTTTTGCCTTCGCATTGCAACTGAATAAAAATGAAATTTTTATTTTTTTTAAATATCGATTTATACAGAATTGAAGCATTGAAAATGTGGATTTATAGACGGATGCTGAAGACACGGGCGCCCATATAAAAATTTTTGGAGAGGGGCCAGACGTGAAGATGTTGCACATTATATTTTGTATACTTTGGATAACCATATATTGTTTAAAGCACCCGAACAGCTAGGGGGGCCGTGCGAACAGCAAGAACAATTTATGAGGAAGTACTAGGAAGAGTTAACGAAGATAGAGAACTTCTAAAGACTGTTACAATACCGGAAAATGTCGTATCTGGGACATACGAGTACAGTGAGGGGAAATCGATATAAAATATTACAACTGACTCTTAAAGGCAAAATAGAGGGCTGTATAAGTGTAGAAAACAAGTTTCTTGGTTAAAAACCATTCGTGAATGGACTCAGATATCAAATGCAGGACAATAATTATTCCATATTGAAGAAGATCGAGTAGCCTTCGCAATGCTGTGAAGAAGAAGAAACATTTTAGGCAAAAAACGGGTTGTATAGCTTTCGTCCGTCTGTGAACGGAGCGATGGATCTATATATCTTTAATTTACTTTAATTTATTATATTTTATTTTAATTTATTTCTGGGCATCAAAGTAAGGCTCCTACAATGTTATATCTTTTCAATACGCTACAGAGTAGAATCCTGGACACTTACTGAAGCGATGGAGAAGAAACTTGAAGATTTCGAGATGTGACTGTACAGGCGAATCCTAAGATGGACGGACAATCAATGAGAACATACGACGAAGAATGGGGAAAGAAGCAGAAGTGGTGCAAACGTACAATCCGACCAGCGAGAGCTGGCGGGTGACCTTAATCGCAAGTGTCAAAAATGCGTGGTTGCCGTATCAAAAATTTAGTTGGGATCTGAAAATTACGTTAGTATATATTCACTACGATGTGAACTCCTAGCCGACACCAATATAAATAATAGACCAAGAGGCAGCGCTGAAAAATGTCTTTGAATTTACTAAAGCTAGATTTTTCACAGTTGATTACTGTGAGTGTGTAGAAAAACATACTGCGGTCGGTCAAGCAAAACGTTTAACAGGGGTTACTGAGAGGGTATCAAAGTTGCTTTCCTACGAAGGTAATTGTTTCCATTTACTAAGGCTGAAAATCAGTACACACATTCTAAATTAAATATAAATAAAAGTTATTATAGTCGGTCAGCTGTATGACGGGACAGAGCCGGTCGGTCGGTCCCAATAGTCGATTGAGGAAATAAAGCATTTTGGCTCGCAATTTTTTTGTCCAGCATGGATTTACTTAAAATTTTCACAGAAGGTAGGAAATAGTCCAAGAATCATTTTATATATCATGCCGCTATCATACGCTAAAACCTTGGGGGTGGTTGCCACTCCATCTCAGGGGGTGGGAATTTTTTATTACATTTTAACTATGTAATTCGATGGAAATAGTGATTCTAAGAAAAAATGTTTTTTACATTTTCTTTGTAAAACTTATATTTTTTGAGTTATTCGCGCTTGAAAATAACAGTTTTTCGACGAAAATATCGACTTTTTTAGGGGGTTTTTTGAGAATACCTCGAAAAATATATTATGCATTTAATAAAAAAAACGTAGATATCGAAATTGTATCTTTTAGTAACACAAACCAAATTCTTTTCCTATAATATCTTTAAGACCAATACAAACCGAGATACGGCATGTTAAAGGTTAGCTTTTTTCGTCAAATGCACAATTTGAAATATTCAAAGCCAAATAATGTTAAAAATTTGCATTTTTCGAGGAAAACTTAAATAAACTTTTTTCAAGCATACAATTAGACCTTTTAAAAATAATAATAAAAAACTTCTAGCATGAAAATTAAGCGACTTACCAAAAAATATCGGTACCTGCTTTTCTCTACGAAAAAATCAGTGAAAACAACCCCCTAACTACCTTCCTAATTCAAAATTGGTCTTCACCTTTCTGTAGTTCCTTTTATATTTATATTATCAATACATTCAAGGAGTTTGACCTATTTAAAATGCCTAATTTTGGAAAAATTGGAGCTTAAAGAAAAATTGATTTTTTGCAATTTGGTATGTTTCACCTTTTACTTCAAAATATCTCCGAAAATACTGAAGATATGAAAAAAATTATATACTACTAAATTGTAGCTTTTTTAATGACTAAAATTACCCTGTGCATATATTTTCATTACAGTGAATAGTTAGCCAGATATAGCTGTTTAAAACCTCTATTTACCAGCAAACACCCCCTTATTCGAGCCCTTTAAACCCGCCCCAATTAAAATCTAAGGCATCTTACGGATTTTAATTTACACAGTCTTATAGCTCTTTAAAAATCCTACAAAATCATTTTTGTGGGGTCTCATTACTGAGAGGGTATCAAAGTTGCTTTCCTACGAAGGTAATTAAATCCCTTTACTAAGGCTGAAAATCAGTACACAGTGAGATATAATATTTTTCCAAAATTAGGCATTTTAAATAGGTCAAACTCTTTGAGTGTATTGATAATATAAATATAAAAGGAACTACAGAAAGGTAAAGACCAATTTTGAATTAGGAAGGTAGTTAGGGGGTTGTTTTCACTGATTTTTTCGTAAAGAAAAGGAGGTACCGACATTTTTTTTTATTAAAGTCGCTTAATTTTCATGCTAGAAACTTTTTATTATTTTTTTGGAAAGGTCTAATTGTATACTTAAAAAATGATTTTTTGAGTTTTCCTCGAAAAATGCAAATTTTTCCCATTATTTGGCTTTGAATATTTCAAATTATGCATTTGACGAAAAAAGCTAACCGTTAACATGCCGTATCTCGGTTTGTATTGGTCTTAAAGATATTATCGGAAAAGAATTTGGTTTGTGTTACTAAAAGATACAATTTTGATATGTACAGTTTTTTTGATTAAATGCATATTTTTCGAGGTATTCTCAAAAAACCCTCTAAAAAAGACGATTTTTTCGTCGAATAACTGTTATTTTCGAGCGCGAATAACTCGAAAAATGTTAGTTTTACGAAGAAAATGCACAAACATTTTTTTCTTAGAATCACTTTTTCCATCGAATTACATGGTTAAAATGTAATAAAAAATTCCCACCCCCGAGATGGGGTGGCAACCACCCCCAAGGTTTTAGCGTATGATAGCGGCATGATATAGAAAATGATTCTTGGACTATTCCCTATCTTCTGTAAAAATTTCAAGTAAATCCATGCTGGACGAAAAAATTGCGAGCCAAAATGCTTCATTTCCTCAATCGACTATTGGGGCCGACCCTCAATCGACTATTGGGGCCGACCGACCGGCTCTGTCCTGTCATACAGCTGACCGACTATAATAACTTTTATTTATATTTAATTTAGAATGTGTGTACTGATTTTCAGCCTTAGTAAATGGAATTAATTACCTTCGTTGGATAGCAACTTTTATACCCTCTCAGTAACCCCTGTTCTACGTTTCGCTTGACTGACCTCAGTATGTTTCTCTACACACTCACAGTAATTAACTGTAAAAAATCTAGCTTTAGTAAATTCAAATAGATTTTTCAGCGCTGGCTCTCCGTCTATAATCAATCCTTTCCACTTTTCAATTTGTTTTTCGCGCAACCCGCCAGCACACTTGTCGGATAGTAGGTACACGATTAAAAGGAAAAAGTTAGTAATATCACGGACCATTGTGAGAAACGGCACTAAATGTAGATTATTAAGAATAATCCCCCAAGACAAAGAATTCGGAAAGCGAGGAATTGGTAGAATATCAATAATAGAAGAATATCATAGTTAAGAAACCCGAGGAAATGGTTCTCCACAACAACTAATACATTTTTAAAGCATCAGTCAAGTAAAATATAGCCAGAATGATATGTATTCGAATAGGCATCAAACGAAGAAAAATTCTACTTACCATATTTTTTAAGATTGTTATCTTTGCTTATATAACTGACGTTGTCTAAATTAAACGTGTGGTTCTTATTACTAAAATCTAAATGTAGATCGTTGTAGTCTTCCTGATCGTCTACAGGTACGCACATCTGTAGAACTTGAGTTTCGTATTCTTTTAGATTTGGTTCTACGTAGACTGTGTCGTATCGTGTCGGACTAGAAGGCACTGTGTATTGTCGTTGGACTTGCTCCTTGTAAGATTTATACCTAGAAATAATAAAAGCTGTTAATAACAATAATAAGCGATTAGCGGTTGAGTGGTTCATAGTTAAGCAGTTTTCTTTTTTCTTTGTTAACTGTTTAAAGACTGATTTATCTTACGACGGGCCGTATACGGAATGTGCCGTAGAACAAAAGACGGCGCACGTCCCCGTGTCGCCCCGTTCCGTTGTACTATAAACTAGCCAATGCAAACTGCCGACACTCAACAGTCAATGATTCATTCTACTATACATTATAAGAAGTACAAAAGTAAATTGCTCTAGTAATGAAACAAGTAATTTCCAAATTGAATTAAAAAAATAATTTTATAATTTTTTAGTATTTTATAATATTTAAGTATTAATAAGAAGTTATTTACAGTAAACTTTTTTGATCTAATTTTGCACATTTTACGCGGAAATGTTTGTTTGCCTTTTTGGTTACGCCAAAAATAAACCATAAACTTAACTTAGATTAAATAAAAAAATATGAAATTTTTTTTAAAAACGTTTTTCTTTATTTACGAGTGACTAAAATTAAATATATAAAAAAATCAACTAAAAAGCAAAAAATAAAAAAAAATTGTAAAAATCTAACACATTCGTCAAAGAAAAGCGTGGCGCGTCTACATCGAATAAACGGTTTTCGCCCCACGCTTTTCTCTAACGAATGTGTTAGATTTTTTTTTAATTTTTTTTTTATTTTTTGCTTTTTAGTTGATTTTTTTATATTTTTTTATTTTTTACTTTTTAGTCTTACACTTTTCAAACATTAAAATATATCGTCCTGTTTATTAAATATCTATAAAACATATGATGTACTAACATGAAAAGTAGTCGGAATAGTCAAAAAATTTAAAACATTATTGTTTATGTATGAAGCATAACGTAAACAATTAACGTAAAAAGTGAAATTATGTATGAATGCATAAGTCTGCAAAATTTTCAGTCATTTGCATTGAAGAAAAGGCGGTCAAATTAACGTCTAAAGATTTGACCCAAACGATTGAGCTAAAGAAAAGCGTTTAATTAATACACCAAAACGAATTCTAATGTTAATTGTAGCACACAACGTCTCTACCGGTGGTTTTTCTAAGACTACGATAAAAACACGAATTTTTTTAATTCGAGTTTTGGTTGAAGTTTTATTTCGTATCGTATTGAAATTTGACCCGAATAAGTGCCGATTTTTATACAGGGTGTTTCATTAATAATTGTCCATATAGTAACTGGAGAAACCTTAGCATAAAATACGAAGATTTAACCTAAAACGCTTAAATAAAATGTGGTTCCTTACTGAGTTACAGGGTGTTTTGTCAAAAAATTTGAAAATTATTTTTGCTCAGCATTTTAAAACTATTCGACGTATCCTTTTCATACTTGGCAGAAAGTGCGACTACTATACACCCTACTAAATTATGATAAACAAACGTTTATAGCTACTACCAGAGGCGCACGACAGGGGATAGTGAATGGTTGACCCTTCTCAAATTCTACGCCACTGGAGGAATTACTACTTTAGTGCCATTTTTAGATTCTCCAATACTTTCTACGAATATAATATACTCCTCATTGGTAACGATAAAGTCATTAGTTTTCGAGATATTTGAAGTTAAATATGAAACGGCACAGTTATTTTGATTAATTTGCGATATGATTCATATAATATGATTAAAATTTAAAACTTATTTGTACTCAGTACTTTAAAACTATTTGGCGTATCCTTATCATACTTGGCAGAAAGTGTAGGTACTGTACACCCTACTAAATTAAGATAAATAAACGTTTCTAGCTACTACCAGAGGCGTACGACAGGGGATATTGGCTGGTTGACCCTTCCCAAATTCTACGCCACTGACGAAATTGCTATTTTAGTGTAATTTTTTGATTTTCCAGTACTTTTTATGTAAATAATATACTTTTAACTCGTAACGATAAAATGATTAGTTTTCGAAATATTTGAAATTAAAAATAAAGCGACACAATACATTAATCAAAATAACCGTGTCGTTTCCGTTTTAACTTCAAATATCTCGAAAATTAATGACTTTATCGTTACGAAGCATAGAATGTAATAAACATTTTTTTAGAAAACATATTATTTGCTATCAGAAATATGTCCATTGGCTTATTTTATTATATAATACATTAGACTCTCTTTATAACGAACACAGGTATTACGAGGTTTCGCTCATAACGAGGTACACTTAATATGTTCCATGAAATTTCTATTGAACTATAACACCTCTATAACGAGGCATATTTGGTTATAATATAACGAGGTATATTTGGTTATAACGAGGAAAAATGAAATCGAAGAATATGTTTCTTCACCTGTTTTTGGTGTGGTGATGGCTATAAATAAATACCTCAACTACCTGTATACACGAATGTCCAACATCTGTATGTTTACCGAGGTCAGTAACTTCTTCCTTCCTGTTTATCTATGGACCGATATTGAATATTGTAGTAAATTTATAATTTACGATGGACAAGTTTCATTGTTGAGGTCGACCATCGACACCTAATAAACTACGTAAGAGGTATCAAAACATTTCAGTAGTGGTGGTATGCATAAAATTATTGTTGTCTGATGTAAGATTCGCTTATAATGACGTAATTAGTCCGCCATTTCAGTTCTCGTTATAGAGGGAGTCTACTGTAATAATAGTCTCCTACCTGCGTGGAAGTCGGACACCTACCGCCTGAGCTATCCGGGCCCATATATTTTATCCAGAAGTCAATTAAGGATTTCTCTTTAAAACTGTCTTCTGTGAAATCGATGAATGTTTCCTGTAAATCCTGTAATTCTAACTCATTTGGTTTTCTGAATTCCTGCAAAAGGATTTCTGATTCAATCAAGTTTGGAATAATCTTGAGGAGAAATATTTATTAGAACATTCTTGAATAGATTCCAAGTGAAGAATTATATTAGCAACCACATCTGGTATTGGATATATTTCGTTTTCGTCAAAAAATGATGACAGCGTCGGAAATGCAGAGGCAGAGGCATCCTTGTCCTGTATTTGAGAACTTAAATGAACCAACTTTTTCTTAAAGTAAGTAGTTTACTTTCTCATTGGCTGTGAAGGGTGCTGTGTTTGCTTTCTGAAGCCCCATGTACAGCGTGTTAAGTCTGTCATTATTTTTTTCAGTTAAAAGCATTAAAACTTCTGACCACAATTTGAAGAAACGGGCGAAAACTTGTGCTGGGATGAAGAGACGTACTGGCACTTCCGTAGACAAAAGTCCATCGTAATCGCTTGTTTCACCCACGCGACGCGTACCACCTGAAACCTTCCCGCGTACCACCAGTGGTACGCGTACCACCGGTTGGGAACCCCTGGTCTAAAGATTTGACGCAAACTATTGAACTAAAAAAAGCGTTTAAAAATAGTAGAAAATGTTGACCAAGTCCAAAAACAATTTATAATAAAAAATCTCCTTACCTTGACCAAGACACACAGATATAAATGATTCCTACAAATCCTAAGATACCTATGATACACGCAATTACAATTAAAGCGTATGGGAAAATATCTGTGTTAAACGACGCCATTACAGTCGTTTTTGGTTTTTGAATTGCTAGTGGTTCGTGGATGCTGACAGCCGTTTGCTTAATTTGACTGGTTATGGCGACTGTTATATTCGCCATAGCATATTTCTCGTAAATGGCCCTAAAACAAATTGTCATAATAATTTAAAGTGCCTACCTAATAATTAAAATATAAACTTGCGCGCATAGAAATTGGCACACTTAAAAATTTGGTCATTTTTGATGTCTCTAATTTCCTAAACCTGTTGTCCGATTTAAGTGATTTTTTTTTAATATATTATAGCCTTACTTCAACAATGCCGCTGTAATAATATTGTTGTTAAACAGATAAATTTTCATTGTATTTATACCGGGTGTACGAATCAAACTCTGTTTTTTTCTCAAAGTTCGCATCATCCTGTGGAATATTCCAGCATTTATAAAATACTAAAATTAAAACCCAACTATAGCAGCATGTTTTCTCAACATTTTGTTTTTTGATTCATTCGCTTATGTTGGACCATAAAAAATTGGGTACTTTAACAACTACATGTAGCCATGTTTTTCATCAAGAAAGGGTGTTTTTAAATAAGTATGGCAAACTTAGCCAAACTTAGAGCATAAAAAAATAATGACAGTTTGCTTTATAATCGTATATCCGAAAATGCTTCGTTTCCTAGATAGGGGATGTTGAAGTTTTTCTTACAAACTGACGATTTATTTATTGCTTTAAAACCGGTTGAGATATGCAAATGAAATTTGGTGTGTGTTAAAACCTAGTTATTGCACATTTTTTGACATACACTTAAGTATTTAATATTCACCATTGGCGCTCATACGGGTAATATGCGCGCCAATGGTGAATATAAAATTCTTAATTGTAGGTCAAAAAATGTGCCATAACTACGTCTTAAAATCCAGGAAATTTCAGTTGCATGTCTCAACCGGTTTTAAAGCAATAAATAAATCGTAAGTTTGTAAGAAAACTTTCAACATCCCCTATCTAGGAAACGAAGCATTTTAGGATATACGATTATAAAGCAAACTATCATTATTTTTTCATGCAGAATTACCCCTTAAAGTTTGCCATACTTATTTAAAAACTAGTACCTAGTTGGCTAGTTTAATGGCTAGTTGTTAAAGTACCTAACTTTTTATGGTCCAACATAAGTGAATGAATCAAAAACAGAATGTTGAGAAAACATGATGCTATAGTTGGATTTTAATTTTAGTATTTTATAAATGCTAGAATATTCCATACAAGGCAGTGTGAACTTTGAGAAAAAACACAGTTTGATTGGTACACCCGGTATACAATGAAAAATTACCTGTTTAGCAACAATCTTATTACACCGATATTGTTAAAGAATAAGGCTATAACATATTAAAAAAATCACTTACATCGGACAACAGGTTTAGCAAATATGAGACATCAAAAATGACCAAATTTTTAAGGGCCGATCTCTATGCACGCAAGTTTATAAAAACAAGTTAAAAATGAGAGAAATAATTCCCCAGTACCCCCGAGATACTCGGGTTAATTAGTTCAAGCAGCATCCCCGAGAAGGGGTGCTACTCACCCCAGGGCAAAAGCACACTTCGGCACAATATCACTTTTTTCTTTGACATGTTACCTATGCATATGCCTAATTTCATGTCAATCCAAGCGGTTCTTTAAAATATAGAACAAAAACCGTGAATAAATGGACTATAATCTATTAAAACCCTCCTTAAACCCCACACTCTACACAGTAGATACAAAAACGAACAACTGATAATTATTACTTGCAGTTAAAGATACAGGAAAAATCTTCAATGCTGTATTATTAGATACAATTTAATGGAAAATAATATTTTAGAAAGCAGAAGAGATTTAATTACTTTGGTAATAAACTATTTTGTCGTAAGTTCATAAATGCCATTGCTGTTCTAAAGAAAATAATTTTAAATTTTAGATTACATTTTAAACAATATTTTAAACTTTTATTTCAAAGAATCAATAAAAAATTTAAAATTATTTTGTTGTTTAATACTATTTTGAAGCTATTTCTTTGTGGCATTTATGTAATTTATTATTCTAACTGGGAAATAAGTCAAAATTTAACTTAAAAAATGATTTTATTGACGTTTCGACGTCCACATCGGACGTCGTTTTCAAAAGACAAAATATTACTATATTAAACAAAAATGTTTTTACTTAGTAAAAAATTGTTCTAATAATTTAATTTAATCCGACTCATTTATATCGGCCATTTAGACATATTTTACATTTTAAAGTAGAAGACTTTATTTTTATATCGATATATCCACATGTCCTCATACGATAAGGCATAGAGAAATAACAACTTAAAAAATAAATAACCATTTTGAATTTCGTTGCAAAAGGAAAGCACAGCCGAACAATATTCTAGTCCAATCAGAGAGTTCATCAAGCACCTCTACCGGTTTCGAAACTTATTAGTCTCTCATCAGGAGGCACATATGTTGCCCCCCTGATCCAACCAAAACAAACCCTAGCGCGCAGTCCCGGATTGCAACGAACGAAATGGCATAGATGCCCTAGCGGCAACTGCTAGCAAAAAGACTAAGTTTTCACTCTAGTGGCATATAAAACAACATAATGCTATTCTACATCCCACCAGAATGAAAACAATGGGAACCTTCTCTGGTTACACGTCCGAGGCTTCTACAATTTGCAAGCCATACGGATGCTGAGACTAAGGAAGATGAGGGAATTCTACAATTTACAATTCACGTCCCATCTGCTCAGCGCGGTAAAGTTCCAACGAGAATGGTTCCCTTTGTACTCTAATCAGAGTAAATGTAAATCAAAAATGAATAACCATTTTCAATTTCGTTGCAAAAGGAAAGCACAGCCGAACAATATTCTAGTCCAATCAGAGAGTGCAGAAACTATTACTGTTTTATATGCCACTAGAGTGAAAACTTAGTCTTTTTGCTAGCAGTTGCCGCTAGGGCATCTATGCCATTTCGTTCGTTGCAATCCGGGACTGCGCGCTGGGGTTTGTTTTGGTTGGATCAGGGAGGGCAACATATGTGCCTCCTGATGAGAGACTAATAAGTTTCGAAACCGGTAGAGGTGCTTGATGCACTCTCTGATTGGACTAGAATATTGTTCGGCTGTGCTTTCCTTTTGCAACGAAATTGAAAATGGTTATTCATTTTTGATTTACATTTACTCTGATTAGAGTACAAAGGGAACCATTCTCGTTGAAACTTTACCGTGCTGAGCAGATGGGACGTGAATTGTATATTGTAGAATTCGCTCATCTTCCTTAGTCTCAGCATCCGTATGGCTTGCAAATTGTAGAAGCCTCGGAGGTGTAACCAGAGAAGGTTCCCATTGTTTTCATTCTGGTGGGATGTAGAATAGCATTATGTTGTTTTATATACCACTAGAGTGAAAACTTAGTCTTTTTGCTAGCAGTTGCCGCTAGGGCATCTATGCCATTTCGTTCGTTGCAATCCGGGACTGCGCGCTGGGGTTTGTTTTGGTTGGATCAGGGAGGGCAGCATATGTGCCTCCTGATGAGAGACTAATAAGTTTCGAAACCGGTAGAGGTGCTTGATGCACTCTCTGATTGGACTAGAATATTGTTCGGCTGTGCTTTCCTTTTGCAACGAAATTGAAAATGGTTATTCATTTTTGATTTACATTTACTCTAATTAGAGTACAAAGGGAACCATTATCGTTGGAACTTTACCGCGCTGAGCAGATGGGACGTGAATTGTAAATTGTAGAATTCCCTCATCTTCCTTAGTCTCAGCATCCGTATGGCTTGCAAATTGTAGAAGCCTCGGAGGTGTAACCAGAGAAGGTTCCCATTGTTTTCATTCTGGTGGGATGTAGAATAGCATTATGCTGTTTTATATGCCACTAGAGTGAAAACTTAGTCTTTTTAATAGCAGTTGCCGCTAGGGCATCTATGCCATTTCGTTCGTTGCAATCCGGGACTGCGCGCTGGGGTTTGTTTTGGTTGGATCAGGGAGGGCAACATATGTGCCTCCTGATGAGAGACTAATAAGTTTCGAAACCGGTAGAGGTGCTTGATGCACTCTCTGATTGGACTAGAATATTGTTCGGCTGTGCTTTCCTTTTGCAACGAAATTGAAAATGGTTATTCATTTTTGATTTACATTTACTCTGATTAGAGTACAAAGGGAACCATTCTCGTTGGAACTTTACCGCGCTGAGCAGATGGGACGTGAATTGTAAATTGTAGAATTCCCTCATCTTCCTTAGTCTCAGCATCCGTATGGCTTGCAAATTGTAGAAGCCTCGGAGGTGTAACCAGAGAAGGTTCCCATTGTTTTCATTTTGGTGGGATGTAGAATAGCATTATGTTGTTTTATATTATTTATGTTGTCTTTTTAAATAACAACTTGTTTTTATTTTCTCTATGCGATAAGGGCAGTCGCCAAGAAGCAATAGCCAAGAAAGGTTCGTAAAGCATTCGTCGAGTCTTTAAACACCACGGCCAAGTCATATGGGTGAAACAATCCCTTAGCGTGCATCTCTTCAAAGTGGTTCGTGTCGTATTTATCAAACTTTAGACAGTTCAAAGTGTAACGGACTTATCCTATATTTTACTGTTTAATTTAGTGTTTTAGAGTCAATAAATTCATATCTTTCACACTTTTGTATCACTTGTAACCAGCATCTTATCGAAAGTTTTTATCATCGTTACCAGTTCATGTGAACGTCGAAACGTCAATAAAATCATTTTTTTAAGTTAAATTGTGGTTTATTCCCATTTAGAATAATAAATTATTTTGTTACGTATAAAACGGAAAACTATTTATATACTATCTAACTGTTTTCAGTTGAAAATACTATTTGACAAAATACTTGTCTAGTTTTTTTCTTTAAAGGGGTGTACGCAAAATCTTGATCCAATGCTATTTAAATGCATTCATTTTTTTTCCAATCCTGAGAAAACTAATAAATATTTTTAAAAAATTTAAACGCAGAATGACAGATTACATCATTATTGAGTCCGAAAGTCCCTTAGAATAAACAAACAGTTTCCTTTGAGTGAAATATTTGAAATTAAAAATCGCACTACTTCCAATACTTCCACTGCTCCAACACTTTCCACAACAAACTTCTCCTGTTGTGAAGTTGTTCGCCTGTTGTGAAGTTGTGAGAAGTATTAGAGAAAACCAGTATCAGCGTTACACTAATCGACGCTATTAAAGATCTATATAAGAACACAATAACAAAAGTTAAAATAGGAAATAAGGTATCTAATGGTTTTCAGGTTTCAACAAAAGGAATCAAGCAAGGTTGTTGTTTATCTCCTATACTGTTCAACATATCTATGAAGCACTCAGGCACTGGAAAAAGAAGTGTAAAGGGATGAGACTATCTATTGGGGATTAAACGTTATATACGTTGTGCTATGCAGATGACCAGGTGGTTATTGCGTAAGACAAAGAAGACCTGGAGTATATGGCTAGAAAACTAATGGAAGAATACAAAAATGGGCATCGACGTAAATGTACAAAAAACACAATATTTTTGCGTAAGAGGAGGAAATACTGCAGATGATCTCGAATTAGAAGATGGGACAATTAAGAAATATGGCCAATGTATATATTTGGGGGGTAAAACTAACAAAGGCAGGGAGAAGTGATGAAGCCATAAAAGACAGAATAACCAAAGGGAAACAAGTTATAGGTGCATTGAATTCAGTACTATGGCAAAAAAATAAGACCGGAAATGAAAAAAAGAATATATATGTAATACCATATTAAAATCAGTAATCGTCTATGGCTCAGAAGTGTGGCAGTTATCACAAAAACTTAAAGGTAACCTATTGGCAGTTGAAATGGATTTTTGGAGGAGAGCAGCGGGAAAGTCTAGATTAGAACATGACATGTGAGAAATGAGAACATAAGGAGACAAATGAAAGTACAAAGATCAATTATAGAAGACATCGAAAACAACAACTAATATGGTACGGACATGTTAGACGTATGGGGGAAGAAAGACTACCAAAAAAAATATTAGAATGGGTACCACCAGAGAAAAGAAAACGTGGACGGCCACCAACAACATGGATCCAAGGAATCACAAAAGCAATATCAGCAAGAAATCTATCTGAAGAAGACTGGCTGAATAGACAGGCTTGGCGAACAGGAACCAGGACGCGTTCCAGGATTGCAGCTTCAATTTTGAATATTTTTTTTATATATTTGGCACACATATTCGTAATATAATATAGAATGACGGTACAAAGCCCAATTTGAGAAATATGTTAGTATGTGTATCTATAATTAAATAAAATATTACAAAAACGAGTCTGTGTACAGCCAATAAGAAGAACAAAAAAATACACTGTCTTCAAATAAACTTTTTTATCCCACGCCTAGATTTTGTGTCACATTGGAATTACTAAAAATCGATTATTTACAGTGAGTTTTATGTATGGAAACCCTCAATTATCTCGGAAAGGGCTCGCACGATTCTTATAGATTTTGGTGGGTAACGGTTTCCTAATGCGGCCGATATTATAGTGCTAATTACGTTGTTGTCAGATTTTTCGTTTTTCTGGAAATCTAATGAACTTTCTTATTTCAAATGGAACTCGCTATATATTTTTCGCGTTTTGAAGTCCCTAATAAATACTGATTATTTTTTATGTTATATTCCCTATACCTAAATGCCATAATTTCAGAGTTATTGCTACATTTATTTAAAAAAAATGAAACAAATTATAAAAAAACAATTTTTTCGGCCCGGGTAAACATTATTTTAGGTTATTTGGATCATTGGGAACAAAAAAGATATTTTGTAATTTTTTTCTAAAATTAATCTTTTCCGAGTTATAAACAATTTAAAACTGAAAAAATTCGAATAATGAAGATTTTCAAGGTTCAAAAATACAAATAAAAAATATAATTTTTGAAACTGCAAAGTACCCAAATTCAAGATCGAGCCTTGTTTTATGAGACACCGATAAGTAATTTGAGCTTGTTTCATTTTAAAACATTATTTTTTAGTTGTTAGTGCAGCCCGATCGCCCGTCCTCTCATAATATGCACCCCATTAACAATTAAAAAGCAATGTTTTAGAATAAAACGAGCCAAAAAATATTATGAATGTAAAGACTGAAACAGTTTTGTATACACTTATTGTTGGATTTTTGCAACACCAAGGAAATAATTTTACACTGGTTTTACACTTCTGAAGCTAGGAATAACTAAAGACACTTTTCACAACTAATATTTTATTACAATAACACAAACTTTTGGTATTAAAGTAATTTTTGTGTGGGATCGGACACACGCCCTACTTTCCCGTTTTTTATTCTCTTATTATTCTATATAACAACACCTTGGCAACGAACTTTTTTTTTGAATATTGCGCCTTTGTGTACACTTTGAATTATAGAACATAAAAACATAGAAACATCTTTGTGAAGTGTACACAAGGCGCAAACCACTAAATAAAATATTGAAACAAAATATAGTTTTACTAAATATTAATGTTGGGAATTTATTTCTCCAACATGCTGGGGGGCCTTGGTTTTGATACCAAAACAATATATTCCACCCCTTTTTTTTACACATTTTTTAAAGAATTTATTGCTTATATAAGTATAAAACTTTTACAAAGTTTTAAATTTAAATAGAAATAGTTATAAAGTTAAATTTTATTTATTATTATAAATTGAAAAAAAAAAAAATAATTTAAATTTGTTCATCGTTAATTGGAAGAACAGCAATTTTTGTGACAGAACGTAAGTATGTTCCCTTTTTAGTTTTTACTTCCACCACTCTTACCTTTCCGTCTTTACCAGGAATAACTTTATTAATCCTTGCTATAGGCCACCCAAAAGAAGAAACATTGTCCTCCTTTACAAGCACAAGCATGCCTTCTTGTAAATTTGGCAACGATTTTCTCCATTTAGGTCTGTTTTGAAGTTGTGTTAGATAATCTTGGTACCACCTTTGCCAAAAATGCTGCTGCATTTGAACACACAACCTCCAAAATTTTAATCTATTTTCAGGAATCTCAGTTAAATTAGTTTCAGGGAAAGTTGTCAAAGGAGCACCTATTAGAAAATGACCTGGGGTCAAATATTCTAAGTCAGAGGAATCATTATTAATTGCCATAAGAGGCCTTGAATTTAATATTCCTTCAACTTGAGTAATCAAAGTATTAAACTCCTCATATGTTAAAATATTATTTCCCATCACCCTTTTTATATGATATTTAGCACTCTTCACCCCGGCCTCCCATAGACCCCCAAATACTGGAGAATAACTTGGGATGAAGCAAAATTCAATTTTATCATCAAGGCAAAAGTTGTTTAACTTAATGTTGTCGTTTAGAAGTTTTTGAAGTTGATTATTTGCTCCCTTGAATGTGGCACCATTGTCACAAAAGATCTTGGATGGTTTACCCCTTCTAGAAATGAATCTTTTTAATGAAGCTAAAAAAGTATCTGTTGTTAGATCAGAGAGTAACTCCATATGAATTGCCTTCACAGAAAAGCAAACAAACAATGCTATATATGCCTTTGTCGTTATAGACTTTCTAATCCGTGACTGTTTAATTTGGAAGGGACCACAGAAGTCTATACCAACATTCTGAAAGACCCTCGATGAACGTACCCTTTGTTCAGGAAGAGATCCCATTAACTGTTCACTGCACTTGGCCTTACATTTAAAACAGGTTACGCATTTGTGCAAAATCCTTTTAATTTCTTTAGTGGCACTAATAATCCAAAAATTTTGATTTAATGAACTTAAAACTTGTTTCGGACCTGCATGTAAAAGTCTTAAGTGCTCTCTGTGAATCAAAAGATCAGTGATATGATTGTTTTTGGGAACGATCAAAGGATGTTTTTTATTAAAAGAAATATCTGAGTTCTCCAGTCTACCACCAACTCTTAACAGTCCCTGAGAGTCCAAGAAAGGATATAAAGAATTTAAATTAGACTTAATTGCTGTGTTGTTGGTTAGACATTTTATTTCCTCAGAAAAATGAAAACTTTGTTCATACTTAATAATGGTTTTAAGGCTATTTTCTAGTTCTACAACTGTTAAACTTCCAGTAATCTTTTTATTTTTATTTTTTATATTATTTACAAATCGTAGGCAATAAGCCACTATTTTTTGAAGTTTTGTTAAGCTAGAGAATTTTATGAAGAAAGATTCTGGTTTGACCTTAGCTAAAGTGACAACTTTATATTCAGGCAAATGGTCTGGAGTAGAAAATGGAATTTCAAAGTGCAAGAATTCAATATTTGAAAGAATTTCAGGACCATTAAACCAAAGATTGTTTGAATTAATTTCATGAGGTTCAAGTCCACGAGAAAGACAATCTGCTGGATTTTCCTTAGTGTTTATATACAACCATTTAAATTCGGATGTCATTTCTTGAATTTTAATAATTCTATTGGCAACATAGGGATTCAATTTCAAAGGTTCGGATTTTATCCAAGCTAAGACAATGTTTGAATCTGAATATAAAAATACCTTACTGACTTTATCTTTTAACAGTTCAAAAACCTTGTGAGATAGTTTTGAAAGCAACAAAGCACTGTTCAGTTCAAGTCTTGGCATAGTTAGTTTTTTGTTTATAGGAACAATCCTAGATTTGGAACAAATCAAATTTACATGTACTTTATTTTCAAAAATAGTCCTCGCATAAATAACAGCTCCATATGCAATCAAGGAGGAGTCACAAAAGCCAACTATTTCAATATGAAGAGCACCAGTAAAGTTTAAATTTCTTTGGACAGTCACTGTGGGCATGCTCATTAAGCTTTCAACAAAATTTTTCCAAGTGTCAAGTAACTCACTGGAAATTATAGCATCCCATTTGACCTTACTTAACCAAAGTTTTTGCATAATTACCTTAGCAGCTACTAAAACTGGGCCCACTAATCCCAAAGGATCATAAAATTTGGAAACAAAACTGAGAATCTGTCTTTTAGTTACACATTCATTTATATCAACTTTTGGACAACTAAATTTAAAATTATCTGTTTTTGTATCATAAGTCAATCCCAGAGTCTTTACCGTTAAATCGTTTTTGCTGATGTTAATTTCATCAAAATTTTGTTTATTTTTAGGAATATCATTTAAAATTTGTAAATTATTTGAGCACCATTTGTGCAACTCGAAGGACCTTAATTTGAGCAGCGAGATAAGTTCATTTTTTAGTTTTATCGTTTCTTCGATTGTGTCACACCCACACAAAATATCATCAACGTAGGTGTTATTAAGAAGAGCTTTAGAAGCCAAAGGATAGCGTTTACCTTCAGTTCGGGCTAATTCTACCAAACATCTGGTAGCTAAAAAGGAAGAACTTCTTAAACCATATGTTACAGTTTGAAGTTGAATACATTGTAAACTGCCATTTTTCTCTCGCCACAAAATATTTTGTAACTGGCAATGGTCTGGATGTACCAAAACCATTCTATACATTTGTTTAATATCTGTCAAAAGGACGTAATTATATTTTCTAAAAAGAACAAGAATATCGAAGAGCTCATTTTGAACTACAGCACCATTATAGAGATAATCATTGATGCATTTTTTCTTTTTTGATTTCATGCTGCCATCAAAGACTACTCTTAATTTTGTTGTTTTTTTGTCTTCACGTATCACTGGATGGTGAGCCATGAAGTATAAAGAACCACTATTTAAGTCATATGTACTAAGACTTACTATTTTTGCATGCTTTAGAGCTAAATATTCATCAATAAAACTTTTGTATTGAGAGTACAGCTCAGGATTGACTTTAAATCTTTTTTCTAGATTTTCAAAGCGTTTTAATGCTACAGAAAATTAATCTCCTAAATCCAAATCAGGTAGATTTTGTTTTAATGGTAATTTAACTTGGTATTTATTATTTATTACTTGCAAAGAATTTTCAAAATTAATCTCACAAGCTTCCTGCTCTGTCGAATATTCCGGAAAAATTTCTGGAACCTTCTCGGTTTCCCAAAATTGAGAAACAATATTTTCTAAATTATTTTTCATGCTTAAATGAAAAGCAGAAAAATTACAAATTTGTAGTGATGGAGCAGAACCACTAACTATGAACCCAAATAGAGTATTTTGTAATATAATCTGGTCTACTTGTATTTTATCGGAGAGCAAAATATGAAATGAAATATTTGCCCCAAACAATATATCAATTGTGCCAGATTTATTGAAGTCATCATCAGACAATTTAATATTTTTAGGAATATTTAAATTTGAAACATTGAAATTTGTTTGTGGTATATCACTAGTAATTTTATCAACCACAGAACATTTTATATTTGTGCTATAATCAAACACACATGACTCAATTTTTAAATTTACAGCCTTTTTCACATTGGTAATATTCTCAGAAATACCTAAGATATTGACATTATTATTAAATGTTTTTAAGTTTAATTTACTTACCAATCTACTTGTTACTAATGATATTTGAGATCCTGTATCCAGGAGACCTCTGGCAGTGATATAATCACCCCTTTTTGTTCTAATTTTTACCTTCACTGTTGGTAACAGAACATTATTAATGTTTTCATTTATTGAACCAAATGTAGTCACCCTATCGTCTGCATTACCACTGTTACCCTGTCCAGTGCTGTCTAATGGAGTTTGTCTGTCCACATGCAGAAGAGAATTATGTTCTTTTCGACAAACTGAACACCTGAAACTCATTTTACACCTACCAGGATGATTATTCAAACAAATTCGACAAGCCTTATGACTGTCTATAAAAGACACTCTATCATTTACTGAAACAGATTTGAAACTGGAACAATTATAAATTTTATGGCCTGAGGATGAACAAAAGCTACACCTGGTTTCTAATTTGACTTTACTTGTAGCCAAGTGAGTTTTTTGATACCTTTCTTTGTTAGTGCTACATTTTTTATCTGGAGTGGTTACAGTTTCTAAAGCTGTAGCCCTATTTTCAATATAAGATAAGAAATCTTTTAAATTTGGCAATTTTGAGTTGTCCCTATCAATTTGAAATGATCTATTAGTATAGTGATCTAGTTTTTTAGTTAAAATGCAAATAATGATCATATCCCAACTTTCTACGGGTTGCTTTAAGTTTTTTAGTGCACCTAACTGCTGTCTCACTTTACTAATGAACTCACGTAAGGCGGTGGAAGTTCCTTTTTGAATGGAGGGAATGTCAAGTAGTGAATAAATGTGAGAATTTATTAATATTGTTTCATTGTTATAACGGTTATCTAACATTCTCAATGCATCATTATAAGAGTCATTTGTTAGAGGTAGATCATTTATTAGGCTTCTTGCCTCTCCTTCCAAATGATTCTTTAAATGAAAAAGTTTTTCAACATTTTGCAGTGACTTATTTCTATCAAAAACAGCTAGAAATAAATCTATAAAAGGTCTATAACTTGTTAAATCTTTGCCGTCATAACAAGGAATTTCTATTCGTGGAATATTTGAAGAATAAAAAGAATTATTTACATCTTGTGGATTAGTACTTACGCTCTGTATTACTGTTTTTGAGAGTTGACTATTAATTTTAGCTAATGTGTCAAAGTATTCCTCTCTAATATTATCAATGGAATCTGCATACCCCTGTTCACAACATAAAATTTCACAATGAAGATCTTGAAGTTTATTAAAATTTTCTATTAGTAAGTCTTTCCTAGTTTGTAATTGATTAATTATTAATTCAGAAATTTCTTTGTCCAAATGTTTTTCAACAAACCTTGTAATAGTTTTAATAGACTGAATTTCTTGAGATTTTTTAGTTTTTAGCATTTCAATATCCTTTTTAGCGGGCATTTTTTTTATATGAATCTACCTAAAACTTAAAAGGTAAAAAAAAACTATTTTAAATATCAAAATAACAAAAATGTTGACGATTATTTACAAACCAAAACACAAACAGTCAATTTATTTAATTTTGTATTCACTGTCAATGCAGTTTTCTGTCACTTCATATATGATCGATTTCATAAAACATCGATTATTTCTCTCGATCGCTTGATAACCATTCGACGTCGGTCGTTCGCCCTCTTTTACATAGATGGCGCTATTGTATGAGCTTGACGTTTTACAAAATTAATTTTTTAATGATTTTTCTTTTTTGTAATTTCTTTTCTAATAATTTCTTTTTTGTTCAATAATTTCTTCTTTTTTTTTTATTAGGTGTGTTTCTTACCTTCTGGAAATTGAGTAATTCCTAGCTTCTTTTTATATCCGGCTCGAAGGACCAAACTTGATGTTGGATTTTTGCAACACCAAGGAAATAATTTTACACTGGTTTTACACTTCTGAAGCTAGGAATAACTAAAGACACTTTTCACAACTAATATTTTATTACAATAACACAAACTTTTGGTATTAAAGTAATTTTTGTGTGGGATCGGACACACGCCCTACTTTCCCGTTTTTTATTCTCTTATTATTCTATATAACAACACCTTGGCAACGAACTTTTTTTTTGAATATTGCGCCTTTGTGTACACTTTGAATTATAGAACATAAAAACATAGAAACATCTTTGTGAAGTGTACACAAGGCGCAAACCACTAAATAAAATATTGAAACAAAATATAGTTTTACTAAATATTAATGTTGGGAATTTATTTCTCCAACACTTATGACTACAGGTAAATAGGGAGAAGTGTACTTTTGAAGTGTGTAAATTAAATAATTCCTAGCTGAGCGCTTTCGGCTTATAAATCCATCTTCAGAGCTATGCTCCAATAAAAAGGTCTCTAATTAATAATTTATTTTAGAATTCAAAAGTTTAACTTACGTCAAAAGATTCAAAATACGACTATGAATAGAGATGGATCCCATGTACGATATAAAAATACTTCTATTTTTTATGCAGTTTTTTTAATTGATGGAAAAAAAACCTTGTCTGACTATTGAAAAATGCTCAACTTTGCTGTTGTTTTTGAGGTCTGAAAAGTTAAAAACATCTATTACAAGCACAAAGGACTTTCACACGAAAAATTACATTACATATAACGAATAACATTCGTTACAAAGAAACTCTAGTTAGTGTAACATTCGTTATTGTAATGTCATTTTTCGTGTGAAAGTCCCTTGTGCTTTTAATAGATTTTTTTAACTTTTCAGACCTCAAAAACAACAGCAAAGTTGAGAATTTTTCAACAGTCAGACAAGGTTTTTTCCATCAATTAAAAAAACTGCATAAGAAAATAGAAGTATTTTTATATCGTACATGGGATCCATCTCTCTTCATAGTGATATTTTGAACCTTTTGACGTAAGTTAAACTTTTGAATTCTAAAATCAATTATTCATTAGAGACCTTTTTATTGTAGCATAGCTCTGAAGATGGCTTTATAAGCCGAAGGCGCTCAGCTAGGTATTATTTAATTTACACACTTCAAAAGTACACTTCTCCCTATAGTCCATTCTTTCACGGTTTTTGCTCTAAATTTTAAAGAAACGCTTGGATTGACATGAAATTTGGTATACGTATAGCTTACATGTCAAAGAAAAAAACTGATATTGTGCCGATGTGTGTGCTTTTGCCCTGGGGGTGACTTTCACCCCCTCTGGGGGTGAAAAAATATATGTCCAAACTAAGTCCGGAAATGGGTAAACTGACTAATTTTAAGTAACTTTTGTTCTATAGAGCTTTTTCGCTAAGTCAACACTTTTCGAGTTATTTGCTAGTGAATATGTTCATTTTTCAACAAAATAACCACATTTTTAGACAGTTTTTCACAAATAACTCAAAAAGTAAGTATTTTGTCGAAAAAAACGTTCTTAGCAAAAATATAGCCTATAAAAAAGTAAAAAAAAAATGGTGTACGCGTTAGGTCTCTGGATCTCGCAGAACCAGAGTTATAGCCAATGAAAAATACATTCATATTCACCAAATTTTAAATAGAATATTTCGACGTGAAATATCCAAAAAATTAAGCACTTTTTGGGGAAAACCTATTATAACTTTTTTAAAGTGTTTAAAAAAGCTTTATTTCTGTTTTCACAAAAAGTTTCTAGCATTAAATTTAAGCAAGTTACGCTCAAAATAAAGTTAGTCCCTTTTGTTTTTGCAAAAAAATATCGGGAAGACCACCCCCTAATTAGCAACTTAAATTAAATTAATCGTTACCGCTCCACAAATTATTTTACTTATGTTGTGTTTATATGATCTGTAAGTTTCATCGATTCAAAGTGCTTATTTTTGAAAAAATTTGATTTCAAAGTAAAATTTTTAAAAATTTAAATTTTGAAAAATATGCTTTTTTTCAAAATAACTTAAAAATTGTTAGAGATACCAAAAATCTCGAAAAACAAACAAAAGTCAGATTTGCTTTTCTGAATATCACGTATTTTTTTTTTGTTTTTCTGTTAGACAAAAATTGATTAAGATTTGGTGTTTCTAAATTTGCATACATTCGTGATCAGTGACTCGTTCAACCCCTTTTAACTACAGCCCTTTCAATAATAAGGTCTTTGAACCGATGAAAGTTACAGATCATATAAACAATATATACACGAGTCAAGAAACTTGTGAAGTCGTAACGATTAAGTTCATTTAAGATACTAATTAGGGGGTGATTTTCTCGATTTTTTTTACCAAAACCAAAAGGGACTAACTTTATTTTGAGCGTAACTTGTTTAATTTTGATGCTAGAAATTTTTTTTATAAAACAAAAATGAAGCTTTTTTAACACTTTAAATAAGTTGTAATGAGTTTTCCCCGAAATGTGCTTCATTTTTGGTTATTTCACGTTAAAGTATTCCATTTGGAATTTGACGAATATGAACCTATTTTTCATTAGCTATAACTCTGCTTCTACTAGGTGTAGAGACGTGATATATACTATATTTTTGCTAAGAATGTTTTTTCGACAAAATCCTTACTATTTGAGTTATTTGCGAGAAACCGTCTAAAAGCGTGGTTATTTTGTTGAAAAAATGAACATATTCACTGCCAAATAACTCGAAAAGTATTGACTTAGTGAAAAAACTCTATAAAACAAAAGTTACTTAAAATTAGCCAGTTTATCCAGTTCCTGACATTCTTTGGACGAATATTTTTTCACCCTCAAGAGGGGGTGAAAACCACCCCCAGGGCAAAAGCACATATCGGCACAATATCACTTTTTTTCTTTGACTTGTTAGCTATGTGTATGCCAAATTTCATGTCATTCCAAGCGGTTCTTTAAAATTTAGAGGTTTTGCAATATTTTACCGTTAAAGAACGGACTACTATTTACCTGTAAAAAATATTATGGCAAGCTATTAGAAGAAGAGTTGAGCTTGAATTTAGGTACTTCGTTATTTCAAAAATTATATCTTTTATTTGTGTTTTTGAACCTTAAAAATCGTCATTATTCGATTTTTTTTTTCAATTTTAAATTGTTTATTACTCGAAAACGATTAACTTTAGAGAAAAACTACAAAAGACTTTTTTGTTTCCAATGATCCAATGAACTTAAAATAATGTCTACCCGGGCAAAAAAAAAATTGATTTTTATAATTTGTTTAAAACTTTGTTTTTAATAAATGTGGCAATAACTCCGAAATTATGGCATTTAGGTATAGGATAGGGAATATAACATGAAAAATAATCATTGTTTTTTTTGGGACTTCAAAACGCAAAAAATATACAGGGTATTCCATTTTAAATAAGAAAGTTCATTAGATTTCCAGAAAAACGAAATATCTGACAACCATGTAATTAGCACTATAATATCGGCCGCATTAGAAAACCCCTACCTACCAAAATCTATAAAAATCGTGCAAGCCGTTTTACATATAATTGAGTGTTTCCATACATAAAACTCACTCTTATAACAAGAAATCGAACTTGACTGACTTGGCAACATTTAGTGCGCCTATGAGTATAATAATGATTGTTATCACAATATTGCGCCTACGTTTTTGACAGTATAGTGTACAGTAGTATAATATCACTGTCACTGTCGTACTTCCCGCGGACTGTTGCCCCACTCTTAAGAGTTGGCAGAACTTTCGAAAAAAAAAATATTGACGCGCTGATGTAGCCTCTTAAGCCAGAAAACTAATGATTTTAATAATGCTAGTAGTACTTACTACCAATAACGGCCAGATAATATTTTTATTTATTATAATTATTTCCAAATTTTCATTGCCACTATTTATTAACAGACACGATTCACCGCACGATGCTTAACTCTTCATGGCATTTCAACAACTGTATTAAACACCTATCTGCTTTTTAGACTGCAATCAACTAATTATAACAGGCCAGGTGTTCGAACGCAAGTACATATTGTTTTAATATTATGGGCAATATAATATGCCCACTCTAAGTAATAAAAATAAACAAACCATTATAAACGTTATATTATCGATACCTCAGTTCCATAGTGTAACAAGACCAAAAAATTCAAATTTGACTTATAGTCCAGGCAAACAAGATTTTTCTCGTGACATTGTTTTTCTTATGACATGTTTCCTGCAGTCGATTTTAATAATTTAACTTAATTAGTTATTAACAAGTTAGGGTCAAAAAATGGCAAATTTTCGCCTTTTTGGCGTATTACTAAGTGAAGCATTTGAAACTTTACGAGTAACAAACTTATAAGTAATATAAAAAACTTCAAAATGGCATTTTAAATGTTTATCATTATTTGTTGCTTAGAAAATGTATAAACAAAAGATGTTAATAACTTTTTTAAAAATGAACTTAGAATTTTCATATTTTTTCATGGAATGTTGGGTCTTGTGTACTTATAAATAGTTTAAAAGTTATTTTATTTATGTATACCAAATTATTTTTTTTTAATTTGTGAAAAAATGCAAGTTTTCCAACTATACAAAAATATACAGTGTGGGCTAAAGAAAACAGTCCACCTCGATATTTGGCAGTATTTATTAGATTTTAAACAAATGAAGAAATAGGTCGACTTTTGATCTAAGGGGGACACATTTTTACGGTACATACATGTGTCATTTGTCAACCCCCTCCCTTCCAATTCCCCCACCCCTATTTTTAAATAAGGAATAGGGGTCGTGTTCTAGCTCATTGTAAAGGTTATTCAATTCTCTATTCAGTAATATTAACATAGACATAATTATTTATACAGGGAGTCCAAGAAAAATTATTTTGAATTAAATTAATTGACACAAAAAAAAGAATGTATGTAATTTATTTAGAATAGAATAGAATAGAAATATGCTTTATTGTCACTGAAAATTTTTACAATTTTATGGACAAAGCTTACATACAGTCAAAAGAAAAATAATATCAACAACAAATAACAACTACAATTTACTAAAATTAGATAAATCGTCAATATACAGTAAATATGATACAAGAATAAAAAACCGCTAAACGCCGTAAAAATGAGTGGCGCATAAAATATTCCAGCTACAAAATATCTGATATGAATGTTACGTGGCGCGAAAATGGATTTTCATTTGATGCAAAACAAAATTTTAGTTTTAGTTTAAAATATTTTTCCATAATATTTGCTAAATTTGAAGTAAACGCGCCACAAAAGAGTAACTTTGATACAGTTTGAATTTTGAAACTCTTTTGTGGCGCGTTTACTTCAAATTTAGCAAATATTATGGAAAAATATTTTAAACTAAAACTAAAATTTTGTTTTGCATCAAATGAAAATCCATTTTCGCGCCACGTAACATTCATATCAGATATTTTGTAGCTGGAATATTTTATGCGCCACTCATTTTTACGGCGTTTAGCGGTTTTTTATTCTTGTATCATGAGTTTTTCAAAGGTATTTACAAATTAAATGTATGAAGTTGAATGCAATGTTCCTTTATTACACGTCAAGCTTTATAAATTGTCACCTTTGTTGCATTATCTGCCAAATGATCTAGTGTCCATCGAATGTATACTAGATTTTTTTCTATTCGAACTAGATTGAAAAAAATATATATTGAGATGGCCGGTAAATGAAGTCGGATTGCCCGTTGCCAGATCAAATTTAGCGTCGTAACTACTACAACTACATAAACCATTTGGGGAATAATCGTTAATTGGATTATACTTTTGTATCTTAATAACTTCTAAACGGCTTAACCGATTTTGATCAGTAAACATGAGTTTGAAACGTATTAACCAGTAGTATCTGATGGATCTAAGGTCAAGTATGATAACTGAAGCTATTACAGGAATTATTGAGCTTTCGAAACCGTTGTTCCCACAGGAAATAGATTTTATCATATTTATGAAGCCTATAACCTAAAAATTCGAATTTTCCCGGATATGAGGTATACATCGTTAGATTCGTCTTGAGTCCTTCTACAAACGCTAAGTTATTGGAGCAATTCGTACGTTGAAATGTTAAGTAATTGTCGAAAAACCAAAATTTTCAAAGTTTAGTTTTTCAGTTTTTCGGCTATACTGAGCCGTGTATATGTCTGATCCTGACGGCTTAGACACCATTTGAAAGCTTAAGTCAACACTATTGATTTGATGTATTTGCAGTTCTCCTGCCTCTTCGTGATCCGAATATATATACCCCCAAAAATATGCCGTTTTGTACTTACCAAGTCCTATAGCTGGCGTATGGGTCGTCAAAAGTAACAAACTACACCGGTTCTAAATCGGCCCTGACCCCCTCTTTAAACACAGAGAAAAATATCAAATCGGTTTAACTTTCAAACACACATACATACATATCCACAAACATTTTCCCTTTTTTAAATAAAAATTGAGTCACATTTCTAAGCTCTATAACTTTTGAATGGTATAACCGATTTTCAAAATTAGACATGCGTTGGAAAGGCAATGATCAGTTCTATTAGAAGCCGCAAAGGTTGGACAAATTTTTAAACTTTTTGGGAGTTTTGGTGACGAGAACGAAAAAGAGTCCCTAAATAGGAAGGGCCGTAAAATCTACACCCTTGGACCAAAATCGATGGTTGACATATAAATGGGTGAGTCTTTTCTGAACTTTAAGATGGGAGTTGGAGTTGGCCCAATTTTCAATTCAGTCAGATTTAGAAAATCGAAAATTTTGTGTATATATAGTGTCTCGTGTAGGGTGGTGTGGGTGTGCGCCACTGGCGAGAACTGCCGTTCTCTGGTAATGTTCAAAATTAGACATGCGTTGGAAAGGTAATGATCAGTACTGTTAGAAGCCGCAAAAGTCGGACTTAAATTTTCGAAGTTTTTGGGAGTTTTGGGGACCAGAACGAAAAACAGACCCTAAATAGGAAGGGCCGTAAAATCGACACCCTTGGACCAAAATGGATGGTTGACATATGAATGGGTGAGTCTTTTTTAAACTTGAAGATGGGAGTTGGCAAAATTTTCAATTCAGTCAGATTTAGAAAATTGAAAATTTCGTATATATAAGTGTCGCGTGTAGGGGGGTGTATTTCTGCGCCACTGGCGAGAACTACCGTTACCTGGTAATCTTTCCGATATAAAACTAACAGCTTCGATAACTAATAAATCGAAAACTATTAATTTTATCAAAAAAATGTATAATGAACATTTTTTGCTTATAATTAATATTTTTACCAGCATTTGTGGTCAAAATATAAAAAAAAAATTCCACCCTCGAGATGAGATGGCAACCACCCCATGGTAAAAGCGTCTTTCGGCATCATATAGATTTTGATCCTTGGACTATCCACTACTTATTGTCAAATTTTTAAGCAAATCGATCCATTCTGTAAAAATTGCGAAGTGAAAAATTTCAGTTCCTGGACTAATTCTACATTTGGAGCTCTATAACTTCTGAACGGCTTATCTGATGTTGATCACTAAACATGAATTTGAAACGTATTGACAAGTAGTATCTGATGCATCCAAGATCGAGTATGGTAACTGAACGTATTACAGGAATTATTGAGCTTGAAAAACCGTTTTTTCCCATAAGAAATAGATTTGATCATACTTATGAAGCCTATAACTTAAAAATTCGAATTTTCCCAGATATAAGGTATACACTGTTAGACGCGTCCTGAGTCCTTCTACAAATGCTCAGTTATTGGCGAAATTCGTAGGTTGAAATTTTGAGTAATTGTCGAAAAACCAAAATTTTCAAAGTTTAATTTTTCAGTTTTTTGGCTATGGTGAGCACTGCGTATGTCTCAGCTTGATCGCTTAAACGCCATTTGAAAGCTTAACTCAACGCTATTGATTTGGTGTATTTGCGGTTTTCCTGTCTTTCCTTAAACCTAAGATATATACGCCCAAAAAATATGCTATTTTGTATTTACCTAGTGCTCTAGCTAACTTACGGGTAGCCAGAAGTCAAAAATTGGACCGGTTCTGAATCGGCCCTCACACCCTCTTGAAACACAGAAAAAAAAATTCAAATCGGTTTAACTTTTCCACACACTTACATACATACATACATATCCACAAACATTTTCCATTTTTTAAATAAAAATTGAGTCATATGTCTGAGCTCGATAACTTTTGAATGGTATAACCGATTTTCAAAATTAAACATGCGTTGGAAAGGTAATGATCTATGCTATCAGAAGCCGCAAAGGTCGGGCTTAAATTTTTGAAATTTTTGGGAGTTTTGGGGACGAGAACGAAAAACAGGCTTTAAATGGGAAGGGCCGTAAAATCCACACCCTTGGACCAAAATGGAGAAGTAACATATGGATGTACGAGTCTTTTCCTAAACTTTAATATGGGATTTGGCCCAATTTTAAATTCAGTCAGGTTTAGAAAATCGAAAATTTCGTGTATATATAGTGTCGCTTGTAGGGGTGTTGTGCGCCACTGGTGAGAACTGCCGTTCTCTGTGGATAAAACCAAAGACAAAAACAATTAATTGCAAAATTTATATAAATTGCAAATTGAACATACTTACAACAAATAAAATACAACATTAGGAATTGACAGTTTAAGCTACTGCGTATGAAACCCAATTTTCTTAGTTATTCATTAAGAAATTCTTCTATTGAATAATATGGTCTTTTAGATAGATACGCTTTGGTCATTTTACGGAACTTTGGGAAAGATGTAGCAGATTTTAGTGGTAAAGGGAGATGGTTGTAAAGTTTTTTTGCGGAATATAATATAGATTTCTTTACTAACTCGGTGGATGGGATCGGTAAATAAATATCAAAGATGGAATCTCTGGTGGAGTAAATATGATTGGGCCTTGCTGGAAAGACATGAATGTGTTTACGAATTAAACAAACCGTTTCTAGAATATATAAAGATGGAAGTGTTAGAAGTTCGTGATTTCTGAAGTAACTTCTGCAATGTGTAGGTCTTCTGAGGCCAAACGGATATCTTATTGCTCTTTTTTGCAATTTAAAAATAACATCAAATTGAGCAGCTGTACTAGAACCCCAAAAAGGAAGACCATATCGAAGATGAGACTCGAACAACGAAAAATATGTTATTTTAGAAGATGCTAAATTGAGTTCCCTTGAGACAGATCTTATTAACGAATCGATGTGAAGGGACCATTTGAGGTTGCTGTCTAAAAAAATACCAAGAAATTTTACAGAATCAACGGTACTGATCTGGCTGTTATTAAGAGGCAAAGGTTGAAGAGCTCCTTTATAGGATAATGCTACTGTTTTGTCTATATTAAAGGAGAGTAAATGAGAGTAAAACCAGGTCTTTATCGTCAGTAGATCCGAAGTTATAGTTTCATGAAGAGATGCAATAGTTGAGTTGCTCCAAGTGATACTGGTATCATCAGCAAAAAGAAAAATTTTCCCATCGATTTTTAAATTAGTGATGTTATTTATAAAGATAAGGAACAGAAGAGGACCCAATACTGAACCTTGCGATACTCCACATACAATGTTTTTGAGACTAGAGTCAGTATTATTTGCTCTAACTAGTTGTTTCCTATTATTCAAGTAGGATTGGAACCAATTCAAAGAAATACCTCTACTTCCATAAAAATTTAGTTTTTTAATCAAGATGTCGTGATTTACACAATCAAAAGCTTTGGCATAGTCACAGAAAACAGTGGCAGTATAAAGATTATTGTTTAGTGCTTGAGAAATCTCATGTAGTACAGAAAACATGGCATCAGTGGTAACTTTGTATTAAACTTAAAATACATTCTACTGCTGACAGAAAACAGAAAAGAATGTTTATTTCATAAATAAACATTGTTTGTTGCTTAAATTCAATATTCAACCTAAAAAAAGACAGATGGGTGGCAGCTTGAACACTGAAATCAAGCGAAAAGCAATGTTTATTTATCAAAAAACATTTTTTTATGTTTTGCGACAGCAGTAGAATATATTTTGGATTAAATAAATTACATACATTCTTCTTTTTGAGTTAATTAATTTAATTAAAATTTTTTATTCTTGGACACCCTGTATAAATGATTATATTAATATTTATATTACCGAATAGAGAATTGAATAACCTTTAAAATGAGCTAGCACACGACCCCTATTCCCTATTTAAAAATTAGGGGGGAGTGGAAGGGAGGGGGTTGACAAATGACAGATGTATGTATGTATCGTAAAAATGTGTCCCCTCTTAGAACAAAAATCGACCTGTTTCGGCATTTCCTTAAAATCTAATAACTACTGCCAAATATCGAGGTGGACTGTTTTCTTTGGTCCACACTGTATTTCTTGCAGGCAATGGTTAAAACGTTATAAATTTTTATAACCAAAAAATCGACATGGTTTTGCAAACTGATTTTGCAAAATGATTTTGCAATATTTAAAATTGTTTTTCTTCATTTTTTTAATACTATTGTTAGAATGCACGTTCTTATTTCATAAGCTACCCTTAAAATTACTGTATATTCATTCTTTTCTGACTTTTATTGTTGCAACAAAATTTAATTTGGGATAAATAAGTAAAATCTCTTTTTTATGTATAGATTGACCAATATTCTATGTAATATGAAGGTTCTAAGTTACTTTTTAAAATAGTTATTAACAATTATAAAAAACTAAAATTTTTGACTTATTTTGAACTGAATTTTTTGCAGGCCAGTCACATATTAGATTAATTATTAAGATCTTATCTTTTAAATAAAATGCAATAATTAAAAATGCTAATATACAGGGTGTAACAAAAATGCGGGTCATAAATTGAATCAGACATTCTGGAACCAAAAATAGTTCGATTGAACCTAACTTACCTTAGTACAAATGTTCACAAAAAAAGTTGTTCTGAAGTTATTTCCTTGTGGCATTTTTGTAGTCAACTATTCTAAATGGGAAATAAGCCACAATTTAACTAAAAAAATGATTCCATTAACGTTTCGACGTCCACATCGGATGTCGTTGTCAAAATACAAAATATTAATATTTTAATAATTTGCAGACAGAATTTAACATAACTTATCTTCTTTGCAACAAAAAATAAGGAGATAGTTTAAATAAACGCCATTTTGAAGGTTTTTATATGACATAAGTTTCTTCTTCTCAAATTTGTTTCACATGCTTCACTCTTTTCTGATAGACGAATCATAAAGAGATCTGACTTTGATAAAAATGCGCCCTGTCTGCAAATTATTAAAATATTAATATTTTGTATTTTGACAACGACATCCGATGTGGACGTCGAAACGTTAATAAAATCATTTTTTTAGTTAAATTGTGGCTTATTTCTCATTTAGAATAGTCGACTACAAAAATGCCACAAGGAAATAGCTTCAGAACAACATTTTTTTTGTGCACATTTGTACTAAGGTAAGTTAGGTTCAATCGAACTATTTTTGGTTCCAGAATATCTGATTTAATCTATGACCCGCATTTTTGTTATACCCTGTATATTAGCATTTTCAATTGCATTTTATTAAAAGATAAGATCTTAATAATTAATCTAATATGCTCAGTGACTGGCCTACAATAAATTCCTGTTTAAAATTCATTAGATGATGCATCTTACGGTTATGCATTGCGCCATAAACATACTAATGGTTATAAACTTCATTAACAATTAAGTCAAAGAAGGATTATAGATTATTATAAAATATCTTTAATTGGAAATGTTCGTAATGCCGGCAGTGGCCGACTTTTGATTAATCTCAGAAAAAACCTATACGGAATAATAAAAACATGTGAGTAGCAATAATATATAGCCAAACAATTAACATTTCTAAAATAAATTGGAAAACACATTAAGAAATAACAAGCTGAAAATGCGAGCATTATCATAACGAAAACTTTGTTTATTTACGTAGGTATTTAAATTCATAATATGAAAAACTGCTATTATGAAAAGTTGTTTAGAATTAAATTTATTGTGCAATTGTATCCTTCTAATTTAAATATTATGAACTATAAAGCTACTTTTCTCTTGAGCGAAATTCATATTTTTTGACATACCTCACATAAAATTGATAAAATCTGATATATGATGGCTGCATCTTAGACCAGTGGTTCTCAACCTTTTTGCGGCGACGGAACACTTTTAATTGCCGAAAAAAATTGCGGAACACCAAAGCAATAACATGCATATATTGATAAACAGATTAGGATTAGCACATAAATTCTGTAATAAACTTCGTTATACGTACTCAAATTTGTAAAATTTTATTTAAAATATGAAAACAAGAAACATTTTTAAAATTAACAAAAGCTTAATTCTCAAAATACATCATATGAGTAAATACTTCAAATTAGTGAGATATTTGTGCTTGGTGTCGTTTGCAAATTTGCTCAATATCAGGCCTGATGTGGGAAAGAGCTACTCTCATTTCTTGTTCTAAGTTTAGCAGCCTTTCCCGTTTCTTATTTTAAATGTTTGTTAAAGATGAGAACCCAAATTCACATAAATAGGACGTTGAAAACTGTATTAAAATACTAATCGCTTTTTTGGCAAGAAGTGGATATTCCTCTTGGACCAAGATCCAAAATTCCTGAACATTCACTTCTGAAAACTTAATTTTCAGAGTACGATCAGATGACAACGAAATAAATTCTTCTTCTTGGTTCAGAGAAAACTGGAAATTGGCTGTATTACCTGTGCTAAAAGGACTTCTTATCCAGTCATATTATTCTACGTTCAGAGATGGAAAATACCTGGCAATTGTCTCCTCTAATTGTGATAAGTGTTCTGTAACTATATGCGTGATTTCTTGTTCTTTATCTTCATCACCTTCACTCTGAAGCAATGGAAACATATCCATTGTATTTGTCTCTAAAATGCGCTTCTTCCAAAATGACAATTTTTTCTGGAAAGCTGACAGCTTGTCCGTGGATGTTAAAATATTTTTATTTTTGCCTTGCATACTTGAGTTAACGCCATTTAAATAATTAAAAATATCGGCTAAATATGCCACTTTAGTGCACCATGCATCATTTTCAAAATATGTGGTAAATGTGTCATTACCTTCTTCTTGGAAAAAAGTTAACAGCTACGTTCTAAGTTCATAAATTCGACATAATACTTTGCCCCTTGACAACCATCTAACTTCGGTGTGCAGCAACAAACATTCATACTTTGATTCCATTGAGATGCAGAGTTGTTTAAAAAGACGGGTTTTTAGTGGTCTTGATTTGATGTAATTCACGACATTAACCACTTGGTCTAATACAGATTTCAAAGGACCTGGTAGCGTTTTTGAAATTAGAGATTCTCTATGCAAGAAACAGTGCGTAGATATGATATTTTCATTTCGCTTTTTTGCAAGGGTGCAAAAACCTTTTATGGAGCCTACTATGGAAGGGGCACCATCCGTACAAATTCCTACGCAAAAGTCCCATGATATATTTTTTTTTTCTCTAAATATGACGTTATGGAATCAAATACATCCTGACCTGTTGTACGTGCTGTAGGTTCTCTGCAGCATAAAAACTGATTGACTATTTCACCTTCGTCGACAAATCGAATAAATCCTAATAAATGAGCTTTGCCACTAATATCAGTGGATTCGTCCACCTGCAACGCGAAGTTTTTTTTGTAAAGTTTATTTGTAACTTTTTCCTCAATATCTGCAGATAAATCAACAATCCTCCTTTTTATTGTATCATCCGACATAGGAATTTTCCGTATTTCGTTTTGTGCATCGTTGCCAAACATAATTTTGACCATCTCACAACATGCTGGTAATATAAGAGATTCTGCAACAGTGTGTGGTTTCTGTTTCAAAGCAATTAATTCGGCGACCTTATATGAAGCTATTTGTGCTTTGTCGGAAATTGTTAGCGACCTTTCAAATTGTTTCGCTTGTTTAGCTTGTGTCTCCAAAAGTCGCTTGAAATAATCTTTATTTTTTGAAGCTACACTAGCGTGTTTGGTAGTAAAATGGCGTTTTAATTTAGCCGGAGCCATTGCGCTATTAGCGAGTGTCTGCCCACAAACAATACACTTGGGAATTGGACAGTCTTCTTCCCCAGTCCAAATGAAGCCATAATCCAAATATTCATCCAAATATTGCCGGTTCAACATTTTTTTGCTGCGCTTCGATTTGTCATCAACTCCACTTCGTAAAGTTCCAGTATCTCCGCTGGTGCTCGCTTCATCATCATTAATTATGAGTTGTTCCACAGTAGTTTTTCTTTTAAGTTTGAGGAACTTATCCATTTTAATTTATTCGTCTCTAAACAAAATAATGCGGATGAATGCCTCACATTTTGTATAAAATATGCAATTACTTACCTTTGATAGATAAGCCGTACGTACACGTTACCATAAAAAAACTCACACAGCGATTTTCACGTATTACGTTTGTGCGATGTAACAAATTCAACATTCAGTTGCAGACTGTTAGGTGATTCCACGATACACAAATACACTGGCTGTGGCCAGTGCGGAGCTCACTCGGCGCTCGGCGCTTAGAAAATCCAACGTGTGCACTGTGCCGACGCGGTGTTGTCACGTTGGGCAAATGAACATTTACGCTGCAGAATTTTATTAAATTAAAATGTACGTAAGTGACTATTTTAAAATTTGAAAATATTTATTTGAAAAGAGTAATTGAGCAAAATGGTATGTAGGATTGCGAGTATTTCGCGGAACACTAGTGTTCCGCGGAACACCGGTTGAGAACCACTGTCTTAGACCATGGAGAGCTTTTTATGTAGAATAACTTTTTTTCGTCAAATTAAAAATAAAAAAGTTTTAAATGAAAATGATAATGGTACAGTGGCGGCCGGTGAGGTAGCGCCATGGAGCCATGCCACTACCTTATTTTTATGCAGAAACATATTTTTTTATCTTTAAACCGTTTTAATGCCCGTTCATTTTTTGTGCGTATTTCTTATATAAAATCTGGCAACTGTGCAGTGTAGTACAACCCTCGCCACTCACAGCGGACGAGATGATCGCATCGTGCCAAAAGCTTAGATGGCTCGGCTGAAAAGATAAATATTTTACGGGCATTCTATGTAAGTGACAGAGATAGAGCTATATTGCACTTTTAATACACGTTTAAATGAGACTATTCGTGCCTGGCTCGACAAGGAAGATCTAATATTTTTTACTATGCTCATCATAGTGAATAGTGGATCGTAGATCCAAAAAGATTCTCGTACAGGGTAGTACATTATATTTTCGAGTTTTTTTACGCGCTCGCTCGCTCGTTTTTGTATTTATAATTATTACATTCTTAATGATTAAACTTTTTATCATAAACTATTATATTTTTAAGTAATTTAAAATTTTTTAATTTTTAATAAAACCCGAGTTAATTTAGCTTATCGTGATAGTCTAATTAAACACAATGAACAAGAAGTGGAAAAAGAATCGATATGTTTTGAATCAAATTAAAAATTATATCTATATGGTTTTGTGGAGCTTTCGAGTTAGTTTTGAGAAATTACGACGAAAGGGAAAATTCAGAAAATAGAGCCATCTTTATGGAACTGTTCAATGTTAGCCGAATTAGACAACGACTTAGGTTCATATTCGAAGTTCCAAATCTTTAAAAGCATGTACCTCAAACCAACACAAAATGAACTCCTTCAGTGCATCTTAGATACTTATCACGAGGAAATAAGAAAAGAAATTGAAAATTATCTTTGTGTTGCAGTCATTGCCGATGAAACGACAGACGTCGCGTCGCTGGTGAATTTCAGTTAGTTATAGTTTTCTGATATTTGTGTAAAGGGCGATAAGTTGAGAGATTTTTGAGATTTTACTTGTTGGACGGACATGATGTCAAATCAATCACTAAATGCATTTTAAATGTTTAAATTTCTTGACACCCCAGAAATGGTATATACCTACATAATGTAAAAGTATCCGTACCTATTTTTTTAAATTTCTATTTTATACCTTTTTTGACAATATCGTGAACCCGTCACTAAAAATTTAGGCAGCTGCCCGAATTCTGGCACTACCTACTTAAAGTGATACGAGCCGCCACTGTGTTGGTATCCGTAATTTGAGAAAAATCTTCAAATATTTTTTTCATTAGAAGGATGTAATTGCATATATTAGAACATAATTTTTTATTCCAAACAACTTTTCACAATAACAATTTTCAATATTGTCAAATAAATAAAGGTACTTTACTCTTTAGCCAAATTCATATTTTTTTACATACCTCGTATAATATAGATAAAATATATCTGATGGTTGAATCGTAGATTTTAGACCATGCAGAATTTTTTATGAAGAATAACTTTTTTCGTAAATTTAAAAATAAAAAAGTTTTCCAGAATATTATATGTCCATAAAATAATGAACATAATACCTACATAGATATCATTGGGTAGACAGCTCAAATAAAAAAAATAGTAATCTGCCATTTAACGTTACCTACATAAACATTAATAAATTCAATTTATTTGTTTGACATTTCAACTTGACGTTCATGTGTCAAACTTGCATCTCGGGACAGCAATTTAGGGTCCTGATCACAAGCGTTTATAGCCGATGTCAGTCGAAGTCAGGCGCTAGTTTGAAATATTATGATATTTTTATTTGCATTTTTTACATACATTAGGTTTAATGCATTTTTAGCAGTGTCTCCATTGTAGAATTATCTTGCTATATAAAAATTGCTAAATACTTTAAATTGCTGTCCCGAGATGCAAGTTTGAGATATCGAAATGCCGTTTTCAGATTTGGATTCAGGAGACAAAACTTCATTGGGTTCCATCGGTAGACCTGCTCCAAGTATTGCATGGACGGCAACGCACGAAGGAAAGAACTAAAGAACGAACAGACTTTGCGAAGTTATAAACCAAAGCAAAATTTTCGTCAAAAATTAATATGTTACTAAAGATAAACCAAGAATTGCCAAGAAGTGAAGAAGTTATTATTCAGTCTTAAAAATACAGTATGCACCAAAATAAACAGTAGTGAAAAGTGTCTTAAAAGTGCAAATGGTTCTCGCAACATAAGAGGAAGTGTATTGTAGAGCATTATTTCCACAAGACTAAGTTCTCAATCTAATAGCACATAAAATAATACCAAAAATATTACTCTACATCCCACCAGATCGAAAACAATGGAAACCTTCTCTCGTTACACCTCCGGGGATTCCAAAATTTGAAAGCCATAACGGATGCTGAGACTAAAGAAGATGAGGGAATTTTACAATTTATAATTCACGTCCCATCTGCTCAGCGCGGTAAAGTTCCAACGAGAATGGTTCCCATAGATGTCGATAGGAAAACGAAATAAAGGAAGGCCTAGAACTAAATGGTTGGTTGACGTTTCCTATCACCTACCCCTATTTTAGGGGAGTGCAATTAGAACGAAAACATGCATTGTTTCGGAAAAATTCAAACAAGCTTATATTTTTATAAAACTTTTTTTGTTAGTTTATATACATGTTAAAGTAAAAAGTTCTACTCGCAGATTTGGCCGCTAATTGTTTATTAATTGTTTAAACAATAACAATTGTTTTGTATAAATAATTTTAAAAATATCGTTAAATTCATCATTTTAATTTGATCAAATATGTTTCTATTTTGTTTTTGAATATACTGAATTCGAATATGGCATTTCAATTTGAAAATTCTTATACAGAAGCTCTTATACAGTATGTCTGCGTAACTAGGAACCACATGGAAAACTTTTTTATTATCAATTTTACGAAAAAAAGTTATTCTCCATAAAATGCTCTGGATAGTCAAAAATCTAAAACTCAATCATCAGATATCAAATTTTATCAATTTTATACGAGTTATGTCAAAAATATGAATTTCGTTAAAGAGTAAAGTACCTTTATATTTCAGAATATCAAAAAATGCTATTATGAAAAGTTGTTTGAAATTAAAAACTATGTTTAAATATACAATTACATTATTCTAATCGAAATTTTTTTTTAAATTTTTCTCAAATTACGGATACTCATCATCATTTTATTACAATTATGATAACTATTTTATTATCACTTTTACGAAAAAAAATTGTTCTTCATAAAATGCTCTCCCTGGTCTAAAATCTAAGTTACAACCATCAGATATTAAACTTTTTTAATTTTATACGAGGTATGTAAAAAATATGAATTTTTCTTAAGAGGCAAGTGCCTTTATTATTCACAATATTTTAATGAGAATAATGTAATTGAACACTAAAACAAATTTTTTAATTCCAAACAACTTTTCTTAATAACAATTTTCGATATTGTGAAATTTAACGATACTTTATTCTTGAGTAAAATTCATATTTTTTGACATACCTCGTATAAAATTCATTAAATTTAATATTTGATGATTGTACCTTAGATTATATACCATGCAGAGTATTTTATAAAGAATAACTTTTTTTCGTAAAACTGATAATAAAAAAGTTATCAATAGGTTCCAAGTTACGCAGACATACTGTATAAGAGCTAAAAAAAATTTTTTTTGTTGAACATTTATTATTGTTGAAGTTTATTATTAAATGTATTTTAGGTAAGTTTTACAGAAAAAAGTTTTGATCACTTTATACAGGGTGTAACAAAAATACAGGTCATAAATTAAATCACATATTCTGGGACCAAAAATAGTTCGAATGAACCTAACTTACCTTAGTACAAATATGCACATAAAAAAAGTTATAGCCCTTTGAAGTTACAAAATAAAAATCGATTTTTTCGAATATATCGAAAACTATTAGAGATTTTTTATTGAAAATGGACATCTGGCATTCTTATGGCAGGAGCATCTTAAAGAAAAATTATAGTGAAATTTGTGCTTCCCATAAAAATTTTATGGGGGTTTTGTTCCCTTAAACCCCCCCAAACTTTTCTGTACGTTCCAATTAAATTATTATTGTGGTACCATTAGTTAAATTTAATATTTTTAAAACTTTTTTGGCTCTTAGTATTTTTTCGATAAGGCATTTTTTAAATATGTTTACATAAAAATCTCATGGGGGTTTTGTTCCTTTAAACCCCCCAAATGTTTGTGTACGCTTCAATTAAACTATGACTGCGATACCATTAGTTAAATAAAATGTTTTTAAAACTTTTTTGCCTCTGTATTTTTTCGAGAAGGCAACTTTTATCGAGATATGGCTTCTTTTTTAATACGGTTCAAAATATACCTAAAAATGTAAATCATACATAAATTTTCATATTATTACAAGTCTCCATAATCGTACTTAAGTATATACAAATATGTGGTGGATTTGACAAATATTCAAAATATCTCGATAAAAACTGAATTTTCGAAAAAGTACTAAGAGCCAAAAAAGTTTTAAAAATATTGTGTTTAAGTAATGGTACTACAATAATAATTTAATTGGAACGTACACAAAAGTTTGGGGGGGTTTAAAGGAACTAAACCCCCATAAAATTTTTATAGGGTGTTCAAATTTCACTATAATTTTTTGTTAAGATGCTACTGTCATAAGAATGCCATATGTCCATTTTCAATAAAAAATCTTTAATAGTTTTCGATATATTGGAAAAAATCGATTTTCATTTTGTAACTTCAAAGGGTTGTAACATTTTTTATATGCACATTTGTACTAAGGTAAGTTAGGTTCAATCAAACTATTTTTGGTCTTAGAATATGCGATTAAATTTATGACCTGTATTTTCGTTACACCCTGTATAAACATTTTTTTAGCTGGTAATTTTCAGTTTTTGTATTGCATTGTTGTTATCCTTCTTAATTTTCTCAAAAAGAAATAGTCTATTTTATTTCTAAAGAAAAATAGTTCAGTGCATTTTAAAGATTACATCCTAAGCTTTAAAAAAGTACTTATAAAACTGTAATAGATCTGTTCAAACTTGAGTAATACCGTCTTAAAGTGGTGGTAATTCTATAAAACTACGAATATTTCAAAAATTACATTTTTTAAGACGTCATATCATTTGAATTAAATTTTTGAGATTTTTTTTGAATGAAACATCATTTAGTACGATGCTTGAAAAGTAAGTTGTGCAAAATTGAGGGTTCTATAAGCAAAATTGTATTACACATTTTTAAATCATTTTTAAACAAAATTCATGTAAGGCTCAATTTCCGCCCCCACAGTACTTATGTCCATACATTTTATTTCTTTTTTATTATTATCATAAGATAGCTTAATTATTCTTCTTTTAGGTTCAATTTGTAAAATTTTATTTGATCCATTAGTTAAAGAATTACATTAAAATAACTCAACCGAGCACTTCGCCGTACGCTAGTTTACAGTGCGCCAATGTTTGTGAGAAGGGTGACTTTATCGTTATAAATAAAAAATTATAGAAGATACAGATTTAATTTTAGAAAATTTTTTTATAGTTTTTTTTTGTAAAATTTTCTGAATTTTTCAAAGGTCAAGTCAGTTTTGTTCTAAAAATTATATTTTCTGAGTTATTTGAAAAACATTAAACTTCGTAGTTCATTTGTTTAATAAAAAATGAAGCACCCACTTCTCGAGTAGAACTTTTTGATATGTTGTTTATTAAACATTTCTTAATGAAGTTACAAAAAGTTCTATCTTGTTTGATTTTTTCCGAAGTGAAAATCTATATGCACTCCCCTATTTATTAATAGCCACATTAGTAACTTAATAATTTCTAGCTTATACCAATATCTCTGTGGCCGGGCTCTCTGAACTTCACTTCCGTAACGAGGGGCACTACATAACTAATTTGGGACATTTCATGTGCTTTTCCGGCAACACTAACAAAAGTATCAATGGTGTTGGCTTTTGGGTTTCAAAATCTCTTTCTCCTTATATACTGGGATACCAAACTATCAGTGATCGTATAATTTCCTTAAAACTAAATGGATCTCATGGTCTATGCGCCTACCTCAACTGCTGATGATGATACAACTTAATCTTTTTTCAACGAACTGGAATCATATCTGCAAAATATCCCAGATAAAGAAATCGCTATCATCATGGGTGATTTAAATTCAAAAATCGGAGTTACTATGGCTGACGAACATATACAAAATATTGTGGGTAGATATGGAATAGGTGAACGTAATTCAGGGGAGACCGCCTTATCCAGTTCTGCGTTGACAATGACTTGACAATAATGAACTCTATGTATAAGCACCACCCCAGAAGATTGTACACTTGGATCTCACCTAACGGACGACACCGAAATCAAATCGATTACATAATGATTAAACATCGCTGGAAAACATCTATTAGCCAATGTAAAACACGACCTAGCGCTGACTGCAGCTCTGACCACCAACTTCTTTTTGCAACGCTAAAGCAAAAATTCAAGGCATGTGCTAGGATCCGAAACAAGAGGATATCAAAAATAAAAGATACACAACAATTTAAAAGCCAATGTAATGAAAGATTCGAAAATATTTTACCAACTATCGTCACTCATGATTCCGAAAAGATTTGGTTATCTTTTAAAAATACCTTGATACAGACCTTGACTGACTTCGAGGCACAGTCTAATGCCGTCTCAACCGGACCAAAAAAGTGTGGATGTCTGCAGATACTTTTGACCTCGTTGAAGAACGTAGAAAACTTAAAATTGCTGGAATCGAGAACCCTCTCAGGAATTCCCAGTACCGACAGCTATCTAGAGCTCTTCAAGCTGCTTGTAGACGAGACAAAAACAAACATATAGAGAGAATCTGCAGAGAAATTCAACTACATGCCGACACAAATAACACCAAAGAACTTTTTGATAATGTCAGACTACTCACACGTAAATTCAAGCAGAAATCTTGGTCTATCAAAGATGATGAAGGTAATGTACAGACGGATTTGGACAAGGTTATTGATGTTTGGAGGGCGTATTGTAAGTCTTTATACGCCAATACGGACCAGATGCCAGCGGACACCCCGTTTGTACCTGACTGCCAGACCTCCACTTTCCATTCTCCTTCAACAGAGACACACCACACTAGTTTTGACTCTGAACCTGACATACTTTTTTCCGAGGTGGAAATCGCTTTAAAAAGACTTAAGTTAAACAAAGCAGCAGGATATGATCTCATTACTGCAGACGTTTTGAAGCATCTTCCGGAATGTGGAGTGAAAATATTACATCGATTGTGTAATGAAATATGGCACACAGGCGTCTGGCCTGAGGATTGGAGAAAGACCATAATCATACCTCTTCATAAGAAAGGTTCAACAAATAATTGTAACAACTACAGCTATTAGCTCTAATATCACACGCCAGTAAGGTGATCCTCTACATACTGCAACGGCGTCTAGAAAACTTCATAAGTTGGCAAATAGCCAAATAGACCTGAGCAGGCTGGATTTGTAAAGGGCAGAGGTACTAGAGAACAAATCCTTAATGTAAGAAACATCATAGAAAAAGCCAGAGAATACCAGATCCCGATATTTATATGTTTCGTCGATTATACAAAGGCCTTTGATAATGTTAGATGGGACAAACTATGGAACATATTGACGACAATGGGTGTACCTAAACACTTGACTCACCTTATTAGCAAACTGTACCAAGATAACCTGGCATATATTCGAATGGACGGATACCTGTCTGACAAATGCACTTTGGAGAAGGGAGTACGCCAAGGATGCGTTTTATCTCCCTTATTATTTAACATCTATTCGGAGTTCATAATGCGCAGAGTCTTGGATGGTTGGGAGGGAGGAGTAAACCTAGGTGGTGTTAAGATATCTAACTTGCGTTTCGCAGACGACACTACACTTCTAGCCTCTACTCCAGAAGAAATTACTGAATTATTAAAAAAACTAGAGGTAGAAAGTGCTAAATTTGGACTCATGGTTAACTACAACAAAGCCAAAATCATGGTTATTGATCGCCAACAACAGTTTCCTGAAACCCAAACTATTGCGGGATGCGAGGTAGTCTCATCTATGATATATCTTGGAGCTCTAGTTAACAACACAGGCAGTTGTGAACCCGAAATTAGAAGACGCATTCAACTAGCAAGAGCAGCAATGAGTGAACTAAACGGGGTATGGCGTGATCGTCACATTACTATAACAAACAAAAAGAGACTCGTTTCAACTCTGGTCTTTTCTATATTTTACTATGCATGCGAGACATGGACAGTCAAAGAATCAGATAGACGACGTATAGACGCCTTTGAAATGTGGACATGGAGACGCCTGCTTCGAATTCCATGGACGGCTCGCCGTACAAATATCTCGGTTCTGGATGAAATTAAACCGGATCAGCGTCTCTCCAGTACCGTTTACTCTAGAATTTTAAAGTTCTTTGGTCATATCCATCGAAGTGATCACAAAATGGAGCGGTTGGTGGTCCAAGGAAGGCCTCAGACTCAACGCCAACGCGGAAGATCTCCACAGCGATGGGCGGACATTACTAAAAAGCTTCTCAACAAACAGTATACATGTAACTGATGACCGCGACCAGTGGAGAAATATTATCAATCAAACTGTCCGAGATGCTGAAGCCCAATTATGAACCACAACACATCTACTAAGATGTTAATGACTATGATGATGATGAATTTCTAGCTAAGTTCGATAACTGACAAATTAATAATAATTATCAGTCGGAGGACCAGTTATTCCCCAGGCGTCTAACGGTGTCACTTCTTACTGAGTAAACCGCAATATATGTAGTTGTTTATGTATCGAGAGTAGTAGTGACATTTATAATTGGCATTTTACCTTGAAAGAAAGAACTAAAACATTGCTCAAAAAGATTGCTCCAAACAGCGGAGATGAAAACCCTTCGAAAAATCGATGGTAAGACTTTATGGGACAGAGCTGAAAGTGCAGATATACCAGTGGCGGCCGGTCAGGGTCGGCAGGGTCGGCAGTGCCGACCCACACATTTATAGATATAGATTTTTTAAATATTTGTATCTGTGACATAAAAAAAATCTATCAGATAATACAGACTAAATTTTATTCATGGTTTTTAAAAGAATTTGATCAATCCGAGCGTTAAGTGATCCCTGCGCATAACAGACTTCTCAAAAAATGAATGATCCGAGCCATTTATCTGACTTTTCGGCTAGCCGTCCCTAACATCCGTAGCTTGACAATTTACACGTAAAACTCAACGACATAACAAGTCGATGAGCAAGCGAACATTACTTCTCTCCGTGGGCAATAGCAGATACGGCATGGCAGGTTAAGCGGCAAGTACGGCACATTTCGGTCTGCCGGTCGGTGTTTCATTTGGAAGCATGCATCGGTAGAAATTGTCAAAAATAATCACGCCGTTTTACGTCGTTTAATTGATATTGTTATTTTTTTTAAGTTGTCAGGAATTATCATTTAGTGGACATGATGGATCGAAGCATTTGTTAAAAATCAAAGTAATTATAGAGAATTAATAAAATTGTTTTAGAAATACCTATTTACTTTCTGATTCGAAGTGTATTCGTAATACAGAATGAACTAATACATATAATCAAATAGTTAAATTTTGAATAACGTTATTGAATCTGAGATTTAGAAAACCATTTGCTTTTCACTGAAAGTAGATGAAACTTCTGATTATCATTTCATTCACAATTATCAATTATTTTGTTCGATACGCGTTACGTGGTAATATTTATGAGAGGTTTTTAGGTTTTAGAGATGTGAGTAAAAGCAATAAGGCAGAATATATTTTTGGTGTTTTAAAGAACAGATTCAAATTTTTTGATACCAAAAATAAATTGGTAGGGCAAACTGGGGTAATCTTATGACGGCGTTGCTGTGATGAGTGGTGGATTGAATAGTCTCCAGGCAAAAGTTAAAACTATTGCATCACAAGCTTTATTTACTCACTATTATGCGCATATAATGAATTTAGTTTTACATGATACGTGTAAAAAAATAAAGAATATCGTCTTTTCTTGCCAGTTTAGCTCACCTAAACGGATTACTGCTTTAGAACAAATTTGTTTCGAAAAAAAAAAGCGAACAGTTTGTCAGACGCGATGAAATTTTAAATCTCGGTTAGTTTTATCTAAGCAGATTATCTCTTATAGTTTTAGTATCTGTAGCAGATTTTCGTGAACAGCTTTTGGAAGTTTTTGATTTTATTATCGAAGGCGATGATTTTGACAGTGGCGATACCTCGATCCGTGAAGCAATCGGTTTGAGAACTTTATTAAATACTAATGACTCTTTCAATATTTTTTTAAATATTTTTAAGACAGAGTTTGCCCAAGATATTCCTTGTTGTTCAAAATCAGTCAACTGACATTATTTATTCTAAAAATAGAATACGAAAGCTGGCGCAAAATGTCAGAGATTTTCGTAATGATAGTAGTTTCCAATATATACGCAGTGACGTTTTGGACTCGCTTGATATTTCCGAACCACCCCAAAAAAAGACAACGACGTGATACATATCTCGAAAAACGAGTAAGTATATCTTGAAATTTTGGATACCTACTATTATATGCAAATAGATACTCGTTTTTCGAATTTTGAAGATTTGCAAATTTTTGACCTCTTTGACGATTTAAAATTTAAAAGTTACGTTCGCCAAAGAATTTCCAAGATATTATTTATTACAAGTTAGGTACTTAAAAATTATGCTGGTCCAAATATTTTCAGAAAGTGGGATAAGTTGCACAATATGTATGTATAATTCTATGTAGTAAGTACTGCAATTCATTACAACAAACTGTTTATCAATTTGTCTCAAAAGAATCAACACGTATTGTCGAAACACCATGAAACAAGAGAGAATGTCAAGTACATCAAATAAAAAAAAGCAAAAAACAACAAAATCTCCTATGACGAATTAAGCCTTTTAGTTTGATGGTACATATACCTATATGAGGAGACAAAAAAACCTTGCCGACCCTGTCTCCAAGGCCACGAGCCGCCACTGAGATATACGACGGAGAGGCAAGGTGGACAACATTATAACTGGGTAAGAAACAGAATAAGAATGACCACATAAGCCGAATGACCATAAATAAAGTAGTAAGGACAGCGAGAGATGGTTCCCCAATAGGAAGACGATCAGTGGGAAAACCACGAAAACGATGGAACGACAACTAACTAGAGGCACATTGAAAAAACAAACAGAGAACTAAATTAATTCTTTTATATTACATATGTACTATTTTTAATACTTTTTTAAAATTTTTTGAACTTTGACAGTATTTTGTATATTTCTAAGGCGGTACGAAGTTCGCTGAGTCAGCTAGTTTGTTAAATAAAAAAATGAAGCACCCACTTTTAAAGTAGAACTTTTTTCCTTTGTTGTATATTATACATTTCTTAATAAAACACAAAAAGTTCTATCTTGTTTGAATTTTTCCGTAAGTAAAAACTTTATTGACTCCCCTATTTTGGATAAAAACGTGCCTACACCTGAGAGGCAGAGCTAGTTGAAGCCTCAATAATTGGCACCAATGATATAGCTAGTAACTCGACTCTTATACGTTGATTGTTATATTAATACACATTGGCGCCCAACGTGGAGACCGTAAAAATACACCACTCAAGAATGGCACTATGCCGAAACAGCTGTAGTGAAAATAAATGGCAATACATTTTGATTTTCGTGTTTTATTATTAGATAGAATGAATTTTTTTCATTACATATTAAATATATTTCCCTAACAAATAATATAAGCTTTGGTATAATGACGAAATATGATACGAATAAAATATTGTATGAACGTACCTTTTAACTATAGAACTATTTCTATCCAATATAGTATCAGTCTCAGGATCTACAGCATAAAACCAGACATCGGTAGCGGTAGAATCAGTCTCCAAAGTATTATTCCCTCCTACGTATTCCCTAGATATTAGTTGTTCTACTCCGACTATCAACCCCGTTTGTTCTTGTAAAATTCTTATGATGTCATCCTTTTTATTTTGTACTACGTCAGGCGGAGCATCCCCTATCACCAAAATCATCCTGTCCATTGGTGAAATAAGATTAACTATTAACGAAGTTCTTATTTCGAAGAAGTCTGTGGTTGAGTTTGGATTGTCTCTGGCAATTACTTCAACTCTAGAAATTAGAAAACGTAATAAGTTGTTAAATGATTCTTGAAAAGACTGATTAAAAATAGATTTAAGCATTCATTGGAGCATAACAATATTTTATGTTATTATGTTATTTCATATACATAGATATAACATTTCTTTAAAGAAAGTGGATGGTAGTTGGAAAGAAATATATAAATCAATGTCTGCTTTCTCTTAATGGAGAGGATTTATGACCTGGAAACCAATTTTATGTAACAGAAACTTGTCGATGCATATTCACATGGTTATGAGACATGGACATTAAAAACTACAATGCTTAACACATTAGAAGCATTCGAATTGTGGCGCTATCGACAGATCCATCGATGTTCTTAAAATAGTGAATTCAAAACGTCTGGTCCTAACAGTGGCGTAGCTAGCCCCACAGGGGCCCCCTATCAAAGTTTGTCGCGGAGCCCTTTTCCACGACTGATATGGAATAGTGCTAAAAAAATGTTCAACAAAAGCAGCAAAAAGGCGTGTATAGAATAGAATAGAAATATACTTTATTGTCACTGCAAATTTTACAATTTTATTGACAAAGCGTAGTACTGAAATTACACAAATCGTCAATATTATTACAAAATAAAAGATAATAAAATAAAACAAAACAATGCGTTTCATTAATAATTGGAAATATTTTAACTGTAGATTTCTGGGCTCAAAATATTACGGTTTAACCTAAATTACCTACTCCGAAAAGGCTTCCTAAGGGTGCGTTCACTACGGAGACCAAAGGATGGTATCCTAGCCTAGAGCATGGTATCGTACCCTTCATATTCGTGAATTCTCGAATTTAAAATAATGTATTTATTTTACCTGGCGATCGAAAATATATTATCGATCGCCAGGTAAAATAAATACATTATTTTAAATGCGAGAATTCACGAACATGAAGAGTACGATACCATGCTCTAGGCTAGGATACCATCCTTTGGTCTCCGTAGTGAACTCCTAAGGGAGCTGGAGCACTTTGAAGATGGTGTCTTTTAATCAGTTTTTTTGAAATACCTCTAGAACACATCTATTTAGAAAAACTAAAACTGGTACGGCTATTTATCTTCCAGAGATAAATCTATTTCATAAATTGCGAGTTTCTAGTACCGGTCATATGCATCCACTTTGGGTAAGGCAACGGTTATTTTATCGCATAACTTTTTTGTTTTTAACTTTTAAGCAATTTTGACACTGGATTATTAAATTGTATGGTATTCTAGTACTAAAAGTGACTCTTACTTTAAGTCGGTAGGATACACCGTTTTCTAAAAAAATCGATTTGAAATTTTTTCGTTTTTTGAATTTGATCAAAATTTTAAAAAAATTTCAAAAAAACGGTGTATTTTACAGACCTGAAGCAAGAGTAACTTTTAGTGATAGAATACCTTATAATTTATTAATCTAGTGTCAAAAATATATCAAAAAATAATGCGATAAAATATCCGTTGACCTACTCAAAACGCACGCATATGACCGATACTAGAAATTCGCAATTGATGAGATCGATTCATCTATGGAATAAACGTAGCAGTTTTCGTTTATTGTTTTCATAATTTTTTTTGAAAATTTTTTTCAAATTAAAAAAACAAAATTTTCAAATCGACATTTTTAGAAAACGGTGTATCTTACCGACTTAAAGCAAGAGTACCTTTTATTACTAGAATGCCTCACAATTTAATAATCCAGTGTCAAAAAGGCTTAAAAGGTAAAGATAAAAAAGGAAGATAAATAGGCGTACCAGTTTTGGTTTCTCTGAATAGAAGCGTTCTGGAGGTATTTAAAAAAACTAATTACAATATGCCTTTTTCAAAGAGCTCTAGCTTCCGTAAGAAGCATTTTCAGACTAGGTGATTTGGGTTAAATCTTAATATATATTTTGAGCCCAGGAATCTACAATTAAATTATTTCCAATTATTAATGAAACACCCTGAATATTGCAAGATTTAAATAAATTGCAAATTGCATAATACAACCTTAGGAACTAATAAGTTCAGCGTATGACACTCAAATATAGATAATAATAATAAATCTAATAAACTCTAATAATCCAAAGCCAAAAAACAGATTTGAATTGAGACTCATTGTTTTAAAACAGATTCAGTTTTTTCAAGCCAAGGGTGAATAGACATTGAAAAGGATCCTAAACAAAGAAGTTCTATTTTTTAACGGCGAGCGACCGGCAAATAGATATACCTAAATACAATTTATAGATAAAGAACAGATTACACGAAAATATACGCAAACAATACACAGTGTTTCAATGTTTCAAATTATCAAAGGTAAAGCGATTACAAATATTGCAATTTCGCATTATACATTATACTATTATACAATGTCTCACACAGCCAATGGTGAATAGACAATAAGAAGTAGCTTGAAAACAAAAAACGTCTGTTATAGAAGGGCGAGAGGCAGAAAATAGATAGGTACCTGTACAGTACATAAATGTAGTTTATAATAAAGAATCCATTACACGAAAATGTCGATATCCCAACAATATAATATGTACACTGTTTTTAAAGCGTTTTAATAGTGAAATAATTGCAAAATATTTTGTTCAATTTTTTGAATGGAATTTTGTTTCGACATGCCGCGTTGGGGCCCCTGAATGTCGGGGGCCCCGTATAATTGATACGGCTGATACGGCGGTAGCTACGCCTCTGGGTCCTAAAGACGGCAAAGAGGAGAAAAACAGAATACTTCAGTCATATAATTAGAGGACCTAATTGCCGTTTACTTCGCCTCATAATAGAAGGACAAGTTGAGACAAAGAGATGATGTCAAAAGAATTATTTCGATCAGCAGCCGATACAGAAAGATTTCAGGAAATTGTAAACATGATGAAGGCCAACGTCTGAATATGAACACAGCATCTAAAGAAGAAGAACATGCTATTACGACACTAATAACATCAGTACAAATCAACTTTAGGAAAAACTCAACTACATCAGCCGTATTTCTGGACGTTTCATATGCTTTTGATAACAGTAGTCTCGATCAGGGATCGGATCACCAATTAGCGGACCGCGGTCCGCATCCGGACCTTGGGCTAGTTTTGTGCCGACCGTCAATAAATTCAGAATATTCCTAGTAGTTGGCAATTTTGAAAATGTTTGGCCATTAAATTGTGTACTATGTTTGGCTCAACTTATTAGTCCTGTCGCCAGGGGGGTACAACGGCCTCCTTAATTCAGATGGACTTACCCAAGTTTTTTTTTATATATTTTGACCCGTAGAATACGAATTTTTTGGGTAACAGTAGTTGATCCGGATGTCGATAAGATTGTTATAGACAAAGAACTTAAGGAATTACATAACAGCGATTTCTCGCAAAACAAAACATCTTTTTGTATTTTTTGGGTCATTTACAAGCAAAAAATATTCTTACAAGTTTTTTCGTAGAATGCATAGTTTTCGAGATAACCGCGGTTGAACTTTCAAAAAATCGAAAAATTGCAATTTTTGAACCCGAATAACTTTTGATTAAAAATAAAGTAGCAATTCTGCTTACCGCATTTGAAAGTTTAAGTCAAATTATATCGGTTTTGATTATTTTCATTGCTACAAATCAATTTTTTTATTGTTAAACTAATCTATAAACACATAGTGTTTCCCGTGCCTAATACATGCGTTTTAACGCATGCTACGTAGAAATTGCCTCGCTTGCACTCGTAGCTACTCTACCTACTCGTTCGATTTTAAATGAGAAATCATTGAAAACATCACTCACATACTAGGTGTTTGTAGCTTTGTTTAACAATAAAATAATAAATTTCTAGCAATGAAAATAATCAGAACCGATATAATTTGACTTAAACTTTCAAATGCGGTAAGCAGAATTGCTACTTTATTTTTTAATCAAAAGTTATTCGGGTTCAAAAATTACAATTTTTCGATTTTTTGAAAGTTCAACCGCGGTTATCTCGAAAACTATGCATTCTACGAAAAAACTTGTAGGAATATTTTTTGCTTAAAATGACCCAAAAAATACAAAAAGATGTTTTGTTTTGCGAGAAATCGCTGTTATGTAATTCCTCAAGTTCTTTGTCTATAACAATCTTATCGACATCCGGATCAACTGTTACCCAAAAAATTCGTATTCTGCGGGTCAAAATATATAAAAAAAGACTTGGGTAAGTCCATCTGAATTAAGGAGGAAGTTGTACCCCCCCTGGCGACAGGACTATATGTGTGCGAAGCCTCTTTATGAAGAATGAACTTAATTAAAAATCAGTAGAGATCTCACTTAACAGATGAATATCTCAACTCCTAAATGAGACTCAGTTGCACTAAACTCACTCCAAAGACAGGTTATACATAAAAAATGTCATTTTTTCTCCGATAATTTAATGTTGTAGAGTTCCCTTATTGTTATACTTACTAATCATTAATTTTGAAATTAGGTAAACTATAATATAAAATTGTCATGTGCATTTTGTATATTCATTTCCTCTCTACTATATATGTTAAGTTCATTTAATTAAAATAATTTTCAGATTTAATAAGTTTGCAACAGACACCTTCCATTGAAACTAATGTAGAAAAGATAACATGTTAATTAGCATTTTGTACTATGAATATTTATTTTAAATTCCTCAGTTTCCTTTCTACAAAATTGAAGATGTCTAAAAACTTCATTAGCATTCAAAATATAAATTCCTAACTTTTAAAATATTCTCAGTAACAATTTACAATACTGCTGTTTTCAAAATATACTGATAATAACATCAAAACAATGAATTTATATTTTATTTATTGTACCAGGAAAACTTACAGGAAAGTATACAGTAACCAAAAAACAATCAAATATTAGTTTTCCTTTCCATATTAGTCCATGTGTGAGGCCACTTTCGTATGAAAACTGTTTCTGACTCGATTTCTTTGCGGATTCCTGTTCAAAAATGCCCCTTTAAACAAATCAGAAGGGTGAAACATTTTTTAAGCAAATTCAAAATTACTTTTTCCTCGAAAAATTTATTTTTAGGTTTCATGGGTAATTGTAAACAAAAAAGGTCTCTTGTCATATTTCTGAAAAGTTGATAGTTTTCGAGTTATAATCGATTTAAAATCTGAAAAATGCAAAAATATGCATTTGCGATGCTTTAAAACTCTTATGATCCAAAAATGCTAAAAACATATTTTCGGGGGGCAAGAAAGGTGATCGAAAATATATTATCGATCGCCAGGTAAAATAAATACATTATTTTAAATGCGAGAATTCACGAACATGAAGAGTACGATACCATGCTCTAGGCTAGGATACCATCCTTTGGTCTCCGTAGTGAACTCCTAAGGGAGCTGGAGCACTTTGAAGATGGTGTCTTTTAATCAGTTTTTTTGAAATACCTCTAGAACACATCTATTTAGAAAAACTAAAACTGGTACGGCTATTTATCTTCCAGAGATAAATCTATTTCATAAATTGCGAGTTTCTAGTACCGGTCATATGCATCCACTTTGGGTAAGGCAACGGTTATTTTATCGCATAACTTTTTTGTTTTTAACTTTTAAGCAATTTTGACACTGGATTATTAAATTGTATGGTATTCTAGTACTAAAAGTGACTCTTACTTTAAGTCGGTAGGATACACCGTTTTCTAAAAAAATCGATTTGAAATTTTTTCGTTTTTTGAATTTGATCAAAATTTTAAAAAAATTTCAAAAAAACGGTGTATTTTACAGACCTGAAGCAAGAGTAACTTTTAGTGATAGAATACCTTATAATTTATTAATCTAGTGTCAAAAATATATCAAAAAATAATGCGATAAAATATCCGTTGACCTACTCAAAACGCACGCATATGACCGATACTAGAAATTCGCAATTGATGAGATCGATTCATCTATGGAATAAACGTAGCAGTTTTCGTTTATTGTTTTCATAATTTTTTTTGAAAATTTTTTTCAAATTAAAAAAACAAAATTTTCAAATCGACATTTTTAGAAAACGGTGTATCTTACCGACTTAAAGCAAGAGTACCTTTTATTACTAGAATGCCTCACAATTTAATAATCCAGTGTCAAAAAGGCTTAAAAGGTAAAGATAAAAAAGGAAGATAAATAGGCGTACCAGTTTTGGTTTCTCTGAATAGAAGCGTTCTGGAGGTATTTAAAAAAACTAATTACAATATGCCTTTTTCAAAGAGCTCTAGCTTCCGTAAGAAGCATTTTCAGACTAGGTGATTTGGGTTAAATCTTAATATATATTTTGAGCCCAGGAATCTACAATTAAATTATTTCCAATTATTAATGAAACACCCTGAATATTGCAAGATTTAAATAAATTGCAAATTGCATAATACAACCTTAGGAACTAATAAGTTCAGCGTATGACACTCAAATATAGATAATAATAATAAATCTAATAAACTCTAATAATCCAAAGCCAAAAAACAGATTTGAATTGAGACTCATTGTTTTAAAACAGATTCAGTTTTTTCAAGCCAAGGGTGAATAGACATTGAAAAGGATCCTAAACAAAGAAGTTCTATTTTTTAACGGCGAGCGACCGGCAAATAGATATACCTAAATACAATTTATAGATAAAGAACAGATTACACGAAAATATACGCAAACAATACACAGTGTTTCAATGTTTCAAATTATCAAAGGTAAAGCGATTACAAATATTGCAATTTCGCATTATACATTATACTATTATACAATGTCTCACACAGCCAATGGTGAATAGACAATAAGAAGTAGCTTGAAAACAAAAAACGTCTGTTATAGAAGGGCGAGAGGCAGAAAATAGATAGGTACCTGTACAGTACATAAATGTAGTTTATAATAAAGAATCCATTACACGAAAATGTCGATATCCCAACAATATAATATGTACACTGTTTTTAAAGCGTTTTAATAGTGAAATAATTGCAAAATATTTTGTTCAATTTTTTGAATGGAATTTTGTTTCGACATGCCGCGTTGGGGCCCCTGAATGTCGGGGGCCCCGTATAATTGATACGGCTGATACGGCGGTAGCTACGCCTCTGGGTCCTAAAGACGGCAAAGAGGAGAAAAACAGAATACTTCAGTCATATAATTAGAGGACCTAATTGCCGTTTACTTCGCCTCATAATAGAAGGACAAGTTGAGACAAAGAGATGATGTCAAAAGAATTATTTCGATCAGCAGCCGATACAGAAAGATTTCAGGAAATTGTAAACATGATGAAGGCCAACGTCTGAATATGAACACAGCATCTAAAGAAGAAGAACATGCTATTACGACACTAATAACATCAGTACAAATCAACTTTAGGAAAAACTCAACTACATCAGCCGTATTTCTGGACGTTTCATATGCTTTTGATAACAGTAGTCTCGATCAGGGATCGGATCACCAATTAGCGGACCGCGGTCCGCATCCGGACCTTGGGCTAGTTTTGTGCCGACCGTCAATAAATTCAGAATATTCCTAGTAGTTGGCAATTTTGAAAATGTTTGGCCATTAAATTGTGTACTATGTTTGGCTCAACTTATTAGTCCTGTCGCCAGGGGGGTACAACGGCCTCCTTAATTCAGATGGACTTACCCAAGTTTTTTTTTATATATTTTGACCCGTAGAATACGAATTTTTTGGGTAACAGTAGTTGATCCGGATGTCGATAAGATTGTTATAGACAAAGAACTTAAGGAATTACATAACAGCGATTTCTCGCAAAACAAAACATCTTTTTGTATTTTTTGGGTCATTTACAAGCAAAAAATATTCTTACAAGTTTTTTCGTAGAATGCATAGTTTTCGAGATAACCGCGGTTGAACTTTCAAAAAATCGAAAAATTGCAATTTTTGAACCCGAATAACTTTTGATTAAAAATAAAGTAGCAATTCTGCTTACCGCATTTGAAAGTTTAAGTCAAATTATATCGGTTTTGATTATTTTCATTGCTACAAATCAATTTTTTTATTGTTAAACTAATCTATAAACACATAGTGTTTCCCGTGCCTAATACATGCGTTTTAACGCATGCTACGTAGAAATTGCCTCGCTTGCACTCGTAGCTACTCTACCTACTCGTTCGATTTTAAATGAGAAATCATTGAAAACATCACTCACATACTAGGTGTTTGTAGCTTTGTTTAACAATAAAATAATAAATTTCTAGCAATGAAAATAATCAGAACCGATATAATTTGACTTAAACTTTCAAATGCGGTAAGCAGAATTGCTACTTTATTTTTTAATCAAAAGTTATTCGGGTTCAAAAATTACAATTTTTCGATTTTTTGAAAGTTCAACCGCGGTTATCTCGAAAACTATGCATTCTACGAAAAAACTTGTAGGAATATTTTTTGCTTAAAATGACCCAAAAAATACAAAAAGATGTTTTGTTTTGCGAGAAATCGCTGTTATGTAATTCCTCAAGTTCTTTGTCTATAACAATCTTATCGACATCCGGATCAACTGTTACCCAAAAAATTCGTATTCTGCGGGTCAAAATATATAAAAAAAGACTTGGGTAAGTCCATCTGAATTAAGGAGGAAGTTGTACCCCCCCTGGCGACAGGACTATATGTGTGCGAAGCCTCTTTATGAAGAATGAACTTAATTAAAAATCAGTAGAGATCTCACTTAACAGATGAATATCTCAACTCCTAAATGAGACTCAGTTGCACTAAACTCACTCCAAAGACAGGTTATACATAAAAAATGTCATTTTTTCTCCGATAATTTAATGTTGTAGAGTTCCCTTATTGTTATACTTACTAATCATTAATTTTGAAATTAGGTAAACTATAATATAAAATTGTCATGTGCATTTTGTATATTCATTTCCTCTCTACTATATATGTTAAGTTCATTTAATTAAAATAATTTTCAGATTTAATAAGTTTGCAACAGACACCTTCCATTGAAACTAATGTAGAAAAGATAACATGTTAATTAGCATTTTGTACTATGAATATTTATTTTAAATTCCTCAGTTTCCTTTCTACAAAATTGAAGATGTCTAAAAACTTCATTAGCATTCAAAATATAAATTCCTAACTTTTAAAATATTCTCAGTAACAATTTACAATACTGCTGTTTTCAAAATATACTGATAATAACATCAAAACAATGAATTTATATTTTATTTATTGTACCAGGAAAACTTACAGGAAAGTATACAGTAACCAAAAAACAATCAAATATTAGTTTTCCTTTCCATATTAGTCCATGTGTGAGGCCACTTTCGTATGAAAACTGTTTCTGACTCGATTTCTTTGCGGATTCCTGTTCAAAAATGCCCCTTTAAACAAATCAGAAGGGTGAAACATTTTTTAAGCAAATTCAAAATTACTTTTTCCTCGAAAAATTTATTTTTAGGTTTCATGGGTAATTGTAAACAAAAAAGGTCTCTTGTCATATTTCTGAAAAGTTGATAGTTTTCGAGTTATAATCGATTTAAAATCTGAAAAATGCAAAAATATGCATTTGCGATGCTTTAAAACTCTTATGATCCAAAAATGCTAAAAACATATTTTCGGGGGGCAAGAAAGGTGATGTTTTGAATTTGTTAAAAGAAGTGTTCAACAATTTCTGCCCAAAAGTTTCGCCCGGCACCCTTCTGATTTGTTTAAAGGGGATATTTTTTAAAAGGAATCCGCAAAGAAACCGAATCAGAACAGCCAGACACAGGCAGCATAAATCCAGACCCCGGAAGTGTCATAGGTTTTCTAAACGGACCCCCATGGAAACTAATTGGTGATCCCTGGTCTAGATGTTAGATATTGGGATAACAGTTGGTTTCAGTGGCGGATCTAGACATTTGCCTTGGGGGGGGGGGAACTTCCAATGAAACACCAACCAACAGACATAAAAAAATAAACCCAAACTACATAGAAGACATAAATAATAAGTTATATGCATTAAGTTCTCTTAATTTTCCTAAATAGCGGTTTTATTGCGTTGAATTTGTCTGTATGTGGTTTAAGTTTCATTTCAGCTAACATATTTTTATGTTTCAACATTTGTTTCTTTAATTTTGGACCGATTTAGAGGGGGAAATATCCTCATTTTCCCTTCCGTAGATCTGCCACTTGTTGGTTTGACATACTTTCTAAAATGCTTATATCCGGCAGAGTGATCTACATAATAGGGTGGTTCGAAAAAAACTTTTTTTCTTATTTCAGATAGCTATAGTGCGCAAAAGTTGCCATTGGTATAGACTTGAAAAAAGCACTAATTATTATTTTTTTATTAATTTGTCTTCCGGTGGCGCAATGCCATCAAAGTTAGCAAAAATTGTGAAAAAAATTTAATTTTTCAAAAATTTTTTTAAACAGGCCAGATGGTTTTAATTGCGTTCCTATACCATGAATTAACTAGTAAAAGTATGTAAAATCAATATAAATGCACTTATTATACATTTGTTTCATATCTTCCGGTCGCGCAACGTAATACAAAATGAGTACAATTTTTGAGTTTTTGCAAAATTTCAAAGTTTGACTGTTTAGTACAATTTAATCATACGACTTTTAGAGATACTATAGTTTAATTCAATTACAATAATATATTTAAAATTCAAGCATCTAAGGTACATTGACGAATGCCAGCGAAGCTCGCGCAGTCACAAATAGAGATACATGTGGGAAGACCTCTACAATTGAGTATTTGTCTTCTCCATTACAACGAACTGCCATTCCGCCACCTTTTCCAACACTTATATGGAAATACAACAGGCACTATAAGATATCCGGACCGATTGGAAAGGCCCTACCTGATTGTGAAAGACTACCAGTTGTTGTTGATTTTAATCGTTGGCATCGCTGAGCGGTGCAATAATGTGGTTCTAATATAGCCGTCTCTGGAACTGTGTCCACACACTTTACTTGAAGCTACGGTCACTAGCTTAACGCATCTTTCAACTGCCTGTGTATGGCATGGCAAAGTATCTATACTCATAACAGGCTTGAAGTCATTGCTCACATACTGTTTTATCTCTTCATTAGTCAATGTTCTTAGCAGTAGAGGAGAGTCAGTGTACTGGTGTTCCACTTGATAATTTCGTAATACTATTTAGCTTCAAAGTTTAAGTTTGGTGGTTTAAAGATTCTGATAGAGTCACTTTCAGATATTGCTTGCTTTTCCTTCATGATACGCCTAAAGCCCAGCTCTCGGATATGGTTTCTCTCATCAGTTACCATAGCCAAAAGTAAATTTTCGGGATGGGCAAAGTAAGCATTCCGTTGTAAAATGGGATCAACAACTTGAATAAGCTCATCTGGTAAAGTAAGTACCATGAATATTCAATGATTTTGTAATCATGTCTAGGCTCATCTGTGAATTTGTGGTTTATTTTTGTGGCAAACCACATAGGCATATTATAACATTTGAGAATGAATGTGACAATCTCTCTCAGATTTTCAGAAGGGTTGGGCACACTGATGTAGAAACGCAAAACTCGGTTTGCAGTAGTAAGCGATCTTGAATGTGACGTTGGGATAGGATCACGTACCCACTACAAAGTCTTCTGAACAATGTCCTGACTTGATGACTTCTGATATCTCAAGCAAGTACAATTATTGGTGCTTGCTAAAAATACGTTTATCAACTTTTGGAATCTCACAATCAATAGGATTAAAATCAATAAGTGGTACTTGTCATGAGACTGAATAGCTCACAAATGTAAAGTCCTGTGATCATAGATCACTTGAAGTGATTGTTGACAGAGCGATGACACAGGACAAGGACATGAGGCCTCATGGCAGGGGTTAGGTCAAGTAACGATAATAGAGCAATGACATATAATTATAAAGTATGATTATTGAATAAAGTACTACAACAATTCATAAGATTTTAAACATTATTACATGGCGCAGTCTAGTGGAAAATAAACCAAAATCATGGAAGTGAGGTTACCAAATACATTGTCATTTGAAGGAAATGTGGCCGAAAATTTTAAAAGATTCAGACAAAGTTTTGAAATATATCTGATGGCCTCTGGAAAAAGTGGTAAAAGTGATGACGTTAAGGTAGCAATTTTACTCAATCTAATTGGAGAAGAAGGCATTGAAATCTATAACACTTTGGAATTAACGGAGGCCCAAAAAGGCAAGCTAGCAGATGTATTGGAAGCATTTGAGTCTTATGTCACGCCTAGAAAAAACGTGGTCTATGAAAGATATGTGTTTTACAACCGCATTCAAGAAGAAAGAGAGCCGTTTGACCACTTTTTAACAGATTTAAAAAACAAAGTAAAAAATTGTGAGTTTGGAGCAGAAGCATCTTCAATGGTAAGAGATAGAATAGTATTAGGCACTAATAGTAAGGATGCACAACAAAACATGTTAAAGACCATTAATTTAGATCTGGCTAAAGCTATTGAAATATGTAAAATGCATGAAATATCCCAAGCTCAAATAAAAGAAGTTCAGAACAGCTTGGAGAAGGTTAAAATTGAATCAATTGGGAGTAAAGCCAAGCAGGGGCAAAATTCAGTCCAAACATTCAGGAGTGCAAATTCTAGAGATGAATATAGCTGCAGAAACTGTGGGAGAGTCCATGGGCCAAGGAGGTGTCCAGCATATGGAAAAAAGTGCAGAAAGTGCGGTAAAAATAACCATTTCGATAAAGTGTGTTATCATAGCAGGTTAGTGAGAGAAGTACAAGTGGAAGAAAGTGAAAATAACGAGGTAGGTGATTTTATGATATCATCAATCACTGTTAATGAAATCAAGAATAAAAATAATAAAGACTGGATCGAAAATTTAAAAATTAGTAATGTTGATATACCTTTTAAAATAGATACAGGGGCACAGGTTAACATTTTGCCTAATGGTTTTGTTCAAAAAGTTTGCAAAATTAATGATTTAAAAGAAACTAAAGTCATACTTGAAACATATGGTGGTTTTAAGGTCGTTCCTATTGGTACAATAAAACTTGTCTGTAAATATAAAAATATTGATTATTTATTAGAATTTGTTGTAGTTAAAGATAGCCTTACACCAATTTTAGGGTTAAAATCATGCTTAGATTTAGATTTGATACGAAGAGTAGATAACATAGATTTAAACATAACAAAAAGTGCCTTTATTAAACAAAATAGTGATGTATTCATTGGATTAGGCAAATGTCCTCAAAAATGTAAACTAAAACTTAAAGATAATTGTGTTCCTGTAGCTAAACCACCACGAAGGGTCCCTTTAGCCATTAAAAAAAGATTAGAAAACACACTTTTAGATTTAGAAAAACGTGGCATCATATCTAAATGTGAGGGTCCTACTGAGTGGTTGAGCAATTTAGTTATCGTTGAAAAGCCTGATAAAACGTTAAGAATCTGTTTGGATCCTAAAGATTTAAACCAAGCGCTTGAAAAGGAATATTGCTTAATACCTACTATTGAAGAGATATGCAATAAGTTAAAAAACAAATGCTATTTTTCTGTTTTAGACTTTAAAGAGGGATTCTATCAAGTTCAGCTAGATGAGGAGTCCAGTAGAGTTTGTGCATTTGGAACTCCCTTTGGAATTTGGAAATTTGATAGACTTCCATTTGGACTAAATATTGCCCCCGAATTTTTTCAAAGAATTAACTTAGAGAATTTTGGTGATATTGAGGGCTGTCTTATATATTTTGATGATCTTTTGATATTTGCTGATAGTCTTAAAGAACATGATAGAATCCTTAATGAAGTATTGGAACGTGCTAGAAATATTGGGGTAAAATTTAATTCTAATAAGATACAATATAGAATGTCTGAAGTAAAATATTTGGGAAATACATTTGATAAAAATGGTATGAGACCTGACTTAGATAAAATAAAAGCTATTATTAATTTAAAAGAACCCAATAATAAAAAAGAGTTACAAAAAATATTGGGCATGATCAATTATCATCGCAGTTTTATACCAAACTTATCGGATGTATCAGCCCCATTAAGAGAATTGTTAAAAAAGAATACACTTTGGGTGTGGACTAAAAGTCACACAGACGCATTAAATTTAATAAAAAAGTTAATTTGCTCACCACCAGTTCTTGCAAATTTTGATGAAAATAAGTCAATAATAATTCAAACAGATTCAAGTCAAAATGGCGTGGGATGTGTATTACTGCAGAATCATAAACCGGTATCTTTTGCTTCTAGGTCTTTAACTGATTGTGAAACTAGATTTAGCCAGATTGAAAAGGAACTAAATGCAATCCTATTTTCTTGTACTAAATTTCATAATTATATTTATGGTAGAGAAGTTAAGGTATTCACAGATCATAAGCCATTGATTTCGATAATGAAGAAAGGCATAGCTGAAGTAGATTCTCCTAGACTACAACGTATGAAGGTAAAATTATTAAAATATGACTTAACTGTGGAATATATGCCAGGCAAGGAAATGCTAATAGCTGATTTGTTATCTCGTAATTTTGTGAAGGAAAAGGTAGAGGATGATGCTTTTGTAACAGAAATAGTGCATACAATAAATATAACAGATGAAAGGAGAGAGGAATTTATAGCTGAAACTAAACAGGATAAAAAACTTCAATTGATCAAAGATTTTTGTGAAAAAGGGTGGCCGTCATGCTCTTCGAGGGTACCTTATGTAGTAAAAGATTATTTTAGTATTAGGCATGACATCTACATATTGAATGATTTGATATTTTATATGGACAGAGTTATAGTTCCGGATTCTTTAAGGCCTAGGATGTTAAAGTTTCTTCATGAAACACACTTTGGAGTTACAAAGACACAGCAAAGAGCAAGGCAAGTGTTGTTCTGGCCAAATATGAATAAGGACATAGTGGATTTGGTTAGAAATTGTGTTGATTGTGAGAAATATCACAGAAGTAATGTTAAAGAGCCATTAATACTAAGAGAAATTCCAGAACTTCCATTTCAAATGCTAGCGGCTGATATTTGTGAGTTCGGAGGAGCATCTTATTTAATTGTAATGGATTATCTCACAAAGTGGATTGAAATTGTTCTGTTGCCGTCCAAAACATCCCAGTCAATAATAAAATCATTTAAGACCATGTTTGCCACTCATGGGATTCCTTTGGAAATTGTATCTGACAATATGCCTTTTGGCTCTAAGGAATGTAGAGAATTCTCTAGAGAATGGAATTTTAAATTTGTGACATCTAGCCCTAGATATCCTAGATCAAATGGGCAGGCGGAACGAGCTGTTCAGATAGCTAAAAATATTCTCAGAAAGTGTGGTGATCTTCAGTTAGCTTTATTAGAATATAGGAACACACCACTGTTAGGATCAGACAAGTCCCCAGCACAACTCTTGAATAGTCGTAGACTTAGAAGCAAACTTCCAGTCTTACATGAAAAATATTTACCAGAACAAGTAGACCTAACAAGTGAAAAGAATAAATTGGATGACAAAAGAAAATTGTACAAGCACTACTATGATAGAAATACAGCTGCAAGAGAAGAATTAAGTGAAGGCGATAACGTTGTTATAAGGGAAGATGGGCAATGGAAACCTGCTGTGGTCAGGCAATGTTTACAAGAGCCAAGATCATATGTTATTGAGAAAGAAAATGGAACATTGGTAAGAAGAAATAAATATCACTTGAGACCATCTAGTAATACGCCTAAACATCACATTAAATTAGAAGATGATCTTGATGATAATCAGAGTAACAAACCTTCAACATCAATGGCCTGTGAGAGTGAAGTACCGAATCAGTTTCCTACCAGAGGTAAAAGAGTAATTAAACCCCCAACTCGATATAATGATTTCGAGATGTACTAGTTTTGTAATCACTTAATATTATTGTTAGTCGTAGGTAGTATTAGTATTTTATAATATTTTATTCTGAGTTTATTGTTGTAAGTTCTCTGCTTTATAGGAAGGGAAAGATGTCATGAGACTGAATAGCTCACAAATGTAAAGTCCTGTGATCATAGATCACTTGAAGTGATTGTTGACAGAGCGATGACACAGGACAAGGACATGAGGCCTCATGGCAGGGGTTAGGTCAAGTAACGATAATAGAGCAATGACATATAATTATAAAGTATGATTATTGAATAAAGTACTACAACAATTCATAAGATTTTAAACATTATTACAGTACTCTTTCACAATCAGGTAGGGCCTTTCCAATTGGTCCGGAATATCCTATTGGGCCTGTTGTATTTTCATCTAAGTGTTGGAAAAGGTGGTGGAATGGCAGTCCGTTGTAATGGAGAAGAGAAATACTCCATTGTAGAGGTATTCCGACATGTATCTTTATTTGTGGCAGCGCGCGCTTCGCTGGCATTCGTCACTTGTGCCTCGTCTCTCGGTAGTCTGCTGTTTTTGACGAAGCTGCGCGACCGAATTCCACTTGAATATCAAAATTTATCTTATATGCTTGGATTTTAAATATATTATTGTAATTAAATTAAACTATACCATCTCTAAAAGTCGTTTGAAAATCGTACCAAACAGTCCAACTTTGAAATTTTGCAAAAACTACTAATTTTCCTCATTTTGTATTATGTTGCGCGACCGGAAGATATGAAACAAATGTATAATAAGTGCATTTATATTGATTTTACATACTTTTAGTAGTTAATTCATGGTATAGGAACGCAATTAAAACCATCTGGCCTGTTAAAAAAAATACATGAAAAATTAAGGTTTTTCACAATTTTTGCTAACTTCGATGGCATTGCGCGACCGGAAGACAAATTAATAAAAAAATAATAATTAGTGCTTTTTTCAAGTCTATACCAATGGCAACTTTTGCGCACTATAGCGATCTGAAATAAAAAAAAGATTTTTTCGAACCACCCTACTACATAAAAATTAATGAAGAATTATCTCTCCGCCTTTCCAGTATAGGTCTACCACAAGGTAAATTTAGAAAATGTTATACTAACCAATATAATAAAACTTTAATTTGCAGATGATGCTCTGCTTTCCTCGGCACACAGATCAATTAGAATATAGTTACATATAACATATAATCGACTAACTAGTTTTTTCCCCGGAAAAGTCCACCAAGGAAGGACCCTCAATTTGTGGCCAGTTCAAAATTTACAATGAAAGTTGTGTTAAGATATTAGGGAACATCTGTACAATAAAGAGAAATAAATCCCCAGGCATTGATTCAATACCATGTGAAATACTACAGTTACTAGGTGACAAAGGATTACGTAGATATCGTCCATTCTATCTGTGTCGCTGTTTGGAATTCAGGAAAATGGCCATCTGATTGGTGTATCTCAATTTATATCCCGCTTCACAAAAAAGGAACTACTACCAGATGTGAAAACTACCGCACACTGTCACTAATAACACATGCTAGTAAAATCTTGTTACACATCATCAAAAACAGATTAAAAACCTATCTACATTACCAAATACCTCAGGAACAAGCGGGGTTTGTAAAGGGTAAAGGTACAAGGGAACAAATCCTGAACCTGAGACAACTCATTGAAAAGTCTAAAGAATTTCAAGTACTTATGATTATATGCTTCGTTGACTACCAAAAGGCATTTTATTGTGTAAGCTGGATAAATCTGTGGTAAATTTTAATAGAAATGGGCGCACCAATGCACCTGTTGACACTTATTAAAAATCTGTACCAGTCCAACATAGCGACAGTACGACTAGATCATAAGTTCTCAAACCAATTCAAGACCGAGAGAGGTGTTACACAAGGATGCGTGTTGTCACCTGACTTATTTAACATTTATGGTTAACATGTCATGAGGATGGTTTTAGAAGGATGGGCCGGTGGAGTAACAGTAGCTGGTAGGAAAATCTCCAATTTAAGATTTGCTGATGACACTACACGTATAGCAGCAAATGAGCAAGAAATGTTTGATCTCCTGCGAAGAGTTGAGTACGAAAGCAATAAAGTTGGTCTAAAAATCAATAAAGCTAAGACAAAAATAATGGTGGTCGACAGATTCGACACTATTCAACTGACTAACATGTTACAAGAATACCAGATAGTAAACTCCTTTGTCTATCTCGGGTCTAGTATAACTAAAGATGGTAACTGTGAAGCAGAAGTTCGGACACGTATTGGTATGGCAAAAAATGCGATGAGTCGCCTAACTAAAGTTTGGAAAGACAGATCTATCTCTCAAAATATCAAGATGAGACTGGTGAATGCCCTTGTATTCTCAATATTTCTATACGGAGCAGAGACTTGGACTCTTCGCGCATGCGAGCGCCAAAAAATTGATGCCTTTGAGATGTGGTGCTGGAGAAGAATGCTACGCATACCTTGGACAGCTCATAGGACAAACATTTTCATTCTAAACCAACTCAAGATTAAAAAAAGGCTGTCCGCAATATGTCTGCAACGAATACTGCAATTCTTTGGTCACGTGGTTCGCAGAGGTGACGACAGTTTGGAAAGATTAATTGTTTCTGGAAACGTTCCGGGGAGAAGATCAAGAGGACGATCACCAACTAGATGGTCCGACCAAATAAAGAATTCAGCTGGAAACTCATTCTGCGAAGCTCTTAGAGCAGCTGAAGATAGAGACCAATGGAGAAACATTGTTAGGAATATTGGAAGGAATCACGATCCTCAGTAATGGGGAAACGACAAGAGAGAAGAGTACAATAAAGACTTTCGAAAGGCCAAAAGCATTCATGGAGAGAGTTTCGTGAAGAAATCCCTCTAATCCCTGGCAAAGGATAGTAATCATCGTCAACAGCTATTCTATCCATCGTCGGATGTAAGCCTCCCTTAGGTGTGTCCATTCATATCTGTTTGCTGTTTTTGGCATCCATTCGTGACCAGCCATTCACTTGATGCCATCAGTACATCTTGTTTGAGGTCTGCCTCTACTTCTTTTGCTTGCCCTTGGTCGCCATTCGTGAATTCGCTTCATTCAATGGTTGTCTTCCATTCTTCCGATGTGTCCAACGCAGTTCCATTTTAACATGGCAATCTTCTGGATCACTCCTGTTACTTTTGATCAGGGCCGTTTTTGAGGCAGTGGGGGCCCCTGGGCAGAATTGGTGTGGGCCCTACCTCCTACCATTAAAAAAAATTGTTGTTATAACTATGGTATACAGCCAACTACATGGTTTTCCCTTTTAGAAATTAAAAAAAATCAAAAATTAATAACAATTTTCAATTTCGTTGCAAAACGAACACACAGCCGAACCATATTCTAGTCCAATCAGAGAGTGCTGCAAGCACCCCTACCGGTTTAGAAACTTATTAGTCTCTCATCATGAGGCACATATGCTACTTTCTCTGATCCAACCAAAACAAACCCCAGCGTGTAGTCCCGGATTGCAACGAACGAAATGGCATAGATGCCCTAGCGCCAACTGCTAGCAAAAAGACTAAGTTTTCACTCTAATGGCATATAAAACAACATAATGCTATTCTACATCCCACCAGAATGAAAACAATGGGAACCTTCTCTGGTTACACCTCCGAGGCTTCTACAATTTGCAAGCCATACGGATGCTGAAACTAAGGAAGATGAGGAAATTCTACAATTTACAATTCACGTCCCATCTGCTCAGCGCGGTAAAGTTCCAACGAGAATGGTTCCCTTCAGAAAAACACTCTAATAAAAATTCACCCCAATTTAATTCTACATAGAGGCATGTTTTTCCCGATTTGCTCCAACGAAAATTTTCCTCGGAAAATGTGGGTTTTCCCAACAAAATCTCGAATTTTCAAAAAAAGAATGTGTGTGTACTTTGTACGCACGTAAGAAGTTATACTTCTATTATAATATAATTTCAACGAAATAAATATACCTACTTAACAGTTACAATACAAAAAATTAACAATAATTACCAAAAATGAACCAAAACTTAACAATGCCAAATATTAAAAAAAAAAATGAATCGTCCGGGATTTGAACCCGCAATCTCGCGATTTTTTGATCTCTGGTCCAATGCTCTACCAACAAGGCTATCAAGCCGCATGCTAGTTACCTTTCAGATATACATAATTATACATCACGGTGACAAGTGAAATATAAAAATAGATGTTTTATTATTTTACGCCCAAGGAAGACAAATCCAAAGACACAAAATTATAATAAAAAACCTTTTAAACCACCTTTTTCAAATTGCGCAAGTTGTATTATTAATATTAATGTTAATAAATGAAATATAAATATTTTGACGTTTCACAATTTGACAATTCACTTTTAACTGCAGTGCCTTAAAATTTTTAAAGCAGTAGTGCCTTAAAGTAGCATTTTTAACGCTCCTATGGAGTCCTAAAAATTGCATTTTTAACACGTTTGTAGAAAAATATATTTAAAAACACTAATATATTCTTTCCACACCTTTTCTGGACTGATACATACATAAATTAAAACATTTTGAAGTATAACTTCAAAAATATAATATGAAAACTATTTAAAAAGGCAGTATAACTATTAACTAACCTTTGTTGTTTCTCTTCCCACAAATTTTAAAACGCAACAACCATACATAACCAAACCGTCAACCGTCCAAACCACAGCTGCGCTACAGCTGCCATATTGGATAATTTTTGACATGTAATTTGAACATCCAATCAGAACAAAGTTATAATGCGCATGCGCCGGGATCGTAGGTTTTAACATATAAAAATTCACCCTCATATCGCGCGTAAAGAAGTATAACTTCAATAATTTTTTGGGCAAGTAATTATTTATCAATAATTAAATAACTTGGTGAAATAAAAGCTTTCTTGTTATAGATTATAACTGCAGAAGCCGGTGAAAATTAAACGAATATTTTAGCAACAATTTAATTGTTCATTAACAATTTACAGTCGCAATTACAACCAAAATAATCATGAGACATTGATCAAACTTAGAAAGATTATAAAGATGTGATGCCTATTTAATATTTTGTCGACAAAATATAAATTTTTCATTTTTTTGCATAATCTTTAAATGTTAAAAAAATAGTTATAAACGAATTAACATTTCTCAGAAATTGTTTATTATATTCTAATTTTAAAAAATACTTAATATGCGTATTTCAAAGGTCTTGAAAATGAATGCCTTAAAAAATGTTTCCAACCATTTGCAAAAAAGTTATGAAACAGCAAAGTAAATATACGATTGCTCCGTTGTTTATAATTTGTTTTAATTGTTTCAAAGCTTAAAAGTGAGTCTGTGGTACAATCTAATTACTCACAAAGAATATCAAATATTAGTTCAATGGTTATATTTTAATCAAACATTAAAAATACTTTTTTTTGTAATTTTTAGCGCGAAAGTAGGCTTGATACAGAGCCGGAGCTAAAATGTTTACTCGAAGCGACTGACACGCAGCATACATAATACTATAATTTTATTTATTAAGGTGAAACAGTAGCGATCAACAGGTAGCGAAAACGCGTTCCAAGATTGCGGCTGTAATTTTGAATATTTTTTCGAGATATTTGGCACACGTATTCGTAATATAATAAAGAATGGCGGTACAGAGCCCAATTTGAAAAATATATTAATATGTGGAAATTACTCTGTAATTAAGTACAACATTAAAAAACGAGCCTGTACCGCCATTAAGAAGAACAAAAAAATACACTTTCTTTAAATAAACTTTTTTATCCGATGCCTAGATTTTGTGTCATTTTGGAACTACTAATGAAATAAAAAATTTTAGTTTCCAAACTTTACATGTTGCCAGATAACCAGTAACTCAGGGAACTGGAATACCCAGTAAATCTTATAATTTTCCGAGTTTGTGCCCCTATATCTTGAAAATCCTCCATACAATCAAGTTGTGCCCATGAGGACTTTTCATCACAATGCTTCAAAGAGTATTTTCCCAAAGTATGAACTAAATCCACTGGGACCTAATTTCCATAAGGTACTTATGGTACCTTAATACCCCTGTGGGGTGGGGTACTTTGTAAATTTGTAGACAAAATTTAAGAGAGCTTGTACATTGTACACCTCGACACCTACGGGTATAAGAGGTTTTCGGAGGTCCGTGAACTTAGCCCGAAAAAGTCGGGAAAAAAAATGCGATTGATGCCATTCGTTTGTCCATTGATTGTCCACGTTTGTCCACCATTTTATTTCGTTAGTCCACCCATCAATTCTTTTTTATAAACAAAAATTTTTTTTCGGGCTAACTTCACAAATCCACAAATTTTCGAAAATTTAAAAAAACTCTTGCTATATTGTTTGTCCATCGTTTGTCCATGTTTGTCCACCGCATAATTTTTTTTGTCCACCCTCTGAAACAACCCCCTGTTAATTGTAATTATTTTTTTATTTCTTAATTCGGGCTAACTTCACGTTCTCTTATATGGGCATTTAAACGTTAATTCGGGTGCAGAATCACAACTAAGCGTTTGTCCACCCCTTTGCAGCATTTGTCCAACCCCTTAAAGTGCGAAACAACCCCCCTGTTAATTGTAATTATTTTTTTATTTCTTAATTCGGGCTAACTTCACGTCCGTTTAAACGTGTATTTTAAAGTTAAATCGGGTGAAGAATCACAACTACCCGTTTGTCCACCCCTTCGCAGCGTTTGTCCTGCCCCTTAAAGTGCGAAACAACCCCCTCGTTAATTGTAATTATTTTTTTAATTCTTAATTCGGGCTAACTTCAAGTTCTCTTAAATAGGTATTTAAACGTTAATTCGGGTGCAGAATCACAACTACCCGTTTGTCCACTCCTTCGCAGCGTTTGTCCAACCCCTTAAAGTGCGAAACAACCCCCTCGTCAATTGTAATTATTTTTTTATTTCTTTATTCGGGCTAATTTCACGTTCTCTTAAATGGGCATTTAAACGTTAATTCGGGTGCAGAATCACAACTACCCTTTTGTCCACCCCTTCGCAGCGTTTGTCCAACCCCTTAAAGTGCGAAACAACCCCCCTGTTAATTGTAATTATTTTTTTATTTCTTAATTCGGGCTAGCTTCAGGTTCCCTTAAATGGGCATTTCAGCGTTAATTCGGGTGCAGAATCACAACTACTCGTTTGTCCACCCCTTCGCAGCGTTTGTCCAACCCCTTAAAGTGCGAAACAACCCCTCTGTTAATTGTAATTATTTTTTATTTCTTAATTCGGGCTAACTTCACGTCCGTTTAAACGCGTATTTTAAAGTTTTTTCGGGTGCAGAATCACACCTACCCGTTTGTCCACCCCTTCGCAGCCTTTGTCCAACCCCTTAAAGTGCGAAACAACCCCCTCGTTAATTGTAATTATGTTTTTATTTCTTTATTCGGGCTAACTTCACGTTCTCTTAAATGGGCAATTAAACGTTAATTCGGGTGCAGAATCACAACTACCCGTTTGTCCACACCTTCGCAGCGTTTGTCCAACCCCTTAAAGTGCGAAACAACCCCCTCGTTAATTGTAATTATTTCTTTATTCGGGCTAACTTCACTGTTCTCTTAAATGGACATTTAAACGTTAATTCGGGTACAGAATCACAACTACCCGTTTGTCCACCCCTTCGCAGCGTTTGTCCAACCCCTTAAAGTGCGAAACAACCCCACTGTTCATTGCAATTATTTTTTTATTTCTTATTTCGGGCTAACTTCACGTTCTCTTAAATGGGCATTTAAACGTTAATTCGGGTGCAGAATCACAACTACCCGTTTGTCCACCCCTTCGCAGCGTTAGTCCAACCCCTTAAAGTGCAAAACAACCCCCCTGTTAATTGTAATTATTTTTTTATTTCTTAATTCGGGCTAGCTTCACGTTCCCTTAAATGTGCATTTAAACGTTAATTCGGGTGCAGAATCACAACTACCCTTTTGTCCACCCCTTCGCAGCGTTTGTCCAACCCCTTAAAGTGCGAAACAACCCCCCTGTTAATTGTAATTATTTTTTTATTTCTTAATTCGGGCTAGCTTCAGGTTCCCTTAAATGGGCATTTCAGCGTTAATTCGGGTGCAGAATCACAACTACTCGTTTGTCCACCCCTTCGCAGCGTTTGTCCAACCCCTTAAAGTGCGAAACAACCCCTCTGTTAATTGTAATTATTTTTTATTTCTTAATTCGGGCTAACTTCACGTCCGTTTAAACGCGTATTTTAAAGTTTTTTCGGGTGCAGAATCACACCTACCCGTTTGTCCACCCCTTCGCAGCCTTTGTCCAACCCCTTAAAGTGCGAAACAACCCCCTCGTTAATTGTAATTATGTTTTTATTTCTTTATTCGGGCTAACTTCACGTTCTCTTAAATGGGTATTTAAACGTTAATTTGGGTGCAGAATTACAACTACCCGTTTGTCCACACCTTCGCAGCGTTAGTCCAACCCCTTAAAGTGCAAAACAACCCCCCTGTTAATTGTAATTATTTTTTTATTTCTTAATTCGGGCTAGCTTCACGTTCCCTTAAATGGGCAATTAAACGTTAATTCGGGTGCAGAATCACAACTACCCGTTTGTCCACACCTTCGCAGCGTTTGTCCAACCCCTTAAAGTGCGAAACCTCCCCCTCGTTAATTGTAATTATTTTTTTATTTCTTTATTCGGGCTAACTTCACGTTCTCTTAAATGGACATTTAAACGTTAATTCGGGTACAGAATCACAACTACCCGTTTGTCCACCCCTTCGCAGCGTTTGTCCAACCCCTTAAAGTGCGAAACAACCCCACTGTTAATTGCAATTACTTTTTTATTTCTTATTTCGGGCTAACTTCACGTTCTCTTAAATGGGCATTTAAACGTTAATTCGGGTGCAGAATCACAACTACCCGTTTGTCCACCCCTTCGCAGCGTTAGTCCAACCCCTTAAAGTGCAAAACAACCCCCCTGTTAATTGTAATTATTTTTTTATTTCTTAATTCGGGCTAGCTTCACGTTCCCTTAAATGTGCATTTAAACGTTAATTCGGGTGCAGAATCACAACTACCCGTTTGTTCATACCTTCGCAGCGTTTGTCCAACCCCTTAAAGTGCGAAACAACCCCCTCGTTAATTGTAATTATTTTTTTATTTCTTTATTCGGGCTAACTTCACGTTCTCTTAAATGGGCATTTAAACGTTAATTCGGGTACAGAATCACAACTACCCGTTTGTCCACCCCTTCGCAGCGTTTGTCCAACCCCTTAAAGTGCGAAACAACCCCACTGTTAATTGCAATTATTTTTTTATTTCTTATTTCGGGCTAGCTTCACGTTCCCTTAAATGGGCATTTAAAAGCTAGCACAAATTAAGAAATAAAAAAATAATTACAATTTACAGGGGGGTTGTTTCGCACTTTAAGGGGTTGGACAAACGCTGCGAAGGGGTGGACAAACGGGTAGTTGTGATTCTGCACCCGAATTAACGTTTAAATGCCCATTTAAGAGAACGTGAAGCTAGCCCGAATTAAGAAATAAAAAAATAATTACAATTAACAGGGGGGTTGTTTCGCACTTTAATGGGTTGGACAAACGCTGCGAAGGGGTGGACAAACGGGTAGTTGTGATTCGGCATCCGAATTAACGTTTAAATGCCCATTTAAGGGAACGTGAAGCTAGCCCGAATAAAGAAACAAAAAAATAATTACAATTAACGAGGGGGTTGTTTCGCACTTTAAGGGGTTGGACAAACGCTGCAAAGGGGTGGACAAACGCTTAGTTGTGATTCTGCACCCGAATTAACGTTTAAATCCCCATTTAAGAGAACGTGAAGTTAGCCCGAATTAAGAAATAAAAAAATAATTACAATTAACAGGGGGTTGTTTCAGAGAGTGGACAAAAAAAATTATGTGGTGGACAAACATGGACAAACGATGGACCAACAATATAGCAAGAGTTTTTTTAAATTATAGAAAATTTGTGAATTTGTGAAGCTAGCCCGAAAAAAAATTTTTGTTAATAAAAAAAAATTGATGGGTGGACTAACGAAATAACATGGTGGACAAACATGGACAATCAATGGACAATCGAATGGCATCGATCACATTTTTTTTGCTGCGAAGGGGTGGACAAACGGGTAGTTGTGATTCTGCACACGAATTAACGTTTAAATGCCCATTTAAGAGAACGTGAAGTTAGCCCGAATAAAGAAATAAAAAAATAATTACAATTAACGAGGGGGTTGTTTCGCACTTTAAGGGGTTGGACAAACGCTGCGAAGGTGTGGACAAACGGGTAGTTTTGATTCTGCACCCGAATTAACGTTTAAATGCCCATTTAAGGGAACGTGAAACTAGCCCGAATTAAGAAATAAAAAAATAATTACAATTAACAGGGGGGTTGTTTCGCACTTTAAGGGGCTGGACAAACGCTGCGAAGGGGTGGACAAACGGGTAGTTGTGATTCTTCACCCGAATTAACTTTAAAATACACGTTTAAACGGACGTAAAGTTAGCCTGAATTAAGAAATAAAAAAATAATTACAATTAACAGGGGGGTTGCTTCGCACTTTAAGGGGTTGGACAAACGCTGCAAAGGGGTCGACAAACGCTTAGTTGTGATTCTGCACCCGAATTAACGTTTAAATGCCCATTTAAGAGAACGTGAAGTTAGCCCGAATAAAGAAATAAAAAAATAATTACAATTGACGAGGGGGTTGTTTCGCACTTTAAGGGTTGGACAAACGCTGCGAAGGAGTGGACAAACGGGTATTTGTGATTCTGCACCCGAATTAACGTTTAAATACCTATATAAGAGAACTTGAAGTTAGCCCGAATTAAGAATTAAAAAAATAATTACAATTAACGAGGGGGTTGTTTCGCACTTTAAGGGGCTGGACAAACGCTGCGAAGGGGTGGACAAACGGGTAGTTGTGATTCTTCACCCGATTTAACTTTAAAATACACGTTTAAACGGACGTGAAATTAGCCCGAATTAAGAAATAAAAAAATAATTACAATTAACAGGGGGGTTGTTTCGCACTTTAAGGGGTTGGACAAATGCTGCAAAGGGGTGGACAAACGCTTAGTTGTGATTCTGCACCCGAATTAAGGTTTAAATGCCCATTTAAGAGAACGTGAAGTTAGCCCGAATTAAGAAATAAAAAAATAATTACAATTAACAGGGGGTTGTTTCAGAGGGTGGACAAAAAAAATTATGTGGTGGACAAACATGGACAAACGCTGGACAAACAATATAGCAAAAGTTTTTTTAAATTTTCGAAAATTTGTGGATTTGTGAAGTTAGCCCGAAAAAAAATGTTTGTTTATAAAAAAGAATGGATGGGTGGACTAACGAAATAAAATGGTGGACAAACGTGGACAATCAATGGACAAACGAATGGCATCAATCGCATTTTTTTTCCCGACTTTTTCGGGCTAACTTCACGGAGCTGGTTTTCGGTTATGTACCTATGTACACCGAGAGAATAATTTCTTTTCTCCTAAAACACCGATTTCTTTGAGCAATATTTCTTAAAAGTTAACATATCCTATTAACTTAAACACACCGGTTCACATATAAAGAAACGAGTTTTTTAAACACAACTCAATAATTTCTTACAGATAATTTCTTCAATACTAAGAAATGCATTCATGGTTATATTTAATTTTCTTGTCCTAAAGTTTTTGTTTCTTAAATTGAAAACTACAAATAATTTGCAGTATAAGAAATATAGTGTTAAGTTAATCCATATTTATATTTGTGAACAAGAAATTTTCTTGCAATCAAATAAATATTTTAAACCACAAGAAATAATTCTTCAGAAATACCCTCTGTAGTAACTGTGGTTATAAAATAAAAACTTTGTCATTAATGCCGAAACATAGAGAAATAACAACAAGGCTTGTTGTTATTTCTCTATGTGCCGAAATTTTACTTGCAAAGAGATTTTCTTCCACAAAAGAATTGCGCAGATTAACTATTTATGATTTAGTCGTCAGTGTTTGTCAAGATGGCGTGATATGTTTATGTTCATATAGATGGATGTTGGATTTATTAGTATTCTTTAAAAATTAACGGATATTTTGAAGGTACGTACATATATAGGCATTAAATAAAAATAAATTGAGTAATTTCAGATGTAATAATAATGTTGTTGCGTATCCGAATGGTTAAAAAAGAAACATAATAGTATCTTTATATGCTTTTTAGGTATAATGATGGACGACTCTGAAATAAAGGAGCTTATTATTTTAACTGGGAAATATGCCACAATTTAAAGCTGGGACAGAATGATATAATATATGTATAGCTTCAGAACAATATTAAGAAAGGAGTTATTAACCAACTGCGGGGCCTTCCAGAAATGGTAGAACTTCATACATGTAAGTACCTTTTTAAAAATGTGTATACTTATGTAGGTATCAACTAAGTATAATAGGTTTCTTGAATGTATCGTCTTCTATAAAATATACAATACAACGCTATATCAAACATGGCGGTTGAAACGCTGAGGATGTTTTCTGTTAATTTATTTGAGATAAAGAAATCAGTTAGTCTAAAAGAAATATATGTTTATGGTTAAGAAATGTTATTGCCGAAAACCGTGAATTAGTTAATATGTATTAAATGACTTAGATGTAAACTAATAATACTTTCCCGTAATAAAATTTCTTAATGATTAGGTATGCTGTCTCTTTTAGATTATAAGAAAATTACATATTATTATGTCTCCTTCAATGTTTTACATTGGTTGTATTTTCCCTCTTGTTTTAGCTAAACAATGTTTATTGTGTGAGTTAATGTTATACAGATAAATAATTAATATCTAAAAGAAAAAGAAAAAAATAAACAAAGATGTGTAGGTTAAATAATGCCATGTTTGAACTAAATATGATTGATTAATTATTATTAGTATTAATAGTTCTTATGTGGGGCCGTGTATTTGTTTTTTTTTGTATTTCCTAAATTTGTCAAAATTAATATCTATAGATATCTTTATAAAAAAATTTTTATTAAAGTAAGTTTACTCTTTCTACATAACGATTTTGTTTTAGTGAATTGCTGATATACAAAGTGCTATTAACAAAAGAAGGAAAATTTGAGGAAGTTGGATTTGCCTCTCCATCCTTTTTTTGTTGTGTAGAAGCCAGTGGTTTTAAGAGTGGAGAAAATATTTGTATGTAATAATAACATTTTATATCTTGTTTTACTAATAAATAATGATTTTACCTTAACACAATGATTTATTTCGCCGTATGTACCTAATATCACTTTATTTTCAAGAAATATTAACTTAACTATAAATATACGTTTATCTCTGCGAAATATATTTCTTAACATTAAATAGATTAATTATTAATAGTAAAATAATAATATTCCTTACTAAGAAATATTATTGCTCAGAAAGAATAGTTTTGTAATGTGTAGGAAAATATATTCTTATGACTAATAAAATTAATTAACATCAAGTGTAATTTCTTTCTGATAAATGAGTTTGAAGTTTGCCAGAAAGTGATGGTTCAATTATGTTTAAGATATATTTCTTTGGCTATAGTAGAATTTATTTGAAATATTTTAGAAAATTATATCTTACATACAAAGATATATTTCTTAGGCAATATGCCAAGTCGATCTTTCTTAAATATTAATAAAGTTTTTTATGTCAAGAATTTTTTTCTCTCTGTGTATGTATGTATCTATTTTATCGATAATAATGGTTTTATACCTGATAGGTAAAGAAGAATCATCAAAATTCTCAAATGACTTCTTAGTTTGTACTATTCCAGTAGAAGAGTCGATACTAAACAGCTCATCACTAGAATTTCCCGACAGGGAGTACTTAATCTTGCCGAATTTTCCACTATCCTTGTCATCTGCCTTTATTTGCGTCACAGTAGATCCTATCGGAGACGTATACGGAATCGCAGCATAGAATTTTTCTAGTTCTGGATAAGGATAGATGAAAAATGGTTTGTTGTCGTTAACATCGATGACATTTACGGTGATCTGGGCAATGGCGAACTCTTTGTTGATGAAGCCCTTTAGGGACATTATTTCTACTTCAAAATGATAGCTCTCTTGAGTCTCGTAGTCAAGAGTGTCGTTGAGGTAGATGGCACAATTTCTATCTTCTGTCACGTTTATGAAGAACTTTCCTGAAATTAAAATGATTATTAATTTGATAACGGACGTAAAATATTTTATAGCAATACAATAAACAGAGAAAACAAACGGGTACATGTGTCGAAAGAGCAACCATTAGATAAATCAGATAAGATTTTGAATCACCATACGTAAGCATCTGGGTGGTATTGTATAGTAAGAAAATAAGAGATTATAATGCTATGACTTGGAAATGCTGAAATGCCGAAGAATAGAAACAGTGGCGGCGCCTGGTGTAAAATATTGGGGGTGCACACATAATATTATGATATAAAAAGACCTTGAGGCCTTATTTCCGTAGGTAAAATTTTTTGAGCGTCGTCAAATTGTAAAAATCAAACGACCTTATTAAAAATTATAATAAATAATGTATTTTATTGACTTAAAATTATAATTTAGTGTTTAAATGTTACAAGCAAGTTTTGTAACGAAAGTCAGTCGCTGTTTTTTTTTTAAATAAAATTATTCACAAACCAATTTGGAATTTCTTTTTCTTTTATCATCATTTATCATAATTTTTTTTATTAAAAACATTGCGAGTGCAGTTAGTCGATCCTGGCCCATAGCCATTCTAAGGAAAGTTTTGATACGTTTCAATGCAGAGAGACATCGTTCTGTTTCTGCGAAGTTGTCACTCGCATCGTAACAAGTGCCTAATTGAAGTATTCAAATTATTTCAGAAACATCATCTTGTAAATTATTTTTAATAAAAAATTTAAAAAAAGTGGATAGTTAAAATTGTATCTTCTATTTTATTCATTATGCTTCCTCTTCTCCAAATATGTAGGAAACACGGAAAGCGGTAGAAAGTAGGTATTGATAGTAGCACACCTACACAATTTGTAAGTTTTTTCACAAATCTTCATTTTAAATAATCATTTATAATCATTTATAATCCCGACCTTTGCACTTTGGTACATTTTTAATTAACAAATTTGGTTTAGACATTTTTAATTTTTCTTCTAAATATAATGAAGAAAATTTAATTGATTTTAAATATTTCACGCTAACATTCACATCCAAAAATCCCTCCATTCTTAATATTGTTCCGAAATTCGAACTTCACGAAAGCAAAATTTAAATGTACGTGTGCCGTGCACGTTAAAAACAGCATAAGATCACAACCAATTTGTGCACTTGTGGCCATCTAAACAAGATCTAAACTTGGGGGCTATAGCGGGTAGCGGGGCGGGTGGTGAGTTGTATTTTGCCCTATGAAAAGTCATTGGGATAGGAACCACCGTAAGAGCGGTGAACGAGAGGTTCTGTCTAAGGCCTCGCATCCGTGAAGTTTCTCCTTTGAAATAGAATAAAAATACATATTTGAATGTTACCTATTAGATACTTATAAACTCCTTGGATCTGTTATTTCGGATTTCAATTACTGTATGTATAGTTAGATTAAAATGTTATTTATAGAATAAAAAAATTTACATATGATTGTTTGTGTGAAAATAATTTTGGGGGATCACGTGCACATGTGCACTTATGGAGAAACCGCCACTGAATAGAAATTATTACTATACTAGTGCGGTCCGAAAATTTTGGAAAAGTGGTGATTTATTTCTGAACGTAATCTCATTTCAGTTCGATATACTTGACCCAGCGATGCTCCAACTTCTTTAATACGTCTGAAAAATACGTTTTCTCGAGATCTACAAAGTAGCCATGACGGGGAAGAATTCCTCATTCGACTTAAATGTCTGCCCGGCGAGTGACTTTCTTAAGTTTGGAAACAAAAATAAGTCGTACAGGGCCAAATCTGGAGAATAAGGTGGATGGGACAGAAGTTCGTAACCCAATTCGACCAGTTTTTCCATTGCGACGGCGGAGGTGTGAGCCGGTGGGTTGTCATGGTAAAAGAGCATTTTTTTTCTTCCCCATTTGAGGCTATTTTTCTGCAATCTGGCGTCGAATCGGGCCAATACTGCAGCTCAGTAAACCCCTGTGACCGTGTTGCCTTTTTTCAGGAAGTTGATATAGATCACACCTTGTTAATCGCAGAAAACAGTGACCGTCACCTTTCCGCCCATAGGACAGTCTTCGCCTTCTTCGGAGAACGTTCGCGGGGTGACGTCTATTGTATCAACAGTTACTTGGTCTCTGGTGAGTACCGGTGAATCCATGTTTCCAGTGGCGACGCGTGACTTTTTCTAAAGTGTTACCAAAACCAGATGCAAAAAATATTAGTAAAAAAAATGAAGATATGGCTAAATGTATATACATATATATATGTATATGTAGCTTCAATAATATCATTTTGTATATCACTTGAAACTCTCGAAAAAACCACTTGACCACTTGATGTCCACTCTACAATTATTAATGCTGGACTATCTGATCATGAAGCAGTTTATACGAAGTTTAATATCTCCAGCAAACCCTCCTCGAAAACCCGACGTTTAGGCAGGATTTTTTCCACCCGGAACTTTCGTAAATTCCAAAATTTATGCTTAACCTCTGAGTGGCGCTTTCCTGCCATGGACGTGAATAATAATTTCAGTGAATTCTTAGATAAGCTTATTTGTATCTTCAATAAAGCATTTCCTTTAATTGCAATTAAGCCAAAACATCACAAACCCTGGACTACTAAAGGCATCCGAATATCTTCCAAGAATATGCGTTCTCTTCTCTATAATTTACTACCAACGTCTCTATCACTGAATATATCATCAAGTACAGGGCAACCTATCTTTAACTTATACAATCAGCTAAAAAAGTCTACTACCAGAACCGCCTGGGAAGCTCCAAAAGTGTTGCAAAAGAAACTTGGTCCATAATAAACGATCTTCGAAATAAAACCCACACTGCTCAAACATTTTCCCTTCCAGACCCTGAAAATCTAAATGAATACTTTGTTAATGTGAGTAAAAATCAAGATCCCATTTCATATCTCCCTAATTCAAGAAAGGTCTCGAATTCATTCTTTATAAAACCAGTCGTTAAATCTGAACTAATCCAAACAATTAATAGTATCAAAAGCAAATCTTCCTGTAGTACTGATGGTCTATCGATCAAAATTTTTTCTAATCTTCCAGAAAATGTGTTAGAAGTCCTCATCTCACTAATTAATGATTCTTTTGAGAAAGGTAAATTTCCAGAGTGCCTGAAGACAGCCATCATTATTCCTCTTCATAAGGGTGGTGAAATATCTAATACCTGCAATTATAGACCTATTGCACTACTACCGGTACTCTCCAAAATTATTGAGAGACTCATAAAAGCCCGACTTATGTCCTTTCTAGTTGAAAACAACATTTTATCACAAAATCAGTTCGGCTTTTTAAATAATAAATGCACCACTGATGCCATGTTTTCTGTACTACATGAGGTATATCAAGCACTGAACAATAATCTTTGCACTGCCACCGTTTTTTGTGACTATGCCAAAGCTTTTGATTGTGTAAATCACAACATTTTGATAAAAAAACTAAATTTCTACGGAATTATAGGCATTTCTTTAGATTGGTTCCAATCTTACTTGGAAGATCGGAAACAACTGGTTAGAGCAAATGATAAAGACTCTAGTCTCAAAAACATTGTATGTGGGGTACCTCAAGGTTCAGTATTGGGTCCTCTACTTTTCCTTATCTTTATTAATGACATCACTAATTTAAAAATCGATGGAAACATCTTTCTTTTTGCTGATGATACCAGTATCACTTGTTTAACGAGATACTCGTTTAACGTAGATAAAACAGTAGCATTGTCTTATAAAGGAGCTCTTCAACCCTTACTTCTTAATAACAGCCAGATCAGTACCGTTGATTCTGTAAAATTTCTTGGCATTTTTTTAGACAGCAACCTTAAATGGTCCCTCCATATCGATTTGTTACGGAAGAAACTCTCTTCAGCCTGCTATGCTATAAGATCTGTTTCGAATGAACTCAATTTAGCATCTTCCAAAATAACATATTTTTCTTTGTTCGAGTCACATCTTCGTTATGGCATTCCTTTTTGGGGTTCTGAAAAAAGAGCTATAAGACATCTGTTTGGCCTCAGAAGAACAACACACTGCAGAAGTTACTTCAAAGATCACGGAATTTTAACCCTTCCATCTTTGTATATTTTAGAAACTGTTTGCTTAATTCGTAAACATCTACATGTCTTTCCACCAAGACCTAATCATCACTACTTCTCGAGAAATTCTACGTTTGACGTCTATTTGCCGACCCCGTCCTCGGAGTTAGTAAAGAAATCGATATTATATTCCGCAAAAAAAATGTACAACCATCTCCCCCTACAACTAAAATCTGCACCATCTTTTCCCAAATTCCGTAAACTGACAAAAGCCTACCTGTCTGAAAGACCATATTATTCAGTAGAAGATTATTTTAGTCAATAACTAAGAAATTACAGTACCCTTTGCACAAGTAGTATTTTTATTATTTTTTTATCTATATTTGGGTGTCATATGCAGCAGCTTAACTTTTTAACTTTTAAACCTTTTTTATTAATTATTAGCTAGACTATGGATTTGCAATTTATTTAAATTTTTGCAATTGATTATTTCTGTTTAACTTCGATTTATTTATTTATTTTATTAAACTTATTGACGATTTATGTAATTTTAGTAAATTGGATTGTTACTGTTTTGTTTTTTTTACTATTTATAAGCTTTGTCGATAAAATTGTAAAATTTTTCATGGCAATAAAGCATATTTCTATTCTAAAACAGTTGATGTTTCTAGATGTTGGTAAAATTTTTGAACTTTTTTGGCTATTAATGTTAACAATTTCCTGTAATTGCCTCGATTGTCAGAGTTGTCGCCCTCAAAATGACCACGAAACATTATTTCATGTTTTGCCAAAAAACATACGGTATCTATTATAAGTGTGCTAAGGATATACCTATCTATTTTTTAACAAACTCATTATGTTTAGCATTACCTGGGACACATAATGAGAAACGAAAAGTACCGCCTCGCGCAACTGATCATCCAGGGTAAGATTAAAGGAAAACGAGATCCCGGTAGGCGCCAGATTTCATGGCTTAGAAATATCAGAGACTGGACCGGCCTTGATTCAACATCTTTGTTTAGAGCCGCATTGGACAGAGACAGATTTGCCAGTATAGTCGCTAACCTCCACTAAAGGAGAAAGCATCACAAGAAGAAGAATTATGTTTAGCAATATTTGCTTTAAAAGCTTGGTTAAGAGAACTTTCGATTCTTGTTTTGCCAAACTGAATCAAATTGGGTATACATCTTACATGTAGGTAACGGAGAAATTTCATATCTCTTTTTTAAAACTCTAAAACTATTTAAATCGTGAACCTGGTCCACCCATTTTTCTGTAGAAACCAGAAGACATGGCCAACAATACAGTCTATTTTTGTTGCAACCACATAACCAAGAATTTTCACTGTACCAACTAAATTTAAAATATCGAACTACTTTTTTTGATTCCTTTTTTAAATTGTTTAAAATAGGTCTTTCATTTTCAATAATCTCATTTTTTTCTTCAAAATTATACAAGGAGAATTACTTTTCAAGTAGTTGATCGATTACGCAGCGACACTCATCCATGGTTAACTGCACGCACACTTTTTATAGGTACTGTAACCAAATTTAAATCTGGTAACAGGGCTACTGATATACACAGCGCGCTTACGGGCTTACGCCGTCGCTCCTTCAAAATTTTCAGACACTAGCCGGTCCCGAGCGACAGCGAGGATATAAACATTGTAACCACAAATGAGACTGGTAACAGAGTATAAAAAAGTGCAGTGAGTCACATAAACTCGCCAATATTTTTGTGTGCCTACGAGTAGTTGGCTATTTACTGAATTAGGTACTATTAACACATAATATAATAATATATTTCTATTGGTAAAAATATAGGTAAATGGAATTATTCATCGTCATAAAATATTTATTTGCAAGATTTTTAACTGTTACCAATGGTAACAGTGGTTACATAGACGCTTCGCCTGTGTATGTTTCCCATGGAGAGGATAAATACTTATTAGACGACCCACGTAGATGTACTCTATTATAAAAATTATAATAGAAGTAACGGAATAAAATGTTATTTGAATTTTCTTTAATGCAACTAGATACTGACTATCATCCGTTTTTGGTTTATTATTTGTTAATTAGGTATATAATTAATGTAAGTATATAGAGTGGTGAGCCTAATACCGGCAAAATAGGGCAAGAGACGGAAAACATAATACATTGCGAAACAAATAGAGATGAAACTAGTGGAGATGAAAATGATCGTTATAAACGTATAAATTAACATTACATTACATTGTTTCCCACCTTCAGATGTCTGTTACAGGAGTATTTTATAAAATTATAGTGTCACTGTTACAGTTGTCATACTCCTCTGATACGTCTAAAGGTGAGAAACTATGTAATTTAATGTTAATTTATACGTTTATAACGATAATTTCCATCTCCACTAGTTCCATCTCTTTTTGTTTCGCAATTCATTATACACGAGCGGCACACCCTCAAAAAAGCGCTTAGTTTTCGAGACACTGACCACGGAGGGGTTAATGGCTAATTTTATTCATACCTTATATTTTCGAGGGTGCTGAAAACGAAAATGAGGTTTATTTTGAATTTCATGTGGGGGAACATTGTCAAAATCGCAATTTTACTCCAAAAATAAAAAAAAAATAAAATCACGTTTTTTTGCCTTTACCTCGCTACGACTCTGTTCCATTTTAATTTTTTTTCTGAAATTTTTACACTATATAGCTCTAACATTTTTGAAGACAACGGTATCTGTTTCAAGCTCTTATTCTTATTCTGATAAAGGTTATGAATTTTTCAAAGGAAAAGGTGCGGATTTGTGCACTGCAAAGTTTAATCGCAAAAGTTGTGCGACGAAGTTTAAAATTTAGCTTCTTAATCACGTTTATGTTAAAATAGAGAGTACAAAGAAGTTTTCTGGAAGTTTTAGATCAAAATGTTTTATAGAAAAAAAAAATAGTGTAACTTTTAATGTCGACATTAGAAATCCCCAATATACCGCTTATTTTTCGAGATACTGACAATGGGTGGTGAATGGCTAATTTTGTCCTTAGATTATGTTTTTGACCCTGATGAAAACGAAAATAAACTTTATTTTAAATTTTAGGTTGGGGAATATTGTCAAAATTGCAATTGTACCCTAAAAATAATAAAAAAAATGAAATCACGTTTTTTTGCGAATAGCTCGCTACAACTCTGGTCCGTTTCAATATTCTTTTCTAAAGTTAGTACACTATATATCGCTCACTTTTTGAAGACGATGGTTTCGGCTTCAAGCTTTTAGTCTTATTCTAGTAAAAGTTATGAATCTTTTAAAGTACAAGGTGCAGATTCGTGAATTGCAAAGTTTAATCGCAAAATTTGACTGACAAAATTTGAAATATAGATCTTAAATCAAATTATTTTTAAAACATGAGTACAAAGAACTTTTCTGGAAAGTTTTGGATCAAAATATTTTATAGAAAACAATTGGTGCAACTTTTAACATCGACGTTATAAAACCCCCAAAATAACGCTGTTTTCGCTAATTTTTCGAGATACTGATTATTGGTGGTGAATGGCTAATTTTGATCTTACTTTATGTTTTTGATGGTGCTGAAAACGAAAATTAAGTTTATTTTGAATTTTAGGTGGGAGAACATTGTCAAAATCGCAATTTGCCCTAAAAATAAAAAAAAAGAATGTGTGCACTTTGTACGCACGTAAGAAGTTATACTTCTATTATATGATTTCAACGAAATCAATATACTTTAAACAGTTTCTCTACTACTTTCCAAAAATTTTTATTAAAACAATACCAAAAATTAAAAAAATAAAAGAATAAAACACACACAAACACATTGAAAAATGCTACAAATGCTTTCTGAACAATAATTGTTGTCAAAATTTTTAATTAAATACGTATTTTCTGAAAAAAATTATATAATAATATACTTACAATCATAAAATCTATATAAAAAAAATAAAAAAATGATATAACTTGCATTGGGCTTGAACCTACTTCCCGTGTATCCCGCCGTACGAGAGTCGAAGCGATTTCAAACTGCACCACCTTCGCGTATACGTCATGTGGGAATATACACAAACTGAACAACTTTTTGACATTTTGTTTATATGAATTTTTATTAGTTTGATTTTTGTCGAATTAAAATACAACAATATATAGGGTGAGAAAACGATACATTAGATGAAAATTTGTAGAAAGTTTGTTCGTAATCAGATTATGTAAATTAAAGCATTGCCTACTAGGGGTATAGCATAGCAAGTACTAGGTAAGTACATTATTTTTTTTACATTTTCAAAATAGGTACGAAGATAATTTTTTATTGGAATACAACTGAAACATTTAGAATTACGTACCTGTGGCTTTTCAAAACTATTTAAAAAGTCACTATAATTATAAATTTGATTTTATTTCTGTCCTCACAACAATAAAAACTAATATATTATACAACATTTTTGTTTACCGATAACCTCCATATTGAACAATTATTGACAGATCATTTCAACACCCAATCAGAGCCCGTATAAAGACTAATACCAAACTGTCGGTGTGCGCATGCGCGCAGATCAATATAAATTCACCCTCAATCTCAATCGCGCCTAAAGAAGTATGACTTCAAAAAATTAAACCACGTTTTACTTAAAATTAAAAGTTGCACTATATTTTTTCTATAACACATCTAGATCTAAAACTCGCCATAAAACTTCTTTGAACTCTATGGTTTAACCCGCCGTTACACGCGTCTTCTATTGTGACGTGGTTGCACGCGTATGAGCGTCGCCCTCACCTACATAAATTCGACTTATTTCGAGGAAGAATGAATGTCAACATGTATAAATATAAAATGGGTTGTACTCACATATTATAGAAAGTCTCGTAAACCAATTTTTTTTATTAATTTACCAAAAAAAAAGTAAAAATAATATAGATCAAAAGCAAGTTTTCTTAATTTTCAATTTCAGCAAGCCACTGAAGAAATTAACGTTCTTTACGCGAATTCATTTTACTAAAAATACAAATTAAAATTAAAAACTGTTCTGAAGCTATTTCTTTGTGACATTTATGTAATTAACTATTAATATTTTGTATTTTGATAACGACGTCCGAGGTGGAATTCGAAACGTCAATAAAATCAATTTTTCAAGTTAAATTGTGGCTTATTTCCCAAATAGAATAGGTAAATTTAAAAATGGGTTCTTAACCAGTGGCGCACCTAGAATTTTCCTCTGGGGGGGGAGGAAGGGGGTTTGCTTGGGCACCGAAAGTTTTTTTTATTATTTGTGAAAGACAAGTTACATTTTCCTACTTTCTTTTATATATATTTCTATATGATCTGGGTGGGATTTTAACCCCCAAACCCCCCTCGGTGTGCCACTGTTCCTAACCTAATCCAAACAATAATATTTTAATTAAACCTACCTAAATATTAAATAAAAACCTAAAAGTTTCTTTGAGATAACAGAAACGTGATTTCACTGTGATTGCACGCGCAGTGAGGAATTCCCTCACTTGAAGAGGGATGTCTCTTCTTTCAACTATCACACAGCACACTGGCCGCCTGAAATATTCTATAACTTTTTCATACCCTCTCATAAACCATGCTAAAGGCATTCCTGGGTGCTTAAGGTTATCGTATTAGTTTACACAATTTCATTGGTTATAAACAAATATGGTGAGGGATTTCCTCATAGCGCGTGTAATGGCGGGTTAATATAAACGTAATTAAATAGATAAATTTTAAATTTTGTCACTTAATTTTTACGACTTAACTTTGCAATTCTTTGCAATTCACGAATCTGCACCTTTAATTTTTAAAAATTCATAACTTTTATGAAGAAAAGACTAAAAGACTACAGTTGCTTTCATAGTCTTTACAATGATAAGAAATATATGTTGTAGAAACTTCAGAAAAAATATTAAAATAGAACAGAGTTGTAGCGAGTTAAACGTAAAAATTCGTGACTTCATTATTTTTTTCATTTTTAGGTTAAAATTGCGATATTGACCATTCATTGTCAGCACCATCGAAAACATAAAATAAGATCAAAATTAGATATTTACGCCCATGGTCAGTATCTCGAAAAATAAGCGTTATTTTGGAGATGTATAACTGTATAACGTCTATATTAAAAGTTGCGCCATCTTTTTTTCTATAAACTATTTGTAACTCATTTGTAACTAAAACTTTCCAGAAAACTTCCTTGTACTCTATGTTTTAACATAAACGTGAATAATAAGAAAACTTTTAAATTTTGCCACTCAACTTTTGTGATTAATTTTTGCAATTCACGAATATACACCTTGTACTTTAAAAAATTTATAACTTTTACCAGAATAATACTAAAAGCTTAAGATAGATACCATTGTCTTCAAAAAAGTGAGCAACATATAGTGTACAAACCTTAGAAAAAATATTAAAATGAACCAGAGTTGTAGCAAGTAAAACGCAAAAAACGTGATTTCACTTTTTTTTTATTTTTAGGGTACAATTGCGATTTTGACAATATTTAATTACCTAAAATTTAAAATAAATTTCATTTTCGTTTTCAGCACCATCAAAAATATAATCTAAGATCAAAATAAGCCATTCACCGCCCATGGTCAGTATCTCAAAAAAATAACCGTTATATTGGGGACTTCTAATGCCGATAATAAAAGTTGCACTATTTTTTTTCTATAAAACATTTTGATCTAAAATTCTCTATAAAACTTCTTTGTACTCTCTATTTTAACATAAACGTGATTAAAAGGCTAAGTTTTATATTCCGTCACTCAACTTTTGCGATTAAACTTTGCAATGCACAAATCCGCACCTTTTAATTTAAAAAATTCATAACCTTGATCAGAATAAGAATTAAAGCTTGAAACAGGTATCGTTGTCTTCAAAAATGTCAGAGCTATATACTGTAAAAATTTCAGAAAAAAAATTTAAAATGGAACAGAGTTGTAGCGAGGTAAACGCAAAAAAAACGTGATTTTATTTTTATTTATTTTTAGGGTAAAATTGCGATTTTGACAATGTTCCCCCACATCAAATTCAAAATAAATCTCATTTTCGTTTTCAGCAGCGTTAAAAACATACAGTATGTCTAAAATTAGCCAATCACCTCTCCGTGGTCAGCACCTGGTCATTTTGGGGGTGCCTGCCGCTCGCCTATTATGTTTTTCATCTTTTGAGCTATTTTGCAGGTTATTAGCGCGCTCATCACTGTATAAAAAAATTGCATATCTAAATAAAAATTATGCATATATTTACAAAGATGTGTGCATATATATGACACAAAACAAAAAATGCACAAAAAATGATTCTAGACGAGTTAGTTGATTTTCTAAAGGTTGCCATCCACGCGCCCATTCTCATTACCAGACTTCAATAAAATACATAATTGAGAAAATTATAGATGAGCTGATTTACCTTCCTTATTTCCAGAAATAATTTGACACTTGAGGGGTATGTTTGCTCCATGGGTTTTACTATTAACAATAGTAAGAGTTTTTATTTTATATCCAACTGTAGCATTCTCAGGTACTTGCAAACTATACGAAGAATCGGCAAACCTTAGACCCACTTCCGGCGCCACTGTGGCTACATGTTGAATATACACGTCAACCGTAATAACTGATGATAATTGAGGATCGCCCAAGTCAAAAGCCCTTACGTCTACCTAAAATAGAAAAAAATATTTTAAAACATGGTATAATACTTCTAAAATTTGGTGTATCGAACAGCGATTCGCAAAATCACTATCCTATCCGGCTGAAATCTGGAAAAGTACCTAATCTATAGTCCGTCTAGAAAGTATCCGGAAAAAGAAAGCAGATTTATAATTTTACGGTATTTATTTCTATCACTTGAAATATAAAATTTCAACATATAATTCATGTCATTTACCTATACAACCTCCATTTAAATCTAAACACTTAACTAAACGTACAGGTACACCCGAAACTAGGTCAAGGCCATAATTTTCGGTAATGGTGTTCCAGGCCTGTAAAACTGACCGAATCAAACCTTCTTTATCTCGTGGCGCTGCTCGTTTTACTTCAATCTTCATCAGTCCCCATATGTTTTCAATGGGGCTAAGATCTGGAGATGCTGCTGGCCACGGAATTATTGCCAATTCGTGTTCTTGCATCCATGCTTGAGTATAAGCAGAAGTATGGCATCTTGCATTATCTTGCTGAAAACGCGACCCCTCTGGATATAAAACATGAGCCGTTTCAAGAAGAAAATCATTTAGGATGTCACAATATTTCGCACTCTCAACAGTACCATTAACTATAGAGAGAGGTGTAGCACCACGCTGAGATATTGCTCCCCAAACCATTATTTTAGTGGGAAATTTGGAAATTTGAACGGTAACATTTTCTCTTGATAGGACTTTTAGATGATTTGCACCAAGCTGGAAACAACTTTCATCAGATATAAAGACATTATTAAAATTATCTTCTCGAAAACGTTGACAAAAATCTATTCTTCGTTGCCTTTGCAGACGTGTCATTGTAATAAATTTTTTTGGATTACTTGATATGTAACCTTGCTTTATCAGTGACATGCGGACAGTTTCTGGGCACACTTTTATTCTTCGTTAATTTCCAAATCTGTTCGCTAATTTTCGAAACCCTAGGCACGGATTTTGTCATCCTAAAGCCACTAAAGCATTTAAATTGTTTCCGCGAATCTTACGCGGTCTACCCAAAACTGGTATATGTCTCATATCTATGCCATTTATTATCCTCTTTATTGTTTCATACACTGCACTTTTTCCGAGTTCAGTCAATTGCACTAATTTTTTAATGTTTCGGACACCCTTTCTATTCGCGGTGTGCAAGTACTTGGAAGGGGAAACGAGAAACGACCCTGCGCGAGTCGCGGAGAAATATTGCAACTATCTTAAATAATTCATATTGTCAATTGACATTGTCAAATTGACGTATATTTCATACCTTCTGTCAATGAAGCAGAAAAATTATATATTGCTCCACAATATTGATATGATATGCAATTATTATATAAAGGTAAATTTAATTAATTTTATTTTGCTTGCAGTACTGCATTTTAATAACTAATTTTATTTACTACATACAATTGTTGACGTTTTCATAACATAACCTGAATCTTATTTTTTCTTATTATTTTTTTGGACTATGGCCTTGACAATTATCCAGTAACCAGGACTAATATAATTGGCCAATATAATTAAAAGTGCGAATTTTAGTATAGAGCGTAGAAATAGGGGTCGCTTTGCCGAACTTGCACGGTCCCAATACAAATATTCCACCACTTTTCTTTTTTCTACTTGCGACATTATTTCACAAATCTTAAGTCTGTTTACAAACAACAATATTTGACAGCTGGTGTTGTCATGCGATTTTGTCCATAACCTACTATCGGCACAACCTACTTGATGCATTACTTTTATCTTAAAATGTTACAAAAAGGAAATCTATTAAAATTAGGAAAACTATAAAATTCCGGATACTTTCTAGACGGACTATACTTTGGACATGTGGAACTTATCCAAGATAATGATCTTCATGATAAAGCAGTCATCTGGAATGCCATGCCCGAACTGCCAATGGATTGGAAACGAGAAGAGAAATGATTTATAAATCCTAATTGTGGAATTGACGTCAATGATACAAACATACCAAACCACTTTTGAAAAACGATAAGTTCATTTCAAATTATTTTAGTAGTCCCCATTATTTTCCAACTCAGTATACCTGAATGAAAAGAACTATCAAGAAACAAACGAAAACATTTTACAATTTTTTTAAGTTTCTTTTACTATTGTAGAGTGAATCTCATCATCGCTATGGTAACTTTGAAAACTAGTGCTTTAAATAGCTATAATGAGCTACAGGTACATCATACTCTAATAATTCTTAGCGAGAAAATGCTTAGTAGCCTTTTTCGTAGGCTACTTCTCCCCTTAATTCTTCCTTGTAAAATGATTTTAAGTAGCTCATATTTTTCTCTTCATTTATATGACTCAGGTAGTCCAGTTAACTTATTTTTAGAGTTGTTTGAATTTCTACTTCTACATTTAGACATTGCAGCACTTTGGATTGTTTTGAAACCCTTGTATTTTGAACACCTTGTTTTTTTATAGAGATTTAAGAAAATACACTAAGCATCAAAATTAACGCACCACCTTAAAAATGGGACATTTTTGATGTCTTGTATTTCCTAAACCTGTTGTCCGATTTTAGTGATTTTTTTAATATGTTATAGCTTTATTCTTCAAAAATATCGACGTAATAATATTGTTGCTAAACAGATAAGTGTCATTGTATACCGGGTGTAAAAATGACAGTGTGTTTTTTCCTAAAAGTTTGGAACAACCTTTGAAATATTCTGGCGTATATAAAATATTGAAATTAAAACTTAACTGTAGCCTTAGGCTTTCTTAATATTATGCTTTTTGATTCATTCGCTTATGTTAGATAATAAAAAAGTTAGGTACTTTAACAACTAGCAACGTTCTTCATCAATACAAGGTGTTTCTAAATAAGTACGACAAACTTTAAGGAGTAATTCTGCATGAAAATATAATGACAGTTTGTTTTATGAACATATATCCGCAAATGCTTCGTTTCCGAGATACGGGATGTTGAATTTTTTCTTACAAACTGACGATTTATTTATTGCTCCAAAACCGGTTGAGATATGCAAATGAAATTTGGTAGGTTTTAAAAGGTAGTTATTGCGCATTTTTTGAGAAGAAAATTTTTACAATTAAGAATTTTATATTCACCATTGGCGTGCATACGGGTAATATGACCGGGTAATATGACCCGTATGCACGCCAATGGTGAATATAAAATTCTTAATTTTATGTCAAAAAATGCGCAATAACTACCTCTTAAAACCTACTAAATTTTATTTGCATATCTCAACCGGTTTTAGAGCAATAAATAAATCGTCAGTTTGTAAGAAAAAACTCAACATCCCATATCTCGGAAACGAAGCATTCGCAGACATATGTTTATAAAGCAAATGGTCATTATTTTTTCATGCAGAATTACCCCTTAAAGTTTGTCGCACTTATTTAGAAACACCCTGTATTGATGAATAACATGGCTAGTTGTTAAAGTACCTAACTTTTTTATTATCACATATAAGCGAATGAATCGAAAAGCAGCATGTTAAAAAAGCCTAAGGCTACAATTGAGTTTTAATTTTAATATTTTATATACGCTAGAATATTCCACAGGGTGTTCCAAACTTTGAGGAAAAAACACACTATCATTTTTACACCCGGTATACAATGACACTTACCTGTTTAGCAATAATATTATTACATCGATATTCTTGAAGAATAAGGCTGTAATATACTAAAAATTAAAAAAATCACTCAAATCGGACAACAGGTTTAGGAAATATGAGAAATCCAAAATGTCCCATTTTTAAGGTTGTACACTGAAAAAAATATTGTACATAGTACCAATGAACGCCAATCATTGACTTTTTTTACATTGATTCAATGAAAATTTCGTTAATACTATAAACATGTAGTCATTAAGGAACGACCATATTCATTATTACAATGTAATTCTATTAATTAAAAAATAATGAATATAATCATTATTCCAATGAATCTTTTTATCTATCCAATGACTTTTTTCATAATACTAATAATTTGTTCATTGTATATATGAAATTATACATCATGATTATGCGGTTAAATTAATGAATATAAAACGTTGCACTAATGTACAGTGTTCTTTAAATTACGAACTCGTTTATCGAATCAATGTTTCCGTAACATCAAATCAATGTTTTCGACTTTGATTAATAACTCGATACATTGTTTTGATGTAACGCAATCATTGTATTAATGTAATATACCTGAATCAATGATCAATTCATTCTAGCAATGATCTTGTACATAAACCTATACATTTCTTAAAACTCTATAAGTGTTTTTATTGGTGTAAAAAAATCACGTGACAACAGTTGCAGCCTCCTAGCAGACAGTCACCCTGCAGACTCTGAGGAGCGGTGTTTGGCACTAGTGATTTGGTTGATTTTTCTAAGGTATGTATTTACATATATTTTTAACTGTTTATAAATTATTTTGTTGGATTTCTATAAAAATAAGTTGTACTTCTAGTTCCACTTTTGCAGATTGATGTGGACTTTGGAGTGGCATTTGGAAATAGAAATGGACTTATTGATGGATGAGACAGCAATAATTTCGAAAGAATTATCTCCTTTCTTCGGTTTGAAAGTCATATCAAGAATAAAACAAATAAATTTTTATTTGAAAAGATTTCCCATGAAGACATTACGGAATGTAAGTACCTATTTCATTATTCAATCCTGCATATTTAGTATATTAATTAATTTTTGTTCTCTGTAAATTTTTCAAAAGCTAATTCGACATATAGGTAAAAGAAAATATGAACCATTTGAAAATATTTCTAAATGGTATAATCTTATAAAAGATTAGTAAATTAAATCTTTAGGTGATTAAACCGTAAATAATTGAAAAATATTATTAACTCTTGCAGTCGGTAGTATCTATCAAAGAAAAAATAAACATCTCAACATCAAGCAATTTTTTTCAGGATAAATTAAAATATTTCTATAAAAAAAGTGATACCCAAAAATAGAACCATGTTCACTATTTAGTTAGATTTATTTTTTTTATAATAATTATTAATATAAATTGTAGATGGCTAACATGCAGTTATTCTTTGGGTTCTACATCGATATTTTGTACGAACTAATAAAATATACCATCAGAGATTTCCAGTAATCATTCTTACATCGGGAAGACCCAGCAAGAAGTCGAAGATCATATTAGATTTTTGAAATCAAAGAAAAATGCCATTCAACCATTTGTTTTTTGTATGGGTGGTGATAATTAATCCCTGAGAGATGTTGTATTTATGGAGATGTTATTGTAGATGTATCTATTTTCACGATATCAGGTATACATTTTTTATATAATATAAATATATTTTTATATTCGTCTTTCAATTGCCAGATGGCGCTTGCCACCTATTATCATCACTTTGGTTGCGATGTGTGGGAAAACCTCTCGATGCAATTTAGTTGGAGTATGGAGAACAGTGCCTACGTTCCTTCTGATAAAGCTCCAATAAGAGCAGAAAATCGCGGTTAAAGAAACTGGACTGCACTCCGTATTCTAATTAAAAAGTAAGATTGGTTTGCCTTCGCATTGCAACCGAATAAAAATGGTACACATTTTTATTTTATTTTTCGTATTACTCCGTAGAGTAACCAGGTGCATTTTTCAGTTGGAACTTTGCCGGCTGCAGACGGGGGATGTGAATTGCAAGGTGTAGAATTCCTTCCCTTTCGTCTTCACTGCAGCATCCATATGACTTGCAAATTATAGAAGTCTTGGAGGTGTTACCATGAAAATGTACCAATAAGTTTTCAATTTAAAAATCTTTTAGTGATTTTTAATATTTTTCAATATTATTAATTTACTATTAGGATTGAAAACTTGCTTCGTCTTTCAATTGCTAGATGGCGCTTGCCACCTATTATCATCACTTTGGTTGCGATGTGTGGGAAAACCTCTCGATGCAATTTAGTTGGAGTATGGAGAACAGTGCCTACGTTCCTTCTGATGAAGCTCCAATAAGAGCAGAAAATCGCGGTTAAAGGAACTGGACTGCACTCCGTATTCTAATTAAAAAGTAAGATTGGTTTGCCTTCGCATTGCAACCGAATAAAAATGGTACACATTTTTATTTTATTTTTCGTATTACTCCGTAGAGTAACCAGGTGCATTTTTCAGTTGGAACTTTGCCGGCTGCAGACGGGGGATGTGAATTGCAAGGTGTAGAATTCCTTCCCTTTCGTCTTCACTGCAGCATCCATATGACTTGCAAATTATAGAAGTCTTGGAGGTGTTACCATGAAAATGTACCAATAAGTTTTCAATTTAAAAATCTTTTAGTGATTTTTAATATTTTTCAATATTATTAATTTACTATTAGGATTGAAAACTTGCTTCGTCATATTTTTATATATTTTATAAAAAGAATGAATTTCTGTTATATTTAGTTATTCAGTTTTTTCCAAATTACATTATAAAAAGTTGTTTGTGTTAATTAAAAATATATGTTTTTTTTCTTTAAACTTATAGATATTACTTAACATTAGTTTGAGAATCGGCAAAAAATCGTTGCTTCAACCTATATTTGTAATATTTATGTAGATATTAAGTCGTCATTTTGTTTACTTATTAACTAATTGTATGTTATATACAAATATACACGAAGATGACATTCACTGAACCAAAAAAGTACGTAAATATAATGAAAAAAATATTTATTCAAAAACGGGGAGCATTAATTTTCGTCCAATGATCAGTATCGTTGGTCCAATGTAAGTAGATACATTAACTAATGCCCAAAAACATTAATTTTTATGAATTAGTACGTTCATTCAATGTACTTTCGAGTTAAGAATTAATGTACCGATACATTGATTCAATGTACCGATACATTGATTCTTAACTAGAAAGTACATTGAATGAACGTACTAATTCATAAAAATTACTGTTTTTGAGCATTAGTTAATGTATCTACTTACATTGCACCAATAATACTGATTTTTGGACGAAAATTAATGCTCCCCGTTTTTGAATCAATGTTTTTTTCATTATATTTACGTACTTTTTTGGTTCAGTGTAATTTTGATGCTTAGTGTATTAAAAATGGATTTTAATTACCTGATATTCCGTGTCGATTTCCTTTTTCAAATCATTGGTTACTTTTAATACTCCTGTATCAGAGTCAATTTGGAAGTACTTCGGCGCTTTTCCTCTTCCTACTATTTCGTATCTAACCTAAAATCAGCGCATGTGTTATACATATTTAAAAAAATATATATCAGGCTTACCTTATTCCCAGGAGCTGTTCCGTCAGAATCAGTAGCTACAAGAGTAGTAACAACGGTGCCAATTGGGACGTCGTCTTCTAACGTTATGGGGTGTGGGATTATTGTGAATACGGGAGGAATATCGTTTCGATCCTTAAAAAATATAATTTATATTACCGTCTTGGTTTTGATTTGAAATAAGAATTATTATTACAAAATAACATGAAAACCTTATATATTTAAGTAGTAATAAAACCTTTCTGACACACAACACATAATTAGCATCTTTCCATTTCATCCATCATGCCCTAACTCCACCTAACCAAACAACCTTCTACCAATACGCATAGGTCAGCGTGGTAGAGAAAACGGCTAAGAATCCCCGTAAAATGAGAAACAGAAAATGCAAGATCTCAAGTCTCCGGCAGTCCTTTGAAACCAGGCTATGGTAGTAGTCTCGGAGTTATATGGACAGATGGTGCTAAGAATCTGTGGAGTCGGTCAGACTACCATCCCAAACAACAATGGGAAAAATATGGTTCATGGCAACATATATCACTAGAACATTGATGCAGGACGAAAAACTTGTGGAACTTGACAACGAACTGAAGCATATAATATATGAGATATATGTAGTTTTATCAAAATAACGTCGATAGGGAGAAGAACGAATGGTACACCCATTACATTGTAGAGGAGAGTTTTCTAATTGTGGTGGCGTCAAATTTTTGGTAAATTAATAAAAACCACACAATCAGCAGGAATGCACATATTATGTGTTGACATATGATTGCCACAATATTAATCGGTTTCATAGCGTCTCGTCGCTATCCGTACTCTACTCAGGGCCGTAACTACCATTGGAGCAACCGGGGCAGTGCCCCTGGGCCCCCGACCAAGAGGGGCCCCGTTTGATTGGCCGTGCATAGATTTTAACGAGGAAAATAAAAATATGTGTTTTAAAAGCCGATCCCAACGAAATATTTTCTAATGACACAATTTTAAAAAGGCCTTTTAAATATACCGCAACATAGTTTTAATTTTTCCCTGGGTAAATTAGTCTTTTCTACTAAAATGCAATTGGAACATAACACGGCCCCTGAGGCCTGAGTTAAGCTGGGGCCCCCGAGACCTTGACATAAAAATTTAAATTATTAGTTAGGAAATTAGCTTTTTCGGCGTAATAAAACTTAAAATGCCATTGGAATAGGGGGCCCGGGCTAAGCTGGGGCCTCCGAGACCTTTCGTAAACATATAAATTGTGACTGAGGAAATTAATTATTTTGGCGAAATAAAAACTAAAATGCAACTGGAATAGAGGCACCAGGTCCCAGCTACTTTGTCTTAACCAATCTACCCCAGACCACATCTTGGTACGTGAAAGTAACCACATATTGAAAAGAAAGGTATAAATAAGATAGAATGAGCACATTAGGATCTGTCCCACCAGTACACTGACCAGCTTCACTAAGTGTGTTTGGCTCATACTGCAGTAGCTTAAGGCACCTTAAGGTGCATTTAAATTAAAGCGTACACGAACGAAGGAACGAATTCGTAGGTGTTCGCTTGGTTATTCGTTCGGTACAAAGTAAGACCATTTACATTGTGGCGAACGAACGCAATAGGAAGACTAAGATGGGCAGGACATCTAGCAAGATCACAGCATAACAACCCTCCTAGAAGAATCCTTATGTCACAAGCTGTGGGAAGTAGAAATAGGGGTAGGCCAAAACTTAGATGGCAGGAGGTGTAGATGAGGATGAGAGAAAAATAGGCGTAGCAAACTGGCAACGGTTAGCAATGGATAGGACTGATTGGCGTAATAGACTTGGGAAGGTCGAGGCTCTTTCATAGGGCTGTAGCACCATTGATGATGATGAACGAACGCATTCGTTGATAATCCGTCCACAATGTCAGATACATGAAGATGTAATCATTAGCGCTGCTAATTTTATAGTTATTGCAGGACATGCTGAAAAAAGAAAGAAGAGAGTGTGGTGTTCACACAGGAGGGAAAATGCGCTTTCAAGAGATTAAATATAAAACATTTTTTCGGACCCCCCTTCCTGGTAGGAATTCCCCAGACTTCCCGGTAGGGGGCCTCAGATCACATTTGCCCCGGGGCCCCCAAGATCGTACTTACGGCCCTGCCTACTCCATCTTCTATCTAAGCACAGCTCATCTTCCAAGTTTCTTTCGCTTATTACGTTCTTTATGTGAGTTAGTCAGCTTTTTTGGGTCTTCCATGTTTCCTCCTCTTGACTAGTTTCCAAAAATATTAGTATTTTAAAATGGAAGATAAGTATTCGTCTGCTTCTTTTGTCAATTTTTGCTTACATATGATTTCGGTGTTCAGTTATCAGGCAGATGTCATCTGTAAATTCGAGATTTTCTAACTGTTTGAATAGCCTGATGCCTGTTCGATCGTCGATTACTTTTCTCATTACCCAATCTATCATAATAAGGAATAGGGTAGGGGATAGTACACAACCCTGTTTGATTCCACTTTCTATGGATATTTCTTCTGTTACTCCACCTTAATGTTCTAGTTTAGCTTTGTATCCTTCGTAGAAGAGTTTAATAGAGTTTATGATTTTTAGTGGTATCCCATATAATCTAAGGATTTTCCACATCTGTGCCCTATTTACACGGTCAAAGGCTTTTTCGAAGTCGATAAAACTCACATCTATATCTTTATTCCATTCATTTGTTTGTTCCAAGATAATTCTAAGGGTGCAAATGTGATCAATAGTGGAATGGTTGTAACAGAAGCCTGCTTGGTTGTTTCTCAGTTTTTTTATATAGTTTCGGCTTCAATCTTTCCAATATGATTTTGGTCAGCACTTTGGATATGGCACTTAGTAGTGTTATTGCACGACAATTGTTGCATTTGCTCAGGTCTCCTTTTTTGGGTATTTTTATAATCAATCCCTCTTTCCACTCCTTTGGCAATTCTTCGTCCGTCCATATTTTATTCAAAAGTGTATGTAGCATCTCTACTGACTGCTCGGTGTCTGCTTTTATTATGTCAATGGGTATATTGTCGATTCCTGCGGATTTGCCATTTTTTAGAAGTTTTAGGGTTTTTTCAATTTCTTGACTTGTAATTTCTCCAATATTCACTTCTAGCTCTGGTGATTCTACTTCATCTTCTATAATTTGAGTTATTTCATGCTTAGCATATATCTCTTCGAAGTATTTCTTCCATCTTTGTATTATTTCTTTCTCATTTTTTATTCTATTTCCTTGTTTATCCTTTACTTTTCGTATATTTCGTTGTACTTTTCCTGTTAAGTTTCGTATGACTGTATATTGTGTTCGTAAGTCGTTTTCTTTCGCTGCTTCTTCTGATATATTTAGCATCTCATTTATATAGTTTCTTTTATCTTTTCTGGCTTGTTTTTTTACTTCTGCGTTTTTTGCCTTGTATTTTCTTTTAAGTGCCCTCTTCCGATCCTTTCTTTTGTAGAATTTCTTCTTTGATTTTTTTTTTCTTTCTTCTATCAGTAGTAGAGTATCATTAGTAATCCATTTTTTATATTGTCTTCTTTTTAACCCGACTGTTTTTTCCTGGCACTAAATAGCACAAAACAGAGAAGAGTGGAGAGCTCATGGGGAGCCTGGGGAGGCCTTTGTCCAGGAGTGGATGCAAACAGGCTGAAGAAGAAGAAACAAAAGCGGAACTTACCTCAACATTGACGATAACTTTTGTAGTACTTCCATTTTTATTGGACATGTTTTCTAATGTACCAATAATAAGTACATGCTGGTTTTCTTTTTCGTAATCAAGCCCTCTCGTTGTGTAGATAGCTCCGGTATTTTCTTCTATTCGGAAAAGATCTGTAGGTCCTTGATGAATAACGTAGGTAATCTTCTTGATAGTGTCTGGATCGATTGCCTGAAAATATAAAAGGTATATGAGAAAAGTAAAATGAAGGTATGTAGAATAATAAAAAAGTTAACATAAAAATTCAAATAGACATATGTTTATAATCCAAGAGTGGATTTTGTATCCAAAGAGAACGGCAGTTCTCACCAGTGGCGCACAACACCCCTACATGCGACACTATATATACACGAAATTTTCGATTTTCTAAACCTGAATGAATTAAAAATTGGGCCAAATCCCATCTTAAAGTTTAGGAAAAGACTCGTCCATCCATATGTTACTTCTCCATTTTGGTCCAAGGGTGTGGATTTTACGGCCCTTCCCATTTAAAGCCTGTTTTTCGTTCTCGTCCCCAAAACTCCCAAAAATTTAAGCCCGACCTTTGCGGCTTCTGATAGCACAGATCATTACCTTTCCAACGCATGTTTAATTTTGAAAATCGGTTATATCATTCAAAAGTTATCGAGCTCAGAAATATGACTCAATTTTTATTTAAAAAATGGAAAATGTTTGTGGATATGTATGTATGTATGTATTGTTATATTTCTATTTGATATAAAAATTAAAAATTAATAATGATAAACAAAATTCAATTTAATATAAAATATTTTCAATTTTCTCAACCACGGGCATATAAATTTAAAACAACCTGTATACAACAAATTGTTATATGTAATTTTAAGAAGTGATTAGAATAAGCGTACGAAACTCGGAACAATGTGCTTAGATAAACAAAGTGAATGACGCGTACCATTATCGTTCTTCTCGGAAGGTCGATCATTAGCCTATGCTAAATAAAACTCAGTGAAATAGATGATAGTTCATTATCGTTTTTCGCGGAAGGTTTCGATCATTAGCCTATGCTAAATAAGACTCATTTGAAAGAGAGAATAGGTCATTAAAATTTGTAAATAGTTAGAAAGTATTTTAGAATGGGAATTAAATATTTTCTTTTGAAATCCATTAAGCATATTTAGAAAGATTAAAAATTGGTTTTGAGGAATATTACGAATGAGAGTTGGTGGTGGAAGATTGATTTGTGAATCTGGAAGGGATATTTAGAAAGTAGGGGAATGGATGACAAAGTGAGAGCAGAATGTTTTGAGCTGTCGAGAAGTGAAGTCGAGTAGTAGACGGTAGTGTTCGAGGAGTGAGATAGCCGGTGTAGTTCCGTGAGTGTGGAGTATCTATCGTGGAACGAGAAGTAGGCCAGGTCGAGAGTAAAAGAACCTCCTTGAGCCCAGAGTGTCCCGGTAGCTGATAGCAGTTTCGAAAAAGGTAGAACACAGCATCACGACAAAAGCAGGAACGAGAGCTATTCGAGCTAGTTTTTCAAAGGAGAACATCACTGGAAGCCAGGACGAGGTTTGATCGCAGCCAAGGATAGCAGGAAAGGGTTTTGTGTGAGGACATTTTCAGTTCACCAGGAAAAGGTCAGTCTCATTTGTTTGGACATGAATGTAGGGGTTTTTCGTATTAAATTCCACATAAAAAATTGAATAACATAATCAATAATATCAGAAAAGCTTCATCAAACTTAAATAGAGTTGTTCCTAATAACTCCTAATAGTTAAATGTTAATAAAAACTTTCAATTGAAAACCAAAAGGAAATAAGATTCCCATTTGTAAATGTTATGTTTAAGAATAATAAGAAATAGCAAATATCAAGCATTGATTGCCTTTTAAATAAAATAAAAAATATTTTGATTATAATTGTAACCCATATGTGTATTTTTTTTACTCTTTTCGTTTCTATCCCGATTAGGAACCATTAAGAAATATTTAGAATCCACGAAAGTAAGTAATTAATTTATAATTCGCCCTGAGATTGAAAACATATTGATATGTGATCTGGTTAATTAATTAGATTAGTATTAATACATTGATTAAATTAAGTGACATATAAGAATATTATCTCATATCAATAATCAAGATCACATCAACTTTCGTCCAACGTGGAAAGCATTGTAAAGTATTTCTAGTGGCAAATTTGAAGGATAGAAAGAGTAAAGCCGGTATTGGAAAATTTATATGCCTGTGGTAAAAAGTGAGATACTTACATTTGATAACATAAAATTTTAGATCTCTTTAGGTACAAATTTTACATAACTGATTTAATAATTTATTTTTACGATATTTACATTTGATATATTTATTGACAATTTATAATATTTGGGTGAGAAAAAGTCGTCTTGGTAACACTAGTAAAATTTCATATTTGGCGGGGATAGTACTTCTTGAAAACAAATGTCTGTGACAAGAAGCCAAAGCAAAGACAACAAAAAACAAAAAGAACATTCAGACCAAGAAGATATTTTAGACACGACAATCATGGCATCAGAACAGCAAGAATTATCAGGAATAGATAAACTATTACAACTGATGCAACTCCAGTCACAAAAAATGGATGAAGCAAAAAGGACAATGGATAAAGTGGAGAAAAAAATGGATGACAATCAACAGGAAACAAAACAAGCGATAGAAGAGAACAATAAGAAAATAGAGGAACGCATAGAAAAGTATGAAATGAAAATTAAAGATCACATGCAAAAACAAGAAATGAGAATGAAGGACCACATGAAAGAACAAGAAATGAAAATTCAAAATAAAATAAAGGAGTTAATGAATTGCCAGAAAAAAGAAATAGAAAATTTGAAAAACAAGTTTGAAAACGCTATTAAAGCAGACAGAGAAGAAGTGGAAAGAAAGATTGCGGAAATCAATATTCAACAAAATGTCGGAGAAAGAAGAGAAATGGTTATACATAGCATAGATGACGTGAAGATAAGGTTTGGCGGGGATGTAAGAAGATTACACCCAGTGCCGTTCATAAATAGCCTGAAAAAGAAAATACAGCACATCGGAAATTTCGAAACAGCAAAAGAAACTATCAGAAACCATCTCAAAAATGAAGCAAGCCTATGGTTCGATTGCAAAGAAGAAGAATTTGACAGTTGGCAACAATTTGAACAAAAATTTTTGAATTATTTCTGGGGAAAAGTCCAACAATTGGAAATTAACAAGGAATTGCAAAATGGGAAATACAATGATAGGATGGGTATATCAGAAAGGACATATGCATTACAAATTTACTATAACGCAAAACATTTACAATATAATTACTCATCGGAACAATTAGTCGAACTGATTGCAAGACATTTCGAAGAAACGCTGGAAGACCATATCACATTGCAAAACTACAAAGACATAGATAGTTTATGCCAATTCCTACAAATAAGAGAATTACGTGTAAGAGAAACAAAATCAAGAAGGTCGCGAGAAGATTACAGGCCCCGAGAAACACAGGATTACAGAGATAGAAATCAAAATAGGAGGGACTATACAAGACGAGATTTTAATCCCAGAAGGGAAAACGAAAATAGAGACAACGGAAGAGGAAATTATGAACAAAGAAATAGGCAATGGAATGAGGACAGAAATCGAGAATACCAGAATAGAAACACCACACGCTCAAATCAAGAAAACAGAAATAATGGTAGACAAAATGAACAGGGATATCGAGAAAACCGAAACAGATTCGACAGACCAAGAGAAAATAGAAGAGAGGTAAATAATACCCAGACAGAAGAATATGCCGGAGAGAGACATTATGACGAAAATATAAACAACGATGAGCAACCGGCGTCTTTTCACGACGGCGCTCACTAAAAACAAAAAATCAAACAGGAATCTTTTGTAACCCCAAGGAGTTTATTAAATTGGCAGAAAACAACGAAAAGAAAAATGGAGTTAATTTAAAATTTGTGGATGGATTTATCAACGAGAAACCAATTAAAATTATGATAGACACTGGATCTGAAATAACATTGGTCAACAGAAAACTAATAGAAGAAGTTAACTTAACAAATTTAATTTACAAAATACCTAGGGTAAATTTAGTGGGCGCAAACAAACGGACATTGGCAACTATAAATGAAGGCATACGAGTAATGGTACGACTGGGTAAGAAGATGTATGCACTACAATGTGTAATAATGCCAAACATGTCACATGACATGATAGTAGGAGTTGACGAATTGGCAGAAAAACGTGTAGTGATAGATTTTAAAAATAATACGATGAATCTAACAGAAGAAAAAGAAGAAGAACAGGACAAGGAACAGGAGAAACAAAATACGGACGAATCAGGTAAAGAACAAACAGTGGAAATGAATTTGGCAACGAAGCAAGGACAAAGAAGAAAAGGGAGAAAAAGTCAGAAAAAGACAAAAGAAAATGAAACCTGTGGCTCCTCAAAAGAAGAGTTGAGCCCAGAAGAAGAAAATTTGAGAGTATCAGAAACAAAGGAAACCTGGGATTCCTCAAAAGAAGAGACGAGCTCAGGAGAAGAAGAAATAAAGCAAAAAAATGAAAGCAAAAAAGATATGATCGAAACAGTGGCATTTGAAGAGGAGGCATATGAAAACGAGGATGCAGAATACACGATAAAAGTATGTGAAAAATCTGAGGAAAAAGACAGAAAATTGATATGGGAAAAAGGGAAAGACAACATAATATCCGACACTCTAACACAGGATGAGGACACTGAAAATAAGGAAACAATTACTCTACAGGTGGGACTAATTAAAGTAGATAGTAAGTTAGGATATAAGACGTAGATTAAAGTAAGGAAATATACAGGGAGTTGGTTTTGCCTCGAGAAAATTTATTTAAAAATGCAGATAAATTTTATCGAATACAAGGCGGGGATTTGTTATATTTCTATTTGATATAAAAATTAAAAATTAATAATGATAAACAAAATTCAATTTAATATAAAATATTTTCAATTTTCTCAACCACGGGCATATAAATTTAAAACAACCTGTATACAACAAATTGTTATATGTAATTTTAAGAAGTGATTAGAATAAGCGTACGAAACTCGGAACAATGTGCTTAGATAAACAAAGTGAATGACGCGTACCATTATCGTTCTTCTCGGAAGGTCGATCATTAGCCTATGCTAAATAAAACTCAGTGAAATAGATGATAGTTCATTATCGTTTTTCGCGGAAGGTTTCGATCATTAGCCTATGCTAAATAAGACTCATTTGAAAGAGAGAATAGGTCATTAAAATTTGTAAATAGTTAGAAAGTATTTTAGAATGGGAATTAAATATTTTCTTTGAAATCCATTAAGCATATTTAGAAAGATTAAAAATTGGTTTTGAGGAATATTACGAATGAGAGTTGGTGGTGGAAGATTGATTTGTGAATCTGGAAGGGATATTTAGAAAGTAGGGGAATGGATGACAAAGTGAGAGCAGAATGTTTTGAGCTGTCGAGAAGTGAAGTCGAGTAGTAGACGGTAGTGTTCGAGGAGTGAGATAGCCGGTGTAGTTCCGTGAGTGTGGAGTATCTATCGTGGAACGAGAAGTAGGCCAGGTCGAGAGTAAAAGAACCTCCTTGAGCCCAGAGTGTCCCGGTAGCTGATAGCAGTTTCGAAAAAGGTAGAACACAGCATCACGACAAAAGCAGGAACGAGAGCTATTCGAGCTAGTTTTTCAAAGGAGAACATCACTGGAAGCCAGGACGAGGTTTGATCGCAGCCAAGGATAGCAGGAAAGGGTTTTGTGTGAGGACATTTTCAGTTCACCAGGAAAAGGTCAGTCTCATTTGTTTGGACATGAATGTAGGGGTTTTTCGTATTAAATTCCACATAAAAAATTGAATAACATAATCAATAATATCAGAAAAGCTTCATCAAACTTAAATAGAGTTGTTCCTAATAACTCCTAATAGTTAAATGTTAATAAAAACTTTCAATTGAAAACCAAAAGGAAATAAGATTCCCATTTGTAAATGTTATGTTTAAGAATAATAAGAAATAGCAAATATCAAGCATTGATTGCCTTTTAAATAAAATAAAAAATATTTTGATTATAATTGTAACCCATAAGTGTATTTTTTTTACTCTTTTCTTTTCTATCCCGATTAGGAACCATTAAGAAATATTTAGAAGCCACGGAAGTAAGTAATTAATTTATAATTCGCCCTGAGATTGAAAACATATTGATATGTGATCTGGTTAATTAATTGGATTAGTATTAATACATTGATTAAATTAAGTAACATATAAGAATATTATCTCATATCAATAATCAAGATCACATCAGTATGTGTGTGGAAAAGTTAAACCGATCTGAATTTGTTTTTCTGTGTTTCAAGAGGGTGTGAGGGCCGATTCAGAACCGGTCTAATTTTTGACTTCTGACTACCTGTAAGTCAGCTAGAGGGCTAGGTAGATACAAAATAGCATATTTTTTGGGCGTATATATCTAAGGTTCAACGAAAGGATCAAATCAATAGGGATGAGTTAAGCTTTCAAATAGCGCCTAAGCGATCAAGCTGAGACATACACACTGCTCACCATAGCCAAAAAACTGAAAAATTAAACTTTGAAAATTTTGGTTTTTCGACAATTACTCAAAATTTCAACCTACGAAACTGAGCGTTTATAGAAGGACTCAGGACGCGTCTAATGGTGTATACCTTATATCTGGGAAAATTCGAATTTTTAAGTTATAGGCGTTATAAGTATGATCAAATCTATTTCTTATGGGAAAAACAGTTTTTCAAGCTCAATAATTCCTATAATACGTTCAGTTATCATACTCGATCTTGGACGCATCAGATACTACTTGTCAATACGTTTCAAATTCATGTTTAGTGATCAACATCAGGTAAGCCGTTCAGAAGTTATAGAGATCCAAAAGTATAATTAGTCCAGGAACTGAAATTTTTCACTTCGCAATTTTTACAGAATGGATAGATTTGCTTGAAAATTTGACAATAGGTAGTGGATAGTCCAAGGATCAAAATCTATATGATGCCGAAAGACGCTTTTACCATGGGGTGGTTGCCACCTCATCTCGAGGGTGGAATTTTTTTTTTATATTTTGACCGCAAATGCTGGTAAAAATATTAATTATAAGCAAAAAATGTTCATTATAAATTTTTTTGATAAAATTAATAGTTTTCGACTTATTAGTTATCGAAGCTGTTAGTTTTATATCTAAAAGATTACCAGATAACGGCAGTTCTCGCCAGTGGCGCAGAAATGCACCCCCCTACACACGACACTATTATATACACGAAATTTTCAATTTTCTTAAATCTGACTGAATTGAAAATTGTGCAAACTCCCATCTTCAAGTTCAGAAAAAGACTCACCCATTCATATGTCATTCATATGAATGGGTGCCATTCACATATTCATATGTCAACCATCCATTTTGGTCCAAGGGTGTCGATTTTACGGCCCTTCCTATTTAGGGTCTGTTTTTCGTTCTGGTCCCCAAAACTCCCAAAAACTTCGAAATTTTAAGTCCGACCTTTGCGGCTTCTAACAGTACTGATCATTACCTTTCCAACGCATGTCTAATTTTGAACATTACCAGAGAACGGCAGTTCTCGCCAGTGGCGCACACCCACACCCCCTATCCGCGATATTATATATACACAAAATTTTCGATTTTCTAAATCTGACTGAATTGAAAATTGGGCCAACTCCCATCTTAAAGTTCAGAAAAAGACTTACCCATTTATATGTCAACCATCGATTTTGGTCCAAGGGTGTAGATTTTAAGGCCCTTCCTATTTAGGGTCTGTTTTTCGTTCTCGTCCCCAAAACCCCCAAAAAGTTTAAAAATTTAAGTCCAACCTTTATGGCTTCTAATAGAACTGATCATTACCTTTCCAACGCATGTCTAATTTAGAAAATCGGTTATACCATTCAAAAGTTGTAGAGCTTAGACATGTGACTCAATTTGTATTTAAAAAAGGGAAAATGTTTGTGGATATGTATGTATGTGTGTTTGAAAGTTAAACCGATTTGATATTTTTTCTCTGTGTTTAAAGAGGGGGTCAGGGCCGATTTAGAACCGGTGTAGTTTGTGACTTTTGACCACCCATAAGCCAGCTATAGGACTTGGTAGGTACAAAACGGCATATTTTTTGGGGGTATATATATTCGGATCAAGAAGAGGTAGGAGAACCGCAAATACATCAAATCAATAGTGTTGACTTGAGCTTTCAAATGGTGTTTGAGCCGTCAGGATCAGACATACACAAGGCTCAGTATATCCGAAAAACTGAAAAACTAAACTTTGGGTTTTTCGACAATTACTCAACATTTCAACCTACGAATTGCGCCAATAACTTAGCGTTTGTAGAAGGACTCAAGACGAATCTAACGGTGTATACCTCATATCCGGGAAAATTCGAATTTTTAGGTTATAGGCTTCATAAATATGATAAAATCTATTTCCTGTGGGAAAAACGCTTTCTCAAGCTCAATAGTTCCTGTAATAGCTTCAGTTATCATACTTGACCTTAGATCCATCAGATACTACTGGTCAATAAGTTTCAAACTCATGTTTACTGATCAGAATCGGTTTAGAAATTTAGCCGTTTAGAAGTTATTAAGATACAAAAGTATAATCCAATTAACGATTATTCCCCAAATGGTTTATGTAGTTGTAGTGGTTACGACGCTAAATTTGATCTGGCAACGGGCAATCCGACTTCATTTACCGGCCATCTCAATATATTTTTTTTCAATCTATTTCGAATAGAAAAAAATCTAGTGTACATTCGATGGACACTAGATAATTTGGGAGATAATGCAACAAAGGTGACCATTTATAAAGCTTGACGTGTAATAGAGGAACACTGCATTCAACTTCATACATTTAATTTATAAATAACTTTGAAAAACTCCTGATACAAGAATAAAAAACCGCTAAACGCCGTAAAAATGAGTGGCGCATAAAATATTCTATCTACAAAAGATCTGATATGAATGTTACGTGGCGCGAAAATGGATTTTCATTTGATGCAAAACCAAATTCTAGTTTTATTTTAAAATATTTTTCCATAATATTTGCTAAATTTGAAGCAAACGCGCCACAAAAGAGTTTCAAAATTCAAACTGTATCAAAGTTACTCTTTTGTGGCGCGTTTACTTCAAATTTAGCAAATATTATGGAAAAATATTTTAAAATAAAACTAGAATTTTGTTTTGCATCAAATGAAAATCCATTTTCGCGCCACGTAACATTCATATCAGATCTTTTGTAGATAGAATATTTTATGCGCCACTCATTTTTATGGCGTTTAGCGGTTTTTTATTCTTGTTCTTTTTACATTAAATATTAATTAGCAGACTGAACTTTAGGGAAATATTAAATAGAAAATAAATAGGTAGTCGATAATAATAGGTTGGGTAAGCTTCGGCTAGGTTAGATTATTGTTGCGTATATTTGAGGCAGGAATTACGAGAGGTTACTGCTCAATTTGGTCTGTTCCGCCATTGGAAAAAGATTAGGTTAGGTATTCATATTCAAAATCAACGAGGATAAGAATTTCTTGTAGTCGGCCGCGTACCATAAATCACAAAAAATTATTAGAAATCCTTTATAAACGGTATTTTTATATCCAAAAAGACTCTTTCGGGCTATATCACAGAATGCTTTCGGAATGATAGTTCCATCACCAGTGCTGTTTACTTAAGCCACCAAAAAAATCTGGGTGAAAACCCTTTAAATGGTATAAAGTTATTATAAAGTTACATTTTTGTATTTAATATTATGTGATGTTTGAACTTTTCATTGATTTTACATTTTGAACAGTGTGGGTTGCTGACCCTGAGAACTCACTATTTGGACTCTAGATTGCAGCGGATCTGAGTCTGTTGGAAGTTCTACGTCGACATGATGTAAAATCAAGGAAAAGTTCAAACACCACATAATATTAAATATAAAAATGTAACTTTATTATAACTTTATATCGTTTAAAGGTTTCACTTAGATACTTGTGGTGGCTCAAGCATGTATACGTAGTAAACAGCACTGATGATGGAACTGTCATTCCGAAAACGCCCGAAAGGGTATTTTTTAATATAAATATACCTTTCATAAAGGATTTTTAATAGATTTTATCTTTCATACTCAACGTACTTTGATAAACAAAATTTTCGTGTTAACAACGATCACAATTATTATTTTGTCTATTGGTATATTACCTTAACTGTTGTAACATAATAGTCTGGCATATTTTCCGGTACAGTTGCTTCGTAAACTGGGACTTCGAAAATTGGAACTTCATCTTCAACATCAAGAACTTCTACAGAAACTGTGGCAGTTGCAATTCTGGGATCTGTAGCACCGTCTTTAGCAGTTACTACAAATTGGTAATCCTAAAAGTATTAAACAAAATTAGTAGATCTTTATTTTCGGTTAAAGTAGACAATGATTTAAAATAGCATAAATAATGCACGAAATAATCTCATTTTGGTGTTATTTGACAAAGAGCCATCTTTCCATAGTTTTGATAACTGACTTATAGGAGTCGGTGTACAGCTAAGAATATGTTTTTGGTATAGACAGCATAGCCATAATTTTCTTCATTTTTTGAGGTGTCGATCGGTGTAAAGAATTTGGTTGTATTGTTTGGCACTTATTGCTTGTTGAAATAATTGTCTAAAAAGACGGCTGGGAGTTTGCTGTTTTTTTGAAGTTATACTTCTTTAGGCGCGATTGGGAGTGAATTTTTATTATTCTGCGCGCATGCGCACACAGCCAGTATGGCGTTAGTTGCTAAATCTTTTAAGTTATGTATATATCAGTGCAAAAAAAGGTATGAAAAGAATATATTAGTGTTTTTAGTAAATTTATTATAATTTTTGTGTCTTTGGATTTGTCTTCCTCGGGAGTAAGATAAGTATTATTAAAACATTTTTATATTTATTATACTTCACTTCGTCTGTTTGTTACCGTGAATTGTCATTATGTCCGAGAAACTACATAAACAGAGATGTCGTGGCGTTATTGGTAGAGCATTCGGCTACAGATCGAGAGGTCTTGGGTTCAAATCCGGACCATTCCTATTCTTTTTTTTATTTTTGGAAAGTGATAAGCATTAAAATTAGTTTAATATTTAAATAAAATGGTGTGTAAAGGGGTAGTGAAGCGCAATACATGATGTCGTATCTTGTTGGCATCACTTAGCCTCTCCTACTCAATTCTTATCTTCACCTCCAAGCTGGTACACACCGGTAACGTGAGCAACCCCACTGGAGATTGGGTAACAAACCCCAGTGGAAGGTGGGGTCAGGGCTGACGAAGAAGGGAGTCTTGTTCCTCCGATGAATAGGGGGTTGGGCTGAAGGTTAACTACCTCCTCCTAGAAAAACTACGAGTTATGAACGTGAAAGGAAGAAAAGCCGGACTGATCAAACGACGACGACTGTGCGAGAAAAAGGAATACGATTTGAGGGTTGCGACATGGAATATTCGAACCTTGTATAGATTGGGAGCTCTCCAAAATCTCTTAAAAAGAACAAGAGGAAGACCGAAGCTGAGATATTTAGAACAAATAGAAAATGATATAATAACCTTAAAAATAAAAAAACTGGAGAGAAAAAGCACGAAACAGATCAGAGTGGAGAAGAATCCTGGAACACGCCAAGGCCCAGAAAGGGCTGTCGAGCCATGTCATGATGATGATGATGATTTAAATAAAATAAAAATAAACTGTTTAAGTATATTTATTTCGTTGAAATCATATAATAGAAGTATAACTTCTTACGTGCGTACAAAGTAAATACACATTCTTTTTTATGTTGAGTTAGGCTAATATTAAAAGTGGCTAGCTTTTTGGTCTATGGAAGAATATTGAAGGTACCTACTAGTGAGGATGGTTATTATCAGGTCTATATGTTGCTTTAAAATAAAGGTTTTACTAATTATTGTAAAAAAGGTTCACAGATATGTCTCTATTTTCAGGAACTTGATAGATAATATCGATTAGTTTGGTTACTGGATTTTATGGATTTGTGGAAACTCTATAGTCCGTTCTTTAACGGTAAAATATTGCAAAATCTCTAAATTTTAAAGAACCGCTTGGATTGACATGAAATTTGGCATACACATAGCTAACAAGTCAAAGAAAAAAAGTGATATTGTGCCGATATGTGCTTTTGCCCTGGGGGTGGCTTTCACCCCTTCTTGGGGGTGAAAAAATATTCGTCCAAAGAAAGTCAGGAAATGGATAAACTGGCTAATTTTAAGTAACTTTTGTTCTATAGAGTTTTTTCACCAAGTCAACACTTCGAGATATTTGCGAGTGAATATGTTCATTTTTCAACAAAATAACCACGCTTTTAGACGGTTTTTCGCAAATAACTCAAATAGTAAGTATTTTGTTGAATAAAAATTCTTAGCAAAAATATAGCCTCTAAAAAATTTAAAAAAATGGTGTATATTATATCATGTCTCTACACCTAGTAGAAGCAGAGTTATAGCTAATGAAAAATAGGTTCATATTCGTCAAATTCCAAATAGAATACTTTAACGTGAAATAACCAAAAATGAAGCACATTTCGGGGAAAACTCATTACAACTTATTTAAAGTGTTTAAAAGAAGCTTCATTTTTGTTTTATAAAAAAAATTTCTAGCATCAAAATTAAACAAGATACGCTCAAAATAAAGTTAGTCCCTTTTGGTTTTGGTAAAAAAATCGAGAAAATCACCCCCTAATTAGTATCTTAAATGAACTTAATCGTTACGACTTCACCAGTTTCTTGACTCGTGTATATATTGTTTATATGATCTGTAAGTTTCATCGGTTCAAAGTCCTTATTATTGAAAGGGCTGTAGTTAAAAGGGGTTGAACGAGTCACTGATCACGAATGTATGCAAATTTAGAAACACCAAATCTCAATCAATTTTTGTCTAACAGAAAAACAAAGAAATACATGATATTCAGAAAAGCAAATCTGACTTTTTTTTGTTTTTCGAGATTTTTGGTATTTCTAACAATTTTTAAGTTATTTTGAAAGAAAGCATATTTTTAGTAATTTAAATTTTTAAAAATTTTACTTTGAAACCAAATTTTTTCAAAAATAAGCACTTTGAATCGATAAAACTTACAGATCATATAAACACAACATAAGTAAAATAATTTGTAAAGCGGTAACGATTAATTTCATTTAAGTTGCTAATTAGAGGGTGGTCTTCCCGATTTTTTTTTGCAAAAACAAAAGGGACCAACTTTATTTTGAGCGTAACTTACTTAAATTTAATGCTAGAAACTTTTTGTAAAAACAGAAATAAAGCTTTTTTTAAACACTTTAAAAAAGTTATAATGGATTTTCCCCAAAAAGTGCTTAATTTTTTTGGATATTTCACGTCGAAATATTCTATTTGAAATTTGGTTAATATGAATCTATTTTCATTGGCTATAACTCTGTTTCTACGAGATCCAGAGACTTAACGCATACACCATTTTTTTAAATTTTTTATAAGCTATATTTTTGCTAAGAACGTTTTTTCGATAAAATGCTTACGTTTTGAGTTATTTGCGAAAAACCGTCTAAAAATGTGGTAATTTTGTTGAAAAATGAACACATTCACTCGCAAATAACTCGAAAAGTGTTGACTTGGCGAAAAAGCTCTATAGAACAAAAGTTACTTAAAATTAGTCAGTTTACCCATTTCCGGACTTATTTTGGACATATATTTTTTCACTCCCAAGAGGGGGTGAAGGTCACCCCCAGGGCAAAAGCACACATCGGCACAATATCACTTTTTTTCTTTGACATGTAAGCTATACGTATGCCAAATTTCATGTCAATCCAAGCGGTTCTTTAAAATTTAGAGCAAAAACCGTGAAAGAATGGATATAAGAAGAGGGTAGAAGCTGATGTCGATGTCATATGAAAAGGGGAGGTCTAAAAGATTCAATTCACATATTTTCGGCGGGGCTAGATCTAAAAAACCTAGATATATACGTCAGAACAGAAGGTTGCTTTTATTGAATTTAGGGATTTGAGGTATTGCAGGCGGTCATGTAGAGCATACTTCCATAATATAATCTGGAGCCAATAAAAGCTCTATAAATTTTCAGAGCTGTGAGCGCAGAGCGCCTATAAGAGCTCAGTTGCTTTTAGTGTTTTCAATGTAATACCTCCATGTAAGTTATGTGTTAAAAGTAACTACTAAAAATGTGTGTTACTACACAATTTTGAGTGGTATTTCGTTTAGATAAATAAGGGGAGAATGGCAATCTAATAAATTGAATAGCTCTAGATATGGAAGGTGAACATTTTAAACCAATTTCTTATGATCACCTGTTAACTCTATGTAGATCACTTATGAATTCTATCTAATACGTTCTGAAGTAAAGAACATGTGGCTTTTGAGACATGGTTTCAATGTTTTTGATCGATTTTGATTAAGTTTTTATTAGTTACGTAACTAAATATATACAAATCTCAAATGGCAAAAAATGGGAAACTAAACTTATATTATTCTATTGGATATGGTAATTGAGTCAATACTCGCAATCTTTAGTTTGTATTTTTATTAGTTGTTACATAATCGTGGGGCAACCGGTTTTGAGTCTTACAATATATGACTCATCATCAGGCCCAGTACAAAAAAGTCTTCTCAATACAAACTACAAGCTAAAAAACACAAAACGAGAGACATGTACACATATATATAAAACATAAAAACAACTTTGTCTTGGTTTTAATCACACACCATGAAGCCAAGCAACTGTTTAGTATTGAACTCAACCTTCCATAGTATGTAAAGATGAGACTTATTGTCATTGGGAGCGACCAATCTGATGAAAATTGCTTGGTATATAATTTTAATATATATACTACCATCATTCCTCAACTAGTTAAGGGATGATGGAGTTCTGACAAGATAGTATGCGATCAAAAGACATAATATATTATGTCTATTATATGTATTATATTATGTCTATTATATGACATTATATATTATGTCTTTTGATCGCATACTATCTTGTCAGAACTCCATCATCCCTTAACTAGTTGAGAAATGATGGTAGTATATATTAATGTGATATTCAAAGATCGGTGTGCTCAAAGCAATTGATTAGATAATTAATTAATTAATTAAATTTAATTTTAATGATGCACTTATGATTTAATCACACTATTTAATGCTCTAATCTCAGGGTTTTATATTCTCGTGCTTCAATATCTCCTTTGCTTTACATATGATAAATAAGGTCAAAGACTAACGGAATAAAACACATATATGGTACAAAAACATCTATTGAAATAAATTCACCCTCAAAATATCCTCTAAAAATAATATCTCCTATTCTGATTATTGAAATACTCCTACCACTATCTAAAGTACTTATTGAAATTTGCGTTATGAATAATTCTACAAAAAAAAATAAAACTGTCTCTCGGATGACGAGTTGTCCAAATTCTTGTCTCTGGTCGCCTACAATTTACTCTTAGCAGCCCCCTATGTAGTCAGCAATCTCGCAACAAACTATTGCAAGCCTATTGTCATCAATGACCCCCTACAGATGCACGTATCTTTCAAAAAACAATGCTAGCCTTTTCTCCTCTCAATAAACTGAATCTATTTCTCGTTCCGGCATGCAACGGTGACTCTTGGAATATAAGTAGAACAATATAACTTACAATGCTTTACGTGATGAGCCTCCGTCAGGACACTTATTTCAACAAACTCACAGCTATTCATTTATCTGCCTTACTACTTCAGGAGACTCTCAGAGATCACCACTATTCGACTTGACGATCATTTAACAACTATCGTCTAGAATCACATTCGTTTAAAGGCCAGCACTAAACAGTAACGTTGAAAAAATTATTCTACCGTAAAATTAAATTATGTAAAAAATTATGAAAGTCCACTGACAACGATTCCAAAGAATTAAATTCAAAATTGTCAATGTCAGATTCAACACCAACTTTTCCTACCATTAGAAATTTCCTAAAACTAATTACATGCCAATCGGTTTTTAAGGAGATTACATTCATTTAAATTTCTAAATACAATTGTTCCCTAACCCGGTCTCATTGTCCAAACACATAACCACTTCCTTATCATACTAACTGTACAAAGAAAATACTTAATCCCTATTTAAATTTTGTTTACCTACGGCCATCCAAAGATAATTGACTTTCATTTCTTCGAAATGAATTTTGGTATATTTTTACTTTATCGTACTATATACGTAGTATAGTATAATAGATAAAGTTATAGGATCGTGCAAAAAAAAATTTTTCAGATTTCACTTTTTTTCGACGTTTTGAGTCCCCCTGAGTCTAAAAAGCAAATAAAAAAAACATGTCGGAAGTATGTACGTACGTACGTACGTACGTATGTACGTACGTATGTCGCCACCGCCCAGCAAAAACTACTGGACCGATTTTGATGAAATTCGGTATGAGTAAGTTTAAGAGAATTTTGTCGAGAAACTAAGCTTTTAAAAAAAATCTCTTAAAGGGGCGCCGAAATAGGGGGGTTATTTAGGGCCCATTTTTGCAAATTTTGACAGAAATAAATGAAATTCAACTCAAAGTAAGCTCATCGATAGGTAAATAAAAGTACGGAATTTGACATTTCCAAATTCAAAATGGCGGCCAACATGGCCGACCGCCCCCCCCCCCCCCGACACATTTCCCTATCTATCTAAAAAGTTTTTGAAGATAAGTTTAATTTGAAAAAGTCGTTATATAGCCTAAAGATGGGGCTATAAGAAAGATGTTATCGTTTTTCAGAAAAAGTTACGGGTTGCCTATATTTAAGGGGTCAAATTTTGACATAAATTTGAACTAGATTTTCTCAAAAATGGCTCCAAGGAATTTTTTTATTTTTTGATATATTTTTGACATCCTATCAGTAAATTGAATGACATTAGTCATATATCTTAACTCCCCATAGGAGGGGAGTTATGAATTTTTTATAAAAAAATATTCGAGTGCCCGTAACTTCCTTCTTAATAGAAACTAAAATTTGAAATTTTGCAGACATATATGGTATTTTATTATCTCTTATCACAATAGATTTTACCAAAAACATGGCTTCCGGTTGAACCGGAAATGAATAAAAAATCTTAATTTTTTTGATACGCCCTGTATATTTTAACACATTTTGAAAGAATGCAAAATTACCTTTCCAATGACATAAAATTTATTGCTGTAGCTCAAAAACTCGAAAAGTTACGGTAAATAGAAATTTTGCTATAATCTTATGTGTGTCCTCTCTCACGCGTTCATAGCAGAGCATTATTGTAGAGCAGTCAATGAGGGTATTTGGCTCCGAATTCCATCCTACTACATTGATGTACTTGATATTTTCACAGTAAGTAGGGAATAGCTCAAGAAACAAAATCTACCCTATATACTATGGCGCTTTTATCTTGGGGCGGTTCCCACTTCTTCAAGGGGGTGGAAAATTTGTTGGTCAAAATAAGCACGGAAGTGGCTGAAGAACCTATTTCTAAGCAAAAACTGGTCTATACTTTTTTTTGAGAACTCAATACTTTTTGAGTTATGCATAGTTGAAAATTGGCCATTTTCATTGAAAAATGACACCTTTTCGGACGGATTTTTTGTGAATACCTTAAAAACTATGACTAAAAACTCTATATAAAACATTTTTTAGATTATAAATAATAAAGAGATTCGTTCCTTCGTAAATGTTCTATTTATAATACAAAAAGAGATATGGTAGGTGAAAATAGTTTGTTTTTTGGTGCATGCTCAAATTGGTGTATTCAACTTGAAATAACAGAGGAACGGTAGGTTTTAGGTGTATAATGCTACCAACACCTTTTGTAGTGTTTGAAAAGGCCTTTAAAACGAGCACCGTTAAATGTCGGTTACTTACAAACTAAGCGAGATATGGTGCAAAAAATATAATGACTAATGTACTTTAAGGAAAAATGAAAAGTATATACATTTAACTCCCCATCCACCATAATTTAAATGCATTGTTTTTCTTCTCAATACCTTTTAATATAGTGTTATTTCTACTTTCAAAAAGTTAAACGGGTTTAAAATGAATGGTTTTTTTTTAAAAATGTGATCAAATTATAGAATGAATTTTAAATTTTCTTAAAAATCTTCCTTTTTCTCCATGTAATTCGAAAATAAAAATATTTCACCCCTGAGAAGTGGTGGGAACTTCCCCCATGATAAAAGCGCCATAGTATATAGGATAGACTTTGAATTAGGAGATTGGGCTACTCCCAAAATTTCATTAAAATCCATGCAGTAGGATAGAATTTGGAGATAATATATTGTTCTTAATCTCGCGCATTGACTGGCGTAATCGAAATAGAATGAAATGCAAATATTGTAAACTATTAATTTCTCAGAAAAATGAACTAATTTGAAATGAAAGTATGACTATAATATTCTATTGATTTATGCAATAATCTACACATCTATAGTGTGTCCCCGAAATATGGCATCGAACATTTTCTCAAATGCAGGAATTAATGATGCGTAGAACCATAAAATACTTTTAAGTACAGTAGGTGTTTCTAAAATATCAAAATAACGAGTAACTTTGTTATTTTTATAGAATGCCAATATCTAGTACCATAACGATAATAGATCGGCACGATAAAGTTCTCGGGCGGCCCTTCCGTCCAGCGTTTTATTATATGTTTTTAACTTTTCTAAAATATTAAGATCGAAACCATATTAATTCAAATTTTACATATCTTAACAACTCCCCGCCATTTGATTTGCCGAAAAACTCTGTTATTTATTTAAATGACACAAGTTTTTTTTAGGATCAAATTATTCCATTATGTTACCAAACTCTACTCATGATACTTATAAATGTCGTGAATGTTAAAAATACCCCGTATCTTGCCTGTCTCTATATGCGCTAATTCATAACTATTTACCCCATTTTCCGTATTGACCCTATATGGACCTTCAAATACCGGCATCAATTTAGCACAAATACCATTTTGTAAATTGGACACCCTTAGTGCCCTCACTAAAACTTTATCCCCTTTCTGGAATGTAACTGGCCTTCTTCTTCTTGCCTTTGGAGATATTTCTCTCCACTTCGTCTCAATCTTCGTTGAACCACCTCGATCACTTCTTCGTATTGTCTGGGGGCGGTGTCTTCCCACGGTCTCGTAGGCATTGTTCCTTTCATTACATATAAAGGCGTCTCCTTGGTAACCGTATTTGGTGCACAGTTCAAATACGTCTCTATTTCAAACACTTTTCTGTCCCAATGTCGATGATGTTCTTCCGCAGCAATTCTTAGAAATTTTGTGACTTCTTGTATAAAACGCTCTGATGGGTTGCTCTGTGGATGTCGGATGCTTACAAATTTTGTATTTATGCCTCTCTCTCTTAATTCCCCTTTAAAACGGTCGTTCCTAAAGTATGTTGCATTGTCCAACAAAATATTGTCTGGTCTTCCCACTGTTTCGATAAAATCGTCTATCTTCCGAAGTATTTCAGCTCCTTTCGTGGTTCTACATGGGTACAGTTTTAAATACTTTGAAAAAACATCCACCATAACTAATATGTGTTTATTCCTCTGTGTTGTTGTTATTAAATCGCTCAACATATCAATGGCGACAATATCCAGTTTCTTCCGAGCTATGACGTTTTTTGTGATGTTTTCGTTTTTGAAATTCTTACTTTTACACTTTTGGCATGTCTCGCAATTTCGAGTCATCTCTTTGGCTATTGTATAGTCCTTTCGACAAATGTAGTTCTCCCTGAACATAAGCCACACCTTCCTGCTTCCAATGTGTCCGTTGTCACAGTGTAATTTTGCTAAAACTTCTTTTGCCATCTGTTCCTTGATTACATATAGTTCTCTACCATCGACCCTCTTAAAATATAAGTTATCCTCTTGTTCGACCCTTTGCTTTTCTCTTTCATCCAGTTGTTCCTGATTTTCCCTGATCTGAGCCAAAGAAAATAAGCCTGCTTCTTCTCTCATTATGTTCATGCCAACGTGGAGAGTTTTGTGGTCCTCTTTGCGGAATTGTTCATCTCTCGTCAACGCATCAGCCAAGATATTGTCAGTTCCTTTGATATATTTAAATTCAAAATCATACTCTTGAAGTAAAAGAATGCCCCTATGAATTCTATTATTTACCAGCCTATTTTTCATTATATGTATCAAAGCTGCATGGTCTGTTTCAATGGTGAATTTTGCCCCTAGTAGGTAAAACCGTAATTTATTTACACAAAATAACACACTGGCGAACTCTAATTCAGTAACGCTGTACTTTCTCTCATATGTTTTGGTTACACGGGAGACAAAACAGATTGGCACCTCTACATCGTCTTGGATCTGTGATAACACCCCTGCGAATTTTGTTATGGAAGCATCGGTCCGGAGAATGAAAGGTTGATCATATCTTGGGTGGTGTACTCTTACAGCTGTGGAGAAAGCTCCTTTTAAATTTTTGAAAGCCATTTATTGTTCCGTTCCCCATTTCCACCTAACATTTTTCTTAAGTAATGCTATCAACGGTATTTCTTTTGTGCTGATGTCTGGTATTAGTTTTTTGAAATAGTTTACCATTCCCAAAAATCCCCGCAATGTTTTTAAATTGGTTGGCCTAGCGTAGTTATTTATAATTTCGATTCTATCTTCTGCAAGACTAATCCCTTTTGTGTCTAATTTGAATCCTAAATACAGTATTTCCTTTTGGAAAAACTGACACTTTTTAATATTTAATTTCAATCCCGCTTGATCCAGTTCTTCTAGCACAGTGTGAATATGTCGTAGATGGCTTGTTATATCTGGTGAGAAAATTAATAAATCATCTATGTAATGTACAACAAATTCTCCATGCCTATTTAAGATTGTGTTCAATGCGCGAACCAAAGCAGCGCATGCACTCTGTAGGCCAAATGGTACCACCCTAAATCGGTATACCACTCCGTCGATCGAAAAAGCGGTATAATTTCGACATTTCTCTGCCAAAGGTATTAACCAAAAACTATGTTTCAAATCGATTTTGGAAAAAATGTGTGACCCTGTGATTCGTCCAAATATGGCTTCGATGTTCAAAGGCGCTTCGTATTGCGCGATTGTGTGTGAATTAATGTTTCTTGCATCTAAACATAATCGCAAATCACCACTCGATTTTTTAACGCATACTATCGGGTTGATATATGGAGAGTCACATCTTTCTATCACCTTGTCTTCGATCATTTTTTCAATTTCCTGTCCGACGCTTTGCCTGTATTTATACGGGATTGGATATGTCTTGGATTTAAAATTTTCTAAGTTTTTAACTTTAAAAGAATGTTCATAATTTTTAGCCACTCGGCTTTCTTCATTAATCAAATCTCCATAATTTTCTAGAATCTTCTCTACTTCCTTTTCCATGTTTTCTCCACATTTTAATTTTCTTTCATCCTCATTTTGTTCGCATGTATTCACTGTCCATAATATTTCTTCATAAAATTCTGGATTCTCGTCCATTATTGCCATTTCTTCTCTGTCCTCATCCTTTATTTCTTCTTCTGTTTTTTTTTATCTTCAATTTCCATTTGGTATCCCGAGCACCATGTTTCTACTGCTTTCATTTCTCTTATGAGAACTTCCTTTTCTTCCTGCTTCCTTTCTGTTTTATCGTCGATTGCCGACAATTCTTCCGTACCTTCGATTTCCTGTCTTTCTCTTGTATCCACCTTGTTTTCCTTCTTTCTTTTTGAACTCTTCTTCTTTTTCTTCCTTCTTTTTTTTTCTGGTTGATTTTTTCTTGTACTTTCTGTTTTTCCTCTACAGTCATATTGATTTCTTTATGTTTTTCCTGTTCATTTATCTTTTCAACAATTATTTTCCTATCTATTTCCATTTCTTCTTCTATGTTGTCTGGTTCTGCTCTGATTTCCAGTTTATTCTCCGAAAAATTTATGGTGATATGTTTTTCACTCAATTCATCAATTCCCGCTATCATATCATGGTTTAAATCTTCGATCACTACACATTGCATAATATAGTATTTGTCTCCCACTCTGATCCGCACTCCCAAACCTTCATTTACTGTCGTCAATTTTTTGTTGTTTGCACCCACTAAAGCAACCCTAGGAATTTTATACACAAATCTGTCCAAATTTAATTCTTTTACTAGTTTCTTATTGATTAACGATATCTCCGATCCAGAATCAATCAAAATTTTAATCGCTTTATGTTTTATAAATGCATCTAAGAATATTAAATTTGAATTAGAACTTTGTCTTTCATTTCCCGCCAACTGTATAAACTCTCTCGGATGACAAAATATACCGGAGAGTTGTTTATGTTTGTTCAGTGGATGCTTTATTGAAAATCCTGTCTGGATTCATTGCATACATCTTCTTCCTCGTTTTCTATTGTTACATGATTCATCTCCCTTCTATTTTGTCGTTGGAAATTCTGATTGTTTCTACCGTCCCTTTGTTCGTTCGTATTCCTAGTCGGAGGATTTTGTGCATCTCTGTTTCTGTTGTGATTTTCATATGTTCTATTTTTTGCGTGATTCCTGTTATCATAATTTTGTTGTCTATTGTAATTTTGGTATTCTCTCGGCCTATCTTCGTTTGTTGATTGGGCATGTCGGTTTCTCTGGTCATAATTTGATTGATACCTTCTTGCCGGTCCATTATATTGTTCATGTTGTCTTCTGTTTCGCATTTCTCTTCTTTTTGCTTCCCTTACTTGAAGGAATTGGCACAAACTATCAATATCTTGATAGTTTCTCAAAATCACGTGGTCCTCCAGCGTTTCTTCGAAATGTCTGCTTATCATTTCTACCAGTTGTTCGGTAGAGTATTTGTAGTCTAGATATTTGGAATTGTTATATATCTGTAACGCATATTAGTATAGGAAACAGAGGTTGAACCTTGCAAAATGGACACAAGTCCGGTTTTATTTTTTTTCTGGCATATCAAGGGGTGCTTATTATAAGACTAACTTTTTCTGAAAAAATTTCGCCCCGGAACCCCCCTTTTCACCCCTTTAAAGGGGGTAATTTATGGTTTTTGCAGAACGTAGCCATTCCTGTACCTTTTACAAAAAATTTCTTTTATAGAAATATGAAGAGAACTATATTTTCTACGATTTATTTTCAACAGCATCTCTCTATCATCCACCGTTTAGCAAGGGTGGCGCCCCAAAGTTGACAAGTTTTTAAAAAAGATGTTTTTAAAAAAAATATATTTTTCCCTAACTGTAACGGAAATTAAAAAGAAATGCTGCGGAAATTATTCACAAATAGATGATTGATTTTTTGGTATAGGTTTCACTTAACGGTAATTGCCCTTTTTTTAATTACAGGGTGTTACATTTTAAAAAACCCCTGTTTATACCATCTGAACCGTATATGCTAGAGTAAAAAGACTTTCAGCGATTACCCATGTACTGGTGTTATTTACAAATTTGTATAATACACCCCCATTTTTTCCCCGGGACCACCCAAAAAAAAAGAAGAATTAATAAATAAAGTGATTTTCTTGGAATCCTTCACACACAATGCCCTTCATTAATATGCTTCATATATCATTTTGTGCAAGTTATTATTACCCATGCATGGACACTAAAAGCGATTTCCTAGTGCAACCCCTGTAGCCAAAAACAATAAATAAAATGGGGGGTTGAACATTTTTTTTTGTTTTTTGCTTTTTGATCCATATGGGCATATGCTTCATCAATAGTGCTTTTCAAAAATATATATGGTTATTGCAACATCCCTGCGCAAACCACCCCTATCCTTGAAAATATACTGCAGAAACTACCCCTATACCTTATCCAGCATGTTTTTACGATTTTCTCATTACCTATTCATTTTTTTTTAAACAAAATTTATACAAGGTTAAAGACCATTATTTACTCTAAAAATTAGGTCGTATTCATTTTTTTCGTTTAAGCAACCGTTACGGCACAGTGGCGCCGTAAACCTCATATATGCTTTGACGGGCCCCAGTTTTTGTTTATTTTTTCGTCATCTGTTTGTTTTATTCATAAAGTACTTATGCAAAATAAAACAACACAGTGTAACCTACAAATCATGACCTATGCACATTTTACATTCTTTGCTCCCCAAAGCTACAGTGGTGGCCCAAAATAAATTTTTTCATATTTTCGCCACCTACACGCATTTTATTGCGTTAATGCTACCTTAATAGCACAATATTCACCCCTAAGTGGTCGCTAAGCAGTGGCGGATCCAGGGAGGGGTGATGGGGGCGATCACTCCCACCCCTCTCAAACCAAGTGATATTATATTTGAAGATTATAGAAATATTCATTTATTTTTATAGAGATACTTATATTATATTAATATTATTTTTATAAGAATGACTTTTTATGCTTTAGCGACAGTGGCGGATCCAGCATCGTTAAGAGGGGGGTGCCAATTGGTTAAATTTCTATAAAAATAAATGAATATTTTTATAATCTTTGAATATAATATCACTTGGTTTGAGAGGGGGGGAGGTGATCACCCCCATCACCCCTCCCTGGATCCGCCACTGCGTAGCGACCACCTAAGGGTAAATATTGTGCTGTTAAGGTAGCATTAATGCAATAAAATGCATGTAGGTGGCGAGAATATGCAAAAATTTATTTTGGGCCACCACTGTGGCTTTGGGGAGCAAAGAATGTAAAATGTGCGTAAGTCATAATTTGTAGGTTACACTGTGTTGTTTTATTTTGCATAAGTACTTTATCAATAAAACGAACAGATGACGAAAAAAAAAACAAAAACTGGAGCCCGCCAAAGCATATATGAGGTTTACGGCGCCACTGTGCCGTAACGGTTGCTTATACGAAAAAATGAATAGGACATAATTTTTAGAGTAAATAGTGGTCTTTAACCTTGTATAAGTTTTGTTTAAAAAGAATACATAGGTAATGAGAAAATCGTAAAAACATGCTCGCCAAGGGATAGGGGTAGTTTCTGCAGTATATTTTCAAGGATAGGGGTGGTTTTCGCAGAGATGTTGCAATAACCATATATATTTTTGAAAAGCACTATTGATGAAGCATATGCCCATAGGGATCAAAAAGCAAAAAACAAAAAAAAATTTTCAACCCCCCATTTTATTTATTTTTTTTTGCTACAGGGGTTGCACTAGGAAATTGCTTTTGATGTCCATGCATGGGTAGTAATAACGTTCACAAAGTGATATATGAAGCATATTAATAAAGGGCATTGTGTGTGAAGGATTCCAAGAAAATCAATTTATTTATTAATTCTTCTTCTTTTTTGGGTGGTTCCGGGGAAAAAATGGGGGTGCATTATACAAATTTGTAAATAGCACCAGTACATGGGTAATCGCTGAAAGTCTTTTTACTCTAGCATAAACGGTTCAGATGGTATAAAAAGAGGTTTTTTAAAATGTAACACCCTGTAATTAAAAAAAGGGCAATTACCGTTAAGTGAAACCTATACCAAAAAATCAGTCAATTATTTGTGAATAATTGCCGCAGGATTTCTTCTTAATTTCCGTTACAGTTAGGGAAAAATATATGTTTTCTAAAAACATCTTTTTTAAAAACTTGTCAACTTTAGGGCGCCACCCCCGCTAAACGGTGGATGATAGAGAGATGGTGTCGGAAGTAAATCGTAGAAAATATAGTCCTCTTCATATTTCTATAAAAGAAATTTTTTGTAAAAGTTACAGGAAGGGCTACGTTCCGCAAAAACCACAAATTACCCCCTTGAAAGGGGTGAAAAGGGAGGTTCCGGGGCGAAATTTTTTCAGAAAAAGTTAGTCTTATAATAAGCACCCCTTGATATACCAGAAAAAAAATAAAACCGGACTTGTGTCCATTTTGCAAGGTTCAACCTTTGTTTCCTACACTATATCTTTCTTCCGATATTCCCATTTTCTCGTGATATCTTCCATTCTGTAGCTCTTGGTTGATTTCCCTCTGTTTAACTTTCCCCCAGAAATAGTTGAGAAATTTATTTTCGAAATCTGTCCAATTTTCAAACTCATCTTCTTTACTTTCATACCATAACGCTGCTCCTTCTTTCAGATGGTTTCTAATTGTTTCTTTGCAGTCGTCAAAATATCTAATATGTTGCAATTTGGTTTTCAAATTTTTAACAAATGGTACTGGGTGTGTTTTTCTAATATCCCCTCCAAATTGTATTTTCGCGTCGCTTGTACCAAGGATAATCATTTCCCTTCTTTCTCCACAATTCTGTTGATTCTTGAGTTCTGCAATTTGTTTTTCGTTTTGCTTAAATTTTTCTTCTATTTCTCGCCTGTCTTCTTGTATTGCATTTTCAAATTTGCTTTCTAACTGTTCTAATTCCATCTTCTGCACAGTCTTAATATCCTTCATTTTAGTTTCTATTTCTTCTCGTTGCATCTTCAGTTTCCTTTCTGTTTCTTCTCTAACTTTTTCTAAACAGGCTTTCACTTCATTTTCATATTTTTCCAAACGCTTTTCCAATTTGCCATCATTCTCTTCCCTATTCTCTGTGATATTTCTCTTTGTGTTTCTTCCATTTTTTGTTGTGTTATTTCCATGGCTCGTTTTGCTTCCTGTTGATTTTTCTCTATTTTTTGTTGTGTTTCTTCCATGGCTCGTTTTGATTCCTGTTGATTTTCTTGCATTGTCCTTTTTGTTTCCTGTTGATTTCTATCCATTTGTTGTGATTGGAGTTGCATCAGTTGCAATAGTTTCTCTATTCCTGTTAATTCCTGTTCTTTTCTCTCCATAATCGTTGTATCTCCTTCATTACCCAATCCTTCTTCAACAATTTTTTCCTCTTCTCTGTTATTCTCTCTGCTTTCTTGCATTTTGCTTTGCCTCCTTGTGGTCGACATGTTGTTTCTTTTTGTTACTGTTTTCTTTGTCCCCGCCAAAATGTGAAATTTTACAACACTCTATAAGTTGCAGAACACGACAAATATTTCTTCCCAAATTTAATAAATTTTCGCCACAAATATCAAATATGCAATCAGTAAATTTCAAAATAAATATCAAATGTACGATTGGTAAAAATATTAAATAATTCAATAGCAGTAAATATCAACTACCTACGATCAATCCATAAATCAAAAATATTTTTACACCTGGAAAAATTGTCAAATTATCTCTGGATCACCTGTAGTTATTCCTTATCTCTTTCCCTACCATCAAATGCAAAGCTGCGATATTTTTTAAGCCACCACGTTCTGGGCTCCAGTTAATGTGATATTCAAAGATCGGTGTGCTCAAAGCAATTGATTAGATAATTAATTAATTAATTAAATTTAATTTTAATGATGCACTTATGATTTAATCACACTATTTAATGCTCTAATCTCAGGGTTTTATATTCTCGTGCTTCAATATCTCCTTTGCTTTACATATGATAAATAAGGTCAAAGACTAACGGAATAAAACACATATATGGTACAAAAACATCTATTGAAATAAATTCACCCTCAAAATATCCTCTAAAAATAATATCTCCTATTCTGATTATTGAAATACTCCTACCACTATCTAAAGTACTTATTGAAATTTGCGTTATGAATAATTCTACAAAAAAAAAAAATAAAACTGTCTCTCGGATGATGAGTTGTCCAAATTCTTGTCTCTGGTCGCCTACAATTTACTCTTAGCAGCCCCCTATGTAGTCAGCAATCTCGCAACAAACTATTGCAAGCCTATTGTCATCAATGACCCCCTACAGATGCACGTATCTTTCAAAAAACAATGCTAGCCTTTTCTCCTCTCAATAAACTGAATCTATTTCTCGTTCCGGCATGCAACGGTGACTCTTGGAATATAAGTAGAACAATATAACTTACAATGCTTTACGTGATGAGCCTCCGTCAGGACACTTATTTCAACAAACTCACAGCTATTCATTTATCTGCCTTACTACTTCAGGAGACTCTCAGAGATCACCACTATTCGACTTGACGATCATTTAACAACTATCGTCTAGAATCACATTCGTTTAAAGGCCAGCACTAAACAGTAACGTTGAAAAAATTATTCTACCGTAAAATTAAATTATGTAAAAAATTATGAAAGTCCACTGACAACGATTCCAAAGAATTAAATTCAAAATTGTCAATGTCAGATTCAACACCAACTTTTCCTACCATTAGAAATTTCCTAAAACTAATTACATGCCAATCGGTTTTTAAGGAGATTACATTCATTTAAATTTCTAAATACAATTGTTCCCTAACCCGCTCTCATTGTCCAAACACATAACCACTTCCTTATCATACTAACTGTACAAAGAAAATACTTAATCCCTATTTAAATTTTGTTTACCTACGGCCATCCAAAGATAATTGACTTTCATTTCTTCGAAATGAATTTTGGTATAGTTTTATTATGTTTTTAACTTTTCTAAAATATTAAGATCGAAACCATATTAATTCAAATTTTACATATCTTAACAATATATATTAAAATTATATACCAAGCAATTTTCATCAGATTGGTCGCTCCCAATGACAATACGTCTCATCTTTACATACTATGGAAGGTTGAGTTCAATACTACACAGTTGCTTGGCTTCATGGTGTGTGATTAAAACCAAGACAAAGTTGTTTTTATGTTTTATATATATGTGTACATGTCTCTCGTTTTGTGTTTTTTAGCTTGTAGTTTGTATTGAGAAGACTTTTTTGTACAGGGCCTGATGATGAGTCATATATTGTAAGACTCGAAACCGGTTGCCCCACGATTATGTAACAACTAATAAAAATACAAACTAAAGATTGCGAGTATTGACTCAATTACCATATCCAATTGTATAATGGACTCGCATTGGCAACCCTTTCATCATTTATATTATTCTCTTTATAATTGATAAACTATAGAGATTTCAATAAATTTTATTAAAACTTCTACTGACCTTTTGTTTTTCATAATCCAAAGGTGTGTTGGTAGTGATCTCTCCACTGTCATTGTCTATGTCGAAGGGCAAATCTGAGGGAATGAAATAGGTGACTTTAGCGTTGACACCTTCATCTGCATCAGTAGCTTTCACAAAACCGACAGTTGTTTTATTTAGACCTTCTTTGACTTTAAAATGGTAAGGATCTCCTACAAATTCCGGATTTTTGTCGTTGATATCTGTTACCTTAATGTTAACGCGTACGGTGCTTGCTAATTTTCCAGCATCCTCAGCTTTTATAACCTAGAATATTAAAATGACAAAAATAAAAAAATCTAAAAAATTGTGTACAATGAAAAGGACTAGAAAAATTACTTTTTACTAGTTAAAACGTTTCTGTATACATTTTCAAGTTGTTTGTATTTTCTTGTGTAGAACATAGGCTACTACTTCTTTCAGCTTCTTCTTATGCCCAATAACAGACGTCAGAGTTAGTTTTTATATCTATTTTTTCCATTTCTTCATGTCGCTCGAAAACGTTTTATTTCTTTTATGGATTCACCTCTTCTCTTTTCAATCTCGTATATTTGCTGCGATAAAGTTTTTTTTTGGATTCCTCTCTCTTCTTGTTTGTATTTTTGTTGCCACCTAAGCACTCTTTTTACCAATCTGCTTGCCTCCAAACTACATATGGTTATTTATTTCCTCTAAGTCTGTATTTTCTAGGTTTAGAAAACTGTTCTTCACATACTTGATGTATTCAGAATGGCTCTCTGGGAAATGATAACCGAAAAAAGAAAACTGAGACGCAAGTGGCATCAGTCTAGAGCACCAGTTGATAAAACTAGATTAAATAATGCCACACAAAAATTAAAAAGAGAAATTCAAAAAATTAAAAACGAATTGGTTAGCATCTACCTAAGTGAACTATCAAATGATAGCGCTACTGATTATTCATTGTGGAAGGCTACCAAACGATTAAAAAGACCAATCTTACAGAATCCACCAATTAGAAATACTAATGGTAGCTGGGCAAGAAGCAATATACAAAAGGTCAACAGGTTTGCTGATCACCTAGAAAATACTCTTCAACCAAATGAATAAGAACAAGAAATAATTAACTGGGAGCTCCCTGATCAAGATGAAATGGAGATTAGCCCTGTAACTCTAAAAGAAGTATATTTGGAAATAAAAGAAAATATAAATCCAAAGAAAGCTCCTGGATTTGATCTGATTACTGGGGAAGTGTTAAAGCAACTTCCAAGGAAAGCTATAATAAAATTAACAAATCTTATAAATGCTTCCTTTAGGCTGAGGTACGTACCAAAGATATGGAAGGTGGCAGAAATTATAATGACACTAAAACCAGGAAAACCTCCACAAGAAGCTTCTTCATATAGGCCTATTTCACTGTTACCTGTCATGTCTAAATTATATGAAAACTACTCTTGAAGAGACTAAAACCGATTATAGAGAAAAAAAATCTAATTCCTAATCATCAGTTTGGGTTTAGAGAAAACCACTCAACGATAGATCAGGTGCATAGAATAATAGATATAGTAGAAAAAGCTTTAGAAGAAGGAAAAGTCTGTTCTGCAATTTTCCTCGATGTAGCGCAGGCTTTTGACAAAGTGTGGCATGACGGATTGTATCATAAAATGAGATGCTACTTACCAAAACAATATTCTGAACTATTAGAATCATATATATATCCGACAGATACTTTCGAGTTAAAAATGAGGAAGCATATTCTGAATTAAGAGAAATTAAAGCTGGAGTTCCACAAGGAAGTGTCCTGGGGCCAGTGCTATACCTGCTCTATACCAGTGATATTCCATCATTAGAACCTAACACAATTGCGACATTTGCAGACGACACATGCATTCTAGCAGTCGGACAAAACCACGAGGAAGCAGCAACCATGCTACAGAATTCTGTTGAACAAATTAACATCTGGACCAGGCGATGGCGTATCAAATTAAATGAAACAAAATCTGTTCATGTCAATTTTACTAACAAAAGAGAACAACATATCCCAGTTAGTATAAATAGAAACCAAATACCTTATGCAAATACGGCAAAATATTTGGGTATGACATTAGATTCCAAGCTACGTTGGAAAGCGCATATTAAGAAAAAAAAAGGAAGAATTAGAAATCAAGTTCAGAAAGATGTACTGGTCGATGGGAAAAAATCCACTCTGTCTACTTATAACAAATTGTTATTGTATAAGCAAGTCCTTAAACCGATATGGACATATGGGATACAGCTATGGGGCTGTACAAAAGAAAGTAACATCCAAATTATACAACGATATCAGAATAAAGTATTAAGGAACATCGTCAAAGCTCCATGGTACTTCAGAAACTGTGATCTTCATCGAGACCTCCAGATGGATACGGTTATCCAGACAGTAAGTAAGTTTGCCGAGAGTCATGAACAAAGGCTCTCCAACCATGTGAATGTCGAGGCCATCAATCTCCTAGACAACGCCAACTAGATAAGAAGACTTAAGAGAACGAAGCCGTTCGAGTTAGTGCAATAAGTTCAAGTGCGTGAAAGTGAAAAAGCAGAGCAAAGTGCGGCTAAAGTGTACACGTTAGCTAGTAGTACTGTAATGTATTAGAGCCTAAGGAATATTGTTGAATATGACCTTAGATAAGTTTTTTATAATATTTTGTATATAGAACTAACTTGCTTATTGATCATAGTAATGATCAGATAGCAATAATCATAAGATTCCTGTTGGAGTTTTATTAAATAAAAAAAAAAAAAGAATGGCTCTCTGGAGCGTGTCTATTTGCTTAGCTTCCTATTGCTACCAAGTTGACTCTTTCCCTCTTGGCATTTATTACTACTTTTCCTTTTGCAGTACGATGGTCGCTACCTACTAAAAACTCATTCAACACACTCACTGACACTATCTGTCAACTTTCTATTTTGAGATTTGTGAATAAGGTATTCATTACATAAAGGGTAAGTTCTAATGTGAACTGTACTAGACGTGCTCCCCTTTCATTCATTGTACTTAGTGTCCGTGGTAACCCACGACTAATTTCTATTCGTCTGCTTCTACTCCAATTTTCGCATTGAAGTCTCCAATGACCATTATATATTGAACTTTTGAGTTACTGATTTCACTTGCAATATTTTATTTGGTAGTCTAATTTCGTCCAATGATTTTTAGCAGCTGTTCTTCGTCCTTTTTAGTTGCTATCATAATAACTGGGATTTTTCGAATTGTCGGATATTGAGGGCCTTACTCCTTTAATCTGTAAACTCATGAGAAGAAATCGGCCAATAACCTCGCTGGCCTGAGCGGGTTGGTAGGTGGTGGGAGGAACATAGGGAAGTTGGGGTGTTGAGATAATATTAAGTTAGGGCCATGTTTCCTCATGGCAAGCAGTAGAGGAAAAATTCTTTTGCGAGAGAGCTAGAGGCAAAGAAGCTAGCGTAGGCAGAAGCGCTAAATCCCTGAAGAATATCTGTCGTTTATCGGGATCATAGAGAAGTACCTATCCGCTACCTTCTTGGATCGATATAAACCCATACATATCTTTGAAAGTTTTAACCAAGCCGTCTTTATTCACTCTTGTATACTTCTATTTTTTATTTTAGATTCTATTAAGTTTTATAGTAACGAATAGTTAATAGTTTGATAGACAAAGCTACTTGGGTGGCGTTAAGAGGGTCGGGCGACCTAATCATTAAGCACCGCTCCATGTGTAAATCCTGGGTCTCTCTGGGTCTCTCCTATGATCTTCTTCATATTGGTCTCTGTCTAGTTTGTTTCTTGGGTATTTTATTTTTCTACATCCGATCTACACGAACCATCCAAGATAATGGTCAAAATTTTCTTAAATATATATTTTTTAAATGTATAACTGAAAAATATGTACAATTAATCGGTATTGCCGAGGATCTCCCTACGAACCAAATTTGTTATGTGATATTAAGAAGAAGTCAGTCTTACTGACACATTATTGCTAAAACTCACTCTAATCTAAAGTATCTACACCTTGGCTGTATTACGAGACAAATTGACCTCGTATTACAATAACGGTTGGCTGCGTCAACTCTGTCTTAATGCACTATGACAAAGGTTCACTACGGGACATAATATCGTGCGGTTACAACCAAAAGGCACTAAGTCAAATGAAATGTGAAAAATAATTAAGTCCTCTTAATGCTATTTGGTTGTACAAATAGTAACAAAACCGACTTAATGCTATTTATTAATGGAAATTTACCAATGAAAATAAACAATTCTGACTTAGTGAGTTTTACTGTATAAAAGAGCATGAAGAACTATATGACTTAAAGCAATAAAACCATTTTCGCCTATTTTTGACTTAGTGCGTTTTGGTTGTAAGCCCACGAATATGTCGCGTAACGTACTCAATGTACGTATATATCTCTAAACGCAGCCAAGATGTTAATATACACTTAAGAGCAAAATAATGGACTCACTTGCTGAATAATTGTACACGTGGAATTTCCTAAACCTGTTGTCCGATTTGAGTGATTTTTTTAGTATGTTATAGCCTTATTATTTAAGAAAATCGATGTAATATTATTGTTGCTATAGAGGTAAAGGTCATTTTATACCGGGTGTAACAATCATACTGTGTTTTTTCTTAAAGTTCGGAACACCCTGTGGAGTATTCTAGCATATAAAAAATATTTAAATTAAAATTCAATTGTAGGCTTAGGCTTTATTAACATTTTATTTTTTGACTCATTTGCTTATGTTGGATAATAAAAAAGTTAGGTACGTTTAAGAAAAAAACACCCTATGATTGTTACACCCGGTATAAAATGACCTTTACCTGTCTAGCAATAATAATATTACATCGATTTTCTTAAATAATAAGGCTGTAACATACTAAAAAAATCACTCGAATCGGACAACAGGTTTAGGAAATTCGAGATTTCTAATGTGTACAATTCAGCAAGTGAGTCGATTATTTTGCTCTCAAGTGTATATTATGTAATTGCAATATATAGAGCAAAATAATACATTTACTGTGCGTTCTTGGTCGATGGTATAGAGTGGCCGCTTTTTAGTTTCGAAAGCTTGGCGAATTTGCTACTTACCAGTTGATATCTGTTTAAATCTTCTCGGTCTAACTGTCTTATAATTGTTATAACACCACTTTTAGCACCTATAGCAAACTGTCTTAAATCGTTTCCAGAAACTATGGAGTATGTCACTGGATCGCCTTCCGGGTCCACAGCCTAAAAATTAGTAATGAAACAAATATAAAACATTTTTCTATTTTTTAGAGTGATCAAGATAATATAACATTTATAAGCAGGATGAAACAGAAGAACCAGAAATTCGAAGGAGAATAGTAAGAAAGTAAAGGAAATTAAAGTTTATTTTTCACTCACTTATGCGTTTCGTTCTATGATGTATTATGTATTTCGATCAAAAATCAGTCTCTACAAAATTATTATCAGAATAATAGTATGTTATGGATGAAAAACATAGGCGATGATAGAAAGCGCATAAAGAAAGCTGGAAGTCTCAAAAAAAAGTTCTAAGGTAGACATTTGGAACTTGGAACTATCGCCTAAAGCGGAGTATGGAGATCCAGTAGTATGGACAACCATAATCTCTACCAACGGTTCAAAGAGACAGCGATCTCAGAATTTCTTAAATTTCGGAGACTTCGATAGGCTGGTCATATAGTAATATAATGAAGACCAAAATATTGCCGAAAAGAGCCCTAGAAAATGCAGGAGCGTAAATTCTAGTAAAATGCAGAGGTGCATGACCAAATAGAAGACCAATGTTAATTCTAATAAAATTCAAGTAAGCTTTTCGCTCAGCAACCTTCGGAGATTGAATAGTGTGAAACCCATTATAAGCATATTTACTACAGCTAGAAGATGTCTAGTTATATACTACTAGAAAAGCGAAACTAATATAAATGTAAAATAGGAAGTGGTTGAATGCTCGAATATATGAATTTTACGAATTAAAAGGGAGATATCGAGCACTGAATTTTATTTTATCTTGCCCTAGTATACTTTCGCTCCTAGAGCATCTTCAGAGGTATCTGAAATAAGTAAAGAAAAAACACCATTGTAAAACGAGAAAGAGTTGGAAAACTTCGACAAAAAATCGAAGATGATGTGTATAAAAAGTTTAATAACCTTTTAGACTTACTTCGTCAAGAAAAGGAAGGTATCCTCTAATGTCATTAATTTATTATATTTGGTGGCAACTTAAATTAACATATATCTAACAAATACACTACACAAAGGACAAACAAATAAAGGACCCCGCAACACTCCTTATGGAAAAGTGGTCCCGGTCAAATTTAACGAAAGTTTGGTCAATGATACTTCTCGATGTGTAGATTAAAAAAGTAGATGGGACCTGGGTCTGAATAACTACTATTCTCGAGCTACAAACTTCTGAAGTTGTTGGATTCTAGTGCTCGGTTTACGTTAAGTGCACTAATTCACGGTCAAGTGAACGAAAATATTTATTATTGGAAGAAGAAATAATTATTTTCTTCATGCATACTTGCGTGTTGTATATGAATTCGTGGTCAAAAATAAATGCATCGTGTTTTAGTCTTCAGAAAACCTCCGAAAAGTCCTCGAAAAATAAAGTAGATAGTGCGATATAAAATGTGCTACTAGAGCGATGTAAGATTTATCATGTTTTCATGAATGCTTCACAGTTACGCAATACCAGAAAAGCTGTAGCTCCGCCTTATCATTAAAAAACTACTCAACAGTGGTGGATCTAGGGGGGGTGGGGTGTAATTCTACCCGTAACATGCTCCAAAATTAAAGAAACAGTTGTTCTTCATTTAACGAGAATGAACGAGATGGAGCCGACAAAACACATTTATAACCAAAGACCGGATGGTGTGAGGAAAAGACGTAGGCCCAGAGTACGATTTAAGGGCCAGGTGGAGGACGAGTTACAGGTGTTAAGAGTACGAAAATGGAAAACCAAGGCAAAAGATAGGAAGAAATGGAAGCTGATTCTTGAACAGGCCGAGGTCCACCAAGGGTTCTAGAGCCAGTGATGATAAACTTTTTAATACAAAATATTGTATAATGGAAGGTGCTACAGCTGAAGATGCTCAACAATTATTACAGAGGTTATTAATTCCCAATCATGTACAAGCTAGAGTTGAGAGTGATAATTAGATTAAAAGAAATGGTCAATGTAGAATGATTTGCAATCAGAATTTTGCCAACTTTCCTGTTTTCGACTTGAATACCTATAATACTTTACGATTGAGATATATCAAATTAAACTGGCACCGTCTTGAATACAAGATAAAATAATTAGAGACAATGACGAAGAGTTTCAAATTGATGAGAATATGGATGAACCGGGAATCCGAGTTCGAATATTTTCTAGGTTTCGGCAAGCTACAAGACACCAAATATTCATTTCCCACACGGTTGATGAAGATGAGCCAGCAGAAGAACGGATTAGCGGGATTAATGTGGTGCGAGATCTGTGGGAACTTGTGCTCATATAACCAGTGTGTTATGGTTTTTAGGCTTTGCAAGACATCAACCCAATGTTAAGTATCCTTATAGGTCGTTAGTTAACACGACATATGATGCATCTAACCGAAATCAGCAAAATATTAACGTACAGATAGTCGAAGATGACGTAAACCCGATTTTTCCATAGACAATTGTAATTAATATTTAGCGTTTACTGACTACCAGGTGCTTTGTTTTTTACGTATTGAGATCAAGTCCATGTCCTCTACTTGTCTTATATCTGATATGCGGAAGAAGTTTTATGTCAGCTAATGTATTTTTTATCTTTCGACAATGTTAACTTTAGTTCTAGACCGTGTTAGGGGGGAATTCCCCCATTCCCCCTAGATCCGCCACTGTTCAGTAGTATTCTATAGATAAGGCGGAACTGCAGCTTTGCTGGTATTGCATAACTGTAAAGCATTCATGAAAACATGATAATTCTTATATCGCTCTAGTAGAACATTTTATATCGCACTTCTTTAGTTTTTGAGGACTTTTCAGAGGTTTCCTGAAGGCTAAAATACATCTATTTTTGACCAAGAATTCATATACAAGACGCAAGTATGCATGAAGAAAATGAGTCTCTCTTCTTCCAATAATAAATATCTTCGTTCACTTGACCATTAATTAGTGCACTTAATGTAAACCAAGCACTCGAATCCAATAACTTCAGAAGGCGGTAGCTCGAGAATAGTAGTTTTTCAGGCCCAGGTCCCATGGACTTTTTTAATCTACACATCGAAAAGTATCATTGATCAAACTTTCGTTAAATTTTACCGGGACCACTTTTCCATAAGGAGTGTTGCAGGGTCCTTTGAGTGCCGGTATACTTCTACATTTTTTTAAGATGGAGGTACAATGAAGTATTCCTTATTCAACGGAAGTGTTCAAGTGATAAATAAGGAATACTTCATTCTACCTCCATCTTCAAAAAATGTAGAAGTATACCGGCACTCAAATTTATCTGTTTGTCTAGAAAATGTAGAAGCATATAGTGTATTTGTTAGATATATGTTAATTTAAGTTGCCACCAATCATATAATAAATTAATGACATTCGAGGATACCTTCCTTTTCTTGACGAAGTAAGTCTAAAACGTTATTGAACATTTTGTACACATCATCTTCGATTTTTTGTCGAAGTTTTCCAACTTTTTGTGGCCTTACAATGGCGTTTTTTCTTTATTTATTTCAGATGCCCCTGAAGATGCTCTAGGAGCGAAAGTATACTTGGGCAAGATTAAATAAAATTCAGGGCTCGATATCTGTCTTTTAATTCGTAAAATTAATTTAAATGTATTACTTACCAAAAGCGTAGCAATAGTGGAATTAATCGTAGCTCCCTCACTCACTTCAATGTCGTAGACAGATTGCTCAAAAACTGGAGCTTGGGTATTCGGACCAGGACTGATAGTAACTTCGACTATAGCTTGACTGTATAGTCCACCAGAATCTGTTGCTTGAACAGTCAGACTGTACTGCTCGCCTGCGTTTAATTTTCCAACGGTTTCTATAAGCCCAGTTATGGGGTTTATCATAAATTTGTTGTTACCGTTATTGGAGACGTGGTATATTGAGTATCTAATGGCAGCATTCTCTCCTAAAAAATTAAAACATTCTTGGTATACTGTATGCAGTGATCAGTGAACATAATACGTTGTGAAATATAAAAAGAGATGAGACTAGTAGAGGTGGGAAATTGTCAATAGAAATTGTCTAATTAATAGTCTATTTGATTTTTTACAATTCTCTATTAATGATTTTCTAGTGGCTTTCACGTGTATATCTCAGTTTAAACAATGTATTCTGTACCAAACTGTAACAATGTAATCTGTAACAAAATTATTGTTTTGGAAAAATTAGATCAACTCATCACTCCTTTCTTTTCTGTTTTCCTGACTGTATCCTTCTGTACATTCTTCTACTTTTTCTTCCCCAACCTTTGCGTCAAAACATCCCATTATAATATTGTAACTGACTGTTAATTTATACAATAAAATTTTGATTACTAAATAATTGAAACTTGAGCTTGAATTGTTTGTTTCTAGGGTTTCTGTTGTGACTGAGCATTGCATTCTTCAATAAAATTTTTAAATCCTGGATTTATAAACGCTACAATAAGGAAATCTGTTGTGCTAAGCACTGAATATATAATTTTTAAATATTATTGTCGTTAAACAAATTTTTAGTAACATTAATAAATGAGGCTTATTGCTTAACCATATTTACTTTCGGCGATAAAAGTTGTTTGATGATATTTACCTTCATCGTTATCAGTAGCTTGAATCATCGTAACCGTTCTTCTTATATCTCCCGCCGGTACTGAAACCGGAGGAATAATAGGTAGTACTGGAGGATTATCGTTGACATCAAGCAGATGAACTGTCACTGACATAGGAGCGCTGGCAGCAATACCTTGCTTTTCTCTGGCTACTATTTGAAACTTGAATTTTCCGGGATTCGGAGGATCTCTGTCGAGGTTATTTTCATTCACTACCAGATGGTTTTCTTTGTCGATGGCGAAATAAGGTGTCGTTAGTTCGAAAGTATAGCTTGGTTTGGGATCGTCTGGCCCCTAAAACGGTAATTGGGTTAAAAAAATGGAAAGACCTCAAAAAGTAAACAAAGTGTTTATGAAAGTTAAAATATTTCATCTACTTACGAAATCTTTGTCTTGGACGCTAACCAATATCGGTTTTCCACCGCCATCTAACACCTTCTTCCCAATGGGAGAATTCTCTTTGACGAAACCTTCCAAAGACGATAATACAATTTCTGGTGGATGGGCATCTACGGGCTTAACAGTAATAAACAATTTGGCTGTCGTTGATCGTTTCGCTTCGGAAACCTCTTGAGCCTAAAAGTAAGTACATGTGATTTATTAATTTACGTTGATTGTATTTTAGACAATGACGAAAAATACTAACGTGGTCAAATAAAAACGTGGTATACTTTTAAATACCAGATGATGACAAATCTTGTAGTCATTGAAGAAATATGGTTTATAAATAACTAAGTCATGAGATTCGCATAGGAAAAGACAAAAGATAAGACTGACTTAGGACTTGGGCAGTCTTCGGCAAGCTGAACCATATTTTCAAATCGCTGACATACCAATATGTCTTAAAAGAAAAACTGTTAATCAGTGTGTTTCGCCAGTGTTGTCTTACGGAGGGGAAGCGGTGCCCATTACAAGGAGAACATTGCAAAAGATTTGTGTGCCTCAAAGGGCGATAGAACGTGTATTTCATTCAAATGTTACATTTTTTAGGCCATACCTTGCATTTGTTAGAGGAGTCAATTTTATTTTTTAAATGTATAGGGGGGATCAGTAGAAGCTTAAGTTCAAGTTTTTGGGGTCGTCACCCTTGTCCGCCGGCCGCCATTTTGGAAACGGGGTGCAAAGGGGTTTCACGTTATATCTCGTAAACTACCAACCCTGTGGAAAATTTATTAGTTTCCTAATAAAAGATAAAATGTAGCAAATTAAATTTTCTACAATTTTGCTTCTTTTCCTCTTTTTTTATCGTCAAGTGACCAACAAAAAAGATATAAACAAAAATAAGTAAAAATTTTTTTAACAAATTTCCTTTTGGAGGTTATAACTTTTTTTCAGTTCATTTTACAATAAAATAACATTTTAGCAATTTTGTAGAGGATTCTTCAGTGAACAGTTTCCACTGTAAAGGTGTTTAATCCTATTTATTTATCTAGGTTTTACAGCGCTCCAAACTTGACTTGTAGCATTACAAATTTCTGCTACAATGTTTTGTAAATAGTATCCATTAATTTTATATCCTATCCCAAGAAAAATATTTATTTTTCTAATTTATTTTGCGAGTTTATATATCATTAAAATTTCCTAAGCCGTTCCTGTTGGAAGTATTTCAATATTTCACAACATTGTAAAACTTAGGAAATTTCCTGTTTATTTATGAAAACATTCCTTATTCTAGAAGAATTCCTTGAAAAGTCCCCAGTATTTTTCCCTTTCTTTTGAGCGCGAAGCATCTTATAGTATTATTGGTGTGAATTTTGAAAGATCGTTGAGTTCTCTCCGCCAATTGTTCAATTGTCTTCAGCCGAAAGAATGATCGGTTTGACGCGCGAGAGTGTGAGAAGAGACAAAGTAAAAATAGTTAGTTCTAAAAGTATGTTTGAAGGTTGAGCATATTTTTCCGGTAGAACTCAACAGACTCGCAGAAAATCACACTTGCCGGCTTGGAAATGACTTTTCTCGTTATGGTAAACGAAGAAAAGGACTTGCAAATTGTCCTATAAAAATATTAAGGAATACTTGTACCAAATTTCACAGCATTACTTGGATATATTTATGTGAAAATTAAGTAAAAAGTATTGTGTCGTAGTTATGCCGGTAAAGTAGTGTGCGATTCTATGGTATTGAGAAGCTTTTCCAGTTTTTTATGATGGTATGGTCATTTTAAGTCTAAAGGTTTAAAGAAACATTATAAAATGTACCTATTTTTATTTCTGTAACCTTTTTTTGGAGAATTATTGGAGAATTAATTTTGGAGAATTATATTTTTATTTCTGTAACCTTTTTTTGGAGAATTATTAACCAAATGTCTAATACAAATGAAATAAGTTTTAGAGTAAAGAAAAGAAATGGCATAGAAGCCATAGGATGGTAAATAATAGCCCAGTTTGACCCAACGAGGAATCTAAGATGAATGTCTCCCAATTGGTTCCCAAAAGTATGGAATATGTCCAGTAAGTACTCGATATGTGAATTTGAGGATTTTTAAAACGGCGTCCAAATTTCTTTAAATAGTAGGAAAGTCCTCAAGTCTGTGTAAGTATCCTTTGCTTATTTGGATAAGGTAGTTAGTCTTCTTTAAACCCTCTTACCCCCCCTAACGATTCCACGACCTGCCACCGCACAAAAAAATGAGCTGCCGTATGCATGAAGCTTTATGTGTCTGTTCTAGCCCCATTTCGACCCAAAGTATTTATATAGTTAATCTTATCCTTGATCCCATTAGAGCAGACATGTAAAACGCTTCAGACTAGATTCTCGAATGCTCATAGGGATTAGAGTTACACAAGTTTGACTTGAATGTTTGAACTTGACTTGAGTTTGACTTAGTCAATCCCTCTAACAAATAATTCAAGTCAATTCAAACTGGTCAATCGTACAGGTTTGAAAATTCAAACTGTTTGTCAAATTAGTTTGAAAGAGTTTGAAAAATAATTTATTTCGTAGATATACTTTATTGTTGAGATAGATATGTCAGTTGCCAATTAAAATAAGAAATTTAATAATACATTGAGTGCTATATAAATCATCCTTTAGTTTCAGTAATTTTAGTATTTGTTTCCCTCTACTCATTTTTAAAAATTATGTAGGTAGAATAGAACACTTTCACAGCAAACTATTTTAAGCACGCATAACAAAATTAAATTAAAAAGATACTAAATGAACAGTTTTTGGTTTACATGGGGTCTAGCTATTTTAATAATTTTCCACTTTTATAACCGATAACAATAAACAACGGCACCGTCTTCAACGACAGAACGAAAGTTATAAAAAAAGTTTAGGAAAGTTATAAGGAAGGAAACAAAGAACCTCAAAAAGCTGTTTTCCTACCAACCCCTTTTTAAGCATGTTAATTCCTTGAAATTTTATGGTCAAATTTGGATTATCTACATTTTTTCAATACAAACGCCCCAGAATCTCATAACATGTGGTGTGGTTACTAAAAGTATAAGTCAAGCTGCGTAAGTGAAAGCGGAAGGTACTAACAGTATAAGTTGACTTGTACTCTTAATACAAAGCAGACTTTTGAAATTAAAAGTTGTATTGTTGGAATAAAATCAATATTTATACATGAAAAACAGATTATTGCTTTATACTCTTAGTACAGAAATGAATAATAAACATTCAAAATTCAAAATATAGAAGAAACCCGAAAGGTCCATTTATGACTTATACTCTTAGTACATAGCACGTTAGATATAATATAGAGATTTTATATAGATTATTTGTATTTTTCAATTTAATTATATATAAACACAACATTTTCACTTTAAAAAAATTTGATAATTTTTTGACCGAAACTTCAAAATTAATGTGTACACTAAGGGGTACAAAAATGTTATTCTGGCCAAAAGATAGTTTTAGCTAAGTGTCACCAGAATCCGCTGTTATCTCGATTTTTAAGAAATGGCGCTTGGTCGAGTTATGCATAACGCCGTCCTTTTAAAGAATTAGTTCACTGTTTGTGATTTTATAACGTTGTTCTTTATTTTTACATAATAGAAGTATGTATGCACTTTGCAATTTTCATTGTTTTGATATCACCTGCCACAACGTCAAATAAATCCGGAATGGGACGTTTCGATGCCGCCGGTTCATTGCCGGCCGTTTCGATGCCGCCGGTTCATCGCCAGTCCATTTCATCGCCGTCATATCTCGCATTTCCTAGAATTCTTAATTAATACTAAAAATAACTAATAATTGTAACTGTCGAAAATTCGGAAATATATCATATAGCGATTAACTGACTGGCGATGAATCGGCCGGCATCGGCATCGAACTGGCGGCATCGAAACGGCGGCGATGAAACGTCCTAGACCCAATAAATCAGTATATTTATTTTTCTTAATTAATACTGCTTCGACTACAGATTGTTTCTCTTAATTTTTGCAGTGGGAATACCTTCAACATCAGACCCATTTTGTTCTGGTACTTATTCTGAAAAATATCCAAATTCAGATATTATCTGCCAAAGCCACACACTTCAAAACGAACGTAATAAACAAGCCAAATATAGACGTCTAAATATGAACTACAAACTAATTTGCGGAGTAGCAGAGTACAGATTCAGACCTATCCAAATAAGTCACAATAAAATCCGTACGCTCTCATTAGAATTGGAAATAAACACGTTGCCAATATGATATTCAAACTTCAAACTGTTTGAAGAAATTTGATTTCAAGTCAAACCTAAAGATATCGAAATTAAGTCAAGTCAAACTTTTTTACAAAAAAAGTTTGATTTTCAAGTCAAGTCAAGTTTGTTGAATAAAGTCAAACTAGTTTGACTTGATGCATCTCTAATAGGGATACAATAAAAACAAAAAGTTAAGCTTACTTTTCTATCTTAATATTTTTTTATTCATACAATTTATTACGATTTTAACATTCCCATGCTATTATCTATTTTTGACCTTTCACCCCACTATAAAACTTAGAACCCTAAGCATATATAGAAAAGGCCCAAGAAGTTGTTTGAGGACAAATTCGCCGGTCCAGAAGAAAAATGACGCAACCGCAAAATGCAAAATTCTTCAGAAGTGCAAAAAAAAAACGATTTTTAAATATTTAAAATAGGGATTAAATGAAGAGTAATCGTCAAGGAGCATGGGTATGGGGTATGGCGTTTGTTTTTTGACAATGATGGCTTTTATTTTCATCGATATTGGTTCGAATTTCATTAGGTATCTTAATTTAATCGCCTCGTTTTATTCATCTGAAACAAGGTAGGCGCTTATTTCAGTAACGACGCAACTACCCTATAGTGGCTCAGCATATTTTTACAGTTCGGTCTTTTTGTATCATCTTTACATAGAATTTTTAATAGACAGGAATTGACAAAATTTGCAGTTACGTCATTTTTCTTCCGTACCGGACTGAATATCTGCCTGTTATTACTTTTATTATTATAATTTATCCTAGGTGGCACAGCAGTTGCTCCCCCTCTACTTAACTTATTTGTACAGTTGTGCTACCTATTTGGCCACGTGCAGTCGTATTAAAAATTGTGAAAAGTATTTTGAGTTTTATAGATAATACTATTGAGAGTCTTGTGGGTAAAATTTATATTTTGGTGATTAGATAAGCATTTTGTGTTTTTGTAAGAGCGCATCATGAGTGGTGGTTATTTTATTTGTAAGAAAATTCTGGAGAAAATTATTTGTCAATGGAAAAGTCGAGCCATCTTTACTCACTGTTGTCGGCGAACGTTTTTTGTCTCTTTATATGGCGGAAATAAAGACGATTCTCTGGAAACCCTGAGATACAAATGATTCGCTAAAACAGTGACAAAAAATGCATCTCTTCTCACTTCCTCCAACACAAGATGCAGCCCGTTTCCACAAACTCCGAGTGTATCACCAGATTCAGTCATGGCTCGGTAAACATTGTGATCCAGAAAATTGGGGCTGGAAAAAGCATGAACAATTTTGGATACCAATCCAAACTTCCAAGCCTTCGGTACCCCCGAGCTTATGAAATTCATCTTTAGCAGATGCAATGGAAACTGGAAGTGCGTGTGGTTGCCGAAAAACAGACCTCAAATGTTCAGCCGTGTGCCTCTATTGTGGTGGTGAAAGTTGAAGCAACATCGTGGACATATCAATATTAATTTATTGAAGAAAATGAATTGGTAGATAAATTACCGACAATGACGTTAACTCTAACTCTCACTATACCACAAAAATTCACCTCGGATACTGATTCAGATCTTGACTTGCAGCCTGGACCATCGAAAAAAATGAAAAAAAAACTATGATAGATCTTTTTTAACATATAATAATAAATAATATTATTTTGTCTAGAAATTGTCCGTGGATTAGGCCTATTGGAGATACCACACAAAAAACGCGACTCCAGACTCTACCTCATAGGTGGCCGGGAAAAGGGTCAAAAATAGCTTAATAATAGCATGGGAATGTTAAAATCATAATACATAAATATATAGATAGAAAAGTAAGCCCAAGGTTTTGCTTTTATTGTATTCCTATGAGAATTCGAGAATCGGCTGAAGTTTGGAGCGCTGTAAAATCTAAATGAATAAATAAAATTAAACAACTTTATAGTGAAGATTGTTCGCTGAAAAATCCTCTATAAAATCGCAATGATGTTATTTTATGGTAAAATTAACGGAAAAAAGTTATAACCTCCAAAACGAAACTTCTTACTAAATTTTCTCTTATTTTTGTTTATAACTTTTTTGTTGGTCACTTGACGAAAAAAAGTAATAGATATAAGACTATAGAAAATTTAATTTGCTACATTTTATGTGTAACTAAGTTTTCTGTATGGTGGCTAGTTTAGGAGATACATCGCGAAAGCCCTTTGCACCTCTTTTTTTTTCAAGATGGCGGCCGGGGGACAAGGGCGGCGACCCCAAAAACTTGAACTTAAGCTTCTACTGAACCCCCCTACACATTAAAATAATAAAATTGACTCCCCTAAGCAATGCAACCCTAAATGTAACATTTCAATGGACTAGTGCTATATTGGGCGTTACGACATAGATCTGGAGTGGCCGAGTTGTTTTGTAAATAAAAAAATATTTACATACTTTATTATGGAAAATAAATGAGTTAAATAGTAGAAATGTCGAAAGGTCAGAGTTTTCGACAAAACGGAACATCGCAAACAGTATTAAAAAACTTGTAATTGTTAAATAGTTAACCCACAATAACACAACATAAATAATACGTAAAAGAAAATCGTGGGATCTGCTCATTTCTTAAACATTATGACGTATTAAGTCTAATATATTAAAGAACAATATGATCAGTTTCCGAATGAAAGTATGATAATACAAGATAGATCTGCCGATATTTCTACATAACAATTTGTAAAGATAATTTTAAATTTCACAGAAAATATACGTAAACAATAGGCTTATTTTTCATTAGACCAAATATAATTGTTCGTCTAAAAATAATTACGATATTGTTTTTATAATAGTGTCCCTTGAATAATTTTTAAATAAATTTTACTTTTGTTCATTATTTTTGTTTTCTCATAGCTTACTTACTTCATACTGTTCGTATAATACTATACCTACATACTGTTCGATACAGCTAATGAAAATGATGCGTTAAAACAATGGTTGTTTTAAAAGGTTGAAAAGTCCATATCCTATTTGACGTCACTATATCATTATTGTGGTTAAGTACGCCTATATTTTAAATAAACTGAATTTTATTTATGATTTCACTTGCTTTTTTTAGACCATAGACTAATAATACCTGAACCACAGATCACCTACTTCTCTCTAGCTAGATGCTTCCCGACAACGCTTTAGCTGGATATGAAATTCAGCGCTTCAAGAGATTTGTATCGGAACTAATCCAAGCGGGAAATTACGCGGGAATTTCAAAATTTAATTTTGGTGGGAAAATTTTCCTATGGTGGTACGTTATTAGGTGGCATGTGACTTAGACTGCGCGATGTTATCTAAAACTGTTCCCTCAGTGCGGCAGAGAAAAATGTTTGTAATTAGGGTAGACATCTCTTTCTATTAGTCGACAAATCGGCGGGGTCTATCCACCACCTGAATTTCGATAGATACATTAGGTGGATAAACTCCTGGTTTAGAGGCATATCTATGAGCATAACCTCTGAATACATTAGGTTAGGTAAAAAGCAAAAAATGGAATCACTAGAAACGAGAAAAATCAAATAATAAATATTGTTGAGGAACTATTTACAGAATTATACTCGTCTAGCATAGCAGAACCGGAAAACCACGACAAATAACGAAGAATATTAAAGGTAGGATCTGAAACAGTATCAGAAATTATTAAGAAGTGAGTTAAAAATGCCTTAAAATAGATGAAAAATAGAAAAGCTCCTAATAGTAGGGGAGGAAAGTATGCTAAATTTGCAGTTACTTGAGCGTTATGGCTACCTATTGGGTTTTGAAGAGTAGGTCCTAAACCCAAACAAGTTAAGTTAAGTTTTCCATAAAGTAGGCGACTTTACATTTTTTAATTTAATTTTCCATTTCCCACAAAAATATCTCGAATAAACGTTACTTATGTTTACGTGAGGAATCCAAAGATGCAATAAAAAATGGGGGCTCCTATTTAAGATTTTAAAGTAACCCCCCACACCACCTCCGTGAGGGGTCAAGTTTGGTGTCATTCGATAGATTTTTCAAAATTATTGAATACGTGTATTTTTCAGGTTTTCGATCTGATTTCGCGGGGTTCGTATTTAAAATTTTAAATTTACCCCTCACCCCTGTCTATGTGGGGTCGTGTTTGATATCATTCGATATGTTTTTGAAAAATATTGAACACGTATTTTTTAGTTTTTCGATCTGATAACGAACTCCCCTGTATTAAGAGCCAATATATGGTAGAGGTACATTTACAGGGTACAAGCTTTCTCCCCATGTGATAATCTGACGCGCTTGAATAACTGCAAAAATCCCCGCTTGGGCTCCCCTACCATAAAGACGACGGAATAATAAAAGGGATAATTACAGCTGGAGGTCAAACTAGTTTGGAGGCAGTTAAAATCATGATGAACAAGTGCAAGTTGTGGGATGCTAATCCAACCTCTTGGCGAAAAGAGTAGGTGATTTTACTACACAAGAAAGAAGACAAAGGCAAACTAGCAAATTACAGATCAACAAGCCTGTTACACATCCGTACAAACTGCTTACCAAAATCATTACAAATAGACTATCAAATAAGTTCGATAGTTACTTGGCTGTTGAACCAGCGGAGTTTTGCAAAGGTTATAGTACCATAGGCTACCTACCGACAAAACGGAGACTTATAGAAGAGCGTAACGAATACAATAAACCTCTTCATTTGGCATTTGTGAACTACAATAAGGCGTTCGATTCCATAGAATTCTGGGAGGCATTAGAAGACTGAATAACGCAAGGATTGATTACAGATGTAGAATACTCCTAAAATAAATATGCAATAATGCAACTATGCAACTAAACGTAGCAGAAGGTCTAACAACAAGCACACTAAGATTGGAAAGAGGAGTTGATGTAGACACTACACACGATCAAAAGCATGACTATCTACAGAAGATTGATTAGACCCGTAGTAGCCTATAGTTATGAAACCTGGGTAATGACGAAACAAGATGAAGCCCAACTCAGGACATTCGAGAGAAAAATAATGAGAAATGTATATGACCCGGTGTAAGAGGAAGACCGCTCATGGAGAATCAGAAGAAACGACGAGGTTAATGAATTAAATGAAAGTTATGATATTGTAAGATTTGTGAAAAGTCAAAGAATGTCATGGCTGGGACATGCCCAGAAACAAGATGATGCAAAAACAACAAAGAAAATATTACAATGGAATCTGATAGGAAGGAGAAAAAAAAAAGGAAGACACAGAACGAGATGGTTGGATATCGTGGAAGATGACCTGAAAACCATGAACATAAGACAATGGAGAAGAAGGACACAAGAGAAATCTGAATGGAAGGACATAGCCAGGCAGCCAAAGACCCATCCGGGGTTATGATGTGAAAAGAAGAAGTGTCATTAGAAGATGTGTCCAAAGAAGTCAAATTAGGAATACCGCGGAATTAAAATCGATAACAGATCTTAAAGTTTAGTCGATTACATAGTACTCTATAGTACTCATAGTATATAGATATACCTAGGTCACATGATAAAACTGGGAAAACAGAATCAAAGATATCACTAGAAGCAACCAAATGGCTTGGACAACGTTAGGAAGTTTTAATGTCTTTTTGAAAAACAAAAGGATTTAAAGAAAAGAGTATTCAGGAGTTGTATCTTGCAAGTTATGACCTATGGATTATATAACACAAACCAGAGAACAGAGAATAACTATTCATAGAGAGGCCTTTGATCAGAAGTGGATGCAAACAGCTGAAGATAACGAAGAAGAAGGCTCTCTGGTTCGTTCTTTCTAATCAAGAAAGCGATAAAACATCCCTTTTGTAACAACCCTAAACTAGAAAATAGTTATTATTGGCTTACCTTAATTATGATGCTAAATTTCTTTGTCGTCGACGTATCCACTGGTTTAATCTGATGAACTTGTCCAGTTTCTGAATCAATTCGAAAATAGTTGCTGTACGTTTCAGGTACACCACTGACGAATGAGTATTGAATTGGAGAATTGATGGTATCCATGTCCACCGCTTGAATCTTCTCTGGTGAAATGTTAAGTACTCCTTGAAGTACTCCGCTGGACACCTATATTATAAATCAGTAATTAGTTAGGCAAACGGGAAGAATTAAGTGAACAGTATAAATTATTTCCGAAGGGAAAATCAAAATGTCGAAATAAAAGTATCTTCAATTGAACTGAATTTGTGGTTAAGTCCCAATAAAGATAGTAAATAATATAAATTTGTAGAGAATATAGTAGTGCATATGATTAAAGATTAAAAACGGCATTAGATTATTAAAGAAATCTAATGGAGTCTAGATACTTCCTTCACTATTTAATTAAAAGCTGTGCGATTGACTTATATTTTATGATATGGAATTTCATATGGAATATTAAATTATATGGAAATTCTTCATCTCATTTATAAACATGTTAAATTATGTAAATACAAGTTGTAAACGTAATATGTAATAAATAGGCATAATTTGTTAATGTGATTTGAAAAAATTAAAAAAAAATAATATTAAAAAAAAAACACAAAATAAAATAATAACAAAAAAAAATAATAAACAAAAAAAAAGAAAAAAAAAAGGAACAAAAATAAAAAAGAATAGAAAAAAAAATAAGTATAAAAAAAGTGTTTCGCACAAATTAAAATATATATAAAAAAAACACAGTAAAATAATTAAAAAAAAACAAAATAGAAAAAAGCTACACAATGTACCAATGAGCTATAAAAATAAAGCTATAAAAATAAAATTGTAGAATGTACTTATGTTATAAGAAATTTATGACTATGAATCTGCAATCAATCAGAAACAAGTGTCTGGCTAATTGGCTCTGCCAAAGCCATTTTTCAAAAAAAAAAAGACTTATATTGTATAAAACCGAGTGCGGGTGGTGTTTGAATTTTGAACTATAAGCTTTTGTTAACTTTGTATGCTTTGCATTTCATTTTATGATATATTTGTTCTTTATATTTTCTATCCATCGTTAAATTTATAATATTAGTTATCTCGAGATAAGCCCTAAAACAGCAAAGAGAGTATCTTTTATGATAGATGCTTGTTTGAACTTTTTTTAACTAATGACCAGGCTCTCTTTACTATGTTTGTAATTGTGCATGATTTTACCATATGATATATGTATTTATTTTATCATATTTATTGTTTATTTCTACATGTAATCAACCACACATTAATAATTGTTTGGTGCAGTTTTGATTTGTGTATAATATAGTTTCCTGTTTATTACCTGTTTTTTGGGATTCACCCTTCTGGTGAACCATTTGTTCAATATATTGTTTTTTGTTTATTTCACGATTTTTATTTATCTACTCCTAATAAGTTTCCTGATAAGAGATTACCTCCAAATATTTTCCAAGTAACATAACCTATCACTATATTATCTTCGACCAGGAGAAAGATCACGTGGAATAAGTTTTGTAGGTAAGTAGGTGGACAACTGTCACCGAATATATTTATTATTTCTTTATGTAGTATATTGACAACATTTATTTTTTTACTAATTACCGTTCATATCTTTTCTTGTAATTATTTGGTCTCAGAACCTAATAATCTTTTCTTACTTGTTTCCGTTTCTAAGGTTTCTTAATTTTCCCCTTATAACCCTAAAAAGTTGAGTGGCGCCCGGTATCTCTTTTCTTTTCTATAGTAATTTTACCTACCCATCTTTTTAACCGTTTCTCTCTCCGCTCTAACCTATCTTCTCTTGTCTTATCTTTACCTATTTCTTCTATTGGCCCCATTCCACGTTCCAAAATCTAGTTTCGAACCCACGACTCGCTTTCCACCAACCATCTGGCTGCCGTTCGCAGTGTCTCCATTGGTGACCTTTCTAGCACCATCCAAAAAAAGGTTTCCGAGGTTACAATGTGAATTCCGAATTCATTCCTTATCCGGCTTAGTCGTTCGGTAATGGAAATCATTTCGACTTCATCTGCTGCTAGTATAAGTGTGTCATCTGTGTATCGCAGGTTACCGATTTTTCCATTTCCTATAGTGAATCCTCCATCCCATTCGTCTAGTACTTCCCTCATTATTTTTATCAGTGGCGTCACAGCTCTTTATGAGCCAAAGCCTTCTTCAGAACAATCCTCCATTCGCCCCTGTCTCTGGCAACTCTTCTCCATGCTCTAATTCCAATAGATTTTAATTCATTCTTTAAGTTATCTTGGTACCTAAGTCTCGCTTTTCGTATCGGCCCTCTTCGGCGAAAAACTTTTCTGACTATGGTATCTGCCCCTCGCCTGATTACATACCCTACTCATCTAAGGTGTGCTACAGGCTAACCCTAGGGCCACACAGGCGATAATTTACGGTGCCGTAAGAACAGTAAGTGCTGTAAAATTGGCTAAGGCCACACGGGCAATAATTTACGGCGCCGTAAGAGCAGTAAACCTGACGAGGTATTGGTTGACTAACTCCTATCGTTGATTGAATATGCGGATATATTCAATCAACGGATAATCAATCCGCGAATTAATCAATATGCGGATAATCAATCCGCATATTCAATCAACGCTCCTATTTAGAATATAATAGAATAGAAATATGCTTTATTGTCATGAAAAATTTAACAATTTTATAGACAAAGCTTACAAGAATCATACATAAGAACAATAACAAATAACAAATACAATTTACTAAAATGATATAAATCGTCAATATAAATAAAATATAAGGAAGTGAAACAAAAATCAGTAACAATCCATTGCAAAATTTAAAAAAATTGCAAATTGCATAATCTAAGAAATTTAATAAGTTAAGTTAAGCTACTGCATATGACACTCAAATATAGATTAAGATTCTACTTATAAATAAGAATACTGTACTTCTTAGTTAATGGTTAAGAAACTCTGCTATTGAATAATATGGTCTTTCAGATAAATAGGCTTTAGTCATTTTACGGAACTTGGGGAAAGATGTTGCAGATTTAAGTTGTAGAGGGAGATGGTTGTAAAGTTTTTTTGCAGAATATAAGTAATATAGATTTCTTTACTAACTCACTGGACGGGATCGGTAAATAGATGTCAAAGGTAGAATTTCTGGTGGAATAGTCATGTCTAGGTCTTGCTGGAAGGACATGTAGATGTTTACGAATTGAGCAAACAGTTTCTAAAAAAGAAGGTAGTGTTTGAATCATGTGATCTTTGAAGTAGCTTCTGCAATGTGTTGTTCTTCCGAGGCCAAACAGATATCTTATTGCTCTTTTTTGTAATTTAAAAATAACATCGGATTGGGCAGCCGTACCAGAACCCCAAAAAGGGAGACCATATCGAAGATGGGACTCGAACAAAGAAAAATATGTTATTTTGGAAGAGGCTAAATTCATTTCCTTCGAAACAGATCTTATTGCAAAGCAAGCTGAGGATAGTTTCTTGCTTAACACATCAATATGAAGGGACCATTTAAGGTTGTTATCTAAAAAAATACCAAGAAACTTTACAGAATCAACGATACTGATCTGGCTGTTATGAAACGGTAAGGGTTGAAGAGCTCGTTTATAGGATAATGCTACTGTTTTATCTACTTTAAAAGAGAGTAAATTTGAATCGGACCAGGATTTTATTGTGAGTAGATCAGAAGTTATAGTAGCATGAAAAGTTGTGATATTTGAGTTGCTCCAAGTGATACTGGTATCATCAGAAAAAAGAAAAACAACTTTTCCCTAGATTTTTAGCTAGTGATGTCATTAATAAAAATAAGGAAAAGTAGAGGATCCAATACTGAACCATTTTTGAGACTAGAGTCTGTATCATTTGCTCTAACCAGTGGTTTCCTATTATCCAAGTAAGATTGAAATCAGTTCGAAGAAATACCTCGAATTCCATAGAAATCTAGTTTTTTTATCAAAATGTCGTGATTTACACAATCGAAAGCTTTGGCATAATCACAAAAAACAGTGGCAGTGTGCAGATTATTGTTTAATGCTTGATAAACCTCATGTAGTACTGAAACTAGGCATCTGTGGTACATTTATTATTAAAAAAGCCGAACTGATTTTGTGATAAAATATTGTTATCAACGAGAAACGACATAAGTCGGGCTTTTATGAATCTCTCAATAATTTTGGAGAGTACCGGTAGTAATGCAATAGGTCTATAATTGCAGGCATTTGATTTTTCACCACCCTTATGAAGAGGAATAATGATGGTCGTCTTTAGGCACTCTGGAAATTTACCTTTCTCAAAAGAATCATTAATTAGAGAGATAAGGACTCCCAACACACTGTCTGGGAGATTTGAGAGAATTTTTATGGATAGTCCATCGGTACTACAGGAAGATTTGCTTTTGATACTATTGATTGTTTGGATCAGTTCAGATTTATCAACCGGTCTTATAAAGAATGAATTCGAGACTTTTCCTGAATTAGGGAGATAGGAAATGGGATCTTGTTGTTACACAATAGTTGATGTTATATTTTTACTCACATTAACAAAGTATTCATTTAGATTTTCTGGGTCTGGAAGGGAAAATGTTTGAGCTGTGTGAGTTTTATTTCGAAGATCGTTTATTATGGACCAAGTTTCTTTTGCAACACTTTTGGAGCTTCTCAAACGTGTTGCAAAAGAAACTTGGTGGCAGATTGTGGATTTCATCTACAATTGGTGGAGGAGTTAGTCAACCAATGGGTTTACTGCTCTTACGGCGCCGTAAATTATCGCCCGTGTGACTTTTCGCTAAGCGGCAGTAAGCGCTGTAAAAAGCATGGCCAGACGTGGATGTAAATTACGGCGTGTCGCGAGATGAAAATACAGGTTTATGGTCGTTTTGTGGCTAGATGAGCTACAAATTTCGTTCAGTATACTGCATACTAGATATCTTGGTGTTTATTTTTTGTTTCGTGCAGTGGCGACGGCTAATAAAATGAATTCGTCCCTTCGTTTGCGACATGACGCCAAAGATGGGCCCGTTCGATGTTGCTGCGCGATATTTTACAGCTTAGGCTACGGCTCCACGGGCGGGAAATTGACGCTAGCAGTAGCAGTAAAATGAATTTAAGGTTCCGCGGAACGGAATAGGGATAGCCGAACTGTACCGACTACAGGACTTGTGCGTAGTCGGTTAAGTTCGGCTATTCCCATTCCGTTCCGCGGAACCTTAAGTTCATTTTACTGCTACTGCTAGCGTCAATTTCCCGCCCGTGGAGCCGTAGCCTTAGTCTGGCCATCTACTACTCTCACCGTGGGACCTATTTTCGAGCTTACTTTTATTGCTCTACGGCGCCCTGAGGACATTGCAGTCTATCTTCTTTAAGTTCCGGACATTCATTAATTGTTCATGTCGTACTTTATCGAAAGCTTTATTATAGTCAATAAAACAGACGTATGTATTTTGAGTCCACGGAATCAACTTTCGTTGGAATTTTTCATAAATAAATAGACTTAATGTGACTGCATATTGTAGAGATTTTGTCTCCTTTATTCGTCGTCTCGTTGCCTTATAAATAATTGTAAAAGACAGAGATTAAGGATGTTGCCAGAAAGTGGTTCCACGAGAATTTTCAGAGACTTCTCATTTCTTTTATTAATTTAAGTTTTATGATTTTGAAAACAAGTTGGCTGGGGGAAGACTTTAGATGTGCACTGTATTTGATATTCCCTTGCACTAAAAGTGAAATAAAAAGCCATTAAAATTCTCTAATACGTTCGTAAAAGCATAAAGGTCTGTCTCAGGTATTTTTTTGTTTATGTCTGTCACATGAAGTCAGTTTTATAGCGACAAGACATAAAATATTTCCAAAGATAAATGACCGGTGAAGGTTGTCAATCGACAAAAAAATTATTTAATAATGAAAGCTGTATAAACATAAACGTCTGCTAGTTTTACTAAGATACCTGTGGATTAAATGATGTATTCAATTATTTTGGAATTAACAGTCTTAATAATAAATCACGGATAACGATACTGTCAAACAAATTAAAGACATTTGATATATGTGATGTAAAGTACTTCTGGAAGATCTTAAAGTTTGCAGAAAAGTTTCAATATAAAAATACATCGTCTTAGAAATTCTATATTACATACAATGTATCTAATGGAAAAGAAGTGAAAGGCAAAATTTACAAAACAGTCATCAGACCAGTAATGACACACACGGCAGAAACACGACCTGATACAGAAAGGACAAAAATAATGCTAGAGATGAAAACCCTTAGAAAAATCGATGATAAGACACTATGGGATAGAGCTAGAAGTGCATATATACGACGGAGATCCAAGGTGAACAACTAAATTTTTAACATTACAGCTACATATTTAAAGCAGAAGTTGGCAAAGTAACCGTAGTTATTAAGAGATCCATTCTCCAATAATGGAAAGAATGTATATCTTTATAATAGATTAAACTATACTAAAATCACAATAAAGATGCACTAGAAATAAACAAACCAAGACACGTTGAATGTTACAAGGAGCCAGGCCCGGACCGGGCCGCCGGCCCACCGGCCCGCGGGCCGGTGCGCCTTTTTCTTTCGTTCATGTTCCATTAAAAATTTAAACGCTTAATTTTTTTTACTTTACACAAAGATTTGTTTCAGCAAAGAACAATTGAGCATAGTGTGGTTGCAAAATGCAACTCGTATCAGGTATCAGATAATCAAAGTCTAGCACACATAGCTCGAAAATGGCATCCAGTGTTTTGTGTTAATAGCTTAGATGCGACGCGCGGCGCCCTCGAAGACCTTCGGGCGCCTTTTGCCTTACTACATTATACATATACATACAGGATTGTTGCGCTCCAGAATCATACATAACGAAGCCAGTGGATACAAAAAATACAACTCATATCAGTTATCAGATAATCAAAGGCCAGCACACATAGCTTGACAATGACATCCTGGGTATTAACTTAATAGCTTAGATACGACGCGGGGACCTCGAAGACATTCGGGCCCTTTCGCCTGACTACATTATACATACAGGATTGTTGCGCCCCAGAATCATACATAACTAAGCCAGTGAGTACAATAAAATACAACTCGTATCAGATAATCAAAGACCAGCATACATAGTCCGAAAATGGCACCCAGAGTTTTATGTTAATAGTTTAGAAACGACGCGCTGCGCCCTCGAAGATCTTCGGGCGCCTTTTGTAGGTATCAATATCCGCTGTTTATATTATAATATGAGGCCATGAGAGCCAGAGTGGCTAATAACTCTGGAACAAGCACTCAAGCTGTGGAAAAATGGCATGGGAATTCCTCTCAATGACGAGACCACATTATACACATAGGGCCGGTTGTTCGAACGCTAATCCACAGTGATCATTATCAAATATTTAATTACTGTCACCAACTGTCAATGTCAACCTTGTTTGGGTTGCTGAAAACATAATTGATTACAATTATGAAATTACTTAATCAATTATGTTAATAATTGTTATGTTAATTGATTAACTAATCTCATAATTATAATCAATTATGTTTTCAGCAACCCAATAAAAGTTGACATTGGCAGTTTTGGTGACAGTAATTAAATATTTGATAGTGACCATTGTTGATTAGCGTTCGAACAACCGGCCCTTAATGTTTCGCTGATGACCAAATTCTGATTGCTCAGGATCATGACGACTTGCGTTACATGACGTGGAAGTTAATAGAAGAATATAACAAATGGGGCCTCGCAGTCAACATTAAGAAAACTGAAGCCATGTGTATTGGAGGGACAAAGCAGTCCATTACATTAGATGATGGGGTATAAATTAAACACTGTGATGAATACAAGTATCTGGGCATGAAGATTCAAGATGAGATACTCGATGCTGATATAAATGACAGAAACATACAGGGTAGAAAAGCCATATCCATGATGAACGGCATTCTGTGGGACCAAACAATATTTAAAGTGAACAAACAGATCATATACAATACCATACTTAAAAGTGTAAACAAAAGTCTCCACAAGATGGAGACCTTACGAAAATGGTACGGCCATATACAGAAAATGCCAGATGACAGGATCCATAAACGGATTTTGGCATGGACACCACAAGGGAGAAGGGAAAGAACAAAGCCGAGAAGAAGCTGGAGGAAGAGAATTGAAATAGAACTAGAGGAAAGTCCAGGTCTGTGATTAAACAGAGAAGAATGGCGGTTAGGAGTCGGAAGGCGTCGGAGGGCTCTGTAAACCGATAGTAGTATATTATTCTGTAGCAGTAGTTGAAAAATTACCCACACTTTTTAAAAATTTGTTTCGAGTCTCCAGAGAGTACCAAAGAGTGTAACGGATTAAAAGGGATAGGTACCTACTGGGAAACTGAAGCTATATTTTTGTGGCATCTTAATAAGTTTATTCCAAAGTAAACTTAATATAACGAGCAAAATGAACTAAAGCACAGGATATCAAAAGGTAACCGAAAGGTAGACAGTTTAAAAAAATTATTAAAGTCAAAGTACCTATCGAGAAAGACGAAAACCAGAATATACAAAACCGTAATAAGAGCAACAGTCATCTACGGATGTGAGGCATGGGTGCTAAACAAAACAAGAAGAAATGATAGAGAGGTGGGAACGGAAGGTACGAAGAGCTATTTTCGGGGGAAAATACAGAAGACGGTTGGCAAAGAAGAACCAATCAAGAATTAAGGATGCTTTACAACGAACCAAGTATAACAAGATACACAAAGGCACAAAGAATCAGGTGGGCAGGTCATGTCGAGATAATGGATAGAGCAAGAATGCCAAAGAAGGTACTGCTAAGTACTTAGACCAGTTGGGACAAGGAGACGAGGTAGCCCAATAAAAATATGACAAGAAAAGTTTCAGGACGATATAGGATCGATGAAAATTACAGACCGGAAAGAGAAGGCGAAAAATAGGATACAGTGGAGAACCATAGTGCAGAAATTTTTACATAGAAATTAAATAAGATTAAATATAAGACATTAGTATATACTATCATGTGTATTATGTAAAATTGTAAAGTAGTACTAAAAATTGTAAAGCCCTAGGCCTACAAGGCCTGTAGTGCATATTAAATAAATAAATGAAACTTAATAGTACTTAAAAAATTTACAAGTAATATTCAATGCATTAGGATTTCAAAAAAGTTTAGGAGGGGGGTAGTGGTCGGGCGCCTTAGTTCAGAGATTAGGTTGGCGCCTTTTTTAGAATTTGGGTTGGCGCCTTTTTGATGAGCCAGTCCGGCCCTGCAAGGAGCACTCCCGAATCATGATTTCAAATGTAAAAACTTTGTAAATCATGATTTGGGATTTACAATGTAAAATAATTTACATTGTAAATTATGATTTGGGAGTGTTCCTCGTAGCATTCAACGTTTCTTGGTTTGTTTATTTCTAGTCATCTTTATTGTGATTGTAGTATATTTCATAAAATTTCATTAAAATAAATTCAATAGATTTCGTATACATTTTTTTTAATCTTACACAAAAAAAAACTAAACCATATACATGTTTGCCAATTTCTTTACATATAAAAGGCCACTCTACGTATCCAACACACTTTATATGTACATATAAATGAAGAGTTATTTGGGTGGCCGCAGAATTTTTTAAAATTGTAAATACTTTTTTCACTTATAAACAAATAGAATATCTCGGTAAGGGTTAGTTTAAATTAAATTCAGAAAACATCGTTGAAAAATACTCAATAGGACACTTATTTTAAAATAAAAAAAGTTGAATTACAAACAGTGGTTTCTGAGATACAACCGGTCAAAGTTGCGCTGCATTTGCGAAGAAGTTATAAACAGTAGGATGGTAATATTTGAATCTTACTCTTTCGGACCGTTTTCTCAATAGAAATTTTCATATCTTAAAGATATTCATAATATTCATAACATACATTTTTAAAAAATAAATGCGATCGGTATTGCGTATAAAAAATACCAAAAAAACTAGAGAGGTTGAAGAAAATTTACGCTACACTTATAAAAATGTATTTTCACCGCTACCATTGGAGCAATTTTCCACTTATTATTTTAATCCGCGTATCTTTTAAAGCTCTAAATACAAATATTCTAATATGAACGGTGTAGGTATAATAAATCATTTTTCTTGTCCAATGTTTACTGAGTTTTTGCCAACGCAGTTTTCTAAATTTAATTTAAACTAATAGTTAAGTACTTAGATATTTTATCTGTTTATACGCCAGAAAATTGTGCGTTGGATAGGTGTAATGCTCGTATGGTGCAAATGGAAGGAATTAATTCGTTATTTCGTAAACCACCGACGATAAGGAAAAATCCCAAAATAGGTGCGGGAGCACGCCAAATAGAATTTAATTTTAGTGACGTCACTTTGCCTAGCAACCGTCAATTCTCCCATTATGAAATTCTATTTTGTGATGTCAGCAAAATAGAATTCTATTTGGCGTGCTCGGGCCCTTGGTCGATTTTTATTTTTAATTTATGATATTTTGGCAAATGTTTATGTCAAACTAGTGATGTCATCCCTTTGGGCGAGAGGACGTAATCGATGATTTTTTTTTAAATGGGAATAGGTGTGTGTTAGCTCATTTGAAAGGTAATTCAATTATTTATTCAGTAATATAAACATTTACGTAATTATTTCTACAGGGAGTCCAAAAATTTTTTTAATTAAATTATTTGACAAAAAAAATATGAATATATATAATTTATTTAATTCAAAATACATTTTACTGTTGCCCGAAAACAGAAAAAAATATTTCTTTCCCAAATAAATATTGCTTTTCGATTAAATTAAATGTTCAAGCCAGCTCCCGCCAAAAGCCTGCTTCTTGGATGTTTGAACATTTAATTTAGGCGAAAAGCAATGTTTATTTGTGAAATAAACATTTTTTTCTGACAGTAACAAAATGTATTTTGAATTAAATAAATCACATACATTATTATTTTTTTTGTCAAATAATTCAATTAAAAAAAAAGAGTCCTGTGCTGCCCTGCATAACATCCAGGCATATCTGGAACATCATTTAACCATTATATAAATATGTAACGTAACATAACCGTTCACATTTAAAGGGTTTTTACCCAACGCATTTTGGTGGCCCAGGCATGCTATTTTTTGGCTTTTAGAACGCTGATGATGGATTTCTCAATCCGAAAACGTTTTGTCTTAATGTAACCCTCATTTAGGGTATTTTAAAATACTTATACCTTTTACAACAAATCTAGTATTTTTGTGATTTATGGTATACAGCCAGCTACAGGAAGTTTATTTTCCTTGTGGATTTAAATTTAAAAAAACATTTTTGGGCACCCTGTATAAATAATTATGTAAATGGTTATATTATTGAATAGAGAATTAAATAACCTTTCAAATGAGCTAGCACACGGCCCCTATTCTCATTTAAAAATCATCGATTACGTCATCACGCCCAGATGGATGACGTCGCTAGTATGACATATAGGTATGCCAAAATAACATAAATTAAAAATAAAAATCGACCTGTTTCGGGATTTTTCCTTAAAGTTGCCGGCTTGCGAAATATCGAATTTTTTTTGTACGATACTGTATGTAAAAAAGTTGTCAAACATGTATATATGTATTATGGTTAGTTTTTTGTTGTGCATGTGCACAATTTTAAAGAATTTCAATTTAAAAAAGGTTGTAAAATTATTATACGAAAACTATTGATTTAATGTAATGAAATTTGATGACCTATTTTACTATTTGAGGTGTGCAAGTACTTGGAGGGGATACGAGAAACGATCGTGCGCGAATAGCGGAGAAATCTTGCAACTTTCTTAAATAATTCATATTGTCAATTCAAATTGTCAAATTGACGTATATTTCATACCTACTGTCATTGAAGCAGAAAAATTATATGTTGCTCCACAATATTGATATTATGATATGCAATTATTATATAAAGGTAAATTTAATTGTATTTTGCTTGCAGTACTGCATTTTAATAACTAATTTTATTTACTACATACAATTGTTTACGTTTTAATAACATAACCTGAATCTTATTTTTTCTTCTTATTATTTTTTTGGACTATGGCCTTGACAATTATCCAGTAACCAGGACTAATATAATTGGCCAATATAATTAAAAGTGCGAAGAATGTTGCTGAGCGTAGAAACCAGGTGTCGCTTTACCGAACTTGCACGGTCCCAATACCATAAAGATATTCTGGACGAATTATGAAGGTCCTAACTGCAATCTAAATGAAAGAGTAATAAATTTAATCATTTTTAGCCAGTCGTATCTTACAGAAAATTAAATTATCACTATTTTATTTCATTACGACTTTGCTTCAAAATAAATCGGTTTAAACTTATAAGCAAGAAAAGTAGAAAAAGAACATTGATTTTTGTATATTATTCAACATTTTTAAATATTTTAATTTTTTATTAATATTCCCGATCTATTTAAGTGGGAGGGAAATTCAATTATTATTATTGAAGTTATCGCACAAGTTTTTTTTACAAAAATCAGAATTCTACCTCTCACATCCAATAATGTAGTTGTTTTTTCACTGATCGGCTTTTGATTCAATAAAATTGTGTTTTGACTAGGAAAGTTTTGGGGTAGTTCTGATTTCTTTCATTATATGGATTTTGGGATGCTGAATCCGAATATGAGGTTTGCGGACAAACTTTTTTGCCGGATCATTGAAAAAATCGCGAAAAAAGCGAAAAATTTCTGCTTTTTTCGGCTTTTTTCCTCGAATCTCGAAAACTACTAACTTTTAGTAAATGGTCTGTTAACAGAAATTACAGTACTTAAAATTATCTACAAATATATTTACTTTTTTTTTCAGACGAACCGTTCGGTCTAAAGTATAAGTTGAAAATTGACAACTTTTAACGGTCTCGGCAAAACCCACTTTTTACATTCCAAAACTTTATTTTTTATTAGAATGCTGTCATTTGATAAATTTCTCCTAGTTTTCTGTACAAATAATAAATGTTAGTTCATAGGTATGGTATGTCTCTTGTGACAGATTCCATGAGTCCAATTCGTCCAAAGAGGCCGGGAATGTCTCTGCTTTCCCCTTAGAGTCACAGAAGATCAGGCACAGATGGAGTCACAGTTTAAGTTGGTGTGAACATTTCCTTCGGATCTGTTATCTTGATTTCTAATAAACCTTGAAGTTTTGTCCTTTTAAAATGAATTAGTTGAACAGCTCCCTGACTTCCATAAACCTCAGGCGCGGGTTTCTTTTTTATCCGAGGAATGGATTGCTTATGAGCTACTGCATGTTTTGGTATATGACGTGAAAAGTGTGGTATTCGTCGATTGTATGTACGTTAAAATCAGCGTTATCGTACACCTGCAGTGTAAAGCACGGCAGGTCAATTTTCTGCGGATCGCCTGCGAATGCTGACACTTCCAGGCGAACAGCTTCTGTATAGGATGAAAAAAACCCGAAAGAGGAAACTACATCAACCTATTTTCTTGAGTCGTACTTTTTGTAGAGAAAACGGCTATCCCTGCAAGGAATCGAATGGTGAGACCAACTCTTTGTGCCTTACTGCCGCTACAAGACTTTGAGCAAGCGCGTTGCTTATCTGGAAGTGTCAGCAATCGCAGGCTATCCGCAGAAAATTGACCGGTCGTGCTTTACACAACAGGTGTACGAAAACGCTGATTTTAACCCTTTCTATGCCAGGCCTTAATTTGTATGTGCATGTTGGTCCCTCAATCCCAAAGGTTTTTTCATGCTTAGATTCTCATTGCCTTATATATACGTCGCATATAAATGAACAAATAAATGACCAAAATATGTTTTTAATGAGTTTTTTTAACCAATTTAAACGTGTTCTTTTCAAAAGTACTCATCAGAGAGCAAAACCAACTTAAAAAAAAACTTAAAAAAAATAATGTAATGTAAATTGACATTAAAAGTTTTCTTTGGTGTGGTACTCCTCAAAACATGACACTACGCAAAGGCCGACTCCGCATCTTGCACATATGTATCTCGATTCGCTTCTTTTTTTTCTGGTCTTTTCTGTGGCTACAAACGCTTCACCTTCTAGCAGCTACCTATAAGCGTTGCCACCAGTGCTACAATATAGCATATATCTAAAATATGTGGACAAATATATACGGCAATGGGTCCGCATGACCTGTCTTAGGTGCCAACATTTTGAGGCTTTGGGAACAATAATCTAACATTTTCGGACATATTTCTACGGCATTGGGACACCAATGAGTCTAAAATTTTATAAGCAACGCATATTTTCGGCTTTGGTAAATTGAGACCATAGCACCTTGAACGTATATATACGGCGGCTGGGAATACAGACCCACTTCTTCAAAAAACATATATATATATATATATATATATATATATATATATATATATATATATATATATATATACAGCGTTGGGACAGAAAGGGTTAACGTACACACAATCGACGGATACCACATTTTTTACGTCATGGGTGGCATTTCTTGTATTGCACCAAAACATGCAATAGCTCCTAACCAATCCATTCCTCAGCTGAAAACTAAACCCGCACCTGAGGTTTATGGAAGTCAGAGAGCTGTTCAACTAATACATTTTGAAAGGACAAAACCTCAAGGTTTATCAGAAATTAAGATCCGAAGGGAATGTTCACGCCAACTGAAACTGTGACTTCATCTGTGCCTGATCTTCTGTGGTTCTAAGGGAAAAGCAGAGACATTCTCGGTATTTTAGGATGGAATGGATTCATGGAAGCTGTGACAAGAGACATACCATATTCATATTATGAACTAACATCTATTATTTGTACAGAAAACTAGGAGAAATTCATCAAATGACAGCATTCTAATAAAAAATAAAGTTTTGGAATGTAAAAAGTGGGTTTTGCCGAGACCGTTAAAAGTTGTCAATTTTCAACTTGTACTTTAGACCGAACGGTTCGTCTGAAAAAAAAAGTAAATAGTGATGTTTGTAGATAATTTTAAGTACTTTAATTTCTGTTAACAGACCATTTACCAAATGTTAATAGTTTTCGAGATTTGAGCAAAAAAAAGCGGGAAAAAGCTGAAATTTTCCGCTTTTTTAGCGATTTTTTCAATGTTCCGGCAAGAAATTTTGTCCGCAAACCTCATATTCGGATTCAGCAGCCCAAAATCCATATATAATGAAAGAAATCAGAACTACCCCAAAACTTTCCCACCAGGGAGCTTGTAGAGTACAAATTGACTGAATCATTTGGTCTATTGCCATTTATTTTTGTTTCAATACTCCCATACCAAAAAGTATTGATTATAACATTTATATCAATAGACTATAGTATTTTTTAGAAAATATAAAAAAATTACACTAATAAAGACGAAATATTTAAGGCTAATCACCTTTTTGATTTGTACCGCCCACATAGGTAATCGACACCTGTCTTTAATCCATAAACGATCCCTTTATTCAAAGACCATCATAAGAATCGTGAGAATTCTCATTAAAACCGGGCCCGTAAATAAATCTGTCAAATAAGATACCTCCAGTTATAGAGAATTTATCATCGGTTGCAGAATTCCAATGTGCATTCATCTGAACAAATCGTCCATCTATGAGAATGCGGCTATGAACATTTTTATCGTCACTTCTGAATGCTACTGGCTCCGGTCATATGTAATGTATATCATCTGTATACCGATAGGGGCTTCATGAGCCAACAAATAATAGAGCAGGTAGATTTTAAAGAATGTTGAGCGTCTTCTTCGACAATGCACAACATTAACAATCAAACGATAACAAAAATAATTTCAATTATGAATAGTGTGTTGGTTTCATGGATGGAAAGAAATGTTTCCATGTATTTCCGGGTATTCATCCGTTCAGAAGTTGTTTACTTTTTAATAGGAAAGGTTAATATTGTTCGTCCTCTATAACTTTTCCCATGCGTCACGATTCATTTTCAAACAAATTAAGTCAAAACATAAAGTGAAACGTACGCCGATGTGTGCAGTACATATATCACCAAGTATTTCAAAGTAATATTTATTTCTTTTGAAAAAACTTGTTATTGTTGAGAAGTATAAAGGTTTTTATTGAAAATAAACAAATATGTAAGACAATCGGATAGTACAGCTCGGTACGGTATAGGTTATTTTCTTAAGTTGCGAACTGAATGAAAATAAATAAACTAACTTTTGCGTCCAAAAACGAAAATATGCCTGATAGGTTATAGACCTTACAACGAGGAAAGATTATTGGTCTTGTGGAGAAAGTAATGTTCTCAGAGGGACATAGCTGTAGAGCTAGGCGTAATACAGGGCGTTCTGTCCAAAACCTATGCTAGGTAACAGGAACTAGGAAAGCTAAAAATAAAGCAAGGGAAAGTCGACAAAAGTAATAACGGCTCTCCAAGATCGTTTAATTGTCCAATCAGCTGGAAGACACCCAACCATTTCTCACCTGCAGCTCCAAAGGCAGCTTTTATAAGCTACAGGTGTAACTGTTTCAGTTGAAACGATAAGAAGAAGAGTTCGTACCAAGAAGTATACAGCAGGAGACAGTTATGGGTTCCCGAGTTATCCAGGCAGCACAAGATTGATCGCCTAAATTGGAGTCTTCACCACCAAAACTGGAACATTGGGAATTGACAAAATGTGGTATTTTCAAAAAAAGTCAGGATTTGTGTAAAATCAGATGACCCATGAAATCGTGTACTTAGAGGTCGAGGAAGACAAGCAAGAACGAAAACTGTCAGATCTGTTCACAAATATACAACAGAAAGTGTAATGTTCTGGAGAGGAATTGTGATCCGTAAAAAACTGCTTTCATTTTCATCCAATCAACTCTAACTGCTCACAGGTATGTCGATAACCTGTAGTCAGGCCTTGGAGAGGTGCAACAGGAGAAAATTTAATTTTATTGCATGATAATTGACCTCTACATACCATTAGAGTGACTACCCTTGTAGTCCCTTGTTTGGAGTGGCCTTCTTGCTCCCCCGGGCTTAATTCTATGGATATGATTAAAAAAAAATTAGAGCTCGCCGGGATAATCCACAAAACACCGCGCGGCTAGTACAAGCTGCTCTTAAAGGATGGAGCAACCTACCACAACAAAATGTTGATAATTTGATTAGAAGCATGCCCACGCCAACTGAAGCTTGCCTAAGGACTAGAGGTGATAACACTGACTACCACAAAATACAAAAATAATAAATAAAAACAATTTAAACATTATTCGTTTTACATTGAAATTTTGTATGCTATTGACTTTAAAACAACTACTTTAAATTTGTTTGTTAAATACTTTATTGTTTTATTTAATTGTTATGTATTTGTTGTCAAATTGCTTTAAAATAAATATTGTTTGACTTCGTGTGTTGGTTTTTTTAAATTCGCACGAAATAGTAAGAAATATCAGATAATTCCCTATAAGTTTGGGTGTGTGTGTATATAGTACAGTATAAAAAGTGGATATTAAAGCACCCTAATATGTCTGTGTAGATTTTGGCGTTCGATCCGACCATCACTTGTGATATCGTTGCCGTATCCTCTATTTTTTCATATTATCACGTTACAATTTTTGTGATATTATACACGAGCGTGACACCCTCAAAAAAGCGCTTAGTTTTCGAGATACTGACCACAGAGGAATGAATGGCTAATTTTATTCATACTTTATATTTTCGAGGGTACTGAAAACGAAAATGAAGTTTATTTTGAATTTTATGTGGGGGAACATTGTCAAAATCGCAATTTTAACCTAAAAATAAAAAAAAAGAAATCACGTTTTTTTGCGATTACCTCGCTACAACTCTGTTCCATTTTAATATTTTTTTCTAAAATTTTTACACTATATAGCTGTAACATTTCTGAAGACAAAGGTATCTGCCTCAAGTTTTTATTCTTATCAGGATAAAGGTTATGAATTTTTCAAAGAAAAAGGTGCGGATTTGTGCATTGCAAAGTTTAATCGCAAAAGTTGTGTGAAGAAGTTTTAAATTTAGCTTCTCAATCACGTTTATTTTAAAGTAAAGAGTACAAAGAAGTTTTCTGGTAAGTTTTAGATCAAAATGTTTTATAGAAAAAAAAATAGTGCAACTTTTAATGTCAACATTAGAAATCCCCAATATAACGCTTATTTTTTGAGGAACAGACAATCTAGGTCTAATTTCTCACATTTAGTACTATCCTTGGATTATAAGCTTTCATTTGACACCTCATTTGTCATTTTACCTAGTATAATGACGGAGAAGTAAACGTTATTATTATATTATTCTTGTAGGTACATTTAACATTGATTGAAATTATGAAAGAAATATATAGAAAACAGCATGGCAACACTGTGACGCACAAAAACAGCATGGCAACACTGTGACGCACAAACATAAAAATTCAGCTACATTCAGCTGTGCGTTACATAGGGTGCTTTAATACCCAAGATGTCCAAAAAATGTATATACACATCGACGTTCGTTTCACTTTATGTTTTGACTTAATTTGTTTGAAAATGAATCGTGACGCATGGGATAAGTTATAGCGGACGAAAAATAGACGTCTCTTTTGAGACCAATAAAAAATAGTAACAGGTTGGAGTCCATTGTAAGAGGAAGAAAATTTA